>NC_134366.1:79682755-80307755 GCF_035582795.1 Mycteria americana | reverse complement strand
ATTTTAGACCGTACTGATATTCCTAGATTAAATTGTGTTTATTATGGCTGTACAGTCAGTTATTTTCACTATGCAGTTCTTAAGGATCCCACATGGATTTAGCATAGATCTTCTGTGAAGAAGGACTATTAATTTATAATTTCTCATTAAATACATCAGAGATTGAAATCCATTGTTGCTATTCTGGAAATAGATATCCTAATTCAAGAGTACCTAGCCTGCAATCTGTAAAAATGGAAGGAAAATGAGGACGACAGAATGACATTTATCACTATCTCTCAGAGTTCAGATCTCAATAAAGCTGGGAAAGTTTAGTAGAAAGAAAAATAGCTGCAGCATCACCAGTGTTGTCAGGGAAGCTGAAGCCTCAGGGCCTCACCTACACGTCTACAGAGATCACCTCACCTAGAGGAGAAGCCAAGGAGGTGGTCCTGTCCTCTGCAGCAGACAGAGCAGAGTGATAATCCTTGTACAACGGGGCCCTGGGTCCGTCCAGGAGACCAGAGTTGGTTTGTGGAGTGCAATGGAAGCTTGACCCAGAAAGCAAATGTCCATAGATTTCCACTAAAGCTTGAACCAGAAGTAAATGTCCATAGGTCAGTTACCATATCAATGAATAGGATTGACATGACTGATGGTCCGCTCTGAGGGACAAACCTCAAGAGGTCTCTGCCAGCACCTTGGATCCCCGGCAGTGAGGGCTGCCAACCCCCCGCTCCCTTGAAGTGCTGTCACTGTCACCAGCCAAGCAGGTGAAGAGCTAAGAGCCCTTCTAACGAAAGATCAGCAGATGTCTTCTTGCTCACTAATAGGCCTGCCAAATGAAGGAGGGGAAAAAAGGCTTTAAAATTGAATTCTTCATTTCATACTTGGGACAAGAAGACAGGGTTTCAATTCTGATTTTGTTATTGTGCTTCACTCAAAATAATGACACATTTTTTCCTGATTCCTTTATCCGCATTGTGTTTAGATCTTATGTTCTTGTATTATACAAGTACACATTGGTACTACACCCAGATCTTTACATTCAGAATAAATACACAGAGAAAGACTGCAGCTAAAACCAGCCATGAAACAAAGATACATGCAATACCAGAGTATACATATCAGACTTCAGCTAAGGTTCCCCCCATTCCTAATTTTGCAAACATATTGCTAAATTGTTTCTAAACAATGAGATATCTGGTTTTGTCTCTGCTCTGGGAATGGCCTCTTTGGTTTGAGGAGGATATTGCCCAAGCAGGCTAGAAGGCTTGAAAACCTTCTCTGGGTTAAATAGGACAGCACAACTTTGGACTGTACTGAAAAGGCACAGGTTTATTCCCAGGTAAATACCTTGGGGTGCTTGGGAGTCACAGGTTACTGCCATCTTCTGCCAGTAGCATCCTCTCTTCCTTTCTCCAAGTTTATGACTCCATTTTGAAGTCTGTCGGCCTGATACTTTTTCTGCTGTTCACCATCTTTCCTTTAGTACTACAGCAGGCAGACACCATCAAGCAGCTCAAAACAACCTCCTTAGGTTTTCAGAATAAAGCTATTAGCCAAGGAAAAGCACAGCTTCTTCCCTCCCTTACCCATCTGGTGCCTGCTCTGCAGGGGTGAAAACTGTCAGTGCATAATAGGCTGGCAGGGTACTAAGAGGGTGCCCTTCGTTATGAGGGAGGAATTCATATTTGTATGACTTTAAGAATTTTTTCTTCCCTTAGTTTCTACTGTATTGTGAAATGGGCTACGTACCTGTGTTTGGCAACAAAGACAAGGAGGCAGGGGTGAGGAATGAAACCATAAACAAGCCAGCCCAAGACAGCCCCTTGTTGTGAGCCTTCCTACTTTGACACATGCTCATATTTTTTAGAGTACAGCACATTGAAGTTGATTGTTTTGGCTGCTCTTGCTCCTGGTTCTTGGCTCTCATCCTGGCTTCTGGAGTACCGGGGAGAGTCCACCCCCTGCCAAGCTCGCAGGTGCAGCGCAGGGGAGCTCACCAGCATCGTCTGCCCTCTGAAAAGCTAGTCCTCTGCCAGGCACACGGGGGTGAATCGGGTCTCAGGTGAGGTGGCAGGGCTGCCAACTCCCACTGGGGGTTTCAAGGGAGCGGATGGCACAAAATGGATGTGGAAAGCCAAGGCTGGTGCTCAATCCCTTGTTTAAAAAAAATGAACAAATAAAGAACTTAATATTAAAGGGGGCGGAAGCCGAACCAAACACGTTCTTCCCCAAACAGATATAATATAAAGTTCTCAAAAATTTCTGAAGATATCTCAGCTATAATACCTAGAACAGAAATTTTTTAACTGTCTGCTGGCACTCAGTGGGTAAATAGCAGCTGTTGTTTGCTTGTTGGTCTTTTCTTCTCTCTCTTTCAGATCTGTCTGCTCACCTGATTCTCTCTGTGGCCTGTTAACTCTGAAACTTACTGTTGTCATTCAGGTCCAGCTAGAGTGCTGTGTCCTGTGTGGGACACTGCACTTTGAGAAGAGCAAAGACTGACTGAAGAAGGTCCAGGAGTCTGCACTGAGATATGTCTTCTGAAGAAAGACTGAACTAACCGGAATTGAGGGGGATATATGATAATTACCTTCAAGAACGTAAAAGGCTACTGTGAGGGGAAGGAAATACAGTCACAGAACCATAGAACTGCTGAGATTGGCAGGGACCTCTGGAGATCATCTAATCCAAGCCCCTGTTACGAGTATGGTCAGCTAAAGCAGGTTGCTCCGGGCCATGTCATGTTGGGTTTTGAATATCTCTAAGGATGGAGACACCACAACCTCTCTGGGAAACCCGTGCCAGTGTTCAATCACCCTTAGAAAGGTTTTGTTTTTATATTTAAATGGAATTTCCTGTATTTCTGTTTGTTCCCATTTCTTCTTGTCCTGTCACTGGGCACGACTGAGAAGAGTCTGGCTCTTTCTTCTTTATTGCTTCCCATCAGGTATTCATACACATGGAGAAGATCCCTCTGAGCTTTCTCTTCTCCAGGTTGAACAGGCCCATCTCTCTCAGCCTGTCCTCATATGTCAGATGCTCCCATCCCTTAATCATCCTTGTGGCCCATCACTGGACTTGCTCCAGGGTGTCCACATCTCTTTTTTACTGGGAAGCCCAGATCTGGAAGGAGCAGCCCAGATAAGTCTCACTAGGGCTGAGCAGATGTGAAGGATCACCTCCTTTGACCTGCTGGCAATGCTTTTCCTAATGCAGACCACAAGGCTTTTGGCTTTCTTTTCTGCAAAGTCACATTGCTGGCTCAAGATCAGTTTGGTGTCCACCAGGACCCCCAGGTCCTTTTCTGCAAAGCTGCTTTCCATCCAGTCAGCCCCCAGCCTCTGCTGGGGTTATTATTTGCCAGGGGTAGGATTTTGCTCTTCCTTTTTTTAATTTCGTGTGATTCCTCCAGCCTGTTGAGGTCCCTCTGGATGGCAGCACTACCCGCTGGTGTATCAGCTGCTTCTTGCAGTTTTGTGTCATCTGCAGACTTGCTGAGGGTACACTCTGTCCCAGCATTGAGGTGATTAATGCAGATGTTAAGCAGTCCAGGCCCTTGCATCGGCCCCTGGGGCTCACCGCTGGTGACTGGCCTCCAGTTGTACCTCATGCTGCTGATTGCAATCCTTTGAGCCTGGCAGTTCAGCCAGTTTTCAGTTCATCTCACTGTCCACTTCTCTATCCTGTACTTTATCAGTTCTTCATCGTATAATCTATTCGTCAGCTCTGTAGTGGATAGGACAAGAAGTCATAGCCATAAATTACAGCGAGGGAGATTCATATTAGACAAAAGGAAAAAGCTTTCCAATGCTGGTGACAGTGAAGCACTGGGACAGGTTTTGTGATGAGGTAGTAGATGGAATAGATGACCCATTAAGGTCATCTCCAGACTTTTTATCTTTGATCCTTAATAAGATTTTCAGAAACATCAACTGTGTGTATTTATCCCTCAGAATGAGCTAAAGTGGGACTTGATTAAGTGAATGCTCCCAGTGACTGCTCAGGAAAGGGGCGAGGGGTAAAAAAGTGGAAAGACAGTTCCAGTTTAGCGCGGTTGTACACCCTGAGGTGGGAACTACTTCAGTCCACCCTGACGTCAGTCGGGTGTCTGGAGCTCAGGCTGACGTCTTGTTCCACAGGAGAATTTTTTTTTATTCAGATATGAAAAATTCTCATATGCTTTAAGCATCTTGCTTAGCTATCAGTACATTTCAGCATATCAACGATAAACAACGATAGTTGTTTATTTGCTAGATTAAGTATAATCACATGAGTTTAAGAAAGAGAAAAACAGAAATAACCATTATGGGTTATCCTCAGGCAGAGAGGGGTAGAGGCTGGGGCTTGGGAACAAAATCCTTTTCTTTTTTCCTCGTGTGGAAGCAACAGTGCCTGTGTCTCTGGCCCAGAAGGAGAAGCGATTGTCAGTGGCAGAAGAAGCTGGAGGGTACAGGTTGCCCTGCAGTCCTGGAGGTGAGGGATGTGCTGCTGGGGCCTGTAAATAGAAAACCTCTCCCTCTAGGAGCACCACTGCAGCTGATAAGGTGGATATAAACAAACCCAGAGCACAGGGGCACAGCTGAATGTGATGAAGGCAAACATGTCTTTACTCAAGTGGAAGTCCAGCTGGCTTCAGTCTACACCTTCATGCCTGTCATTTACCTCCCTCCCACGCTTGCAAGACAGGGGTCCCTTCTTCAAACTTAATGGGCTTCCCAGACTGTGAATATGGCGTGGTTTCTGCACCAGCCTACTGGAAGATGGCTCCACACAGCCAGTATCTCTGCTTACTTTGCAATAGCTTCCCTTGAGCTGGCAGGAGAAATGATGCGTGTTTCACACAGCTCCCTTGGGCTCACCGTGTTCTTGCTTTAAACCTTTGTTCAGGTCCAGGAATGAGACAAGCAAAGAAAGTGCAGAACTGCCTTCTCTCTCTGATTCCTGTCTGAGGTAAATGGACAGTCTCTGATCAGGCAAAGAGGTTGTGAAGAGTGGCAGAAAGAGACAATGCCCAATTAAAAAACACAGACAAACGCGTTGTTCAGTTTGTTGTGCAATTTATTCTTAGAAGTGAAAACACAGAGTTAGGTGTGCTGGTTTGGAGGCACCACGGTTGGGCGGTGGTGCAGGAGCAGATGGCACAGGCTGAGGTTTTCTCCTTAGCTCCGATCTGGAGTTTTGGTGGAGGTTGGGACTTGCATGTTCAGGGCTTTGGTTGTGCATGTGAGAGAAAGGGGTGGCAGACTCCATTAAGGGAGTCTGAATCAGAAGTGATTCATAGCTTGTGAGGTACTCAGATATTTCATGAGTGCCATAAAATGACTTGAAAAGAAACAAAAGTGAAATATGAGGCTGGATGAAAGGGAAAGGACAATGTAGTGATCCACTCACTTTTAAGGCCAGAAGAGACCGTTATGGCAATTCAGCCAGACTTCTCCCGTAGCACAGACCTCACCACTTCACTGAACTAATTCCTACTTCAGAGCAAGAGCTGTGATCATGTAATGGGAGAATCCACCATTGCCCTCGGTAAGTTGTTCCTTCTCTATTAAATATACATTTCTCATTCGTATTTCTCTTGGTTTGGCTCCTGACAGTCTAACTTATTTCATGCTGGTATGCTGGCTAGAGGGGCACACTGTTATCCTAACTCTGTTCCCTGGGCATGAGACTCTGAGCATCACTAAAGGCACTGCATAGATTTTTCATTTATTAAGCTAACTAACTCCATTGAGCCCTAAAGCCATGGGTGAACCGGGAGACCCAGGAGCGCTCTCTAGCTCGTGATTCCGGGTGAGTGCCTGGGCTGTGACCTGATTTCACACAGAGGTGCACACAGCCTGCACCTGCCACCGCTCTCTCTGCTCTGCTTCTGCACCAGGTGAACTGACTGGGCAGAAAGCCCTTTCACCTGTCTCCCCAAGAGGGATGGGAAGGGGCCAAGGACCCTACGGAGTACAGCAGGATATATGCCCGAGGTGAGCTAGGAGGATGCTCAGAATATCCCACCCTAACGTCCGCTCAGCAACCTGTGAACATTTTTTCAGGCTCATCACCGAGCCCTCCCTAGGGTTTCAGCCTTGCCCTGTGGACCCCATCTCCAGATGCACTGTCCCAAGGCCGGTCATGCTGGTGCTGAGCACAGCGGTAATGAAACTTCCTGAGGTAAAATGACAAGCAGATGTTCTGCAGTTTTCTCTCCAGATTTGATTTCGATTTCATTTGAATGGTTTTGTGCCTAATTGCTTGCCTATAGTGAAAACTTAATGTGTTGATTTTCCAAGGGCTACAGAGCAGCACTTGGAGAACAATCAGTCAGATGTTTTGTCACATCCCAGGCAGCCCTAGCAGCATTTGCCTGAAATGAAATGTAACATCTCTACACTGCAGGCAATATTTTTGCTGATAACGCTTCTGCATATCTTGCTAAATAAAAATAGATCCCTCCTTTTTAGGTTTAGACATCAGTTAAAAGCATAACCAAAACCCCACTTGCATTAAGGTGACACAGTACCAAACTGGAAGCTGAAGTTGTCCTCCACATTTGACTGTGGTCACATCAGGTCCCAGACTTGATCCTGAGCCATCTGCTAATTGCTGTGGTTTTGCAATCATATATCCCAAAGCTAATTTAGTTTGGAAGAAGCTGTTGGAACATAGATTCATCCTTGGAAATCACATAGCGTCTCTGTTAATGGGCACTGCAGATTGCTAAGCTGCTCCAGCCTGCTTTGCCACAGGATAAACTCGGATAGTGTCCTGTCTTTTAAAGACTTCTTACACCCTGGGGTGTTGAGTAGCTTTGGAGGATGCTGCAAGCTAAGGGAAGCTCTGAGGCCATCTGTCCTTAATACCGGACTCAAGGGCTGTAGAGACACTGAACCTGCAGACACAATGGGCAAGCCCCCCAGAGCACCTGGCAACCCCATATCAGAGCATGCCAGCAATTTGCCTGCCAGCATGTGGGAACTGCTTTGTCAGGCAGTTATGGGGCACACGATATGTGGGATGCAGGGTAGGCTATGCTCTGGGATGTTCTGGAGGTTCCTCTGCCCCGCAGCTGCCAAAGTCCAAACTGCAGCACTGCTCTGCACGCCAAGCCACTGCCAGGCACACTAAGAAAAGGCAGAGGCTAAATGCAGAGTGCATTCAGACCAAAGTGGGATGTTCAGGTTACTGAAAGCCTGCATGTGTCCCTTTGAATGCAGCAGCGACAACAGGGCAAAGCATTCCTGGTGCTGCTGTACCAGCCTCCTCGGGGACCTTTGTCCTAGACACGGGTCTGTCATGGGTATTAGAAACATCAGACCAAACGAAACATGATGGAAAGATAAGCACTGATGTGTCATCATCTTCTGCTGTTGCAACCAGTGCTCTTATGATCTCCATTACTCTGATGCCCCATTTGACTCAGTCTTTTAAGGTACTTGTCCTCACGACACCCCGGTGAGGTAAGGGAAGTGCTGCAAAAGGGCACAGACACCACATCTGTGTTAATAATAGTAACAAACATTCCCAGAGCTGTCTGGTGCCCTGAGGCCAGAAGCACCATGTGGGCTGTGATGGCTAACAGGGTCACCCCTGAATGGGACCACAAACCAGTAGGCACAGGCTGTGGCATGAACTGTGTCCCATGGGGCAGGCCACGTGCCTCTTGCACATCCCCCAGTCCCTTCTCCCCTGCCCCATGCATGAAGCACCATGACGTGCTCGGGCTCTGAAATTGGGCTCTGCAGGCTTCACCCCCAGGTTAGCATCTTCTGGTTAAGTGAGTGCTGCATCTGCCTTTGCTATTTCCCCAGGCCCAGGGGGAAGGGAACAGCTGCTTCCTTTGGGTTGGAGCCATCAGAGGCACAGCTGGCCATATCAGATCAATCCCATCTCAGCAGAGGAGAGACATGCCACCTCTGTAGACTAGCAATTTCTGACTCCTTCTGATCAGGTACAAGCAGTGTGGGGTCAGCAGGTAGGTTAGAGTGGGGTGGGGGAGTCGGAGGCTGGGGACAAACTGCCCTCTCACAACTGCTCTGTGGGCATCCTCACAAAGCATACCTTCTAGAGGGCTCTGGGTTTCCTTCCTCTTCCCTCAGCACCACTTAAATGGTCTCAGGATGAGGTTGGGATGGAGTTAGGCTGTCTTTCCTGGAACAGGTCACTGTGCTCTTGCACTCTGTGCTGTACAGACAGGGGATGTAGTGCCTACTGCTGCTGTCAGCACCCAACCAGCAAGCAGAGGATGCTTTCAGAGGAGCACAAGTTGCTCTGTGAAAGGCTCCTGCCTGACTACACTGAAGAGTGCTGGGCTGCTCTGCTCTTTACTGGCTACCCATGTTGGTAGGTTATCGCCTGAAGGATAAAGTGTATCTCCTTTGGATGGCATTAAACATCATGCGATAGTAAAAGCCCAATGTCCCAGGTGTTGCAACAAAGAATGCTGAGACAGATTCACATGCACAAAGATGCATTAGCAGGGTCCATAGCCGATGGGATACCTTGGGTTCTCATTGTGAAAGTTACTTTTTGGGGAAAATAAAAACAAGAGAGAAAAAAGGAAATGGGAAGGGAAAGGGAACGAAGGGAAAGGGAAAGCGAAAGGGAAAGGGAAAGGGAAACGGAAACGGAAACGGAAACGGAAACGGAAACGGAAACGGAAACGGAAAGAGAAGGGGTAAACTCTCCCCAACATCCAGCCAGGAAAAGACATCCCATTTACCCCATGTACATGCCGAGCATGGGTGAGAGGTGGTTCCCAGCTTGGTGACACAGTGGGTTGTTGGGCAGATGTGGTCCCAAGCTACTGCTGTTTTGTCTGATGCAGTTGCTGTGGAAGACCATCAGTTGAGGAAGTGGTGGGCTGTGTCCAGCATCCTCTGCATCCACACCCACAATGCAGAGAGCTCCAGTTCCTCTCAAGGGTTATGAAGAGGGGTGCTTGAACCTAGATGGGCAGGATCTCTGCTCTTGGGTCAGGTTTGCTAAGGGGCATGGTGGCAGTCCCTCTCTCACAGAGCCAGTACACTTTGGTGTCAGATGCATTGCTGGTGAATAGGTGGTTCTGGCTGGACACTTGCATGTAAGCCATGTTTAGCTGGGTTATTTTGTCCCTACTCTGGGCAATGGGCTTGTGGAAGCCTCGCCTCCATTTCCCTCAGTCCAAAAGCAGATGGTGAGAGACTCCACCATTCTTGCTCAACTTAGTCCCTCTTAGGTTGCAATAAGAATAGCCATGTTGACCGCTCTCATGACCCTGCTATGACCAAGTACAGTTGTCTCATCTCATTTAAAAAATGGCAAAAAGCAGCTCCTACTAGTGAGGTTTTCTAACAGGATGATGCTGAGTTCAGAGTGATTTGAGAACTGGTGTGAGAGCAAGAGAGTCACATGAGGAGAAATTCAGCTGGAGGACAGCGCAGGAGGACATACCAAAGTGGCACACTCTATATCTCTTCCTATGTTATCCTGGCTCAGACTGTGCTTAGGAATTGCTTAAGTGCTACCTGGCACGAGCCAAAAGCCTGATGGACATAATTTAACAGTAGAGGCAAATGTTCTCTGGATCCTAGGCCCCCATCTCATTTAGGTTTTTTGGGCAGAGGTATAACCAGAGAAGCTACGTCTCATTTTCCTACAGATATTGCCCTCCCTCCCACTGATCTCAGATTCAGCCAGACACTCTAGGTAAGCACACAAATATTTTTGTAGACCTTGCCCCAACCACGTGGCCCACCATCACGTGGGAGGTCTGTGACAGAGGAAGAAACTTAGCCTGCGTCAGTCTGGCTGCTGTACTCGGGCTGCTCACGTGGGTAAAGCGAGGCACCAGAACCAGGCAAGGTGGGACCTGCGCTCATCGTGCAGCCTCCTCAGGGCAGGGGTCCGTCTTTTCTTCATTTGTCTGCAAAGCACATAGCTGTGGCCTTGTGTAAATAATGCATAACATGCACAGTCATATTTTCTGCACGTCCCTGCCCGCACAGATGGCTTCAATGGGAAAATGTCATTGCTGATCATTAAAAGACAACAAACTCTCCAATTACCAAAATAAATAAGTGGTATATTGTTGGCTCTTACGGTGAGTAGGATCCTACATGGTTGTTTTTTTTTTTTTCCCATGTATGCACCTTCAGCAAATTGATTTGATAAAACCCGGTTCCAGACATCACCTTATTTCAAGTTCAGTTACCTAGGAAACCGCAGCGTACTGCTGGGACGAGCTGCCTGCTCCTGCTCCGGTTGGAGCTATTACACCCAGCAGCTCTTCCTTCAGCAAGAGCAGAACGCTGCTGATGCCGACTTCTAGCCTTTTTGTGCAGATACAGGCTGTGTATGCATGCAAAGAGAGGCACGCGGTTACAGATGCCTGGGGGAGACAGGCACACATACTATCCATACTTATGTCTGTGTATTAAAAATTGCTCATTTAACTATGAGACTGCATGTAGAAGTTGTACCTATCTATAGCATATGCATGTATAGACGTATGCACTAGCTGTGTGTAGATACGTGTGTGTACACATGTGCCTACGCAGTGGCTGGTGTGTATGTGTCTGCTTATACATGTAGGTGCTGCTCCTCATGAAACGACTGAAGTTATCAGGGCTTCCACAAAACGGTAACTTTAGTTGAGGATCTGAGGTAACGTGGTCTCTTTTTTTTCAGAGGACTCATTTGTGGAAGATGAGTTCATCTGCTTTGGGACAACAAGGCCCTTGCCCTCTGTGCTCTGCATTTTCTGAAAAATTAGGCCCTTGAAGAGCAGCTGTAGTACATCACAGTGGTACTTGCAAAATGGTTGGGTGGCAAAAAGCCCAAGCACCACAGTTATTTTGTGAAATGGTTGATTCCACCAGACTACTGTAACGTGTCCACAACGTCGGCACGTCTCTCAAGTGTGAGATGTTCAGCTGCACAGTGGCCTGGGGACGTGGGAGGCTCAGGTGCTGGGCTGAAGGTGGAAGGTAGAAGTGAACAGCTGGGTAGGGGAATCCCATTTCCTTCCTTGCACCAGGGCCCAGGAGCTAGACCTCACCATGGGGATGCAAACACATACATAGTCAACTTGTCTACTCTTGTTTAGCACAGGTAACATTGACTGGAGCTAGTTCTTATTTAGTAGACAGCCCTGTCAACGAGAAACCCCCTTTTTCCCCATGCTGTCATTCAGCAATTTTCCAGAGATAGTGGATGGTTTTAAGGTTTTCTTTTTCAGGAATGTGGAGCCCAATGTGCATCTCGCAGATGGGAAAATAAAATCTGCTGTGCATAACTCTCTGATTAGTTTGCTCTGTGCCATAACTTACGTAGCCATCTGCAGGTATCGGCAGCCCTTTACCCTGTCTTTCACCAGCTACCAATATTGTGGCTGCTCCGGTAGAAAGGAAAAATATCTTGAGGAGGTGAAAATGGTCTGAGAGTCTGCCCTGAGGTGCCATGGTAGGAGATCTGTTGTCTGAGGCACAAAGTCTACCCTGATGGATTTTGAGGCACAATATACATCTTGCATTATTTGCAGGAGAAGATCATCAGCACCTGTTCCTTTTGCTATCCTGTACGGGAACCCAGTGAGTAACAGGGATAACCAACTCAGAACAAGAACAGGAGGTGAAATCCTTCTGTCTCTCTCCCCCATCCCCATAACCTGCATCTATGGGGTAAGGCGCAGCAGAATAACTCCAGTGTACGGGCCAGAGCAGTGCCCTACAAACACCTACCCTCAGGGAGCAGGGCTGTGCTACTTGCCCAGACGTTGGCAGACCTGTATCCAACACTGTCCTCTTTGGTAGTGTATTCCTGCAGGTAACTTGCTGGCACTGACCGCTCCACTGCTGCTGCCTGGCTGGTGCCCCATCGGGTACCCAAAGTGCCAACATTTGTCTCACCAGGTCCCAAAACTTTGACGGTCCATGAGAAGGGAGTCCCTGAAACGCGATCACGCTGCATCGATGCACTGACAGCCTGCAAAGCTGTGTGCGTGATACTGCAAAAGCCACCTGCAGGCTCTGCTGCCTCCACGGGATAGCTCGCATTTGGGGAATGTCAGAGGCATCCCTTCCCGTCCACACAGAGTCCCAGGCCTGTCCCACGGTGCACCAGATGGACAGCTGCTGTTCCACTTGAATTTAGGGTAAATTGGGTGCTAGGTGCAGCTCAGAACTGCTGGACAGAAAGTGTGTGGCTGCAGGTGCATCTTGGGCTTGGAGCATACAGACATTAACACACACGCGATGAGTGATCTAATGAAGGGAAGGGAAGGCGGAGACACATGTCAGAGCTCATCTTTCAGTAGATCCATTTCCTAGGCAGCTGCAGGTTTTAAAATGTGCTTTTAATTTCTTCTGGTTTTGGGGGTAGGGTTAGGCCCCAGTCTGGGGGACATCTTCTGTTTGTGATAGCACTTAAGCATATGCCTAAATGTTCTGAGCAGGAGCTTAAGAGTTGCGCAAAGGCAAGGAGTTGTGCGTTTTCTCTGTGAAAGGCCTGCCCCACAAGATGCTTGGGTCTCCTCATGTCTGTCAGTACAGACAGGAGAAGGCAGCATTCATACCAGGGCTACGAGCTGTTGCATGCAACAGTTATCAGGCAGCAAGTCACTCCGAGGGCAGCTGCGTTTGTTCAAAATGTGCACCAGAGTGACAGCACTGCCGTGTTTATAAGCAACTAAATCTGTGCTATTTATCCAACTACCATGCACAGTGCACTTTGCTACAAGACTCCCTATCAAAATTAAGCAGAATCGCAGACTGGAAAGATAGATCTACAGTCCTGTGGGGAAGATGCTCACAATTCCCACTCCTTCACCTGTCCTAATCCTCAGCTGCACTTGCTGTGGGTGTCTTGTCTCCCCAAGCACAGTGCTGTTCTGCATCTACCCCATGCACTGGAGGAGGGGGTGGGTGCCACAAAACTCCAGAACATTTCAAGGGTGCTGATGTTGCCCGGGAGTCTGTAAAGCTTCTTTTACAGAGGCAGTGTAGCAAGCATCAAAACTGTTGAACAATGGTATATTGCTGGTCAAAAAATTGCCAGAGAGATCTAACTGTCCAGCAGATAGAACCCAAAGACTGTGAGTCATGCCTTGTAGAATACATACATTTGATACATATATACAGAATGCATGTAGTACACTTCCTAATATATAGCATTGTGTTCTCACTAATTGACTACAAAACATATGCTTTCCCTATACTCAAACAGCAGCAAGTATCCTGATTAGGCATTTGTCAAGTACATGCTTGCCATGTTGGAGTTCTTAGTGTTTGCAAGCAGCTTGTTGACCTATTTAGTTTGTGCATATCTAGAGAGACAGCTAGACAGATAGTCAGGTAGATACTTGAAAGTCCAGTTCAGTGACAGTTCAACCTGTCAGTGCTGGCATCACTGACATTTATTTGGCATTACTCAGTCTAATATAGAGTTCCACAGTTCCTTGTAGTTCCCCTGTTAATCATTGCATATAATTTTTATAACAAATTTGGGTCGTGTCTATAATGCCTACTACATATGTCTATGTGCGCATACGTACACACATACATACAAAGACCTATATATATATTTATACCTATACATGTACACTCAGAAGAGCCTCTCTATATGTTTCAAACTCATGAACAGTCAATGTGGAAATGATAGACAGGATTTCTTTCATCCACTACCTCCAGGATGAAGTAGGGTATTTTTAACAGTGCTGAATGATGCTGAGGGAGTGAGCAACAGCCTATCCAGATCAAAATCTCTGCAGTGCATCTTTCTCTTCCTGGGGCAACGATTCATGCAGCTGGGGACCTACTTTTATGAATAGATGTTCAGAGAAGGGATTTGGCTACAGCAATTGTATCAGGGCCTGGGACTCCTTCCTGGAAACTTTTATACGTGTCAGACATTTCAACTGAGTTTATGTTTTGTTCTTCATAGCAACATCTCTGGAAAGGTTTGCTTTCCTGGCTACCTATAAGTTACGATCTTTGATCGTTGTGTACCTATATTCTGGAGGAGATTATGTTTGCTTGGATGCATTTCTCATTTGAAATACTGAAAATGATTAACAGAGAAGCTTTGGCAACAGCCAAACTTGTGATAATTGTCTGAGCTGTAAAAGCTGCTGGGGCCTCACAGAGATAGTGGCAGCAGATGCATCTGTGCCTGTGTTACCCAGCTTTCCCAACATCCCCAAAGCTTGACTGCTTTTTTTGACAACATTACAAAAGCAGTGTAGAAAGGGAAAGAAACACAGTTAGAGTAAAGCATTTACTTACTTGGAGAACTGGCTCGAGGTATGGATGATGCTAAAAAGACAGAGGACTGGCCAGATGTCTGTAACATCTAGGAATGCTTTTTTCTCTCCAGCTGATATTTTTCATGTCCTGTGCCATACAATATGTCATCCCGTACATCTCCTCTGTCAGGAAACTTATGCAGGCAACAGAAAAAGGCCCCAAACAGCAGCAGCTCTCCCACCCAGATCCACAGACCTATTGACTTGACTTGGAAGAACCAAGAACATAAAGAGAAAGTGGAGATTTCATCCCTTCCCCTCAGCCAGGGTCAGAGTTGGCTCCTTGATCTACTGGATGCCTCTGCCCATCTCCAGTCAGTGGCCCAGTCTCACTACAAGCAGAGACTCGGGCTCCATCCTTGGTCTGGAACTGCTGGTGTTACCTGTGAAATTGGCCCTGCCGCCTCGAGGCCACCTGACCCTTTCCACATTAAGCTCCTGTTTTCATTTCTTTATAACTTAGCCTGGGCATAATACATTTTTTGGAAGATGGCCATATGACAGGCTCACAGGTCCAGACCTGGCTTCCCCATTTTCGAAGCAATGCACTTCAACTGCAACAGGACCAGGGCAGGGACACCAGTGGAAACACAGGGAGAGGACTGGCTGTCTTCTGAGAGAAGACTGAATTTGTCTTGTTTAGCCTAGCAACGAAAAAGCTGACAAAAGTTAGAATTGCTATCTGCAAATACCTCTAAGAGGGAAGAGAGTTTCCTAAAAAAGTCAGTTTAGCATGATAGCAAAGGGTTTTAAAATGCCTGGGAGTCAGTCTAGACTGGAAATGAGAAGCTTTTGCTACTATCAAAGTGATGAGGTCCTCACACAGGCTTCCAAGGGGTGCCATGAAGCCAAAATAACCCCATTAGCTTTAAGGTGAAGCTTGAGCAATTGATGAAAGGGAGCCTACAAAGCCATTGCCTGCAAGTGCAGGACCCTGGATTGCATGATCTGAGAGGTCCTTCCCAGGGCTACATTTGTAAGATGAGAACTATAATTTGGACACAATATGTGATTACTGAAGTTGTAGATATCTCATCTTGGGTGTTCAAAATCACTTAATTCACAAGCAAGGCTTTACTGCCTCTACCACTTTTCTCTAGCAATGCTATGGAAATAAATGTATCATTGCTTTAGCTCTGCTCAAGTATTAAGGTGAGAGTGCATTAGAAACATCCAGGAGAAAATTAGGTAATCTTCTGTTTGGTTTTGTCATGTGTGCTGCATATTTTATTTTCCTTCTGTGGTGGATTGACCCTGGCTGGACACCAGGTGCCCACCAAGCCACTCTATCACTCTCCTCCTCAGCTGGACAGGGGAGAGAAAATATAACGAAAGGCTCGTAGGTTGAGATAAGGACAGGGAGAGATCACTCACCAATTACCATCACAGGCAAAACAGACTCGACTTGGGAAAAAAAAATAATTTAATCAATTACCAATCAAATCAGAGTAGGATAATGAGAAATAAAAGCTAAATCTTAAAAACACCTCCCCCCCCACCCCTCCCTTCTTCCCAGGCTTAACTTCACCCCCAGTTTTCTCTACCCCCTCCCCCCAGCAGCACAGGGGGTCGGGGAATGGGGGTTGTGGTCAGTTCAGCACACCTTGTCTCTGCCGCTCCTTCCTCCTCAGGGGAGGACTCCTCACACTCTTCCCCTGCTCCAGCATGGGTCCCTCCCACAGGAGACAGTCCTCCACGAACTTCTCCAGCGTGGGTCCTTCCCATGGGCTGCAGTTCTTCACGAACTGCTCCAGCGTGGGTCCCTTCCATGGGGTGCAGTCCTTCAGGAGCAGACTGCTCCAGCATGGGTCCCCCACGGGGTCACAAGTCCTGCCAGCAAACCTGCTCCAGCGTGGGCTCCTCTCTCCACAGGTCCTGCCAGGAGCCTGCTCCAGCGCTGGCTTCCCATGGGGTCACAGCCTCCTTTGGGCATCCACCTGCTCTGGCGTGGGGTCCTTCACGGGCTGCAGGTGGATATCTGCTCCACCATTAACCTCCTCCATGGGCTGCAGGGGGACAGCCTGCCTCACCATGGTCTTCACTATGGGCTGCAGGGGAATCTCTGCTCTGGTGCCTGGAGCTCCTCCTCCCCCTCCTTTTCCACTGAGCTTGGTGTCTGCAGAGTTGTTTCTCTCACATATTCTCACTTCTCTCTCCGGCTGCAGTTTCTCTTGCGCAGTTTCTTCCTTTCCCCTTCTTAAATATGTTACCACAGAGGCGCTACCACCATCGCTGATGGGCTTGGCCTTGGCCAGCGGTGGGTCCATCTTGGAGCCAGCTGGCATTGGCTCTATCGGACACGGGGGAAGCTTCTAGCAGCTTCTCACAGAAGCCACCCCTGCAGTCCCCCCACTGCCAAAACCTTGCCACGCAAACCCAATACACTTTCAAAGAAATACGGAATAATGGCATATTTGGACAACAATTTTTTTGAAAATATAGTGTGTCACCACGTAATTGAAGCCTGCGTTTTAACATAAAGATACAGTTTCTAACTTTTCCTCAACTTTTCTAACTTTCTAGTGCTTGACTTTTCAGTCTTATGGTTCTTTTAACACAGAGAGGTGTTTGACTGTAGTAATGCTGAGGTGACTGCAAGAATGGTCAATCAAAAGAGATTTTTCATCACTGGTGCAGTGCCACTAAGATAACAGAAAGTTTAGATAGTGGTAGGTAATAAAAGCTAACAATAACAAAACAGTCCAGTTATAATTTGACTAGAAAATCAACAAAATTTGATTTTCTAGTCAAATTATAACTCGACTGTTTTGAGCAGTGCTTTACTAAAACCACTTGCAAGAGTTGGATACCACTAGAAGAAGACAGGGAATTTCAGCACTAATAACATTCTTATTCCTAAAACCAATTATTTTCAAACATGTCTTCTACACTAGCTCTCAGTGAGGATTAACTACATGACAGGTTTGAACTTTTAAAAGCAAGTGAGTTTTAAATTATGAAAGAGCAGGGGAAAAAGGTGAGACTAATTTTTACTATACAGAAACATGTCAAGTTTTTCAGTGCATCATCATTCAAAGTCTTCTTGTGATAATTGTAAGGAGAATTATTCCCCTTCTCTTCTTTTCTTGACTCCCTAAAAATAAACACTTTGTGATTGGATGGTGTAGACTAATTTTTAATGAATCATTTAGCATACGAATAGTTTATTGAAAATGAGTCTCCCCCACCTAGCCCAGGGGTATTTTTCTGTTAATTGCTCTGCAAGCATTTAAGTATATCTGTACTTCAAACTGCATGGACCAACACTAGTTGAATGCTACATTTGTGTTGTCTGACTGGATGGGATTGGCACCAAGAACTAGGTGTTTTGTCTGACTCTGTGATAGTCAATTCAAAATCCAATTTCAGCAAATATTCATGGACATTATGTGAAAATATGTTTCACTGTACTCTCCCAGAAGTACATTTCTGAGTATTTTCAGAGAATGAACCTCATAATTCTCACACTCCCTAAATCCTCCTAGGTTAAGAGGCACACTGCTGTTGCACTACTCCTCTGCAGAAGAGAGGCTTTCATCCTTGGAGCTGGCACAAAATGAACACTGCCATGGGGTATTTGTGGGAATGCTGCCTATACTTTTCTAACTGTATGTGGGTTTGCACCAAGTGTGAAATGTTTTACCCCAAAGCAAATACTTACAGATGTGGGAAGCTGGTTGCTATTCAGGATTCGACTTGCTATAGGGAGTGCAACCCCAGTGAAATTTCCATGGATGTGATCTATGTTACCAGGACATGAGTTTCCCACACAGGCCACCAAAATGATAGACCTCCAAAGTCAGGACAATCAAAGGGGTCAATAAATGTGCTCACCCAAGATAGATAGGAGAACATCAGGATTTCAGAGTGACTTAGGTTGCCAGTTTCCATTCATACCTGTTGATGTTTACTTTTTTAAGTTTTTGGGCTAAGCTTTGACTTGAGACCTCAGTAAAACCCTGGAAAGCCTGGGGAAAGCCAGCAGTGCCCAAACAGTGGCTTAGTTGGTGGCCAAGGACAGATGGCCCACATTTCTCAGGGGTGTCACATAAATATTCTCCTTTGGTTGGAGATGTTAATGAAGGAGGTATTTCCAGGATGGAAAAGGATATCTGGATTGGGAAAATTTAATCCTGAAAAAATGGAAGAGGAAGACTGAAAAACACATAATCATAAATTTCAGGGTGTAAACTTCAGTAGAATAGGATGAGAACTGTAGGACGGGCAGTCTGTGTCATACCGAAGGTTTTTGGGTGGGTTTTTTTCCACAGAGATATTCAACCTGGCCACTCTTGGCAGGATCAATATTGGACAAGATGGGCAACACACGGGCTTCAGCACAGCAGCTGGGGCTGCTTCCCCAGGGCTTGGGGGCTCAGACACAGCATCCGATGGCAGCAACTTAATGCCTATTACCAGACGTAAGCTGAGCAATGGGAGTTGATCCTATGCATTAGTCCACAGCAACTGTGAGATAAATTACATTAGTTTAAATGTCACTAAAGGAAGTTTGGCTGATGTATGCAAACTCATTAAGCTACTTTAATCCTAGAACTCTAAGAAAAGGTGGTGATTTCAGCAGACTGAAATAAGGTGGGGAATTCTCACTGCATGTGACAAAAGAGAGAGCACCATGCACAGCTCCTCGGGCTAGGAGACAATAGGGAAGCCCTGTCTTTCAGGTGGAAAAATGAACTATGCAGTCTTTCCCTTTCCATAGCACCTTTGCTTAGCTAAAGCAATAAACAACAGCATGAGGCTCGAGGGACTAGGCTGGCACAGGGCACAGGGACTAGGCTGGCACACCTCATCCTCCAGTTTCATTCCTCACAGAAAAAGGCATTTTCAAGTAGAGATGGCTGAAATAACTTCAGTCAAAAAAGGAGCAGCTGGGAGATGATTTTTTTTCCGCGAAGAACAATCATAAAACTATGTCCTCTGTCTTTGTCAAAGAAAATTAGAAATCTCCTCCAAACAGATTTTTCTTTTGCTAAAATAACATTTAGGTTTTTTTTTTAATGGGGTGGGATATTTTACATTGAGAGTAATGATTTTTTTCCTGAGCAAATTTAGAAGAAAAACATTTCTCTTGCTTGCAAAACCAATTTTTAACTGGGTTCATCTATAGACATGAATTAGATATTAAAAATAGTCAGAGAGATTTTGATCCTGGCAACTGGCAAGCATACTGCCAACAAAGACATTTTAGCTTTATTCTGATTTTTAGCACACCAATAGCTCTCCTAACCTTGTAGAGATGGCCTGAATGCTGCAAGTTAAGCAGTATTGGTGGTGAGCCCAGGTTTTCAGGGCTGTAGAACTGAACTGACAGTTCAGAAAATAAAGTGTTTCTTCCTTGATTTTTTTTTCAGCTGACAAGTGTACTGATGGCCAGTTTCATTTGATTTGACACAGATGGTCATTTCAGTTGGCAATCATCCACCAAAATACATGTCACCCTTGGCTAGTGACCTAGCCTCATCGATAATCTTGTGACAACTTTTCCACATTTTATATGACATGTGCCTGTGAACTTCCTGCAGTAACCCCTTCATGTTTTTAAATCCCAGGCTGCCAAACGCCTGGCTCCAAAATGTCATTTCTTCCTCACAAGTATGCACCAGCTGCTGAGCGAGCTTCCTGTGATGCTCCCTCCATCTTAGCCCGAGGGGCTGGTGGGAAGGGACGTGTAAAATGCCACGGGAGCAGACATCTGCCCCCTGTTTCCATCCATCACACCGTGCCAGGCCACAGCCTGAAGGCTGGAGCCAGTGGCCTGTCCCTCCCTCAGCCTTCCCCTGGACCTGACATGGAGGGATGCTGCATTGCAGCACCGTAGATTGGGGAAGGAGATCTCTTTGCACCTTTATTTTTTAAGGGATCTTGATAATAATTATTAATGCTCCCTAATAATTCTACATCCTTATTTTCTCTACATCTGAAATGATTGGGGATCTATAGTTTTGCCCTCTGAGCTGCCTGATCACTTCTGAGGAGGAATTTTAGCCTTTCGTATGCAGTAAAGCCTTAAAACCTGATCCGGAATCCCCTGTAATCCATAGCTGCCTGATCAGACTCAGGGTTATATGACGTGCAGGATGCCGTCAGCTACTACAGAAGTAAGTGGTGAACAAGGTGTTTGCAAGACAAAGTCTTGCATCTCCATGCAAGACTCTCCAGTCACTACTTGAAAGACATTTTCCAGTCTGATCTTTCACTGGAATCCTTCTACCCAATTTACATTTGTTTCTGTCACAGGGCTATTTGCCCAATAAATTAAACAGTCAATAAATGCAGTGGCCATAAATCTTCGCCTTCACTAATTACCTTAAAAATTAGGAGACTGCTGTTCTGCCTCCTGGGTTTCATCTGATAGCTGTAGCAGCAGTAGCTGATGTGGCTAAGAATCCCAGTAGCCTGTCTTCAACTATGGCCCATTGCAGTGTCACGGGGAGAGAGAATATGAAAATCAGGCACGTGTAGAGTAATTTTCCTCGGGAAAGAACACCTTAATATCAAACAATGAGAAGCACTGGGACTTCCTAACCTGGATGTTGCGTACCTTTCCCTTGGCTGAGGTCGTTTTGCCATTGTGGAGAAATGCCCTCTGGGAGCTGCCGCTGTGCGAGTGCTAACACTTGGCAGTCGTTCCTCTACGTGAGCTGTGGGGAATCTCCGTCACTGTGCAGCCATCTGAACCTCGTTTCTGTGAGATCCCAAAGGCCTTTGCAAGGTTTGTTTATTATTAGCCTCATTTATCTCTCTCGTGACTGATTTTGAACATAAGGAAAGTGGATCCTGTTAAAAAAATCATGCTTTACTATCTAGGACATAGAGTCAAGTGTGGAGTAACCCATATTTCATCATCATACTATTAAGTAACAAGAATTAATTTACTTTATGCCAACTAGCTAAGCACAGCCGAGCTAAATTTTAACATGTGGCAGGGAGCTGACATCTGCTAGATTAAAGATGTCATATTTGGATCCAGGATATTTTATGAGAAAGATTAGTGAGTTGTTTCTGACATCACAAATTACCTGGTTGTTCTGCTAGGGAAAGGTTTCCAGTTTGTGATGCCCTCCCTAAACTGTTGATCCTAACAGTGCAGCCCAAAGCAGGTGGCCGTAGATGACCTAGAAGGCCTGCCTACATTTCTATGGTGTGTATGCCTGTGTGGGAGGGAGTAGCATTTGGAAAAGGAACAAGTTTGCACGTCCCATCAAAGAGCATCTAGGGAATGGAGCTGTGGGCTCATCTGTGAGCAAAGTCCCTCTGGTTCAAGCTGTGCTCGTTGTCCCGAGTGACAGTATCGAACCCATTTCCACCCTTTGCTACACACGTCTACCTCCTTAGTTGTGCTGAAAAACTGTTTGTTAGACAGTGCTGTGATGTAAATCAAGGTAGTGGCGTTGCACCGGCAAAGTCAAATGTCATCAGCCCAAAGGTCCTGTGCACTCACCTCAGCACAAATGAGGGGGGTGGGAATGGATAGCAGGATCTGGCAACGTGTGACACTGGTGGTGTCACCCCTGGCTGCTCCCACCAGCCCACAGCCCACCATGCCCTGTTTTGCAGTGGCCACTTCCATTGACTTTCTGGCATACAAGAGTGAACAGTGACAGAGCTTTTGAGCCCACTGTGCACTCAGGTTTTTTCTAAGAGGGATCATTACAAAAACAAAGGTCATTTAAAAACACACCAAAAAATCCCATTTTAGATTAAAAAAGCACGCTGAAGTTTGACCTTTGCTCTGTCTTTTGCCATGATTCCTCACTAGAGCTTTATATGGTGTTTGTGGTCATGCCACTTTATTATTCCCACTGCCGTGTTCTTCCTTCTAGGCATTAAAAATACCAAAGCTAAGAAGCACAAATGTTAGTTAGAACTGGTTGACCTACCCTTTGCAAACACCAAGTGCATTCTTGGGTAATTCACAAACAGGAAAAAGAGACAAGGTCAATGATCATGGCTTGACCCATCTTACTGAGCCTATGGTTTGCTCCTGAGCTCTCATGGCCAGAAGCCTTTCACACAGTAGTGTTCAGGATTTGCTGATTGAGCACAGATCAAGGGCTTTTCCATCACAGGGCTTTCCAGCCTCACCTTGCAGACTGGCTGACTGATTTTTAGTAGATTGATGAATGAGTTAGGGCACAGAGTCTCACTCTGAGCACAAGGACTGGAGCTCTCCATTCAAATTTTCAGGCTACATCAGAGTAGAGAGATATTCAGAAGAGAAATCTACTGCAGCACAAGGCCACTTTGGGGTAGTGGGAAGAAGGCCCCAGCCACAATAGCAGAAGGACATAAGGACATTAGCTGTATAGGAGCATGGAGTTTGCCATGGAGAGTCCCACACAGATCAGAAAATGGTCCAGATATGAGTCAGCTCTCAGAAACCAGTCCAACCATAAAAATGGACACTCACATGGCTCAAAAAAGCAAGAGAGGCAAACAATTCATCTGAGCTGCTATGAGGTCCCCTGGCTCCTTTTTGCGAACAAAACAGAGCACAGAGGGAATAACCCCTGCAAAATGCAGCGATTTTGTACTGTTCACCCTGATCTGGTGCACTGAAGAGCAGCAGACTTTCCCCAGCCCACACAACCCATGGCTTTTGTCTGTCTGCACAAAGGATCTCTCCTCTGTAACACTCTGCAGCCCTCGCAGGAATAGCACTGGCTTCTCTGTCCTGTCACTGTGGAGAAGAATATGAGAGACAAACACCAGATAATGCTGTCTGATGGCTGTAAGGGTATTAGCGGTGTGGCTTATTTGGAGTGGAAAAGGCTGGGAAAGCCTGGTGCTTGGAGCCATCCTCAGGACCCAAGTCACACACAAACACACTTGGTAAGGAACATTATTGCATTGGGCTTCTTTTCTCTTCCCAGAATCGCCAAAGTTTCCTTTGGATGCTTGTCCCTCACTGGAGATATGAGATATTTTGTTCAGAGCAATTTATTTCTCATGCATGAGTTAATATCTAACTGCCCATCTTGAGTCTGACTGATGAGAGCCTGTGTACCTTGGCAATATTCCCCCTCCGTTTGTAGGTCTGATGGATGGCTGTTCTCCATGAGTGCTGCTGCCACAGACATGGATGCCACCAAAACAGGCAGCACTCTGCAGTGAGCAACATCTGTAGGAGAGAATTATACGACAGTGAAAAGGTATTTTCCCCAACTTGTTCTGCAAGGACAATGCAAACGGTGTATCCCACCCAAACGCTGGTTTGGTTTCCTATGGTTTATTGCCTTTGTTTTTACTGATCAAGTGAAAAAAGAACCCCATTTCTCTTTCCCAAAACCTCCAAGGTAAAATGTATTTCAGATCCCCTCCATGAGCTAGCTGGATAGACGATCCTCCCTTAGGACTGCTCAGCATACTCATTACATTGCTCTCACTCCTCTAAGATAATGAATCATGTATCCCAGGACTTGCCTGCACTTGAAAGTTATCACTGATTAAGGTAAGGCGCAAATATAAAGTGCCATTGCTGTTTCTTAAGAGGAGCTCAAGGGTTGAGTTAAGCAGGAACAATGCACTCTGATTTTGCAGTAACAGCATCCACACAGGGTGCTAATCAGGAATAGACGATTGGAAACAACTCAACCCAGAGGCATGATGTAGGTGAATCAGCCACACTCGCTTAAACCTCTCCCAGAGGGCTCCAGCTGCCCTTGCCGAAAGTAGGAGAATGTTTCAGGCAAGCACTGCTGAAGCTCCTGTGGATGACTTCAATTAATACTGTACATGTTGAAGTCTGTACTGTGGTTTCCAATAGGTAAGCAGCAGTTACCTTAAACCATTAATATTAGTTGAGCTATCTGCTTTGCTAAGGGATGGCTAAGATGGCTGGTGTGTTTGCCTTTAGCAGTCAAGCAAATTAAAAGGCGTTTGACAAAATGTTCCAGCTGCAAATGAAAGCCCAGAGCGAGATGAGACTTGTCCACAAGAGCCTGTGACTGGTGATGGTATTGCTGCTCGACCAAGTTGTTGTCAGGCAACAAAGCTAGGAAGGAACATTTAGCAGGTTGCTAGTGCTCTCTTCTTGACTTTCACTTTTGCAAATTTTATTGAATGGTGCTGCCCTTATTCTGTAATTGTCCCTGCTCAGTACAGGTACTCGACAAGCCATGTGGGAGGATCTATCATTGCATAACCTCATACTCGACTGGGAAAGCAGTTCACCTCTTTTGACTTGTGCCTGCCCCCTTCATGCAGCCGAGGGCACCAGGCATTCCTCAGGTGTCCTTCAGCAAGATACCCCTGGAGAAAAAAAAAGAAACAAAAAGCGCAGAATTTGGCTTTCCTCTATATTTTTCACACCCTTAGCCTAATCCAAAACACTTTAAAAAAAAAAACCAGTAGCCTGTTGAGGAAAAGTGTGAGCGAATTAGGGCTCTGGTCTCTAATTTATATGCAGGAGTGGAAAAACACCCTACCCTTGCTGTGATTAAAGTGCCTGTGGGAACTATTCACACTTGCAGGCCATCTCTGGCCACTTTGTTCCTTTTAGGGCATCGCAGGTATCTGCAGAGACAATTATAGAGACTTCCTGGTCCACGCTCAGAGAAAAGCAGGTGCTTCCAGAAGGCAATGCCAGGCTGGGCTCTGTGTTTGCTGGGAACACGTGAGCTTGTCCCACCCAGACCTGCGTCAGCTGGACATGGGCCTGTGACTGCCCTACCCTGCAGCACCTGCGAGGCGTGGGTGGCGAGTCTCTCTTTCCCGTGTGCTGTGGGGTGGGATCCAGCGTGGGAGCTGCTACTGGGGGGCAGCTGGCCAAAGGTAATTGTGTGAGGGTCGCTCCTGCCCTGCAGCTCACACCATGCCCCACTGCATCTGTCATCTGGGCTCAGCCTGTCCTGGGGACCTGAGCATCCAAGAGAGGGCACAGAAGGGGGGGCTCCAGAGGCAGGCTGGCAGAAGTTTTGGGGTGTGGGGTGACAAGTGCAGGGAGAACAGGAGGATAAACTTCTTGAGGAATAGTTTGCAGCCTTCCATCTGAAACTTGTTTGGGGACCGACCTGCATTATCTAGCATTGCCCCATCAGCTGGTTTCAGGGAAGATTCAGAACAAGCCCCTCTGCCTGCTGAAGAGCCGTGTCAGAATTTGCCTGGCAATGCAAGTGAAAAAACATTACCTAAGGGAGTCTGACTAAGTCTGTGAACAAAAACTAGCTTCAGAGAATACAAGCACATACAACCAAGCCTGCATTTCAGGGAGGACAGGTAAAGGTGGTGGGATACAGCACAAAACCCACCCAAAATGGCCTAAGACTATTTTCAGAGTTTTCTTTTCTACATGGTCATTAATTTTTTTTCTTTCAAAAATAACCTTCCCATCAATCCAACCCTGAGGCAGTTAAGACATGGGACTAAAAGCTACAGCTGACCTATATCTGTACAGCAGGCTAAGAACAAAATATTTCATTAGTGTCTTGAAGTCTCTAACTCAACCTTTGCTTAAGCTTGAAGATCAGCAACCACAGCTCCAGTTGATAACACTGGGAACTGAGAGGATCTGGTACTTTTGAAAATCAAGCCCAGAGGGACTCAGAATTTCCATAAGTGCCACAAATCCAAGGAAACTTCCTGATGGTTGCATTTTGTGTTTGGAGTTTCACTGACCTGGAAAATAATACATGGAATATATATTCTGTGTATTCCTCAGACAGCTTCCACATGGTCATATCCATTACCAAATGCAGTACTCCCAGCTGCAGTCAGTGTATTCTTTTGTTCTAAAATTGTCTTCCAGAGCTATATTTCTCCAAAGATATAATGTGACTTGGAACTCTACTTTTATGATCATAAAAGATTTTGTTCGCACTATACTCTTTAACAGGTGCATCCAGAGACTAAGCCCATTTTAGGAACATGTCAGAGGAAAAGAGCTAAAATGAGTTGCCAGAGCTGCTGTCTGACCTTTAAATACATCCTTAAATCTCCATCTCAGGGCTCCACAGCCCCAAGGACTTTCTTTTCTCAGTGCCAAATGCAGAGTGCATGCAGGTCAATTTTGACCCCAGCTCCTCCGAGCAAGGTTCTGAGTCCACTTGCTAAAGCCAAGTGCTGTTTAGACAGAAAATTGTGGCAAACCTCTGCATGTCACCAAGCAGCTTTCCTGTACACTGAATGGAAATATTCAGGGCAAGCCTTTTCCTCTTGACTGTGTTTCCTCCTACATCTTTATCTTCTGAAGCAGCTTCTGTAAGTAAGCCTAGATAGAAAAGTTTGCCTGTCATAGTGTAAAAATACTAAAGCTCCATTGCCTTATGATCTGCTCCCTTTGCTGGGAGTCCATCAGCAATCCAGGATGTGCTGCCAGGAGATATTATCCCTAGTATAGGGTTTGACATTTGGAGGTCTCAGCTGACCACAATTATGGTTGGTGAGGGGAATATAATTTATAAAGCTGCTGGGGAAAGGTGTGCTGCAAAAAAGCCATGGGAGAGAAGGGTGGCCAGTTGAGGACATGGTGGATCTGACTGAGAGGACTTTCCTTCTGCCCAAGCCAGGAGCTGAGAGGGACCAACCACCTGTCCTCTTGGATTAGAGATGTTTCTCTGACCTTGTAGAGAATGGATGCCACCAGGCAAAAAGGGAACCAGAGCCTGAGGGAGGCTGTGCTTGTATGGCTGGTACCTAAAGCGATACCAAGGCAGCTTTTTTCCAGTGCCCCCCTTGGCACGTGAGAGATTGGAGTATTTGCTAACATTGTATAAACACAGGGAAGCTCTCAACACTTATCAGCGGAGAAATGTTTCACAGTCAGTCCTGGCACAGGTCAGACTGCCCAGCAGGATGGGTATCTCTGCTACTCTTCTGCCGTAAGCCAGCAGCAGTCAGCAGCTGGCATGTCTCTGGAGGAGGCACCCACGTTGCACATCTCTGAGCATGCCAGCTCCCTCCTTCTCCTGCCTGGACATCAGCCTGGGGATTCTGGCCTGAAGCATGGAAACTGGTTTTCACTTGTTGTCCCCAACTAGCACAAGGTGCCCCAAGGAACAGCAAGTTTAGACAGGCTTTAGTCCAAACATCAGCAATATCAGTCACTGGCTTCCTTGTAACGTCCCCTCCCTGCATAGCTGTATCTAAGGTTGGGGTAACTCTGAAGCATAATGATGGCAAGTTTAAATGACAGTACTGCTAACTGTTTAAGTGCTGATTGTTTTACATACTTAGCAGGCTGTGTGCAGCTGTCCAGCACAGCTTCATGTCTTGGGACTTCTTCCATCTCTCTGATCCCAAAGTAACATGTGCTGACTTTCCAGTGCAAGAGCAACCTCATGTATTTGTTTGAAAGTCTTTGCCCCCGTAAGACTTTAGAAAAGCTGACCCCTCCTGGTTTTATACAGATCAGCAAACATTTTCATAAATTCAGTGGTGGTAATGGTTGATGACCAAATAATATTGTTTGTTTAATCAAAATAACACGTTCTGTGAAGAGCGAATATTTTAAAAGAACAAGTATTTCCTGTAGCCATTCATTTATCACGCTGGAATTCTAGAAAGCCATGAAAGAGGGTTGGAGAGGCCCACAAGAGATCTTGATGTCCGTGTCTGGTCCATGCCGCTCCTGATAGATGTTTAGCCAACCTGTTCACAGTCACCTCTAAAGCTGCAAAATCCAGGCTGGGCTTAGGAGAAAGATATCTTTGACAGTGAAAAAAGTGCAGCACTGACGGGGGCTGAGGAGATATGGAATCACCCTCGCTGGTGATTTTTAAGTCACTAGGCATAAGCCACGTTTCTGATGGCTGCCTGGATGCCTGTTGGAGACACTGCTTGGGACATTTGGGCAGTGAGTGTCTTGATGTAAGGAGGTCGAATTTTTGTTGTTCAGATGTGTTTGTTTTAAGGGCTGTAGGTCCTCTTCTAGGTTACTCACCTTGTTGTCAAGATTGAGTTCTCCAGACACTTCAGCGCAGACAGTGTGACACTCCAGACAACTTTTCTTGTTGCCTTCGTTTTTTTCCTCCAAGATAGCATCTCTGCAGTCCTCTTGGTCTTCGCTCCAAAGAAGGTGGAACATAAGGGTTTATGCAAAACTGTACAAGCAGCAGTTTGCGTAATACCTGTCCACTGTCACGGTACCTCATCACTCACTGGGCACCCAGCTCAGGCCCCACTGTTATGATCTGGTCTATAGAGTATGTACCAGCGGTGAATTTGGTCACTCAGTCAAAGGGCTTGTTTTTGCAGATGAGCTAAAACAGCGAGACTGAGTGAAATCTGTGCTCATTGACACATGGACGCTCCACCTGGATGCAGCCATGGATCTGTCATAGGACACGAAACCTTGCTGTACCACGTACTGCTACCAGCAGAGAGAAGCACAGCAACTGTCTGGGAGCTAATCATTCCCTTCAGGTTAAATTAAATTTATGTTGGCTTAACTTAAGACAGTTGGGAACAGTTTTCAAGCTAAAATATAAAAGCCACTCCTAAAGTGAAATAATAGATGGCAATAATATTGACATATGGCAAAAATAATAAAGATGTACTGTCCACAAAAGGTTTTCTATTAACGAAGTTGAACCAAAACACGTTTCTGTGTGCACTATAACTGAGAGGCCAATGGGTCTTAGGTATCTTTGAGAAAAGGGATCACTGACCTCAAACGCTACTGGGACAGAGCAGGAATTCCATGGCCCAGATTATTTTTTAATTTGTGGTATAACACAAAGAAAGTTGAGGCAGGTTGACAGGCACAAAGCACATGCTTTATTCACCAGTTTTGTAGTTGATGGCATACATCAAGTTCAAGGTTAAAAGCAAAATTGTACCCAGTGGCCAGCCAAGAAGAGATGCAGTCGGGAGTCCTCAGGTGAATGTCCTCTACTGGGTGTGCCCTCCAGTGCAGCAGGAGATCACAGTTATATCAACAACCACCCCCTATAATTTTCCACTGGTAAAATTATACCCTTCATTAAAGCCTGCTGAAGTTGCCTTTCAGTGATCTTTGTCTGATGACAACACTGGCACTGAATGGATTATGCTTAATTAGGTACAAATGTTGCATGCTAATTGGCTGCTAAGCCTTGTACACATCTGTAATTAGGTAATACTTATCATATATTAAAATGACTATTATTTACTCATTATCTGTCATATTTGTTCTAATACGGAGTCATCAGTCTAGAAGACACCAAGTGGACAGGGTGTGGGAACCTCAGTGCAGACTACAAATTACAACTCGACAGCAACGCGATGAGAAGGTAGAGGAGAAGAGGACAGAAGGATGGCTGAGGCGTGGGAAGCAAGCCCTTACTCAGGGAATACAACACAACAAATGCACCAGTGCAAGGCCGTGGGGAGAAAAGCATTGAGATACCAGGCCAAGGGGCTGCCACAGCAGCCCCAGGGTATGTTAAGTGAAAAGCTACAAGCAAAAAAAGCCCTCTAAAAATTGCAAATGGAAGGCCTTTAGCAATAGGCAAGTACAAGCACTTAAGCACTGTGCAACATTTGGATAACACACAACCCCCTCTAAGCCTCATAAAAATGACATAGTAATAGGGAGTGGGGTTTGGAGCATATCCTGCATTCTGGATACACCCAGAGTTTCAAACTATCCCGTGCATTTGGCACACAGCAATTGATGGGAAAGTCTGAGCTTTTATTTCTGAGTTTCATTCTGTGTACGATCTACCATAGGTGGGGAAGATTAAAGAGTAAGGAACACCCAAATCTAGAAAGAACAAAGCAGAGCTCAAGAACTGAATGTCAGTAATTGCATCAGGTGCAAAAATACAGTTAGTGACATTATAATTACTGAAATTAAATATCAATTTATATGAGTATGCACTATAATACTTTTGACAGCCTCAAACAGTGTGTGATATCAAATAAAAACAGGATGACAGCTCTCTAATTTGTAAAGAAGTAGTACTAGAATCATTAAAGCTCACTTAAAGGATTTTATTCCGTAAGATACAAGGACAGGAAAGGTTTTAGTGCACAGAGGATAGGTGCTTATAAATGCCCAGTAAAACCATGCACACATCCACAGCTATTAAGACACACAGCAGCTTTTCTAAAATACAAACATGGTACACGGAGTAACAAACCCTACAGCAGCACCATGGGAAACTTTGGTCTGAAGGAGAGAGCAGTAAGAGGATCATTCCCTTTGGGATAGGACCCACCTCACTTCAGATACTGCAGGCACACGGGTGGCACACTAGTTGTGTCTGTCTTCCTCTAGTCAGTAGAGAGAAATGGGTACCACCAGAGACAATCCTTACCGCATAAATATCCATTTAGGATGCCTGGTGGTGAGAAGAATCCAGGTGATTTCTCTCCCCTACTAATTTTCACAAGAGATCTTGCCATCTTCTAGAGAATATTTTCTCCAGTGTGCCTCTCCAAGGTTGGCCCGTTAAGTGTGCGAGAGCTCTGCAGCCACAAGGCAGTGATTTTTTTTCCCTTCAAAACAGCTTCACTTTCCTCTCCCACCTTCCCTCTTTCCTCCCAGTGTTTAGGTCCTTTTTGCTAGCAGGATGGCATTTTTTTTCCCCCGTTGCTAGGTTGGTAGCCTAGTTTCCCCAGGAAAGGAAGCTTATGAGATCACACTGTCTGTGCAAGTGCCAGTCAGTCCCTCCTAAATAATTTTTTAAGCCTGTGAGTTGAGTTTGATCAAACTTGACAGGGGATGGAAGTCTCAAAGGTTTGAGCTGCCTACAAGTGCTGTGGAAGTAGGCAGGCAGAGGAAAGAAACCCTGGGAGCGCATCCACTGCATAAACACAACTGTATTACTAGACACCAGAGAGTCCACGTAGGAGACAGTCATTACCACTGAACACCATGGGAGATACAATTTCACAGATTCAGCAGCTCACAAGACGACTTGATTAATATGAGCACGAGCAAAATGTTCTTCTCCCCTTCTTCTAGAGCACCAGGCTTCCAGTTACAGAGCAGCAGGGGGAGAGCTCAGAAATGACAGGCCGGCAGAGTGAATTTAGAGCTAATTGCTGCTCCTTCTCACGCCAGTACTCATGCGGAACTCTGCTTGACTTCCCTGTGACTCCGGTACCCCCATTTGCATGTTCTAGTTCACACAAAGGACGAGATTGGAAACTTCAGACTGCAGACTAGCGCGAGTGGAGAAAGTCCTAAATTGCCCTGAGCTGGCACAGCTCTGCTGTAGTCGGTGAAGCTGCCTTATAATGGGCCATCATTTCTAAGCACAGCTCCATGACTAAGCGTCCGGCTCGTTTTTCTTTGCATTTGTCTATATTACGGTTGCTGATGGCAATTCTTTTAACATGAGCATGAGTCGGAGCATAAGCTAAAGACCAGCAAAAGCTGTGCCTGGTGCGTAGGCTGGCTCTCGCTTATTCGTGCTGTGGCTTTTCCTAGAAAGTCAGCCACCTCAGGACTGCCTGACTAGTGAGCCTGAACAAACTCCTCACAGTTCCTTGTTAACACTAGCAATGGAGAAAACCAAACTATTTGCACAGGTGGGATTCAAAGAGAAGCTGAAATCACTGGGCTTATGGAAAAAACCCGAACAAACCACAGCTGACATTAAAATGGAGACTGGGGAGCTGTGCAACTTTGTGTGTTCAGTGAAATATTGATGTTTTCTTCTTCTCCTAAGCCTTCTAAGCATTGATGTGCCAGATCTCTGATTTAGATGGAGAGAGCGCAAATCACTGACACCTAAAGAAAAGGGAGGGAAGGGAATGAAATGAACCTTTGATGCACAGCAAAACAGGGAGCTCACCAGCAGTGAGTGACATGGCTGAAGAGGGACTGAGATCTCTGCAAGAAGGACAGGTATTGCAACTTGTCCGCGACAGCCTAGCCAAGGGCACAGGCTGAAATTCACAGCCTGAAATGCCTGCAGCGCAGCATCTGCATTAGGTAGGTATGCTACAACATTCTTTAAAATGAGGCTTCTTCGGAGGAGACGTGAACCACAACTCTCGTGCGCCCGGGGCTGAATGCTTTCTGTTACACAGCAGATCTATGAAGCCACAGGGAAGCATCCTTTACCTATTATTTGTTGTTGTCATTTCAATCCAGACGTTTTTCTTCTGATGAAAGCTAAAAGATAAAATAAGATCGTTCTAATTAATAAAGCCTACCTCCTCATGTAGCATTTTTCACCCACCAAAGATCTCAAAGTGCTACTCCCATTTAATAGACAGTAGAAGTAAGGGTGAGGGAGATCAAATGAAATGTCTTGGCAACAGAACAAAATCAAGTCTTGCATCACAGGTCTATTAAAAGGCACAAGAGCGCCTATTAAGCCTCAATAAACAGCAAAGCTCAGGACAATTTTCTGATATATTGGATCCTTAAATGAGGCATTGAGAAACTAATGTGACGAGTGCTCCATGCTAACAAAATATGTTTGGGATTTTTCATCTGACAACATAGTTTAGGGATTTCTTGGAATATGGGAAATGAAATGGGGCAGTGGCTTTACAGGAATCATTCCTTTGCAAAGGCAGCTTGTGCCAGAGGACTGGAAAATTGAAAGTGCCCCAGAGGAGCACAGGAATGGATAAGACCTCTTTCACTACCCAGTCAAAATAAAACCATTAAAAGGAGCATAAATACCAAACTATCAATTTACTGCAAAACTTCTTGTACTTAAGATACTACTATTAGAAGTTCTGACAAAGAGACACTCCATACTAGACATATGATTTGACTCTTGAAGAGGTGCATTTAGCAGAATTAGACCATGTACCTAGCCGGTCCTGAAGTAAACTTACTGATAGAGTCTGCAGCAAAATAGGTGGTTTAAGGAGGGATAAATCTGATTAAAACAATTCTTATCGATGTGATAGTTTTTTTCTTCTGTTTTCTTCCTTTCTTCCTTCTTCTATTTTTTTTTCAGTTTGGTAGGCTGGGGTTTGTTTGTTTGTTCTCTGCCTTCCGGAGCATCAGTTTGAATATCCAGTAGTTTCCAAAGTGTTATAAAAATTGGTGGTATTAAAGTGGTATTAAAGGATGCACTGCCCATCCACCCTGGAGTCTGCTGGTTCACAGCAAAAAAGGTGCCCTGCAGATTTGATCTTTGATGCTTAAGAGATTTAGTAAGTTTTTCTCAGTCCTTAATAAATTGGTATCATAGGCAAGAAACCTGGAGGCACGAAGTACGATGCACACACAAGCACTTCATATTTTGGTGGCATGAACCTGGAGTTCATATTTGGATAGCATCCCTGTTAGAGGCAAAACTGAGCGTTCAAAATCCTTACCTAGGCAGAATGCATATTGACTTCAGGGGATACTTTTTCCCAGAGAAGGGCTGTGTAAAGAAGGTCAGGACTAGTTGTTTGTCCCCTGCAGCAATGCTGTTTCTCTTGCTGAGGAGACTTCCAGCACCTGTGGGCATGGATTTCTGCTGGTGAATACCAGCACTCGGGTGAACTGATGGTCAGTCTCACCTTGACCTTCAGCAGGCTGTTTCCATCTTTCCTTCATATCAGCTTAGGAGATAAACAAACAAACAAACAAAATGAAACAAACAATAAAAACTAAAAAACTAGGGCAGAGGCCAGAGGCTGGGTTTCTGATCATGTGAATCATTTAAACCTATTTCTGCAGTATCTCCTGAAAGGCAAAGCTGATGCCAGCACAGCCTGCCCATCCATTAGCAAACCCTTAGCTCAGGAGTGTGGGGCTTTGAGTAAGATCTTCTAACACAGACCCACCGTGGGGATTTGAGGAGAAAGGAACAGCCAATAACTCACCAATGACAGTGCTGTGTCTCTCTCCCACATCACCTCCAGCTTTTCTTCTCACTGGTGGAACTGGGCAGCAGAAGGTCCTTAGCCCAAAGCAAACGAAAGCCCCTTGCTGTACCACCACTGCAATGGGCCTTGGGTTGAAACTGTCCCTCAGGAGAGACAGCAGCCAGCTGGGAGAGTATTTGCCAACAGCACCATTGCTCATCAGCTGCCCGTAGCCTAAAGCAACTCTTTCAGACAGCTAAAATTGCATCTGATTTTGTAACAAACTCCTCTGCAGTCCCCATCACTTTGCCCACCCCCCAAGCAAAAAAGAAAAAACACCAACCAAACCCACTCCTTTGCCCTGTGATGAAGAATGAAGTGACTCTGAAAAATAACCTGATTTGCCACCTCCTCCTGTGAGTCCTGCCTAGCTACCTCCTGCACCAGCCTTGCTCTGCAGCAGCCCGTAAGCAGGATCTGCAGCTAAGGCGAAGGAGAGAGAAAAGCTGGAGGAGGAGGAGGGAGGGGGAAGGCAGAAAGGCTGCATACCTAGAAAGCCAGGGCTATTCCTGTTGCCCACCCTAGAGGCACCACCTCTGCATCAAGCCGGAGTAACAGAGGGAGAATCTGGCTCTCTGGATTTAACAAGCTCACTTTCCTTTAATTGGGGCCCTCAGGCACTGCTGTAGTGCACCTAATGGCACTAATTATTAATGAATCAGCCCTGATGAATAGCAAAGCTGAACTGGCCTCTGTCTCCTTGGGTTGTCAGCCCTTCACAGAGACTACTGGATTTCACTGGGCAGGAAAGCAACTGCACAGATTTAAACAGGGCCCTAGAAAGGAAGAGAGCTGGGAGAGTCACCAATACATTTTTCCCTAGGCTGTGCAAACCAGCCAGGGACCAACACCATCTCATCGCTTCTTCTGAGGCGTAGACATAGCCAGTGGAAAGTCCTGTGAGAAATGGGTACTGCACCTTACTTTTATACCACCCCTCCGTGCTCCTTCCATAAGGACCAACCTGTTTGCCCTCGCTACCATTCAGACAGCTTTTCCTCAGTTTTGTGTGTCCTGGCTCAAGCTTTTGCTCCCAGCACAGGCCCACTCCATCTCCCTGTTACAGCCTTTGAACAGGAGCAGATGGGAAAGGGACTTTTCTCTCCCCAACCCCCCTTAAAGCAAAAAAATCGGCCGCCACCACCTCAGCCTAGTGCTGGCACGGTCTCGCCGCATCGGAGGGCAGCCCAAGCGGGCAGCAAGGCGCAGCCCTCCCTCCAGATCTGAGCCAGGCTGCTAAAAGGTGGAGGCTGGCAGAGAGCAGCCGATTGCCAAGCACGGCTTCATCCAGCACTGACGGGGAAGGAAGGAGGCAGCTTTCTGCGGCCCTCCGGGGACTGCAGGGCTGCGGTTGCTCAGTCGGAGCTGGGGACAGGAATTAGGGCAGGAAGAGCCGCAATGGCTGCAACCCTCCCCGATTATCCAGCCAGCTAGAAAGGCACTGGCTTGCCTTTTGTTTCAGCTGTGGGTTTTTTTCCCTGTTGATCTGTGTTTGGACTTTTTTTTTTCCATGTGTGTGTGTGTACATATTTTTTGTTTAAGTAGGTAATAATTTTACTGTGGTTACTGTCAACGTTTAAATGCTTTTCTGTTGCATCTCCCCCCCGCCCCCAGTTCACCAGCTCACGTTTGCCCAGGAATTAAGGGGTGTTCAGAGGCTTGAACCTCTCCAACTTTTGCTAAAGCAGCCTCTGCCTGGGGCAGTGGGACCAGCCCGGCAAGCGACACCCCAGCCTCCCCCTGCAGCCCTCTCCTGCCAGCCCTTACAAACCCTAGAGGTGCAAGGCGACAGAAGGCAAACCGAGTACGCTCAGTCCCTTTCTGGGACTTGGGGGAGAGCTCATGCTTCCTTGGGCACAAAACAAGGCAAGGCAGAGCAATCACCCCGGGTTAAAAAAAAAAAAAAAAAAAAATCGACCATTGCACTCAGGCTTCAGAAATAACGCCTGGAAGGGGCAGAAAGGGGAACAACCAATGCCTTGAGCACTAAGGGGCTCTTATAAAATGAACAGGATGAAGGAGGGGAGGGAGTTCGTTGGTTGCTCGTGTTCCCCGAAAAAAATACCGAGCTGCGGGCGGGGAGAGCCTCGCTGGCCGGTTGCCTGAGGGGAGCTGAGCCGGCGGGACCGGGGTTTGCTGCACTCCCTGCCGCCTGTGCGGGAAATCCAGGGGGTGCAATGCAGGTTTTTGAGCAGCAAATACCTCCTTGGGCCCCGGCTGGCCCGGGAGGCCCGGTGGCCGGCCTGCGCCCCGGGGATGGGCGCCCCACAATTAGGAGCCCGAAACGGGAGACTCCTCGGGAGGTGTCGGGGGGCGGCAGGAGGGGTGGGGAGGGGCACTGCCGCTCGGCTGTTTTTTCCCCGGTTTGCCACCGTTTTATCATTCACCTCAACGGAGGGCTAACTGGGCGATGTGCTAATTACGCAGAGATTATGCATCAGTAATTCAACCTCACGCGAAGATAACTCGAGTCCACTAACGAGCTGGAAATCACCCCCTTATTACGGAGTTTCAGCTTGCTTCCCGGGGGTGAGGAAAAGCTGGGAAGCTCCCCTCTCACCGTCGTCCGACGGACGGGCACGGTCCGACAGCCGGGAAGACGGGGGCCGCGGCGGGAGCACGCCCGGCTGCACCCCGGCGCCGGGCCGCGGGATGCCGGCAGCGGGCGGGACCGGCGCCCGGACACCCCGGGGCGAAGCGGGCTGCGTGCCGCCGGCGAAAGGTCCCCGGGGCCCAGCCGGCCGAAACAGCAGGCTGCGGAGCCCCTCGCACCCCAGCAAGGGCTCTGTCTCCCCTCTCTCCTCGGCAGCTGGCATTTCGTGCTGCAGGAAATCGTAACAGCAGTGCCTGACCTCATGAATATAGAGATGTGCACAGAAAAATCAATTTCGGTCTAGATCCTCTGTGGGGAGGGAAAATAACCCAAACCATTTAAACAAAGCTTTGCTCTCCAGGGTTTTCCTTTTTCTTTGGTGGTGGTGGGGATTAAATCTAGAGGGAGGGCAAAGGAAAAGGAAATGCAAGCAGACCTGTGTCTGCCGAAGCGAGGCTGAACCCTGCAAAGCCCCCCCCAACACACACATAATGTATTTTATCATTAAAAAATCAACATTGCTTCCAGTGGTAAAGGCGCCTGGCTCCAGTTCCTGAGCGCATTCGTTGCTGGGATTCAATCCGTTTGGGAAATGCAGATTGGCTTGCGACCCACTGTTTGATTTATGAACTGTTACATTTGCTATTGCTTACACATTACATTGCGGACCTTGGGAAGGAAAGGGAGCAGGGAGAGGGGGAGAAGGAGAGAGGGACCCTGCCACCCGACACGTTGGCAAAGGAGACCTATTGCACAGGCAACGGCTCCTCACGGGAATAATTCACCTCAGAGCAATTCGCGGCCCCTACCTCCCCATCACCCACTCATCCACCCACCCCCGGCCGCCAGCTGGGCTCTCGCCTTATAAGTGAAAAGGACGTGTTTACTCTCTGATGTGTATTTCTTTATAAAGGCATCAGGCGCCTATAAATAGCCGAGGTTAGAGCAGCTTCTGCTGCGAAATCAATACCCCGTCCCCCCCTTCCCCTTCGGCTGAACTGCCTTATTAATTATGAAAGGGCTCCTCCGCGCCCCGGCTCCGGCTCCGCAGCCTCCTCCTTAATGGTGGTTGCTGCCCTCCCTCCGCCGGGGCTCCGCGCCGCTCCGCACCGCTCCGCGCCCGCGGGACCGCCGCCCCCGCCGCTGCGCCGGGCTTCCTTCGCCGGCTGCGGGCAGCTGGGAAACGGGGGTGCTGCCTTGTGGGGTTTCGGGAGGAGGAGGAGGAGGGTGGGAGGGTCTAGAGCAGATTTTTTAAGAAAAAGAAGAAAAAAAAAAAAGGAAAAAAAGGGAAGGCTGAGACTAACCAATTCAGCCGCCCTGTCCTTGTTTGAACTGAAATTGCCGTGTGCATCAAGGGATCGGCTCGGGATTTAGCCTTCCTTGCCTGAAAAGCCCTGTCCTTTTCAAGATACTCTAGGCGTATTTTATAAAAAGGACGACACCCTCATTTCAAACAATAACTTTTATTTTATACTTCTGTCTATACTTTGTAGCAAATCTTTTTTTGTTATTTTTTTGCTGAATTGACTTTATAATAAACTTTTGTTTAAACTACATTTTTCTTCTCTTTTAAAATCAAGGCTCTTTTTTTCAAAATCATTTTGCTGTTGTTGGTTTGTTGTTGTTTTGTTTTTTTTCTTTAGGTTTACATTTAAGCCCCCTTTTTGTGATCTCTACGGTTGGATATTCAGGTATTTTACTGGTATGTGTAACATCTAAAACAAAGAGGAGGAAAATTAAAGGCAGTGAATTCGGAAAGATGCCTTCGAACAGCAAGTAAAGGTAAACTCTCAGAGATCTGTTAGCAGCATTCCTTCACTCCTCCGGGCATTTAGACACATCTCTTTCTTTCGCTCTTCCCTTCCTTCCTTCACTGTTCGTTTTCGTTTCCCTCCCTCTCTCTCTTTCTCTCTCTCTTCCCCTCGAGGGAAAATGCTCTTTTTTTTTTTTTTTTTTTTTTTTTTTTGCAGTGGAATGACCAAAAAACAAGCGACTGTGGAGGAAAGATGAGAGATTGTGAATTATTCACCATATGCTTCACACGTGGACATCTACCTTGGATTCATCGCCAGTGCCTTTTTTTGCCTGCGTGTTTGTTCTCGCCTCGCACACACTGCCACATTTTTAGAGGAGCCCGTGGCCCGCGGGAGGTATCCCGGCCGATTACAACCTTAGCATTAGGTGGCCCAGAGCCGTTCCTGAGATTGCTTTTGCACAACGAGGGCTCGAGTTTGTATTTTTATTTTTTTTCTATTTTTGATTCGAAGCGATAGTAAAGCTGAGGTCCGATTTGGGCTGCGCGCTGCTGCCTGTTTGGTAACATTTGGCAAATAAAACACAAAAAATAAAGGGAGAACGCTTCCACAGTCCTACATGGGTGTTTCACCATCATCAGCCACCACCACCACCACCATCATCATCAACCACAGAAAAGCACAACGTCCCCAAAGCAACGGATGGACACTTCCTCTATAGATCCAGCACATGGAGAGGGTGTGGGTGTGGGTGTGCTCGCCCCCCTAGAAAGGCAGCCAGGTCACTAGCGCGGCCCACAGAGCCGCCAGCAGCAGGGGCAAAGCCGGCGGGAGGAGGGACGGTGCCGCGCCGCTGCCGCCTCCGCACAGTTCAAATAAGCTGCCTTGGAAATCGAGGTTTTTGGATTCCCGTCTCAATTTCTCCCAGAGGTCTGTCGCTCCTTCCTGGCAATCGGTGAGCGCTGTGAGGGTGCAGGCGTGGAAATCATCCCAGTACCTGCAGGGGGGGAGAGCAGCCGGCATCAAAACAGGCACGCACCCACCTTCCCGGGGGGGGCCGTCCCCGCGGGCCCGCCGCCCCCGACCCCCCGACGGCGGAGCTGAGCGGGTGCATGCCTTAAAGCGGGCCGGAGCCCGGCGGGGAGGAGCCGCCGCCTCCCCGCCCTAAAACCCGGCCCCTGCCCCCCGCCCCCCCTCCCACCCGAGACACCGGTTTCTGGGAGGGATCCTCGCCCCCTCGCCTTCCCCGGGCTGCCCCACATCCCGCCCCGTGTGCACGCTTTGCGCTGGGCAGCGGCTCCCCTGCCAGGTCCCGGGGGGGCTGCCGCTGGCTGTGGTTTGGGGGGTTCCCCATCCCCAACCCTGCCTCCGGCACCAGCCCGAGCTGGGCGGGATGGGGCAAAAATCGGTTTGGTGGGTCTCTGCCGGAGGGGTCTTTGCCTGACGGGGGTAGAGGGCATGCACCCCTCGGCTGGCAAACGCTAGCCTAGGAGCCCACGGGCTCGTCCCGAGGGTTTTTCGTCACCGGTGGGAGCGGGCAGATGGGGCTGGGAAAGGCATCGCTTTTCCCAGGCGGCAGGCAGCATCCTGGAGGTCCCAGTGCGGCGTTAGAAACCCTCGGGAGGGATCCCCCGGGGCGGGAGCGGGCCCTGACTGCGGGGGCAGGAAGGGAGGAGGAGGAGAAGGAGGAGGAAGCAGAGAAGAGAAGGAGGAGGAGGAAGCAGCATCTTCCCCTCCTGGACCCTCCTGGGCGCCCCGCACCGGCCCCCGGCGCGGGGGACTCCCCATCCACTGCCGGGGCTCCGTCTGCAGCGAAGGGTTTCTCCTTGCGCAGGATAATTTCCAGCTGTTCCCACACGTTTTTTCCTTTTTCTTTTAATTCCCTTCTTCACGGGGTCTGGACAGGGGTTTGCCACCGGGGCGGGACCCGTCCCTCTGCCCCACCTATGGGGACGGGCGGACCTTTCCTCTTCGCATCTGGGTTATCGAAAATCACCCCGAATCTGCCTTTCTCTCTCCTATTTTCCCCTTTCCTCAAGGCAGGCGCCTGCAAATTTGGATCTTGATTTTCTTTTTTTTTTTTAAAGTAGTCCTACAGCCTCTAATTTATGAGCACTCTAAGCTGGTTGTAGACTCCCAATGTTTGCTACATTTGTAATAAATAATGAGATACTGAGAAGCCAGAGTCTGAGAGTGTGCCTCTCCTGCAGTATTTCTGCTGTAATTGCGTCTCCCAAAGGAAAATTAAATCTTTTCCCATCTTCTTTCGATACACATCCCGGCACAGGGCAAAGGCAATCTGGTGGTGGGAGGTGGTCGGGAAAAGGGTCGTGCTTGGAAAAAAGGTACTTTTTACAGGTCGGGGCCACCTCTGGTCCGGCACTGCAGGGCCAAAGGGCCCTGGGTATTTATTCTTAATGCGGGACACAAGATAAACCGCAACCCAGCATTTACAGCGAGGTGTCAGCCTTAGTAGGTGCTTGGCTTAGAAATCTCTAGGTAGAAAGAGAAGAGAGGAGGGTTACAGAGTCTCTTCTTCCTTTTCTTTTCTTTTCTTTTCTTTTCTTTTCTTTTCTTTTCTTTTCTTTTCTTTTCTTTTCTTTTCTTTTCTTTTCTTTTCTTTTCTTTTCTTTTCTTTTCTTTTCTTTTCTTTTCTTTTCTTTTCTTTTCTTTTCTTTTCTTTTCTTTTCTTTTTTCTCTTCTCATCTCGTCTCGCCTTTCCTTTCCTTTCCTTTCCTTTCCTTTCCTTTCCTTTCCTTTCCTTTCCTTTCCTTTCCTTTCCTTTCCTTTCCTTTCCTTTCCTTTCCTTTCCTTTCCTTTCCTTTCCTTTCCTTTCCTTTCCTTTCCTTTCCTTTCCTTTCCTTTCCTTTCCTTTCCTTTCCTTTCCTTTCCTTTCCTTTCCTTTCCTTTCCTCTCCTCTCCTCTCCTCTCCTCTCCTCTCCTCTCCTCTCCTCTCCTCTCCTCTCCTCTCCTCTCCTCTCCTCCCTTCTCCTCTTCTCTCCCTTCCCTTCCCTTCCCTTCCCTTCCCTTCCCTTCCCTTCCCTTCCCTTCCCTTCCCTTCCCTTCCCTTCCCTTCCCTTCCCTTCCCTTCCCTTCCCTTCCCTTCCCTTCCCTTCCCTTCCCTTCCCTTCCCTTCCCTTCCCTTCCCTTCCCTTCCCTTCCCTTCCCTTCCCTTCCCTTCCCTTCCCTTCCCTTCCTTTCCCTTCCCTTCCCTTCCCTTCCCTTCCCTTCCCTTCCCTTCCCTTCCCTTCCCTTCCCTTCCCTTCCCTTTCCATCTCACCTTCCCATTTTATGTTCTTCGTTTTCTGATTTTTGCCGATCAAAATCAGAAAAAAAACTATTCCAAACATATTTATCTCTAAGGACCTTACCTGTTTTCTAAATATGATTTTGTCTATTTTATTATTATTAGTAGTAGTAGTTTTTTTCAGCGGGGGGAGTTTGTGCCAGAAAACAGCAACGGGGAGACGGATAATACCCTGTGTGGCCGGATTTATTTATTTATTTATTTATTTATTTATTCCCCAGATGTATCGAAAATGCCCTTTTCTGCCTCCCTGCCCGGGACGTGAGACCCCGAAGCGGGGCGGGCGAGGCCAGAGCTGGCGGCTCCCCGGCCCCCGGCAGCCGCCCCAGGTTTCCCTCCCCCGGTAAGATCCGCTGCCCTGAGCTCTGGGGAAAAGTACCCCCAATTTAGGGCTCCTCCAGCTGTCCCAGTTCCTCCAGCTTCGGAGAGGAATTGAGAAGGAGGGGAGCAGGAGCCGATTTTGCACGGCGAGCTCTTTTTCTCCCTTTATTATTTTTTGTTGTTGTTTTCCTTTTTATTATTATTATTTTTCCCCTTTATGGTTGCCGCTTCCTTCTCCTCCCCTCTGTGCCAGGAGCGGGGGGAAACCGGGGGAAACGGGGTGGAGGAGAGCTGCCGCTGGGCCGGCCGCCCCTCTGCCGCTGGGCGATTAACGTTGTGGCTGGGCTCTTTTCTTTTTAATTACATTTTGTTTCCCGAGGAATCGCCTCCCCAGCGCCGGCTGTCCCCGGCCGAGGTGAGCTGCCTCCCCCCGGCCTGCCTCTGCCGTGAGCGCCCGGGGGGACCCCGGAGGCTGCCAGTGAGCCTGGGTCCCAAAGGCAGCAATAAGGAAAGGGATGACAACCCCCGTGCAGCTAATGTCAACACCTCAGTGCAAAGCAGGAGAAGGGAGTGAATACAAGCGAGGAGCTAAGGAGGGGAGGGAAAAAAAGAAAGAGGAAAAAAAAAAACCAACCCACCCAGATTCACGGAGGGAAAAACTAAAAAAGACATTGTAAAAACTCCCTCCAGACTTCACTGTTCCCCAAGCCCGGCCTGTCCCCATGGCAGTGCGCTTGGAAGGACCCTGGAGCAGAGAATCCGGCCCCAAGGCACCAAACCCCACGTTACTTCTGCCGCTTTCCTTCCCACCACCACCTTGGATCGCCCCCTTGCCCAGCCCCGGGTGACCCCCTAGTCCCATTCTCCCCCCGCGGCCCCGAAGGAGAGAGGAAAGACCTACGCGCAGATCGTTTGGAGATTTCTCTTGTCGTCCAGGTCCTGCGGGTAGTTGGCCATGTTATCGCCCAGCCGCAGCAAACAGTCCGAGAAGCCCCTAAAGACCGCATCGCACCGCCCCGCCGCTCTCACCGCCTGCACCAGGTACGCTGGGGGGGCAGGGGCACAGGTCAGCTCCGCCGGCCCCCGCCCGCCCCGGCCCCCCGCGCCGCCGCCCCCGCCTCGCCCCTTCCCCCCACCCCCCCCGGCTAAAGGCGCGTCCCGCCGAGGAGCGGTGATTTGGGGCAGGAGGTGGGACCGAGCCAGGGTGGCCATCGGGCACTCGGGGACATGAGTCAGGGGCTTTTCGCCCTTTGCTTTTTTAGCACCGGGGTTTTCAGTGCCGGTGCATTAACGGCGTGATTTCAGTCTTTTTTCTTTTTTTTTTTTTTCTTTTTTTTTTTGAGGGGCGAGGAGGAGGGGAGGCTGGGTGAAGATGCGCTGCCTGCTTCTCCCTGGACTTGCTCCTTTGTTAGAAAATTCCGCCTCGAAGCAGCAGGCGCGTTTCTCCGTACAGACCCTGGCGCTCACACACGCACGCACACGGCTCCTCATTGCCCAGGTCGCTTGGCAAATATCGTGCAAGATTCAGCGGGGGAAAAAAAATACTACTAAAAAAAAAAAAATCACTTGAAACATAAAGATAGGAAAAGAAGCGTCCCCCAAAGCCACGCACGCAGCTGCCCGGGCTGGGGGCAGCGGGGCGGGAAGGGGCAGGGACGAGTCCCGCTCCCCCGACCCTGCTGCCTCGGGCACCCGTCGGGATTGCGCCAGGAAAGGGCGCTCGGTTAAATACACGAGTAACAAACCCGAGAACGACCGCTTGCAAACGGGGAAAGGAAATTAATTACGGCGTGCTTGAGATGGCTCCTCCCGGGTGTCGGCGGCTGCCGGGCCGGGCCCCGCGTGGGGACGGGACGGGACGCAGGGACAGCGCGGCCCGCGGGACTCACGCACGGCACCGCGCACGGGCCCGCAGCCGCCCGGGCAGCACCCGGGCACGGAGCGGGGGTGCCGATCCCTAATCGCTCTCCTGCCCGCGGCGGGGGCTGGGGACGCCGTGGTGTTCCCGGGCCCGGGCTCGACCCCGGGCAGCGCAGCTGGGACGTCGCTGCGTCTAGCGGGGGCGGGAGGGGTTGCCTACCCCCCCCCCCCCCTTTCGGAGGAGCCCTCGTCCGCCTACACCTCGGGGGGGGGTTGTTGGGGTGGGGGTCCCCTCCCGATCCGCCTCCCCAGGACATGGCTGTGGCGGGGTGTGTGTGTGTGTTTCCTCGCCCGGCACCGGTGACAAGCTAAATGGCTGACTCCAAAAGAGACTGTTTCAACCCAGATCCCCCTCTTGCCGTTTGATTCATCGCTAACATGACTTGGTGGCCACTCCCCTCTACACACACACCAGCACCAGCCGTCACATCAAAACCCCAGCAGGCTACAGACATTGGCTACCGTAGGAAAAAAAGCCAGGCAAACAAATAGAGAAGAACTGAGGACCATCCCGGGGGTAAAACCATGTCCTATAAAACCCGCGCCATCCCATTCCGGCAGCTACAGGGGGAGAGAGGAGGGGAAGTTGCCACGAATTTCTCCAAAAACGTGACGGGCTGCACTGAAAATACGGGGTCCGAAGGGGAGCCCTGCCCCGGGCCCGGGGAGGGAGGGTGGTAGAGGGTGAGGTTTGGGACCAGAGGTGCTCAGAGCATCCCCCCCTCCGAGGGGCGGCCTGGCCCTGTGTGCTGCCTCCGCACAGGGTACCCCCGGTCCAAAGTCTCCCCAGATCCCACCACCACCACCACCAAAAAAAGCAAAAGCGGAGAGACGAGGGTCCTGCCCGGTTAAACGACAGCGGGATTTCTCTTGAACTAGGTCGCTTGTGCTTTGCCGTGGCCCCGACCTCCCCCCCTCCCCCCCCGTCCTTCAAAGACAAGAGTGTGCAGCGATTTGCAATGCAGCAGGACCGCAGGAGCCATCCATAACGGATCGTGCCCCCTCCCGAAACCCGCTCTCCGTCCTCCCGGCCCGCCTGCCCTTTAGCTGCGCCTGGTCCACCCCTCCTGTCCCCGGGCGCCTTCCGCGGAGACAGTCCCCGCGCCTCCCCCCCGTCGCCTCCCAAAATGTCAGGGATTTCGGACAGGTCCCAGTCCCCGCTGCCCAAACAAACAAATAAATAAATAAATGTTGGTTGTTTTTTTTTTTTTTTTTTTTTTTTTAAGCCCTGGTGCTGCTGCGGGAAGCATAGACATTTTGGGTACGAGGCGAACATCCGTTTCATCCGAGCCGTTACCGGGGTCGGGGCAAAGGCAAATGGCCCTTTGCGACCCCCACACCGATAACCAGAAGCTGATTTCAGGGGGAGGGGGGGAGTGGGGGGAAGGTTACCCGAAATACCGAAGGAGGAGCAGAGAGGAGCTTCAAAGCCGTCCTCTCCCAGGGCACCGCAAAGCGACCGCACCGCCACCGTCTCCGCGGTGTGCAGCAATATTTGGGGGTAACTTTCCAAATGACTGCTCATGCTCACGCCAGCCCGGGGACGGCGGTTCCCAGCGACTCTAGCTACCTTGTGAAATTTCACCGTGAATAAAATCCTCCCTCGGCTGAATCAGATAAACACAAATGAGAGAAAAATCATCCTCCTCCAAACGAACAAACAAACCAAAAATGCAAGGACTGAAATTAAGGATAACATCCAAATAATGCCTTCCCCCTTCTTGCTCTGACAGTACAGAAAATGGCCTTCTGAAGAGTTCAGCCTCGTTTAAAATGGAATGGTAATACGAATGGAGGGGTTTGCATCGTATATCCACATTTTCCAGAGGTCAACATTTCATCGCAACATTTCTTATTTTTTTCTTTTCTCGATGAGGAAATGGTCAAGGCATTTTGCCTCCTTCTTTCCTCCCTTTCTTGTTCTCCCCCCCCTCTTTTTTTTTTCCTTTTTTTTTTTTTTTTCCCTCTTCTTTCTTTTGGTACCCACAAAATGCTGCAGAGATTGTCTGGAGAGGAGGGTGACCGCACAAAAGGATCTCTAAATAGCAATGCCGAGCATTTTTTCTGTTGTAGCAGAATTCCTTTGCAGGCACATATTTTCAAAGGTCTCTTCACACCTGACAATCTGGATAATAAAAGACGCGCTTTAATCGCCCTTTCCTTGAAGCCCAGTTTTGGATCATGCTCGGGAATAAACGTATTCAATATATAATCTTTAAAATTTGCCTGTAGAGGACCAAGTGGTCATTAACTTGGAGATTGTTTAATATCTGAAACTCAAAAAAATTTCAGCGAAGAAATGTTGAATAAAATGAACCTGACAGCAAACCAACAAAAAGAACCAGCGAAAACCCCAAGATATTAAACAAAACCAGTAACGAGCAGACAAAAACACATACCGGCGTGGAGGGAAACCTGTTCTATTTTAAGTAACTTAACATATACAGAAATTTTTTGGACCCGCTCGTTTTTTGACAGCGGTTCTCCGAGCACAAAATTAACGATCGGGCGGTGGGACTTGGTGATTTCTTAATAATTTTTATTTGTTTAATCCCCGCATTCGGGGGGATTATTATTTTTTTTAAGTTAGCGTTGGGGTTTGTTTGTTTTTAGGCTGCTCTGCAAATGGGAAATCCTCCAAGTTCCCAAAGGGAGCCCTTCGCTCGTCCCCCTGATTTTCTGCAAAAAAACTTTCCAGCGAGATCTCTCGCAAGCCATTTTATGCCGGTTCTTATTTCTCTGTCCCTCGGGGAGGGGGGGGATTTCTTAGCACTGGAGTCCCCAAATTGTCGGTGATGAGGAATGCAGGGGATATCCGAAAAGCAAATACAAATGCAGCCGTTCGTGGGGACGGCGAGAACAGAGGGGGGAAAAGGAGGAAGAATAAGGGAGGGGGAAGCGAAGTACGAAGGAGCATGCACCGATCTGGGGAAACGAACAACAAAAGTGATTTAAGAGGAATAAGAAATCGGCTGCCTTTCCTGCGGCCCCCCTGCCTTGACGGCGTGAAGAACCGCGAAGATGCCACCGGGAAGGAGGCGGAGGGAGCGGGGAGCGGGGAGCGGGGGTCCCCCCGCCGGCCCGAGCGGCGGCCGTCCGCGCAGCTTCTTCCGACATTCCGCTTCTGCATGCATCAGCCGGGCTTTGGTGCACACAACTTGATACCGAATTTGGCAGTCCACTTACCTATCTGTACAGCAAGGATCAGAGAAATGTATCTGCCGTTCAACTTAAGTCCCATCCTACATTTAGTAAAACCATTTGCGGCTGCAGATCTTTAAATAGTTACTTTGGAGAACGTGGGGGAAAGCTGAAAAATAGGCATTGCCAACAAGTTCCGAGCAGCGGAGGACTTTGCAGACAAGGGGGGGAGACAAGAGGAGAAGGAGAGAAAGAGGGAGGCAGAGGGAGAGGGCGAGGAGGACTAGCTGGGAATGGTTCGCTCCATTAGGAGGGGGCGGAGGAAGTACAGCCTCACGCCCACCAGCGGCCCTGACGCGGGGGGATGACACGGACCGGGTTTTTTCCCCTTCTCCTTCTTCTTTTTTTTGAAAAATGTGCACCTTGGAAGAGAAACGCCATTTATAGGCATCGCAGCCTGCATTTATCCGCTCTCCCCGTGTCCCCCCGCCCCATTAATCGCCGAGAAACCCCCCCACCCCCCACCCCCGCGCTCCTCCTGCCCCGTGCGGCGGCGGGGGGGGCGGCAGCCGGGACCGTCCCCCCGCGGCGGGAGGGATGCGGGGGCGGGGGGGACGCGCACACACACGCACACCACACGCACACGCACACACAGACACACAGACACACAGGCACGCACAGACACACAGGCACGCAGACGGAGGAGCCGCCCCCCCGGGGGTGGGGATAGCACGGAAGAACCCCCCCCGCCCCCGGGCCGCCCCGTCGGGGCTGGCCAGCCCGGCCCCCGCGCTGCGGAGTGGGGAGGAGGAAAGGGAGGTGCGGGGGTCCCCTCCCCCTGCCCGCCCCTCCCCCACCATGACGTCACCCCCAGGCTGAGGTGGGGGGGAGCGGGGGGGAGTTGGTCTCTCCCGGCCCTGCTGCCTGTGCTCCATCCCGGTGGCAGCAGCCCGCCTGTGGGACTGCAGAGGGTGGCGTGGGGAAAGGGGTCACGCGTGGGGTAGCCCTGGGGAGCCGCAGTGGGGCCGGCCTGCGGCTGGGGGCCACCGCACCCCATCCTCTGGGGACAGGCTACAGGTGTGGCAGGGCTGGGTGGAGGGGATGGTGCCGACCGAGGCGACATGGAGCCCTGCCTGGGACAGGGGGGTCTGGGGGGCTCCTGTAGCCTGACGCCCTCCCAGGACCGTCCTCAAGGCCATCCCCACCTGGAGAACAGCGTGAGAGGAACCTAAAGGTGCCGGCAGGGGCTTCTCCCAGTCCAAAGTAACCAGCCAAAACCCCATTCTACAGCCTTCCCCCTGGGCTCTTCCATTGCAAAGTTATTCCCCCGCAGCTCAGCTCTGACCTTCAGCAGCCATCTGTAGCATCTCAGAATCACAGAATCGTATAGGTTGGAAAAGACCTTTAAGATCATCGAGTCCAACCTGACACTACCAAGACCACCACTATACCATGTCTCTAAGCACCTCATCCAAACGTCTTTTAAATACCTCCAGGAGCCAAAGGGGGACCGGTCGGAGCGAGAACTACTGTTGACCTTCGCTCGTCCCTGTCCCAGGTTCCCCCCTCTGAAATCTCATAGTGCTGGCAGTGCTGCAGCTCCCTGGACCAGCTGGGCTCCTGGTGGGTCCCTCTCTTTTACAAACCACACGTGACAATCCTCAGACCTCAATGACAGAGTCCCCATGATCCCCATGGACTGCAAATGCCTGAAGCCCACCAGGCAAGGACAGGGATTGCATGGGGTTAAACGAATCAGTGCAACTGGAAGTAAGGAAACTGGAGGGCAAGATGAAAAGCTTCCTTGCGGAGAGCTCCATTCACAAAATAGTGCTGATGAACGCCGTTGCCTCTTTAGGTCTACCCAACGTGTGTAGAGGCAGCTGGCACGCACATCCTCTTAAAGCCATCATGAAACCCTGACCTCTGTTTCTTCAACTGGAAAGCCGGTATAATGTTGGGTAACTATGCTAGCAGTCAGCTGGGGCCTGCAGATGAAAAACACTGGCTTGTCTCCTCTGCACCTTCCCACTATTCCTTTTGGTTCCACCTTTTCTTCCTATTTATAGGTCTCCACTATGGATGGTGAGTCGGATTAGAGGACAGAGCAGCCTGAAAACTAACCCGAGGAATTAAAAAAAAAAAGGTTCATTGTCAGCCAGCTCCCAGAGCCAGCTCAGCATGTGGACACATGGTAGTGAACACTGCAAAGCCCAGGCAGTGGGTGCTGTGTCCCCTGGCAGCTTGCCCTTCCATTCACTCTGCCATGAAGCTGCAGCCCAGAGTAAAGTTGTCTTTTTACACACTCCTGAAGACATTGGTGGCAGCAAGGAGGCAAGGCTAAGCTTCAGAATTTGCACCATGTTCTCTTTCAAAGGAATTGAAAGGTTTGAGTTTAAGCTGGAGCTAAGGCAAAACACTTCTACCCAGCTCTTCGCTGCTGTGGTAATGGGTTCTTTTGTCATGCAACAGAGAGACTGAAGTGGATATCAAAATGTGGAGCCCTGTCCTTTTCCCAGGAGGGATAGGTTAGGCAGCCCAAAAGATCTTTTATGTCTCACAGTCAGTGCATTATCAGCATAAAAAAGGAAGAGGATGAGAGTGTGGGTTGAGGTACATGGATATAAACGTTGAACCTACCAGCTCTTGGCAGCTCGGCCACTTGTGGCTGTGTTTGCTGTTAAGAAGGACAAGGCACCCTTTCAGAAGCACCAGGTTGAGGAGGCTGCAGCAAGAGGAATTTCTCATTTCACTTCTCTGCCCTATTGATAACTCTATTGGTTTATTTATACATTCATATCTGCTATGGATTTGTCTGCTCCTTTTTTTCTGAGGGCAGACAAGCTATAGCTTCAGGTTAAAGGCTGGGCTGGCTCCAAGAGGCTTACATTGAACCTGATTTTGACATTACACTATGTAAATCTGCTTTGGAATGAACTTCAGGGCAGTTTCCAATACACAATCAGGAAGAGTTTAATATCTGACTTTTGGTGCGTCCATCACCACTGAAATGACTGGAGCCTCTGGCAATCTGGCCACAAATCTCATAAGAACAGGCATTTCTGGGGGATTTCTGGCCAAACAACAACAACAAAAGATCTAACAGCTAGAGGCATCAATTACAGAGGCAAAAAGGGCCTGGCCAAATTCCTCTAAATGTTCTTGACTGTTGGAGCAATCCAGCTCCGTCTGAAATTCAAGCCTGGCTCCAGCCTTACCACCTTCCCTGCCCCAGGAAGGGGCCCGTCGTGCTATAGATTCTGAACAAAAGCCAGCGGTTTCAGCCCATCTCAAATAGCAGCACTCTCGGCTCTGCTGGGAGCCAGGGAGCAGGATGAAGTGGGGACAGTTGTTTATCAAACTACCCCTTTTCTTCTTTTTTTTTTCTTCCAGCATGGTATTAGAAGGTGCTTGAATATCAGCCTGTCTCTAAGAGACATCTGTATATGTTTTAGGAGAGGAGCGTCTAATGGTGCCTTGCTCAGTCCCCGTTAGGACAATTTGCTCATCAGTACAATTTTGCCCTTGTTTTTAAGAAAAAGGGCTCCGTCCTGGCGGCAGCATCATGCTCGGCTTGTTAGGGTGGGCGGCAGCGTCATCCCACAGCCGCGTGTGACCGCTGCCGTGGCGGAGGCAGACGGACAGAGCCCACGACTGCTGGCCAGATATAGCTCTGCCAGAGACAGGGAAACTGCCTCGCTCAGCACGGCGAAGCCTGTAGCCACCGTGGCGGCGTGGGCTGCCCCGCGTGCCGGAGTGGGTGGGTGAGTATTTGGGTGGGCAGCCCTGCGCTGTCACCCCCGGGCAGAGAGCAGCGTGCTGGACAGCTGATGCAGTGAGCTCAGCTCCATCTAAACCATCTACCACAAGGGGACCCACCGTGTTTAGCGGATGTGTTTCTCGTGTAGCTTTCGGCTGACTGTCATGGCTGAACCTCAAAAGAGGCAGCCGGCTCAAGGTAGCAGACAGAGCTGCTTTCCCTGGCAAAGCTGGCTGCATCTCTGCATTTCTTTTTCCCTTCATCCTTTTTTTTTTTTTTTTAAATGCAAAATATCTCTTCAAACAGCTCACGCCGTGGGCTCCTCAGTTCACAGTTGCGGGCTAGTAATAGGGATAAAAACTAAATCTTTGGCGCTGTCAGTCAGAGACTGATTTATTCTAAGCATCAGCTGAGGTTGGAGGGGAGGGTCCAGTGATCACGGTGTTATTTAAAAGTCCCTCCTATGGGTATGTGAGGAACGTATTTGCTCTTAGCTCATCCTGCAGTAGCATCGCCTCTACCAGGAGGTGACTGCTTTTACTCTCCCTCATGATCAGCCTGAGATCCGGCCCTAGTGAAGCTGAGACGAAACAGGAGCCCGTGACTTGTGTCTCCGTACCCTCCCGTCTTGCAGGTCCCCCGAGAAAGGGGGACAGACTGACAGCTTTACAGTCCTGCAGAGGTGCCTGTCCTTGCTTGTGCTGTGGCTCCCAGCCCTTAGCAGCTACTTTCCCTAGAGGAAGGTGGCCAGCCAGAGAAATACATGCAAATACCAAACCTAGCTGAAAAATGAATAGCTGTTCACAGTATGATCCTCCAGGATTTTATTTAAGTAGAAAAATAATGAAAACACACTGAAAATGTGACAGGTAGTATTAAAGAAATACCTTTCGATAATGGCCAGACTTCTAAAGCTTTTTTGGGTGGCCTTGTTCATTAGACCTGTGGCTTCATTACTGGCTGGATGTGTCTGACTTCAGCTAAGCAGAAAAAAATTGAAGTTATGCACCCAAGACCAGAATTTGCCCCACATCTGCCTAGAAATTAGTACTAAAATAGTGCTTGTTGTTCACCATGAAAATCACTGTCATTTGATGTCTGTGAAAATATATTTCTGAAAATATAAACTGTCGCTGTGGTTCCAAATATAAAACTGGGAAAGAAAAAAGTATATGGCTGAGTGGAGGTAAAAGGGATGTGATTGCTCAATACCAAATCTTTAACAAGTGGAAAATGCTGGGTAAGGTATTTGTAACCTATTTGACACAGAAAACAATGATCTGGTATAAACTCAGAAAGTGATTAGAATAATGTGATCTTCAGTCTCAGCTTCTGGGATTTTCAAAGGGGAAAACCAGAATGCCAGACTTTACTAGGTTCTTTTGAAAAGCTCAGCCTCTATGTTCATTCTTCAGTAATTTTCTCTTTTAAAAAGCAGTCTTAAAAAAACAAGATGTCACTTGACCATGATGAGCTCATGCCAGCCAATCCAGTAAGGAAAGCACTATCTATTACAGAAACAGTAGTGTTTGCATTTAGCTGCACTCCTCAGAGATATATTTTTAGGAGGGTGCCTTTGTGTGCACTCGAAATTCTGCATCTTATTAGCATGACCCCTTTATATCGGATTGTGGCACTGGCATTGCTGCTGAGCCCAGGCAAGCTGAGGGGAGGTATGCGAGCCTGCACCGCTCTAGCCAGATGGAGTTCACACCCACTACAATTATGTTTGCAACACATGATTTGCTTAAGGTGCCTGTGGATGTTTCAAAGAGTAGGATGGTTTCAGTAAAACAGTCTCAGAAGAAAGCAGTATCAATCCCTAGCATCTTTACCACTGAAATTTTCCTTCAAGAAACATAATCCTAAGGCCAGTCTGTATATTTTTCTTCATAGGCTGGAGGGAAGTATATAGACCTGGAAAATGGCTGTGGAAAGGCTGATATTGGTGGATTTCCTGGCATCCAGGCTTACTATTGTCATAGAATGCAGAACCATAGAACAGCCCAGGTTGGAAGGGACCTCCAGAGATCATCTGGTCCAACCTTTCGTGGAAAAGGGAGCCTAGATGAGATTATCTAGCACCCTGTCCCATCACATCTTGGAAACCTCCAGTGCTGAGGACTCCACCACATCCCTGGGGAGGTTTTTCCAGTGATTGCTTCATTGTGGTGAAATCCACACCGTGTAAGGAATTGGAAGGTTTGTGATGAGCTGTATGTATCATGCCAGAGCTGTTGATCACTCTCTGACATCCTTAATAGAAACCTTGGTCCAGATACCAGTCACCCTGAGTGCATGAGAATAACCTTGAATGCACTCCCATGGTATTAAGATAATTTCAGTTTCTCTGGTTGCAAATGCCAGTAACGAAGTTCTGGATCTTGGTTCAGAACCAAGCTCTGAGTCTGGAATAACAACGCCATTGCCAGAACACAAATTGGCTGCACAAAACCTTTATCCTCAGTATGTATCAAGAACTAGTCCTAAAAGTTGCTGGCACGTGAATGTTTCATGCTTCCATGGACATCAGCACCACAACTTCTATTGACCACAGTGAGATGGGACGTTCCTCAGTGAGGTGATATTCTGATTCACGTGTTTCTTCCATTGATTTATAGAGTATCTACTGCCACAGCAGCTTTTAACCTTCAGTTACAGTAGGCCTTCAATAACTGAAATACCACTCTGAGTTTTCTTTATAACAGTCAATATGATTTGTTCTAGAAAAAAACATAAATACGTATTTAAAGAACCAGCCATATCATATTTCCAGCTATCATGGGAAGATACTGCTTCTACATTTCAAATTTTCCTTCATTAATCCTTAGTCATGAAAATCAAAGTTTCAGGGGAACTTGGGGATTTAGGGAGCAGGAAAACGATCTGTTAATTAATGATGAGAACTGATGAGAACATTGCCAGGACAGATGTTCTGCCAGTCACACGTGCATTGCAAGAACTTCAAGTGAGATCTCACTTTCCTAGGAAGGATGAAATCTGGGAGGAAGAATGTATACGAAGGTGAAAAGGGCTCCATGACAAGGAAAAGCAGGATGGATCTGTACATGCATCTGCAATCTGATTTGCAGAGATGCTGAGGACATGCAACTTCTTCACCCCCCTCCTTCTTCACTAGTAGCTTTAGGAACATATTTATGACACTGGAAACTGGGAAAGGTCAGAGATAGGTCCCGTGAATCTGAGTAGAAAGCTTCTTCTTGATGTGAACTGGCAACTAGTTTCACAAAGGCATGACTTGAGCAGAAGTACACATTCATTAAAAAACATCCTTCTTCAGAACCCGCGCTTGGGCCACATTTGTCTTGTGTGTGGCACAATTGGCACAATTAACTCAAATATCATTGTCACATGTCAGCTGCCATGCAGGTGACTTCAGCTGGAAGAGTCAAGAGCAGTTCCACAGCTGCTGTTCATAGGTGCATGGAGCAACTAAACAGCCGGCAGCTTCCTTGAGGACTTGTCTTGCTCCTCAGCATAATCTAACAGTGCAATAAAGAAGCTGGAAAGTGACGGGGATAGCTGTGGACTAAGAGGTTTCATGCATCGCTTATCCATTGCCATTAGCTAACACACATCCAGGATCTAAACCTGTGTGAGCATCAAAGGCCTCTGCCTACTAACATTAAGGAGTTATGTCTCTTTTTCTTATTGTTCTTTGACGTGCCACCCTGATCATTCTTGCCTTCGGGTTTTGTAATGAACTCTTTGCTCTGCTAGAGCCTAGTAATTTGGGACTGAACCCCAAGGTCCTTGGACAAGCCCCCTCCACCCAGGGAGCAGGCAGTAGCCATTAAAGGCATACTGGGAAGTGGCAGGCTGTTGTAGTTTGTCCGTCCTGTCACTAGAGTGAGACATGCTCACAAGCATCCTGGGCTCCTCTTTTGGGAGGTGCTGAGCAGGCCTGTGGGGTGCTGGTGCTGGCACTGCGGGGCCACCACGCACCATGGTAGACCTTGGCATCCTCAGCAGGCTGAGCCTCGGGAGCAGAAACTCCCCAGGTTACCCCATTCTACTGCAAACACATTTTTGTTTGTTTGTTTTACATTTGCCATAGAATAGCTAAAGTGGGTGAGGGGGTGGGAGTGACCCTAAAAATCCTTTGTCATGTCCTCTTGATAGCCGTGACTACTAACCCCTGATTCCTGGGCATACAGGTGTCTGAGCTGATCTGTAGTCCAGCAGAGTCCGCCAGCATCTTTCTACTGACTTCCAAAAGACTTTGAGTCAGACCATCACACTGCTTAGCCTGAGCGAGACCAAGCAGCAAGGTATGTATTGCAGATATTTCTCAGTGAGGCAGCAAGGAGAGCAAAATTTTTACTGAAGGGTAAAAAGACAGCAGTAGTTCTCACATCTAAATAAAATGACTCATTGAGGAAAATGCCCTCTCTCCCCCTCTGTGACATGCCCAGCTGAAGACCCATGATTTATGACAATGTATTTCAGAGGGTCCCGTAAGGACTTTTTTTTCCCCCCATTCTTTCTTTTTCTCAGAGCAAAGTGTGATGCCCTGCCAGCGAGTGGCTTGTGCAGGTCCAGACGGAGAAAGCAAGCTGCTAAAAGGTAGTGATTGCAGCACTGATCTCTTGCAGGCTCTGCAGTGTGAGGAGGTGGTTCTGAATCACAATGAACTTAATTGAACAAGAAATGGCATTGATTTTTCCTTTTCAGCCCTCCCCATTGCACACAGCAACAGTGCACTGAACCCTCTGCCCATGCCAAGTAGCAGAATTGCACAGCACAGTAGAATGAAGATTTTTTATTTTTGTCCTATAATTAGCATGTATTTATTTTTAAATAGGGTAAAAACCAAAGCTCTCTAGGCTTTGAATTGTCATCAGGGAAAAGCATTGCCTGTGCAGTATGAGTTTCAGGAGCCCAAGGAAGCAGGTTATATGAGAAACGGTAGCTTACTTTATACTCCCCTGGCCAGGAAATAACATTGTTCTTGAGTTTATCTGATTGTTGAAAGAACTAGAACGGCACAATTGCCAAGCTGCTGAAGGGCTCCTAAAAGGTCATTTTATGTTTTTTTTTAACTTAGACAGATAAAGGTGCATAAGCCTCCAGTCTGCAGGAAAACAAGGAAGAAAAGCATTCCATACTCCAATTACTGAATCGTTGCTATTTTTTGCCATCTTAGGCAGGCATGTTAACAAATAATTACATGTTTGAACAGCTAGCGATTTTCTACATAACCTGTTAAACATATCAGTGAACATGCCCAGGTGTTTACTCTTACTTAGGACTGTATGAGGGGTGAGTGTATTTTCCAGTGTCTCTCCCCCTACTTCCCCCAAAATGTTGAAAAAAAAAAAGTTATTAAGGTATCTGGGAAATTCTCTAGCAAATTCATGCTAGCAGTCTTAGGCAGTGCCCAGATCCCAGCTCCGGTATCATAACTGGGTTCCCTGCAATGCACAGCTTGTTTTGTTCTTGGGGGGTATTCTTCAGCTGAGATTGCCAGGCTGAGCAGGGGAGGGAAGGATGGCTAAGGGAAATTTAGGTGCACGGCACTAGGTAGAGCAGTGCATGCCATATATCACAGTGAGATCAGCTTCTACCCTCAATAAACACATATCCCCGGTCGCAGGTACTGGACACCGGATCAGTTTGATCTTATGTTGGAAACGGGAGGGGAGGATGAACGGAGTTAGCCCGTGTAGCACAGCTGGCTGGCGGGGACTTCTTACTACATGCTAAGCTGGCTGCGTGTGTGTTGTGAGCTGTGCCTCGGAGCGAGGGGACGGCAAAGCTGACCTCCTGGCCGAAATCCCTGGTGGTGTGGAAAGAGTGACCCTTCGCAGGGAGCTGCCAGGGGCCCCCGGGGAAAGGGAGCACAGCCACTGCACCCTCACTACGCGGTTGATCCTGGCTGCCAAAACAGTGGTTTTGGGGCTGTGATCAGCTTTAATGCTGGGGCTGATCTCAAGAACTGGCCGCTGCAGAGTCAGTGCAACGCGTTTCTCTCGTCTGCCTCCTGCCACTTAATATTTTCATTGCTTTCTGAGGAGCGATTAAATGGATAGCGAGCATGTATCGGGTTTCATGGAAGTCCTGTCATTGACTTCAATAAGAGCAGGATCAGACTCTTCTAGAATCGATATAATTCATGAAAGCGCTGAACGTTGTACAAGAACTAAAGCAGTGCGTTGTGTTGCAATATGATATATTTAACGAAGTTACTGGCATCCAAGCACTCTGTCTAATGGGGAAAAATGCATCCAAGAATTGCTGTTACCGAAAGCAGGGGCTGAGCTGGGTAGCCTAAGAAATGAAACTCCAGGAAATGGCAGTATTTTGGGTTAGCATGCCCGTGACCTGCTTGGACAAACCTTTGACACACCTCTCCTGCTAACCGTCCACACTTGCAAACTCACCTCCCAGCTCGGCAGGGAAGGCCATGGATTTCACCTCTGCCAAGCCTGCACCAGAGTAACAAGAAGCTGGTTTTGACATTGGAAGGGAACAGGTGATATTTCTGCACTTCGGATAAAGGGAAGCCTCTAACCAGCTGAGTAGGTTGAAGAAGCCAGCCAAGACCAGAAGCACCAGGGCAACGCTCACAAACTATTGGGAAGAACTGGGTCTGTGAAAACAAAAGCAGAGCCATTTGCCACAGCTCATAGCAGTGGCTGTGGCTCAGTGTATCTTTTGCCAGCAAGACCTTCAGGCCAGCAGGTGAAGGCTATTGCAGGCCCTCCAGCCCAGTCCCACAGCTATTGCCCTTGTCCCCCGGTGATGAAGCTGCTGAGAGATTGGAGGTTGGGTGTGAACACCTGAGGAATGTCTTGCATCAGTCAGCACTGAACGCATCAGAGGATAGAGCCGTACCGTGCATCTCAAAAGCGAGACAGCTGTTCACCTACTACAGCTGTATTGGTTTTGGATTCTGCCGTTCTTCAAAAGAAGGTCTCCAACCGGAAAAAAAGTATCAGGAAATACAATAGGAAGTCTAGCAGTCTGATAGTCTAGAAATACCATACAGTGAGACTATGAGGTACAGAGCATAAAACCAAAAATGTTTCATATATTAAGAAGCCTCTAGTGATTCCACCGTGAAGATTATGCCTAGCTTTACATGCTAAGCCTAATTTTTCTGACTTTCTGCAAAAAAGCTGATTTCTCCTTGCAATTTTTCAATTATTTTCCCTAGCCAGAGGAGGATTTTTGTGTGTGTAAAGTCTGAGGTTAATCTGACAAGGAATCTTAGACATATGAGCCTGAAAGTTGAGACTAGGGTTTCCTGTTGGTACAGGATTTTCAGTTTTTTTTTTAAATTTTATTTTAAAGCATCCTATTTCAAAACTCAAGGTGTGGAAGCCTTTAATGTGATTATTTAGCTTTCTTCCCTGAAAAATTATTCTCCTATAAATATTTTAACAAGGGCATTGTTTAATTCAAAGAATTCTGCAGTGCAATCGTTTTAACACATCCCTCTGCTTTTCATCTGCTGCACGTCAGCAACAACCTATGCTCTTATTTAAACAAAAAGCCTACCTACCTTCTAAGGTGCTGTGCCTTTACAAGCAAAGCAGGCTGGGAAACCCCCTTCTGTCTATACTAGAATTTTATGAATGAAAAGAAAACCTTAGGCAAATTAGGGAAAGCTGGGCAAGCAGCTTAAAACCTCCTAGAAGATCTATATTTGTTTCTTTCTCTTACTACTTTCTGTAGTTTATTGCTAGTTAACCAGGTTGCTAGATGTGCTTGTATGGCTGCTGTTGCTAGATGTGGTGGTACAGGCAGCCACTGATGCCTTGATGACACCTGGTTGAGGGGGTGTCCCCCATGCCAGGACTGTGTCAGATGAGAGGCACAGGGGAGATGCTGGTGTTTTCAGTGTTGCTGATAGTGGGACGATGCCAGCCAGCAAGGGCTGCTGAGCCTGTTATCATCAGATTTCCATGAGGTCCTGTGTCAGATGCAGCCAGGCCCCCCTGTGAAGAGGCCACAGAGGAAATGTCATTGTCTCCTCTCTGTGGACGACTAAGGAAACTCTCCCTCCCCTCAAACCTGTGAGGAACATGAGATGTGTCTTGGTGCTTCTGGGACATGGCTGAGAAGGGGAGTTGACCTTCCCTGCTCCTTTGGACAGTCAAATTCATGTGCATGCTGAAGTTCCTAGTTCACAAATAAGACTTAATTATATAATTTATATAATAAATTATATTGTTTATCTATTTGTCCTGGTTTTGGCTGGGATAGAGTTAATTTTCTTCCTAGAAGCTAATAAAGTGCTGTGTTTTGGATTTAGGATGAGAATACTGTTGGTAACACAGTGATGTTTTGGTTGTGGCTAAGTGGTGTTTACACTGGTCAAGGACTTTTCACCTTCCCGTGCTCTGCCAGGTGCACAAGAAGCTGGGAGGGGGCACAGCCAGGATAGTTGATCCAAACTGACCAAAAGGCTATTCCATACCGTATGGCGTCATGCTCAGTATATAAACTGGGGGAGTTGGCTGGGGGTCAACGATCGCTGCTTGGGGACTGGCTGGGCATCAGTCGGCGGGTGGTGAGCAGTCGCATCACTTGTTTTTTTGTTTTTCCCTGGGTTTTGTTCCTCTCTTTCTCCCTCTCTTGTTATTTTTCTTTTCATTACAATTTATTATTATTATTATTATTATTATTATTATTATTATTATTATTATTATTACTATTATTATTAATATTATTATATTTCAATTATTAAACTGTTCTTATCTCAGCCCATGAGTTTTCTTACTTGTGCTCTTCAGATTCTCTCCCCCATCCCCCTGGAAGCGGAGAGGGTGAGCGAGTGGCTGCGTGGTGCTTAGTTGCTGACTGGGGCTAAAACCACGGCACCGTTACTTATATTACCTAAATAATTTAGTTATAAATTTTATTGATTGCCATACCTGTTGCTAGAAGCCTTTGATGCAGGCACAGTGCTGGGCTGGAGATGGCTTGGCACTGTTAGCACCAGCGTCACCTTATGGCTTGTTTCATCTCAGTGCCTGCCCAGGCAACCATGCTCCTAACAGCTCCGGTGTGACTCAGGTCTGGCATTGCAAGCATATTCGGGCTGAAGAGCTGTAAGTGGTAGGAGGTTTGCAGGTACTATCCAAGCAGAGAGGTCCCAGATAAAATGAAAACCTAGCTGGCCTTTCCTTCTCAGTGTTCAGCTATTGTCTAACCAGCAGTTTCCAAAGGCTACCAACAGATTATTTCAGACTGGTTCTTGGGGCTGGATTTTTTCTTCTTTTTTTTTTTTTTTTTTGAGGATCTTGGAAAAAGGCTTTCTTTAGATTTGTCACTTACGTGATAACTCATCACCCAACTGATATACAGCAAACCACACCAGTATCACCAGGGTGCTAAATTACTTTATTTCTCATTCCTTACTGTGGTAGGTAGGAAAGAGCTCTATTTCACATCGGTGGGACTAAAACACAGCACAGTGAAGTAGAAGATAAATCTGAAGTGCTATCAGATTTCTCAAATCCTAGCCCATGCTCTGCTCACTGGGGACTCCTCTGGCTCTGCAGCTGGCCTACATTTAACCTTGTATTTCTTGCCCTTGCAGCTCCTGGGCTTCAAAAACCAGATCTCCCTGGACACCACCCTGGTTCTCTCTGTTACCTGCTTCATCCCAGATTTCAGCCTGTTAGAAGAATGGTTGATGGAGCTGTTTTTTTCTCTCATGTGATCCAACAGATATCCACTGTGGCAATACACCTTGTTTTTCCTTGAACAGTAAGAATCCACCAACAGGAAATAACGTTTTTGTTTTTCTGCTCTGTGTTGTGTGTCCCCCCCCCAAGTTTACTTTGAAATAATGGGTTTTGCTTACTTATGCCCCTTTCTTTCCCGTGTTTCTCTTCCAATACTTAGCACATTTTTTTCCTTTCCTCTTCCTATTTTCTTACTGCTTCTGTTCACAAACACGTGCTTCATCAAAATGCACTTTATAAAGCATTGCCAGCCACACCATGTGGCTTTTCACTGGCCACAGTGTGCAGTCTGTATTTTGGGTGATGGTTCAGAGTGTTTCAGCCATCTCTCTCCAAGATGGAGCTTAAACTCTGCTCTGCTAAACCCAGTGTGACTTTCAGGCCAAGAGCCTTCAATCTCACATCAATCATAGCAATATTTTTTAAATTAGTAGGGTCAAAAATTGTGACTGTATTTATGATTTATTTATTGTTTTGTAACGCTTATAGGTTTTTAAGGAACCATCTTCAGCTTCAGTCACTGTATTATGCTTCCTTACGGCAGGAGCTGCTACCTGTCAGAGGTTCCTCATGTCCTTTCACATGTGGGCTGACTGGACCAGAACAGGGCATATGCTACCATTCACAGGGATCCATGTGGGATCTCTCTCCATCCTGGAGTCCATTTGATTAAAAGCTGCCCTGATAGCTCTTCCAACAGGATCTGTTTTCCCACCATAGATCTGGAAGCATCACACAGGAAAGACGGTAGTGTGAGCAGCAGAACACTGACTTCATTATAGGAAAGGTCAAACAATTAACGTAATGAGCTCCGCAAAGCGTATAAGGGTGAAGATACCGTAGATGCATAGACTTAGAAGACAGCAGTGTAACAAACCCCAGAAACAGCTTCACAAACAAGAAAATTCTGAGGCTATGATGGCACTTGCCACAAGAGGCAAAAAGCCCCCCAACAAACCCAAAACAAACTTCTCTCCTGTGTATCCTGTTCCAGGTCCTTGACTGTAGAGGACTGCTAGGCACAGAACTATTAGTCTTATTAGCTTAAAATTGCATCCTGAGAAAGTGACTGAACTTGGAAAGCTGGAGAGAAGAATTCCACTGAGGAGCCACAGAGCTGGTGGGGGACATAAAACTGTTCATTATTCTTCAGGTCTGGGGAAAATTAGGCAGAAGTAAAGAATGTATTTTGAGATTCATTCTAGATATTTCAGACACTAAGTGAAATTTGCACCAGCTGAATTGTTAACATACTGGTTTTTCTTAAAGAGAAGAAAATCTTGTAAAGTCATGGCGCACAGGGGTGCATTTTTTTTTTTAAAGTGAGATCTAAATTAGCACGATCTAAATTAGTGTGATAAACTTAGCAGAAAACTAGTCTGGACTTTTGTAACTGGGAACTGTACCACTATACAGCGCAGCAGACAACACATACGCCACCTCTCAGGAGTTGCGATTAAGGACTTGGGTAGTGGCTCATTCCTGCCCCAGAGCTGAGCCCACCAGGAGCTCCGAGAGTTAGGAAGGAAATGCTCTTCCTTGATCCTGGGTTTCCAACAAGCTGATTTAATCCCTCGAGCTGAGAATTGCTCTAACTTTGTCTCTAATTTCTTCAGGATATCTGGATGGCCACGGGGGATAGAAAAGTAATATTTGTGGGGAAGATCATAAAAGAAGAGCTACTCCAGGCTAAATTTTGCCTTTTGATGCATATGCATTGCTGATAAAGGAGTGTCTTGGGCTGAAGAAAGAATCAGGTTTACATCTCATGTAAAGGCTTGGGTTTACTGTTACAAGCTTAATCAACTTTGATTCAGGGTTTTATAGTGAGTGATTGTTGGCTTGCTTTTGTAGTAACAGCCACCATTAAAGAACTTTTCAGCTTCTTACTGAAGACATGAAAAGGGAGGGCCAAGTGGTTAAAGCACTTGAAATATAAGGCAGTAAATTTTATTGTATCAACATCTTTTTTCCTGATCCCTTATCAATTAGAGGGAAAATTTTAAATTTTATTATATTGTTGATGATTTTAGGGGTGGTCTTGCACTGTCCTGCTTTGGGGGAGAGGAAGAGTTGGGAATCCTTCCTGACCTATGGAAGTGGCTCATCATTCTGATTACTCTTTTAAATAGACAACATGCAAACCACGTACAAAGTGAGAAAAACAGAGTAAATCCCATCACAGAGGATACTGTCTTCAGCACTGATTTTTTTTCTAACAACCTGTCTGGAGAAACACAGGTTCATAACAGTTGTTCCAGGATCTGGCAAGCTGCTAACTATGTTTCACTGTTCCGGGTATTACTTTTAGGATGTTTTTTGGATCACACATGATAAAAGATGACTTTGTCTTAGCTGGTTATTAGCTAACAAGCACAAAAAGCAATATATAAAAGAAGGGAAATAAAGCATAAAATGACGTAGGAGGGAGACAGTGGCTTCAATCATTGAGCCATATTCTAGCTGCTGCTGCAGGTGGTGCTGCCAACCTGATGTAGTCATGTCTTGATGACTGCTGGATGGTGCAGCCAGGGTGGTGATATTTGCTTCTTGGAGACGGCCACACTGTACCTTTTAGTGGCCTTGAAATAAATAATGCTCCTCCAAGCAGTGTTGCAGCTTCATCCCATTAATGTAATCAATCCATACATTCAGAGTTTCTGACTCATGTCAAGCCCTTACGTTGGCAAGCCCAGAAGGGTGTTGTCTGATCTATGGTGTCTTTAAAACTCCACTTTACACTGGTGCATTTTGTCTCCACTGATTTTTTTAAAACGTTGTCATGTATCAGGCTCAATTTAACTTTCATTACTTTGAGAACTGGCTTCTTCATAAGCATGTACCCACGCACAGAGAGCTCCACGGAGGACAGTGTTAGACATGGACATACCTTTAGGCCCAGACTAAAACCAAAGACACGGCATTTTAAGATGAGTTATGCCTCCACAGCCTCCCCTCTTCAATGATAAAGTTCTTCTTTTCTGCATCCAGATAATCTGGATATCTGCAGGTAATGTTAGACCTCTATGACCTGAGGATTCATCCAGTTTGTGTCCAACCAGTCAGTGTTGCTCTTTCCCAAAGCTGAGGTCGCAGCCATCTCCCTTGTGGTTTATGGTGGTAGGGAGATCAGTCACTTTGCCCCTGAACACAGTAATATCACGAGTAACCCAGAGAGAGAACATAGGCAGCTCCATGGCAAGCTTTCCAATATAAGCTTTACCACAAAAAAGCTTTACCACAAAAAAGCTTTGGACAACTTCAATGAAAAAGTAATTTCCACCTCTGTATGTGCCACTGCCTTGAGTCTGTGTGGAAGCTCATGCAGCTGGACCAACAGGACATCATCAGAGTCTGAATTTGCAGCTACAAGTTAGCTGCTTCACCTCTTATTGAGAAGACCAATTGGTGGCTATTCCAGCCACAGGTCTAGTAGGTATCATGGTGGTGCTTTGCAACTGCAGCTTGGCTAATACCTAATCCTCTGTTCCCTCAGGGGCTACAAAACAGCCTTCTCATCATAACATCCATCAATCACTGCTTTATCAGGTGTGAACATGGGGCCAGAAGACCTAGGGGAGCTGCAAGTCCCCTCACACAGCTCAGGGCATTTTGAAGGAATAACAAAACATACAGTTCCTTCATATACATTTATAATAAATTAAAGTTTTGAAGGAAACATTCTCTTAAGCAGCTGTCAAAAGTCTGTTTTGCATGAAGATTCCCATTTGGGAACTAGCCTCCTTGTTTATCTTACAGAAAATAATTTTCCAGTGTTTCAAATTTTCAAGGGGTCTTGAGGAGGTGAGGAGCAATTTTGCTTGTACACAAGCTGTGGGAGAGCATTTGGCATTTCTCTTCACACCAGTGTGTTTCTGTCTCCAGTTGGGACCTATCAGAGTCCCTCCACTTGGCTGTTGCCCTGCTCCTCCACGCACAAGCAGCAAGACATCCATTTTCACTCTTTTCTCCAGTTCAAATGATCTTGTAATCTGATAAAAAAGGCCATTATGGGGACTGAAAAACCACAAAAAGTGGCAAGTCTTGTCCCCTCCTGCCTTTCCTGACATTACCTTTCACTCAAGCTGCCAGAAAGCAACATCTGCTTCCCTCGCTGCTCTGGCGTTTCCTCCGCATGACGAAGGAGAATCCTCTTCCTCATTACCAGCCATGCTTTGCCTCCTGCTGTGCACCTGCATCTTGTTTCCCCAATTATTTTCTTCACTTCAGTTTACAAGTCTTAATTTAGAAAGGAGTGAGCAAATGTAATTCTTCCCAGACACAGTTATTCTCCTCCTTACCGATCCACTGAAATGCCATAATAACCAGCTCAAGTCCTTCCTTATTCCTTTCTTTCCTCCTCTCTTTCTCTCTCCTCAGATTCACTCCTTTCACCAGCCTTTGCTGTTTCATCTCTCCTCCCTCCTCTTCTTAAGGCTGGTCGCATCTGCTTTGTGGTCAGCGGTGGGATGATCAGCCCTGTTGCGTGGTGCAAGCAGGGCTTGAACCAGTGGCTCTGCTCTGCACCGGGAGCTCGGGGTGCTGCAGGCGGCAGCCGGGGATGCCAGCCAGCCCCAGGCGGTGTTTGGCATTGCAGCCAACGTCCCGTTTGGGACCAACTTCTTTGTATTCCAGAAGCCAGCTGGCGACAGCTCGGAGGTTTAGTGGTGGTGGTGGCGGGGCAGATCCCAGTGCAAATGACCTCTGCTCTATTTTTAATTCCTAAAACCTGGAGGAAAGGAGCATCACAGAGATTGCCTTTGCATGGCCTGGAGAATGCTGTAAATTCTGGGTCAATCCCAAGCAATCTCAAATGTCTCCAACCCCTCGCTCCTTGTAGCTCTTCATAACACCCCTGTGACACACAACTGTTGGGCGACAGTGGTCCTTTCCCTGCAACAGCTTGTCCAGGCCCTAATAACTGAGATCAAACTGGCTCAGAGCCCAAGGAAAATGTTTTCTTCAACATATGCCGGTGTAACTTAATACCGATAAGCTGCCTGTGAAACACATAACCTTGAAGCAGTTGCCATTTCTAACTCAAAATTTCCCTTCAGTTGATGAGAATAGCTAGTGTCAAGTAGGGCTCGCTGTGATCAGCGGCACTGTGTGAGGAACAGGCACTAGGGTTTGACACGAGTGGAGGTGGTGGGGTTTGACCTGCAGCTTCTATCGAGTGCTCAGATTCATCTCCACAGTCTTTGACCTCTAAGTAGACAATGGCATGATACAGCTGTAATTTAGCCCTGGCGAGCATTGAATGCAAATGTGCCTTCCTATCAATTAAGCAGGAAGAAACATTCATTTGGCTGCAAATATCCTGACTGTTAAAGAAAGCAGTTTAATTACTGAATCTTGGTGAAATTCAGCTTCATTGAGAAATGAAGTCTAGTTCTCTTCCCATGGGGTGACTGCACTTCTGTTCCCTCAAGGAGTGTGGTAATTTCTTTCTGTGGTCCTCATGGTTGGTTAAAAATCAATTTTCTTTATCCTAATTCTATCTACATAAAATCCTGCTGTGCACTAACTGCAGCCACCCCTTTGAGCCCAAATGGCTACCTGTGTTGACTCTTCTTAGGTGAACTTTACCTCATAAGCGTTGTGTCATTATTTAACATGATCAAAAGCTATTATAATGGGTATGTATAATTAAAGTAATTAATTTAACTAATTACCTTTTTTTCATAAGGAAAACAGCTATACTTAATAAAGCAGTGCTCTTGTCTTAATCTTCCATCTTATTTCTATACAAATTCAGCCTCCCACATGTGGATCTTTTTCTCATTTAGTAAAAATAGAATAAAGCAATTTAACAGGATCTAGAAATTCTCCAGGACAGGTAATTAAGGGCTTGGTCTATTTGTGTGCCTAGCTTTCATAATCTGCCAAATATACTTATATTACTGCTTCTGGTCTAAAAGCTGGGGGATATGCTCTGCTAGGAGGTCTGTGCTAGATTTTGTTCCTTTCAGATTAGCACACACCAAAATGTCTCATATGCAAATATTTGGGATTTTGACACTTAACATGAAAGAATAACAGAGGTGGAACTACTTATTAAGAAAAAATATTAACTTGTTTTTCATTATTCACCCCACCTGTTGCCCCAAACTGCTCAAATCCAAATGTTTTGACACCAAAATCCTCACATCAACCTGAGATTGTAAAGTTAGTGTATTTTTTAGCTGCTAAGGAACAGTATGTTACTAGTTCCTCACATGCTGTAAATTGGCACATCTTTATTGAAGCCAGTTGTGCTCTGTTGACTTCACGCTAAACGAATAGCTGGTCCATTGTATTCTGAGTCTTTATCCAATTCTCATTAAAATCAAAGAATACTCTTGCCAGCTTCCTAGAGAGTTAGATCAGACTCTGGGAAACAATGGGGAAAACTGTAATTTCTGTGATTTTTTAATATCATAACCAAGGAAGATATTTATGCAAATATCCTTGGCTAAAATCCAACAATCAGAGCTGGTGACTTCAAACAACCTTCATTCCCCCACCTTGAGGGTCCCAGAACCAATGCAAAGAACTCTATAAAATATTTAAATTTCAGGTCTGAGGCCGCTAATACTAAATGGCACTCATCAGCTCCAAATGTCAACCAGCTGACCAGAGGGAAAAATTTAATGTTCCCGATCTCTGATAAGATAAGAAAAATCTCGAAGCTTAAAATTTGTCCTTTCATCTTATCAACAAGCCACAATGGATGAAAGTAACGTGCTACACAATTCTAGTTCAGTGAGAAGAGGGAAAAAAAATGTGACAATGAGTCATCTGGTACAAAGCACCAGGATTCAATAAATAAAGCAATTTTCTTTTATTTTTTTCAGGCAAACTGCCTTTTATCTGATAAGGTCTGCACGACAGCTGTGTATTTCCAAGAGTGCCACTCTCTAGAGGCAAGAGAGCATAAGAATACCAGTAACTAGTGGGCAACCTACTTCTCTTGTGTATTAGCTCGCATGCTTTTTTTATTGGAGCTTCTATCTCAGTAAACCAGGGAATCACGGGCAGCGCACATACTTACAAAGCTGTTCTCCTCTGAGACTGACCCCCAGACTCTAACTCAAGTCCTTGGACTGCTCGCTTACAGATTTACAGTGCCCTCAATCAGTCCTACAAATAAAAACAAGGAACAGGGACTGTTGTTAATAAGAGGCTCTGAATTAGAAACCTTGTGATTTGCTGCTAGCACGGACAGACCGGCACAACCTTGTCAGCCCTGCTAATAAACTGCAGTCACAGTGCTGACCTGCTGACAGGCTCCACAAGCTGATGATATCTTGCAGCTTTTGAGCAAAGATTGTTTCGCATGTCAATGTGGAAGGCTTCTTTATTATATTAGTTTTAGATTAGTGTTTTTAGTAGGGAGCTAGAGTGAAAACAGAACCTGAGGAAGAGGAGAGGGCTGTGACATCAATATTTTCAAATGCTTTCCCCTCCCCCCTGCCCCTTAATCTATGCTGAGTTACCATTCAGTGATGGAGCCTTGCAACTCCACTTGTCTCCCAGCAAGAAGTCAAGGACCACAACATGGCAGTGCTGGATATTGAACAAAACACAGTTCATGAAGGGGGTCCCAACCCCAGGAACCTGCCGTCTCAATAGAGGATGAGAGATAATGCATGGTTGTTGGCAGGCAGGCAACTAAATGACTACTGGGGTCAACGTAACCATCTCTGCACTGCTCTACGAAGGGCTGCTCGCTGACACCACTCTGCCTGTGTCCTCACCCCTCATGGGCTGTCTGCCCCAAGTCCATCCACACTGCACAACACAAGATACACCTGCTCAGGAGGCTGCTGCCCGATGCTACATCACCTCTGGAAAGCTCCCTATAGTACCGGGCCTGGATGCTGCCCCTCAGCACGCCCACTGCTAGCACTGCATTAAGATAGAGTCACAGAATATCTCAAGTTGGAAGGGACCCATAACATGCGGTGTCTGGATGGTGTCTGCTTGGCATCAGGTCGCTGATACCCACCATGCCTTGACAGCTTTGTGCATGCATCATGCAGACTCCACCTGAGAGATGTGAGGAGGCACCAGTGAAGTAGATGGGAATCAGAGTCAAACCAGGCAGCAGGGGCAGTTCTTCATGCAGCAGCAGCTACACCTGGGGGTGTCTTTGCCAAAGGAAGCTGAAGCTCCTTATGGTTTACATGAGTTCATGAAAGATTGAGGTAACCATTTAATAACTGTTGGATGTTACTAAATATACATAGAAACCTCCAGCTCAGAAAAGCCATGAGCAAAAAATAGTTGAATCCTTAGGAGGTGTCAGTAGAAAATATCATATACATTTGCCCTAGCCATATGCATTCCTTAGGCATCTGTGGGTCACTGCTGGAGATATGATGTGGGGGCATCTAGACCTTTGTTATCACCTGCTACACCATCCCGATGTTCAGTAATGAGCACCTTGCCTCTGTAGGAGCATGTGTCCTAACAGCGGCCCACTGATGTCTGGATGTGAAAGGTTGCCTTCAGAGGTTCTTGTGGTCTCCACTTTGGGAAGTAAGTATGTGTATTCATGTCTTCTTCTGGGTCCAAGGGCAGGTGAAGTTTGCAGAGATCTGCAAAGCCATGCACTGGCTGGTCAAGCCACAAGATGTGGCTGTTAAAGATATCTGGAGTGACACTATGGCATGCGGGAGGTATGACATACCCCATTGTGCTGGGACCACCAGCAGGGCACATGATCCTCTCCAGTGGTGATCACTGCTCCATCGCCCAGTGGGACACTACTGATGGTTGCAGGAAATTTATGCACACACCTTGGCTGTACTGGCCATGCACATGGTACCGTTGGTGTATCTCAGTGCTGGGTTGGAGGAGGCCAGTAGTGCTCCTGAGGCCATCCAGGTCCTTCACCCAATCTGTGCCAAGGTAGTAGGGAACCTGACAACCCAAGCAGCAGAAGCCAGCAGGCCCTTGCTCTTGGTGAATGTGATTCCCACAGGGGACAAGCAGCACATTACACTTATCTGTGCATACACTGGCAGAGTCCTCTGTCCCCATAACCTTCTATACCACTCTGCACCATGACTAGTAACACCTGTGCTACTGCTTACCCCTGAGGTGCCTCTCTCTCTTTCCATAATTTCCAACTCCATCCCTTCTAATAGTCTTCCTTCTCTGTCCCCTCTCTTTTCACACGGCAGAGTGTCCTGTCCCTACCCCACCAATCTGGCTGGATTCACCAGCTTCCCTCACTGAAATCCTCTTTCTATGAGAAAAAAATGTTAATTTTCTCTTCAGACTCTTCATTGTCTGAAGCAGGAGGAGTAGCTCCACGCTGTGAGGACCAGCTGCCCTCCCCTCCCTCACACTTCCTCAAAATAAGGTCCATGGTACCCATCCTGGAGGACACGCATGACAGTTTGCCATGATCTGGATGTGTCTCCCTGCCACATAAAGGTCCACGTCAAGAGGGACAGAATCTGCTTGAATGTTCCAAACATAACCAGATGTGATCTGACCTTCTACCTGAAGCTAGTATAATCAGGTCACAACTGAGCTTTTGGCTCAGTCAAGGCAGAATGTGGTGAGCGGAGGGACTAGCTCAGCACCAGTGTAGCAGAATATAAATTCTTGCCTCACATACCTCCCAGATTTGAAGGCCAGCTCAGCAGCCCTAGTTAATGTGCTTTTCTACTTGCTATCGTCTTCTGCGCATCATCTGGAGACAGGTGCGAGTTCTAGCCGAGTCTTCACAGCTTAACTCAAGTGGCAGCCTTGTAAACCTCATGTCCCCCTGTCAGCCACAGCCTGACTGCTGTATAGTGCCTCAGGGTCCCTTGATCGTGCCATGGTCCAACAACACTCAGAGAACAGGCCTTTATGCTACGCAATATTGGTGGTGCCCAGCACATAGATGATGTCGTTCAATGGATTGTTTGTTGAACTGGACATAGCTGGACGTTCACACAACTATGCACAATGTTTTGGAGAATACAGTGGTACTGAGACTCATGCAAAGGGTGTGACAAAATCTTTTCTCTTGAATTATCGCAGGACCAAAATAATGAAACTTGTTTGTTATCAAGATCTGCATTGATGCCATGGTGAGGGGAGGGGTGAGGTATTTCTAAAGATCTCTGCACTTGTTGCAGGAGGAAGGTCCCTCTGGCAGTTGCAGGCCACAAAGGAAATGTTAGCTGCAGCTTTCTTGTCGGCACTCTCATTGCGCCAAGGTTAGAGGATCACATATCACCTCACATTTAGAAAGTTCTTACTGTTGACTGACTGGGACATCCAAAGATCTCTCTCCCCAGCCAGTACTTCCACATGTAGGTTTGGTCCTCTTCATGTAGATACTCCAGCATAAGGATGAGCAGGAAACTGGGCAGTTTGGTTCCTTCATATAGCGTCCATCACTGGTGGGTAGCTGATTAGACAATTGCATGAATTTCTGTATATATCTTAATACAGATACTTCCAGAAACCTAGGTAGCTTTACATGTAATTTGCTGTCTTGGACCTTTGTTGAAGCATTCCTTGCTTTGCTACAAGCTCATGCCATGAGAGGAGTGCTTACAGGGCCACCCCATGCTTTGGTGTAGAAGTCCCTCCTTAAAATGGACCCTTCATGGGCCATCATGCCTACATGTTCTCCAGTCTTTGGGTAGCTGGTGGTTGGGTGCCCTTCTGCCGCCACTGGAACAAGGTGTATGGTGTGCCCAGCCAGAACAGCTGAGCACCAATCGACTGGTGGTGAAGTATCCTTTTCATTAAAGGCAATGCTGTGGTCTCGATCCTGGTGTGACCATTTAGGCTTTGTCCCAGCGAATGCTTCACCTCCCTCACTCCCCCAGAGCTTGAAGACTGTCCTGTGCGGGTGACTGGTGCCTTGCTACAGCTGACCAACGTGGCTGGACCGGGGCCTGACCAAGAGCAACAGGGAGGTTCTCCTGCTTGCTTAAAACAGTGAAACGGGGAATGGTGGCTTGGGGTGCTCAGCTGGCATTTGCCAGGTAAGGATCTAGCCCTGAAGATTTTCACAGGTGTAGCAAGACAAGCTGTTGTGCTGGTAATAGGATGAGGAAGGCTGAAAAGAAATACTTACCTGGCAGCATCCCTTTAAACCCATGACTCATCATCACAAGCGCATTTCTGATTCTCTTTCCATTCATGTCTCAAGGACCAATATCTCAGTTCATGAAAATTTTAGGCAGTTGCTTTTCTGTCTGGTGTTACAAACTCTGTCTAATGGATGTGGGTAGTACAGATGACTTCGTTATGAATGAACAGTGCTCTGTTGAGGAAGTCCATGCTCTTTCTCCAGCTCCTCACCAGAACACGTGAGGCTGTGTGTGGGTCTGACAGGGGGCCAGAGTTCAACATCTGAAATGGAGCAGTGATGGAAGTACTGCTGCTTCACATGCTTATCAGCCATAGCCTCAGAAAGCAAAACAACCTGGATTTCAGGGCTCTACTTTAGAGAGAAAATCCTTTGAATCAAGGTGCAGGTCTAGTTATAATACAATGTCTCATCCCACATTATTGCATTGATTATTGTAATTATGCCCTTTCAGGACTTTTTCAAGCTACACTATATCCAATTATAGCTGTTTTAAATACCTTTGTACTGTACATCATGTGGTGCTGGAAAAAGGAGGTAATAGATGTATTTTATTTAGCTTCCTGTTCTTACAGTAAGGCTTTTTATGGATAAGAGAGTTGGCATTATTAATATTCTTTGTTTCACTGATGGCTATATCTGAAGCTATCTTTCCGAGCACCATGCCAAAAATGTACTTATCTGTGTTTCTGCAGTGCAGAGTGTCCAGTTTTAAAAAGGGATGAGGAATAGGGCCTCCATACTCTTGGCCCATTCTTTTGTGGTAGGATTTATACACTGACTTTTCATGCACTTTATTTGTAACAGAACACATGAAATTGTGGCATCATTGAAGTCCACAGCAGCAGTGAAGTTGACTTCAGTGGGGACAGGATTTCTCCTTGAGTATCTCCTTATGTTCATCAGTACTGCTTAGAGGAGCTAAACCGTCTGGGCTCCCTATGCAAGGGAGCAGCTTTCCTAGGAGAGTGACTCTAGATTTCTTTCCTCCCTCCTTCTTTTCCTCTTCCACATCTTTACGATTTGGGGGTTTTTTTTGTTTAATTGTTTTGGGTTTTTTGCTTGCCTAAACTTGAAGACAAACTGCACCTAGGCTTTAATTTGCCCGGCTATGCATCCCCCTTTCCTCTGTGCAAAGGGTAAGTGCAATAGTGATGTGTGGCTTGCTTCCACCACCTTCAATGGTTTTAGACAATGTGTTGGCCTTCTTTTGATCCCTTTGTGGGAAATTATCTCAGACTGGGAGAACCTCTGAAAAAGCCAGTCTCAGGTGAAAGTCACACTGTTTCCAGTTCTTGAAACTGCTTTTTCAACCCAAAGGATGGATTTCTTTCTTTCTTTCTCTCTTCCTTTCCTTTCCTTTCCTTTCCTTTCCTTTCCTTTCCTTTCCTTTCCTTTCCTTTCCTTTCCTTTCCTTTCCTTTCCTTTCCTTTCCTTTCCTTTCCTTTCCTTTCCTTTCCTTTCCTTTCCTTTCCTTTCCTTTCCTTTCCTTTCCTTTCCTTTCCTTTCCTTTCCTTTCCTTTCCTTTCCTTTCCTTTCCTTTCCTTTCCTTTCCTTTCCTTTCCTTTCCTTTCCTTTCCTTTCCTTTCCTTTCCTTTCCTTTCCTTCTTCCTTTCCTTTCCTTTCCTTCTTCCTTTCCTTTCCTTTCCTTCTTCCTTTCCTTTCCTTTCCTTCTTCCTTTCCTTTCCTTTCCTTCTTCCTTTCCTTTCCTTTCCTTCTTCCTTTCCTTTCCTTTCCTTCTTCCTTTCCTTTCCTTTCCTTCTTCCTTTCCTTTCCTTTCCTTCTTCCTTTCCTTTCTTTTCCTTCTTCCTTTCCTTTCTTTTCCTTCTTCCTTTCCTTTCTTTTCCTTCTTCCTTTCCTTTCTTTTCCTTCTTCCTTTCCTTTCCTTCTTCCTTTCCTTTCCTTCTTCCTTTCCTTTCCTTCTTCCTTTCCTTTCTTTTCCCATCCAGCAAGCAAATAGCAGAGTCACAACTGGGGATGTCAAGTTTTCCTCCTAGGAGGCCTTGTTTCTTCGACGTACACCTGGCATGACGAACATGCTTCACCCTGTCGGCGGGCATGTGATGATTACTTCATATGTAGACGTCATCAAGTGCTGTCATGCCTTGCTGAACCAGAACCAGATGTAGTTTTACAACTGAAGCATCAAGTGTCCCTATGAGATGTAGTTTTTTTCTCTGCTAGAGTACTAGCAAACCGATTCTGGGTGCTGCAAATTACTCTCCCCTGCTCTGATCTGTCATCCCTCCTTCCTAGATTGAGACCCTCTGCCCCTTCTGCCCTGATCCTGCCAGTCTCCGGCAGCTCCGCCAGCCTCTCTGAATCAGGCCCATTGGTTGTGAATGCCTGCAACTTCCCAGCTGCTCAGCAGCCGACTTGCCAGACAGGGCTCCCACAATGGCACAGTTTGAGGTATTGATGGTTCCCGCTGGGGCGGAGAGAGAAGAGGAAAAGCAGGCTTGTATTGTTTGGCAGCCTGCTGGGTCAAGCCTGTTGGTTTAAAAAGGAAAAGAAAGAGAAAGAGATTATTATCATTTTTTTTCCCGGTTCTCCCTCTGTGCTTTCAAATAGTGAAGGTCAAAACCGAATGCCGGCATTTCCTGTGCGTGTTATCAAGTGTCACCAGGGAAAGGAACCCCAGGTGAGAGTCTGTGGATGTCCCATGCACCCTGCCAGTCCCACTGCTAAACTCGCAGCGGTGCTGGCCCGCCGTGGCTAGTTTATGTAATGAATTCCCCCAGCCACCCCAGGCTTCAAATTGCATTTGGGAGCATCAGCCTCACGGTTTACGTTGTTATGAGTTAATGTCTTCTGGTCTCTGAGTCACTGCTGATGAGTATTTGGATGTTTGGAGCCTCATCCCCTTGCACGCATGAACATTTTCCAGCAATGTTAATGAGCTTCGCAACCAATCGTTGTTGACTAGAGCATACCCACAGCCAAGCAGAGCAAACCATGTGGGAGCAAAGCAGCACGCTGCCATAATCCAAACATCCTGATAGCCAAATTCTGACCTGGTAACCCCAACATTTCTAGAGTCGGATACTTCAAAATTACCTGTACCTTTGCTTTGTCCTGTGTCAAGATATTAATTTCTAATCAAAACCAGAAAAACGAAAAACCCTACAAAATCCAAAAACTATTTCTGTAATACATCTGAAAACACTGACTTGAGTTAGGACTTCCTGCATAGTAGGAATATAAAGTTTCAGTAATTCAGGAGGGGATATACAATACTAAAATGTTCTAAATCCCCTGAATATGTATTTTAAAAAAAAAGTGACCAGAATCGTGATAGATTTTTATGTCTATGCTCATGCAGACCTAGTAGTCTCTATTGTTGCTGTTATAGTAGCAGGCACTGAGATCCTGTATGTAAATCATGTTGCAGACTCATTAGTGTTACTGCTGCTTGGTTGCTAGCTGAGACACCAGTTCTGATTTAGGATATTTTGACACTTAGCAACAAACTAAGCTTTGTGAGCAGGTGGCTGAGCCAAAATAGTAGCAGAGTTCGCAGTTAGCTGAAATAATAACAAGGAATTGCTGGTCAGAATATGCTTTCTTTCTTGATTTATTAAAACAGCCTAGGAAAAACTCGTTTGTGAAGGATCCACTCCCACGAGACACCTGCTTCAAAACGACCGTGGTACAGGTGTGTTGCTTTGCATGCATGGGAACAGTTCCCACGCTCAGACTGTCCAACCAGTAGACACATTCACCTGTGGTGGCCAAAGCAATCAACAGTGTGTGTGTCTTGCCTACCCAGGAGAACTTTAACAGCTCAGTTCTAGGCTCTCCCAGCAGCTTCTTGCACCTGCAACTCTAAATCCAACCCCCTTTCCAGAGCTACATTGCTGTGCTCTCTGCCTGAAGAAATGGAAGATGTCTCAGTTGGTCTGTAGGACAGTATCTCCCATCTCTGGTGTGGCATTTCCCTTTCTCTCACCCCACTCAGGCTGTACAGAGAGGATAAGGAAATCCACCTTTCTTTTGAGGATCTGAGCGGTACCTTGGACTGAGGACCTCCTCTCACTGGTTTCCAGCCTGGCTCTCAGAGTTGACCATCACCTGCCCAGCTCCACACACAAAACAACTTTCCAGGCAACGGAGACAGCATGAAGCTGTCACTTTGCTGTGCAGTGCCCACAACCTTTCCCTTTCCAAGAGGGAAGGAGACCACGCTCCTGACAGCAAGACCCTCTCAATGTGTCAGAGAGCCAGATTAAAACAAAAGAAAAGCCTGAAAATCTGAGGCTCTCCACTTCAGACAATGCGTACTGGGTTGTACTCTCCGGTCACTCTTTATTCCTTTATGTTGCATGTTTGTAGTCTAATGCAGGATATGAAACCCAGGGCTGAAGACCAGACACAGCCTGAAAATTAATCTCTCATGCCCTGTGGCCACGCAGTTTTTTAAGACGTGACCATTGGCTTGCCTGAAGCCCTGCGCTCCTGGGGTGGCCGGCTAGCAGTAGTTGAAAGAGAAGCAGTGCTCTTGGCACAAAGGCAGATCCCACCCTGGCCTCGAGGCTGGAGGAAGGTGCTCGGGAGGTCTGAGCATCCGGCTGCTTATCACAGCTCTGTGATTTCGTTGTGAGGCCGTGAGCAAGCCTCTTCCAGAGCTCTTGTGTTCTGCAAAATGGGACTAGAAATAGAAATTTTTCTCATGCGCGAGACTTGCCATCTGTTTGGGAACCTTGCTGGCAGGTTCACCGGCTGAAAGTTAAGTGTTAAAGGCTTTGTATGGGCTGATGAGAAGGTGTATGTGTGTGTGTGTGGGCAGGTTGGGGTGATAGCCTTGCAAGGACTCATGCAGCAATCGTGCCAGCAGCAGAGGGGACTAGGGGCACAGCCTTGGTAGAGACCGCTGCAGGTATTTCCAGTGTGCTGAGCTGGACACGAGGCCCCATGCTCAGGCCCATTGGTAGCAGGCATCCATTTTCTTGGTCATTTCTTTATGGGCATCCAACCTGAACCACTTTAGGGGGGCAAAACTTATTTTCAGAAGGCAGAGGACCATTCTCTGGATAAACAAGCTTTCCTGCAGCATCTCACTTTGAACTTGCAAAAATCACTAGTCACTTTCGAAAATCATGATAGTTTACATTTACAGATCGCTATGTATGAAGAACTAAGTTTTATTAACATTTCCAGAAGAAATCAATGAAGATATTGCAGAGAATTATGATCCCAATGAGGAAATAAGCTGCAGGAGAAGAGGAATGGTTAATAAGCAAGGAGCTTTTTCCAGAAAAATGCCATTGCCATTATTAGGAAAGCATGAGGAAAAGTGATATATATAACTCAGGACATGAGTGAATTGTCTGGCTTAGGGGAGAAGGTAAAGGAGAATTGTTTTTTAAAAAGTTATTTTTAAGGTGTAAGCAGGTCTTTAAAACACAGGCACGCATTCTGCATTTTATATTCACTAGTACAGGGAACCCAGCAAATGAGCACCGAACCCAAAGGGCTCCAGCCCGGATGATAGTTCTCATGCAAGGGGTATTTAAGTGTACCCCTGGGGCCGCATGGAGAGATTGGACAGGGACGTCTGCAACAATTGCACTGCAGAGAAAGAGGAGGAATGATCAGCAAAGCCCATGGTATAAACAGGAGTTAACAGAATAAATTTAACCCTGCAGTAAGTGGTCAGATCCTGGTATTTCTTCTATGACCACTTAGCCTGATTATTGCCATGTGTTAAATTAGATTATTTCTTAGCAGTAGCTCTTCAATAGCCCTTTACATGTTCATGAAGAGACATAAAAAAAATGTAAGCTTGAGACATCCCAGAGGGCCAGGGCTCAGCACTGTTGGACATCTGATTGCTTCAGAGATGCCTGAAGATGAGTGCGCATGTTTGAGTGTGCATGATGAGTGTGCATGAGTGTGTGTGTGTAATGCATGTGTGTGGAGACCTTAAGGGCATTTTGGTAGATGGTGTCCAAACATTTAACCAGAATGACTTGAAAGACTGCCTAAGATAAAATGAATGCAGGGAAACAGTTTTGTCAATGGACAGACAGCAAGTGAGAAGCACTGACCCTTGGGCTTCTGGTGCTCTTGCCCTCACATCGCAGTGCCTGATTTTGGAGTTGTTGGGAACTCAATAATGTACTCAAGGCTACTGAGTCAAACAGAGCCAGGCTCAGAGCTCAAAGGTATTACAAATCTTCCTGTCAAACCTCCAGGGGACCAGGCTAACATTGAAGCTACAGGATATATAATGTACTTTACCACAAAGTTGATTCATTTTCACATCAACAGTCTGTATATGTGTTAATATTTCAAAAATCTGTAGGTCAGTTTAAAGGGAAAACAATTGGTAATGCTTTAAATCAATATCAACTGAAGTGACTGACTCAAAGGCAGTAGAAAACCATCCAGGCTGTAGCAATAGAATGAAACAAGCTTTTACGGAGATATAGCTGTGGCTAATTTTGGATGAAAGGCATTAAAACATCACTGGATGTTCTTCTAGGGTGCCAAAAAATTGTATTACTGTGTTGCTCCATATCATTCTGAGCCACTCTGAACCAGCCTTCAGTGTAGTGAGACACTTAAGATGACTTACAAATGCATTGAGAGAGGAAACAGGTGAAAAGTGTTTCCAAGGCTGACACAGTAGTAAAAATTTTGGTCTCTGATGAGAAAAGAAAACCTGGCTGGAGTATGGAGATGATGTTTCACTGCGTTTGTCACACAGCAATGCTCAAGTGATGTACCCCTCAGGAGAAATTTCTGAGTCAAAGATGACACAGCCGTGTTGAGTTCAGTGTTTGCACTAGTATCAAATTAAATTTATCAAAGACTCCGGATACAAGCATCCAACCTGGGCTAATTAAAAGTGGATCTCTCTGTTGCAATCGAATACTACCTCTCAGTCAATAAGGAGCACAAAGCCAAACCAAGACCTGATGTAAGCTACTCCAACTCTGACACAACAGCTGCTTTCTGTATTACTTTTACCTGTCTTTACAACACAACAAAACATAGTTAATATTGATTCTTTTAAAAGCTGGCAAGTTATCAATGCTCTTGTATGTGTTCTGGTAAGACACATCTCTTCCTGAGATGGGCCATGTGCTTCCGCCGAAGTCAGTGGGAGCCAAGGACTTTTTCTCAGTACCTTTAAAAAACAGCCCTGGACCTCTCTACAAATCAACCCTCACCAAAAGCAACCATGTGGGGCATTTGTTGCTGGAGATGTTACATATAGGATAACTTTAACTCCTCTACCTACTTCTACATTATATACAGGATTTATAATAATCTAGTATCATAATACCATGTTTCTAAGACTTTTTAAAATCCACAGCCCATGTAAGTCTTTGGGAAAAAAGAACAACTTTCTGACCATCACACAGTTTTTCATTTGAAGCCAAGTAAGAATTAGCCCATGCTTTAAAAGTTTGTTTATTCTTATCTCTCCCCATTTTTTGTTTCCCTGCAAGTGTGAAGTTTTTATTAAAAAAACCAACAGTGGTTGTTCTGAGGATCACTTTCTGGCGTCTGTGGCTCAGCATTGGTCCTTGGCTCCAGGCAATGCTTGCAAGCAGTATGACCCTTTCCCAGCTGTAAAACCAGGACACAAAACAGAGAACTGACTTGCATAAGGATGCCCAAAAAGCAGCTGCAGAGCTAATTTATCCTGAATCACCTTCCAGCTCTGTCTGGTTGGCCTCATTGCCTCCCTTGGCAAATGACTTAGCAGCAGAAATATTTCCCCCTTTCTCTGGCTTCAGCAGTAGGTTCAGTTCTTTCCTATAGTATGGAGCTATGGTCCCTGTTCAGGTTCTCTGGTTTTATTCCCATTATTCTCCTTGATTTTCCTGTTAATTTTTGGAAATCCCTTGAAGTCAATACATGTGACAACAAGAGAAGCAACAGCCAGACTTCTGAAGAAGATGATTTACCAGCTCTTCTTTGTGTTATTGTTTATCTTTTCTGGTGTGCACTAGGAAGACTAGTGCTGCTCCTGGAGCTGACTTCATTGCCCCATGTCCTTTACCAGGAGCCTATTAGGGTGGATTGCAATCGTGAATGGATCTACTGTAACCCAGCCAGACATCAACAATATGCCTCAAAATTTGTGAAGCTCAAGAAATAAAAAAGGAAGAGGAAAAACACTGTTGTCTTTTGATTATTTGGTGTTTTCACGTTTCTTATTTTATTTTCAAGGGACAGAGAGGGAAGCACAAAGTCAAATCTCTCTCCCCTCACTGATCACTGTGATGGGTCTTCATGGCCAAGCAAAGGGGAGAGGAATGGATTTCTGATCTCTGCTGCTACAGGCACTTGCCAAACTAATCTCAATTACCTCCCAGCCACATCAACCTTTAAGTCCAGGCTTCAACTCCATCACCCTGGGTTTGTGTTGCACCAAAGCCCCAAGCTGACAGGGTCACTGTGGGGCTGAAGGATTGACAGCCTCTGGACTGTGTCACACATGCTCATCCAGACTGTGCAAGTCCAGCAGCATTGCTGGTGGTGACTTTTCCTAGGGAAGCTCACCAGGCTGGGACTTGCCTGAAAGCCCTGATCCTACTGGAAGATAAAAATGTTCAACCATCCGGATAAGTAACATCAATTAATATAATAAATCATTTAAAAAACCCGTATAATAACTGGACAATGAAGTCCTTGTAAAGTTAGTTATTGCAGGGGCCCATCGTTTCAGCCACTATTGTCCCACCGAAAGCAGCATGGGATACTCCCACTCTCAAGCTGCTAGTACAGACAGCCTACCCCAAGCCCATGTCACCCCAGATGTTCAGGGCTGAAAGGGGGGGATCCCACGACCAGTACGATGTCCGCAGATACCCTGCACCTTAGCCAGGAATTTTGCCTTCTGCCCTTCAGCTCTATGACATTCCCTCCTTTTGTTTTCTGTAGGCACTGCAGCATGTCTGAAGTTTCCGCCCTAAATTCAGTAAGGCCAAGGAAGGAGAGAGGGAGCCTCAGCAAGGGCTGGGGGAAGGGGTCAAGCAGCACCACAAGCCCCAGCTTGCCCTGCGTTTCCTCCCCACCAGCTATTCAAGCCCTGCTCAGAAAGCAGAGTTACCCTTTCTTCATGGGCTTTCTGTTGTACACCATGACTGCATTTTCCCGACAAGCCCCATAACACACAGAGTGGTGAGAAGCCAAAAGTTACCTGGAAAATTGGGATGCTCCATTAACAGCTGATTTTTGAGAGGAGTTAGACTTCCTGCTGCATTTTATGGATTCAGCATGTGACCCTCATTAACTTCTCCTGCAGCAATGAGTACGGTACCTCTGCACGCAGGAACTTTGTGCCTGCAATCAATCATCCAGAGCTGCAAACACCTAATCACTCATCCCAGACGGACCCACCAGCCCACCACCAGAGGAGTGCAGTGCCAGCGAGGGCATACACAGCCTAAACAGTCATGACCCTCATCTTGTTCTTCTGCTAATCCCTTCCCTTATCCACTACCTTTCCCCCCACTCCTACAGCAGATGAGTCTGGGATCCAGCAGGCAGGGGTTGTACTCACTTCACAGTCCACCTTCCTGCCCCACCGCCCACCCATCCTGGCCAATTTTTCCACAGTTCCTGTGGAAAAAAGTGTGTAATTGGTGTACACAATGGTGATGACTGCCCTGCAAAGGGGCTGACTTAGTATCAGTCATGCACTCCTGTTTCGGAGCACTTGAGTTTGTGACCTGTTAGTGTCTTCTACGTAGACCCAGCAAGAGTAGGGTAAGGCGAGTACCTAGGAAGAGCAAATTGCCTGGACTGTCTTTACATGCTTGGACCTGCCAGGTCAGAGCTGCCAACCATGCACAAACCAGACAGAATCAGGGGGAATGCAGCTGCTAAAATCTTGGAAAGATTGCAGCTTTAGCCTGCAGCTGAATGGGCAGCATGTGGCCTGCCAGCACTATTAGTTTAGTCCATGGTTTGTTTCTAAGCGCCTCTTTTCTAGGTACAAGTTTCGTGCAAAAGAGACCTATAGGCTGAACAAATTGTAGTGGCTGAAAACCTCTTCAGATATCACCTTTTTCAAGACCTTTAAGTTCTGGCACTAAGCTCATCTGAAGTACCTCTGAGGCAGTGGAGAGGACAGAAGGCTTTTGGGTGATGTGGGAAGGAGGGAGGCCACCTTGTACCCAGCCCTCCTCGGGCACTGCAAGGAGATGTGTCACCTTCCTATCTTGGCCACCACTGCTCTAAGTTGCTATGAGCATGTTCAGGGAGAACACTTTTCCCAAGCCTTGCAGTCCAGCTTGGAAAAATACTGTTAACTGTGCTTCTGTTGACTGTTCATAGCATCAGGCCCTTTGGAACAGTAAGAGATACACAGATGTGAGCAATGTTGCAGTCAGCAGTGCCACCAAAGCAGATAAGTGAAATGCAACTCTCTTCCTCCCCACATTCGTTTTTTTCCATGAGGCCTTAGCTCATTCTTTCTTCAAATACCATTAAATGCTGCTCGTCATATTTGCATAATTGTTCAAGATCTGATCAAGCAGCACCTTATTTGACAAATCAATGCACTGAGTAAATTGTGCAGTGGCACCCTGATCAGCAGGTACAAGTTACAAGTTGGGGTCTCATCAGTTTCTTTGACACAGTGGCAAAACCAGATCAGAAGCAGAAAATCCAGAAAAAAAAATCAGAAGCAGAAATTATACAATCTGTTACAGGAGTTCCCAAACCCAGGCCTGCTTAGAATCATGAAAAGTAGCTAAAGAAAGCTATGTAAAATTATTGTTGTCAAGGAAAGGCATTCACATAGACACAAGAAGAAAAATAAACCTCATTTTCCTTTTAATCCAGACTGACCTACTGAAATGTGATACTGTAGGTACTGCCGTGTGTGCTTCTCATTAATTGCATAGTGCTGTACTTGCTTTGAAAGCCAGAGTGGCCTCTCTTGGCAGTTTTTGCTTAGAGGCAGGGTAATATCCATTCTGTATTCAATACAGAAGATGTGATAGAACAAATTCACACTGCTCTAACACACTAAAATACTCAAACTCTTGATAATGGTATCTGGCCAAGAGCTCGTAGCTGATCTGCTTGAAAGCAAAGCAAGCCCATTTGATGGGTTTTGCTACTCTGCTGTAATATCGTCACTGTTAGGACATCGGTTCTGCACAAAGTACAAGAAACCTGAAATAAAATGAAACTGCATTCACCTTAATACAATTCGTCCCCATACAAATTACTTAGAGAAAATTGTTCTTAAAAGATTTGCATTTAATTTAGGATGGCCAGAAGTTGCATTTTCTGAAATGGGTGAAATGGGATTTCTGCATCTGTCCCAAATATTGCACAGCTGGCAACTTGGAAGCCTGATTTGGGACTTCCCAAAGCATAGCTCACTTCTGGCTGCAATGAACCTAAATCAACCCCCCCATCCCCAGGAGAGGAAAGTATCTCTGTAGAAGAGTGGGCAGCTACAATGACTGTAGAGCCATTGAAGCTAATCCCCATACCAGTCTCCAGAAATATGAGTCCAATAAATCCCTGATATCAGAGCTTTTGTCCTAGCAGCTGCCTAGTACCTCTCCTTAGAGGGGAGCTCCAGCTCTGACCAAGGAGAAGAACGATAGTGCCAGGGTGGATAACTTCCTAGGCATTTGCAGAAGACTGGAGGGAAAGACAGAGTTTCTCATCATTCCTAGTCCAAACCCATGATGTCATCTGTATAAAGCACTTATTACAGCATTTTGAAGAAAGGATGGACTGAATGGGGCAGTAAGCAACAGAGATGTTCTTGCTACACAAGAAGGGGTGTGAGCCATAAAGTCCCTTTCCTGCTCCAGGGAGAGAGGTATTCGACCACTGTTTGTTTGAGCAGTGACATAAAGGAACCAAGATCCACTTGGTGACAGGAATTACAGATGTCAGAAAGAAAACTGCATAACCAGTTTGCCTGCTGGCATACCTATGTTGTTCTAGATGCAGCCTCTTCTCCCTCATTGTTGTCCCTAGTTGTTGTATTTGTTCTCTGGCAATCAATGTCTAATACTTAAAAATCATATGCAGGGATTTTCAGGATTGTGCCCTATAGGATGTAAGAGCCAAACTGCCAAATATAAGAAACATACATGTCAACAACTAGCCTACAACACAAACTATTTTCTTGGGACTTTAAAAATTGGCTGGTCACGGAAGGATCTGATTGGGACTATAGGTTAGCATATGGTGACAGTCAGAAATTGATTACTGACAAAAAGGCAGTGGGAAGGATCTGCTTCTTCTATGAAGCATTGAGGTCATGCTTCCCTAAGAATAGCTGTAAAATGTGTGAGGAAGGGTAGGTAGGTGCACTAGCACCCAGGACACCCCCAGCACGCACAGCCCACTGCTCCAGGGCAAACATGGCACAGGGCGCGTAACACTGGAGTGGCCTCAGGGCCACACTGAAGAGGTAAACTAGGGATGGAAACTAGGGAGCTGTGGAAAACATGATGATGGAGAGAGAAGAAGCTGGTATCTTTGTCTGCACTAGTAAGGAGCTGAAGTCCTGCAAAGATGAATGCAGTGTCTTCACCTGGTCCATTAGCTCAGTGGCTTTTTAGAAGTCCAGCTAACAAAAGGCTGAACAAACTAAATGCTGTTTCCCAGAAAAACCGACGTCTTACAGGAACATCCTGATGTTACACGGCTTCACTAGAAAGACAGCAATAAGACACTTAATATTTATTTTACTTTCTTATGTTCCTGACCCCCCACAGTCTGAAGTCTGCTTTATTTTTTTCCTTTTCCTCAAAATGATGGCTTTTCCCATTTGCCTAACCTCACACCCTCAATTGTAACCACAGTTGGATGCAAGTTAATTTGCAGTTTGATGATGAGACTTCCCCAATGCTAAGTGTCTCTGAACGCAAAGGCATTTTTTTCTTGGGCACCAGTACTGCTGATGAGGCCAAAAGAGCTTTGGGAATAGGTTTTATTAGTTAAAAGCTCTTCCAGAGCTAGTTGATTGGAGCACAAAGCATTGTTTTATAATGCAAAAACTGTGGCTACCTTACTTAACCAGTTGAAAGGCAGAAAATAATTCACTAGCATGTTGCAGTGGGGTTTATAATGGCGCTGTGCAAAGCTTGTCTTAGTACATGAAAATGTCTTCCTATAAACTAAACTGTTTAGGCAGCAGAGGCTTTGGAACATCTTCTTTATAACAGTCCCCAAATTAGCTCAAGTTGTTTGCTTTATAAAGGACAACAAACCCAACAAACTTTTAAGCAAACATCAGGGTAAACTTTTACAGCTGCAAAGGGGATTTGGAGCAAGCATATATCACTAATGACGTACATTGCATTTGGTTAAAAGGAGACAAGTTCCCAAAACATGCATCTTGATACAATCACAGGGACAGATACAGCTAGATTAGTGTAAAGATACTTTCAATGATCAAACTGCATCACAGGGCACCACTCTGTAGAGGGCACCAGGAATTCCTGCTGATAGGAAACCGAACCTGTGGGAGACCAGAGATTTTTTTCCTTCAAGTTGGACTGTTAAGAGCTCATACCATTACTTCTCAAGGTGCATTTTGACTGTTGCTTACAGTCTATCTGTGCCTCCTATAGGAGTGAGCAGTAGTGGTGTGAGTACTTTTGTACCAGTAGACCTACACAGGGAAATATCAAATACTTCGATGCTCTCAGATTGCTCTGCCCAAGCAGATCTTTGCCATGCAGCTGTCACAGATGCTGAGCTCTTGATTGTCCCTCACATCTTCTGACCAGGAACGTGTTTTTGAAATAACAGCTTATAGTGCTTTGGTTTGCATCAGAGTGGTCTTGGAGCACACATTTTTTCAGCTCAGTTTTGTCTGAGAGGGGGGATTGAAGAGTGCTCCAAAGGCTCTTCAAGTGCTCATAGCCATTCAGAACAGAGAGGGACAAGTCCGATATGAACCCTCCAAAATACAGCGTAGCTATTGGGTACCTGACACCAGCCGCTTCACTCTACAGATCTGCTCCTGTTATACTTAATGCAAATATAGCTGAAGAATACTAAAATTGAGTTACAGCTCACTAGATTTACCCCTTACTCCACGAAGTTTTAGCTGTTCCGTTGTCAAGTTCACAGCAGCATTTCACTATTATTCTGCAGGCTATTTCCAAACAGAGGAAATTTGTAATCAGATAAAACAACCTGCAGGGCACCACATAACCACTGTGATATCGAGACATAATTACTTTGAAGAAGAGCAGAATGCAGGTAACATTTAAGAGCATCCCAGGACCCTATGAATCTACATAGTGATGAAAAATCAGCTGGTTTTCAAATGTTAATGCCTTACCCATCAGTAAATTGTTGTAGAAAGCTGATCCATGGTCTTTTCAAGGGCAGTCACACTGGTGGTGGTTGCATAAGACAGTGGGACATTTCATGAAATACTCCATGCAAAAGAATAAAATCAACCTTGACTGTACAGAGCTTGCAACCAGGGCAGATTTTGAATCTATTTGTTTCAGCCACAGTTGGGTCTAGGTTTAACCTAATGAACCTGGACCCCAACAGACCCACATTCTCCCTGCACAAGTAGGTCATTCACTTATTAGCAGTGTCCTTTCAAAATACAGATGCTTAAAACAGTTGTCTTGTTTTTAAATGGTCCTTAAAATGACATAATATTGGGAGAAGTTCAGAGGAGAGAAACAAGAATGATCACAGGTGTGGAATGGTTTACATGCCGAAAGTGACTAAGGTAGGACTCCTAACTCTGAAAAAGAAATTATTTGGGGGAAATACAGTACAGAAGTCTATGAAATTATAGACTGCATGTTGGAGAGGGAAGAAGTTTTCCCTGACTCCTCCAGTACCAGAGATATATGGTGTCAAAGGAGGTCAGGAGGAGAACGAGGTTCAAAGTAAATATGAGATGGTTCTTCATATCTGTTGGTAGCACACCTGGGGAACTCCTTTCCCAAACATGTGGTAGATGCTAAAAGCTAACAAAGCTGCAAAAGCTCACAAAAGAAAAAGCCACCAAAGCTACCAGAGAGACCACATTGCATTTGTGCCCAATAAGGAGGCTACTGCAGCATAAGCAAAATACTTGCATCTACAATGCCACTCATTGCTACTACAGTTTTCACTAGACCAGACATTTCCTGTTTCTCATGATCAGGGGTGTTATGATCCATTTGGATAGCTCAAATTTACAGGACAACGTACTCTGTAAATTAAACTTTATTTTATGAACATATTAAGAAAGAAAACAAACACTTCAAACAAGGGCTAAATCCCCTTTGTACAGACTAGTCTAACATGTGAATTCACTGATTCATCACTTAATTCATGATGTCTCTAACTCACAAGTTCTCCAATTCATAACTCTCAACTCATGAGCCTATGAGCAAAATAGTCAACAGTGCGAGTGCTCATTCTTCTTCCTCCATCACCTTGTGGGTGTCCCTTCTATCACACCTGGAAGCACAAAAGCCTCAGCAGTCTGGCTGCTGTTGGATCTGCTTCAAAAGATTTTTGGGTAAGCTGAAGTATTTCTACCTTCCAGCTTGGAAGTTTGATCTACGCCATTTCCATAAGCTAGTGGATTCTGAAGAAACTGTCATACAATCAATATGCAAGGATTATGGCTGCAGGAGACAGAAAGCTGCAGGTCATAACAGCTGCATAATGACCTCTAGCCCTCCCTGTCCCTAGCATCCTGCCTACGTGTTGCTCTCGCTTTGACCTAATGGCACGGCTCTCGGCATACATCAGACCCTAGCATGAGCTGTGTATTCGCCAAGACCTGAGCAGGAGGTGAGCGAGCAGTCGCAAGGGGTCCCTTTTATCCCCAGACTAATACTGCGGAGGCCAGATAAACACAACCACATCTGGGCTGGGCTGCAGGTGACTTAAGGAAAACACCGAGACCACCCTGGATCTCCTCGTAGTGCACACTCAGCCATGCAGTTGGTTTGCAACTGCTGACTGCCTCGTGGTGCCCAAGTTTCCATCACCCAACCCACCTTCTGACTTTCCCTTCCCCATGATTTGCCAGCCTTGCAGACAAAGCTTGCTCCTGAGCCTACTAGCCATGGCCCTCAGCATAGGCTTACTGACCTACCTGTGGAGGAGGTGGATCCCTGTGCTGCCAGCCTACGCCCAGCTCCAGTGATGGCCAGGTCCGCCTTCTGCCACCACTGCCAGTCTCTCCTGTTGATTCCCTACATTAGGCAACACAGCCTTGAGGCCTTCCTGTCTCACAGTTTTCTCTTCCCCCCACCTTCCTTACCAGGAATCTTCCCTTTGCATCATTTTGGCCATATTTTCCCTCTTTAGCACGCAGCCCTTGTTTTCTTTCTTCAATTTTCAACTCAGCCTTTTCAACTTCGCCTTTAAGCACTGAGTAAACCCCTCTCACCTGCATGTCAAAAACCTCCTAGGTTCTCTCAGGCACTGTCTTCCATTACAGGTGCTACTCTAATATATATTTCTGTAATGTATGTGTCACATCCCTACTCAGTACCACCTATCATGCCAGCTCCAATATACAGGACAATCCCTCTCCTTCCACCAACACTCACAGTATACTTTGACTTTCTTCTTTTGTAATGGGGCTATTAATTTTGGTTTAGACAAGCTCAGACACTTTTCTCACTCCCTCTGACCTGGTCATCTTCCTCCATTGCACCATCACACAAGTTCAGAAGCTAGCACCAGCAGCCTCTACTACCTCCTCCTCAGGGAGAACAAGGGCAAACATGAAAGCAACATGCTAAGGAAAGGGAAGTATATAAGTCCCCAGCAAAAGAAAAGGGCAGGGGCCCAGGGGTGTCACCGATTTGGCAGAGCATTTATTGATTAGTTGCAGTTCAAACCAATTATCGCTGGTAGTACCAGTCACTAGAAAAGTCAATGCTCAGTCACATTCTCTGATTTTGTTCTACTAATAAGATGCTGCCATTGCTTGTGAAAGGTCACAGCTTGGTGATAAGCTAGCAGCACAGGCATCAGGAGCTGTCAAGCTTTTTCCGTGCTTTGTTTAGATGTAAGAGCAATTATCTAATGACCTGATGTCTACTACTGACTTTGTTTTACCTTTTGCTTTGCTTTATCCAATTGCATGGTTAAATGTTTGTTTTTATATGTACTTTTTGTAACTAGCAGTCAGTAATAGCAGGTAGTTATTCTGCATAGAATGAACTATTTATGACCCCAAAATAAAATGCAGCATAAAGCTTCACTAGCGTAGGATGATAACAGGGGCCCTGGCAGTACAGGTGTAGGATGTTGTTGGAGGCCTCAGGCTACAAATAGTTCACCAGTGGTTAATTACTGGTCATCAAAGGGTGCAACATTAGCAGGTAGGTAAGACAAATTTTAGATGTAACAAAGGAGAACAAACAACGAGTACCCAACACATGTAAAATGCATCACATACAGCAAATTTGGATCTACTGTGGAGTTGTGAGCTAATGAAGAAAGAACAAGATGTGGAGTGTATTAGTAAGCACGTAAAAATGACCTCTAGTGGCAAGAGATCACCCTATGATCATAGGGTGAGAAGGAAGAAATTTTCAGTTGTGCTTATCCCAGCAAAGAGGAAGAGAAACTCTCCTCACTAAAGTCAGACCCTGCTTGGTGGAGGACCTGGGACACTGATGACTTGCTGTTACACATGCCCCCACCCCAGACTGAAGACATCAGAGGGGCAGTGCAGTGGTGCATATAAAAGCAGAGAAAGGGGCTTATGCTAGAAAGTTTATATGTATGAGTTTTACCTGATATAATTTGGACTATAAGTGTTAGCATCACTGTAATAAAAATACAAGAATATAATTTCATCCTAATTATCTCAGCTAGTAATAATTCTTTGATTAGGCTATTTTTAACAAAACTAACAATATATTCTTCCTAGGTCTGCCTGTAAGGTGTGTTTCCTTTTGATCATAACAAGGTTTTGAATGTGACAAATTGATGGGAATTGAAGCAACCTGCTCCCTAGCTTGAATGTAACAAGTTGGTAACAAATGAGGTGTGCTTTCAGGAGCGCACAGACTTTTGCTTGTACTTGGCTTCTCTGAGGTGCTAGAGTGTGGGATCTGTGGAGGCAGGGGTTTGGTTTTGGACTTTTTCCTCCCCAGTCCATCTCCGAGATGTGATGGTTGGGTTGAGGACACAAGTTCACCCCACTCAAAAGAGACCCTCAGCTGAAGAGTTTGAACTCCAACTCTTTTCGGGTTCAAAGACCCTCCAGATCTGGGGTTGCCAATCTGACCTTATTATTGATTGATTATTTCCTATGCGTACATCTAGTGCTGCCACAGCACTCACTGCTGCTTCAGTCAGATTTTACCCGTGATTCCTGTGTATGCCCATCCACAGGGTGATGAGTGGCTGAAATCCTAGAGGCCATCCTCATTTTGTCCCTAGGTTTTTGTGAGCAACTCTGTACAGAGCGAGCAGGCTGGTGATGCCAAGGGCTGTTGACATCCCTGGCCTCTATTCCCAGTCATCACTTCTCTTTGCTTCAATATACCCCTCTATAAACTATCAATAAATATGGTTCCTGTCTCCTCGTGAACATCATTCACCTTAACGACTGTTGGTAAAATGTCTTGAAATATTTAGCTGAAAGAAGCACACTTTAGAAGTGGGATGTAGGTAAGGTTTCATTAGGAGCATATTGGCCACTTAATGGGGTCTGACATGTTAAAGCAATTTCCAGGGGAATCTGGGGATTCTCTTTGCTGGCAGTGTGATGTGCTCTGGAAATTGTCACCTCCAATGCATTAGGTAGTCAGTTGTTAAAACAGAAAGAAAAACAAAGGCAAATAGTTAAACTGAGCCTGTAATATTTTTTTTGTTCATTTAAATAAAGATAGGGTTTTTTCCTTAGCACCAAAAAAAAAAAAAAAAGGCACCTTTATTAGCATGGCTCAGAAGTGAATTTTTTAACTTTTACAATTAAGATGCAGCAAGTGGTATCTATAGCGCTACTACATAGAAGAAGTGTTTGATCAAAATACAGAACACAAGACACAAGTGCAATCAGACATGCTTTATTTTAAATTCTTATTACACTGTAGATATAAAAAGTCTGGAATGGAAAGCAGGTTTATATGCAAGAGCCAAAAATGGGTAATTTCATTAGAAGATGTAGACTCCGGTCTTGTCACCTTGCATTTAGAACACACTGTTTAGGGCCTTGTACCCCAGAGGACTTATATGGGAGACTTGGACATTACAGAGTTTCTAATGTGGTCACATAAGCTGTACAAAATGAGTGTGTGCCCACGCCTGAAGTGAAAGCCCCCAGAAGTCTGGTGTTCTTGGATCCGGGGGCATATGAGGTGGTATGAATCTTTGCTTCGTTCCACATCCTTTAGCAGGAGAGCAGCCTGCATTTCGCCCCTCCCAGGACTTGCTTATTTTTAACAGCTGGTCACAGGTTTTGCAGGAGGCAATGTGTGGCAAGAAGAGGAGCAGAAGGCAAGTCATCTCCCTTGCTTTCTCACTAATGAGACCACAAAATGACACGGCCATACACAGTACAATAAAGCCCCGGTGTTTAATGAGCATGAGGCTCCTTTTAACTTTTTTGGATGCTCAGTTAGCTCACCTGTGCTGTTAGTACGGGGCATGCTCTTACACACTGTGGCCAGTGGAGAGGAGTTGCCGCAGCCTGTGGCACGTGCATCTTTGCCTCATGGAAAAAGATCCCGAGAAGCATTTCAGGGGAGATGAGAAATGAACACACACACACACACACACCCCCGCCGCCCTAGCACAATGGGGGTACATGGCTTAGGATGGAGCAGTACCCTGCATGGAAGACTAATGGAAACCACAGATTCAGAGCAGCTTCTGGGCCAGAAGGTTCTCAGGGGAGGAGCAATGCCTTGGGAGGCCCCACTGCACCTTACAGTGGAATCTGCTGCGAGAAAGGCAGGAAGCAGATCCAGCTTGTGGAGTTTCTGACTCTCAGGATACATCTTTATTCCTTTTCCAGCTGAGCTTCTGTCCCTGTATATTTCTGGGGTTGCTCATGTAACAGGACTTCATTCTGCAGTAGCCATGATTCCCGGGAACTTTCAGGCATGGTTTAATCTAAACTCACCCCCAGCTCCAGTGCAGGATATTTGCTAGGCTTGTGGGGCTGGCAGAAGACGACCCTCAGGCTGTCCCCTCCACTCCTCTCTCCTTCACCCTATTTACCAGCTGGCAGAGCCTGGACTGCTCTGGGGCAGCGATCCCCCTCGACACACACACACACACACATGGGAAATGGGGCTACGGGGTGGGTTCAGGAGAGACGAAAAGACAGAAAAGGATGAAGAGAGAACACATCATACACAAGAGATGTGACCAGGAAATGCAAGTTTGGTGTGATGAACTCTGAGCAGGGGCATGAAAAACTCTGGATTTTCATCAAGCAAAGGAGAGGAACAGCGTATCAGCGGCATACGGGGTGGGATGAGGGCATGAAATACAGGAGTGAGCATGTGTGGGTGCCTGCACACATGAAAGAGTAGGAGAAAAAGCATAGGGAAGCAGCAAGAGGAAACAAGGAGCTGGGAATATTCTGGAGATAACACATCCTGAGAGATGCTTCCAGCAAAGCGAGCTCTCCGTGAACTGGAAAATTATAACATTGTAAGATAAAGTGGTCCCTTTAGCTAGAAATACCTGTTTTTATTGCAGCCTGAATGATCTACCATAGGGTTATGTAATTCAGTCTAAGAATTTATAACACTGGGTTCTTTTTTTTTTCCTTTTCAGTGAAATATCAGGCCTTAATTAAAACTAAAGTTCAGACTACTTTAGTGAAAGGAGCTTTTCAGATTCCCTTGCAGCACTAATGCAAAAGACCATAAATACAAGTGAACTATAGGAATAATATGGCCTAGAATTGCCTTTAATTACATGTACCTAATTTTAAATCATTCACTATCCAGGTGCTTTTTCATGCTTTCCCCAGTCTTAGCAATTAGTTTTCTTTATCAATTTTTTTTCAGCACAAGGATGACCAAAATAACACTAAGCAGATTTCTACCTCTTCCCCCTCCACCCCCGCAATGTGATATTTTGATATATAGCTAAATGAGAGATGAAGGCAGCACCTTGGTTCATGGTTTCTGAATCTGGACATTCAGCTCACCATACACATGCCTCAAAGCATCACAATTCAGGCTTGCAATCAGCTTTCGTAACCCTGGTTGTTTTGGGATGGATTTTACTTCCCAGATCAAGGTAGAATTTGTTGGGATTTGCCTGTAGGAAAAAAGAAAAGTAACAATATAGTGATCGGTCAGCCAGTGCTCTCAACCTGACCCACGAGTGGAGAAACTGAAGGTGGACAGTATAACACCTCTCAAATTTTTTATGTTTCACTCATTCTCATAAGTGTCCTATAAATTATTCCCTCCATCTCCTATTCCTCTCAGAACTGACCCTGTCAAAGCCTTTTCTAGCCTTTCCTCCAGGCTAATTTTAAATTTCCAAAATGAATCCATTTTCTTCTGCCTCCTGTCACTTCCTCTCATAATCACTTTCAAAATGATCTTCTTTATAGCTAACATATATTTTTTCTACTTTATAATTCCATTTTACCCATTTATTATAGTCTATAGCCTGTTGGTGATTCCTTAAATGGTTAAATAAGTCCTTGTTATGAAGTGTCCAGGGCATTCCCATGCAAACCCGATGCAGCACTGATGAGATGCTGAGCCCCTCCGCCAGCTCCTACCCTGAACCACTCTGCCACAGTTGTAACATCAGCAAATCTCCTCACTGGCCACTTCAGATGACTTCTTCATGTCCATACAAATAAGTCAAAGTGTTCTTGGGAGTCCTGCTGTTAGCAGTTACTCTTTCACTTTATGTATGACTCTTGATAACTCATACTATAAAGCAACCGTATTCTGCGCTGCTCTTGATTTTCAATTTTTGCTACAATTAAGATGCAGGGAGAGCCTCAAGTATTGAGTTTCTGTGTTTTCGCAGTGCTTTCACTGTGTTCTGTGTGCAGATTTTGAAGGCTGGTATTGATTGATTGATTGATTATGTTTGGGGGATGTCAGGATACAGCTGCTCCAAAGGAACCAATGGAGAAGGTAGCGTAGCGGGGAGCTATTTATAAAAATGAATGTTCTTTTCCTCAGCATTAAGTAAGAGCATTATGAATTTAGCCAGTGTTCTCATCTCACATGGCTATGGTATTCTGCAAACAACTGAATAAAGTGAGAGTAAAGTAGGCCTAAACTTCAGTCACTGTTTCAAATTCATCTGGTATGATTTGGCTCTCAGATGTCATGTCCTATGTATGCCACAGTCAGGACAGAAATGACTGCCCAGGCTTAGCATAAGTTGCCACAAGACAAGAATCCTTAATTAGCCCTAAATGAGCTAGCCTGGGATCCTCCCACCTGAATATTTGTTTCAGTGCAAGTCTGCCCCTGCTAAAATGAGAGGTATCCTAGCTCCTTAAAAGCTAGCTTAGGTATCTCTACATGGCACTGCATTGCATTTTGCATATACAGTCATGGGTACCCTGAGGCATGTACCCAGTTTTAGAAAACAAAAAGCAGAGGAAGATCATATTTTTGGTGTAAGCACGTGCAGACGGCTTCCAGCAAGCATCTTCCCTCTTTTTATCTTTGTTCTTAATGAAAGATATTCTGTTCCCCTCAGCTGGCCTGCCTGCTTCACCAAATGCCCACTAAATGGTAGCATGATAAAGCAATGACTTCAATTGCTGCACAAGGTTAAATGCCTTTTTCAATTTAGAGTTTATGGGAATGATCTGCAAGGGATTATCTGTATGGTACTACACAAGGTGTTATACAAGGTAAGGTATTATACAAGTCTGCTGTGCAGCAAGGTTCGGTCTACTTTCTTGAGCACTTGGGGGCCAGATTCTCTAAGGATGAAGGTTTCCGGACCATATCTTCACAGTGCCCCAGTGAGAGAGGGTAGCACTACCATCTCTGATTCATAGTCCTACCATCTTTGTGTATATATATATATATATCTATATCTATATGTGTGTGTGTGCAGGAAGACAACAGCTCTGCTGGGAAACCAAACCCACCTTTTCCTGTTTCTCTACTGTCCTACCTCTAAAACAACTTGCTTCTCTCTACAAATGCTAATACTAGCTGAGATTTGACATGTAGAAGCACCCAAAGCGACTTACCTGCTAGTGTGATTGCACGCTTGGCTAAAATCCTTTTAACACTATCCATCAATGCCTGGTTAATTCTCATTTGTCATGCAAACACTATGCCCCATGTAGGAATTGCGGCTGCCAAAGGCTTTTCCATAAGTCATGCTCCTCATCTGTCTGAGGCTAAAAGCTGAATATCACTATATATATATACATATATTATTTATGAATGGTCAAGACTGAAGCCCCCAAGTCACTATGTTCCCAAAATAATGTTGTATCAGCTGGAACACACATACCTGTTTTGTGGAGTCACCCAAGTGATACAGAAAAGCTACCTTACAAATACAGAGAGTCCAAAAGTCTCATCCTCACAAAGAATTGCAAAAGCTACATCCCATATGTGACAGTCCCTGGTGGACAGGGAAGCAGTGGAAGGGTGGTAAAAGCCTAGAATAGGTTTAATTCTCTTTGCAAATGGAGTAAAGCTACCCTAATGTGATTTCCCTGGGAGAGAATTCAGTGATGAATGGTTCTGCGTAATATGCTGAGCCATCACCACACTGGAGCCATTTATCACCCTGAATGCATGGACGCAAATGTGATTATTATTTAAATAAACTACAACTGCCCCCTCCTCTGTCCTCCATGTGTATAACCTGCAGCCTTCATTCATCTCAGAGAAGTTAAATCTTAAAATGACTAAGCTGATCCATTTCCATTTTAAATGATGCCAAGGGCACTACTTAAAAGGGGAAAACATGGTGACTTGAAGGAAAATGACATCTGTTTTGTGAGTCATTTTTCTCTCTAACTCCTGTGCCTTTGATGCACCTGACAACTTCTGCATCCTTGAAGGTGAGAGCAGCCCATGGCAGCTTTTGAATCGAGAAGGATGCAGAACAACAGGGAAGGCTGGCACGGCTGGGCAGCAACGAGGGCTATTGCTGCAACCTGTGTAACTCGTGTGGACCGTGCTGAGTCATGTTCAGCAGCGTCTGTGACATACCACATGCACAGAGCAAGCACACTATGATGCCCGTTCACAGTCATTTTTCTATCCAGCTCCACTCTGGAGACTGGCTTTGATCTTTTTATCCCTGGCCCAGGTACAACCAGGCTCAGACCTCCCCTACTGGCTGCAGATAATGCTGACAATTTATGCAGCTGCTGAAGGACAGGCAATTTTTCAAACTCCTTTTGCACGCACCTGGGGACCATCAGCTCAGGTAATGATAGATAACATTGTTTTGGCTGCCCAAGACTAAGCAATGGCTGCAAAATTGTCCAAGGATCCCAGTTATATATCCTGGAAGTGGCTAATGCTGAGCTTATAACACTGAACTCAAATGAAAAGAGGGTTTAGGAAACAACTTCCTTAGCATACGGGTACCACTGTGTCAGCATGAGGTGCAGCTCTGATTATAATGAAGGTGGCTGAAGGACTTTCCTTTTCCTCTGCTCCCTACACGCCTCTGTGCCGGGGCAGCCCTGCGCAGTGGTGCTACCAGGGGCAGCCGTGGGCTCGTACGCTCGCTGCAGCCATCCCAGCAGGCTCTGCTGCATCCAACACACATTTCATGCCTTGACATAATCTTGCAAAGATCGTCTGAGGTACCTGAACGTCTTGTATAATCATGATTAACATGAGCGGAGAAAAGCCCTTTTTGCAAAACAGCACAGGACTTGATTTGCACATACTGAGCGAGTGGCAGTAAACACTTCATGTGTAGGATAAATCTGTCTTTCTTTCAGTGATAGAGGCTCGTAGGTGCTATTGTCAAGCGCTAAAAAGAATGTAATACAGTGAAAAAGTAAACTCGGGCTGCATTAGCAACTACCCACAACCACTACCCCTTCCTCCAACACCGGTACTGAACAGATGAAATGCTCTCACAGTCTCACTGGATAGCCTGACTTCTTCTGACTATTGAGACCTATAGCTCCCCTGTGTATTGAATTTTAAAGTAAGGAGAGAGTGTCTGAATTGAATTACTCAGCGCGGCATTAGTTAAGTGTCTCTTGTGAGCAAGAGCAAGCAGGGGATGAACTCCCAGCTAGTTGCGCTTTCTTCCCTACCTGAACTCCTTTTTCATCGTTCTCAGCACGCCAGGTCCCTCGAGGCGGAGCGTGACGTTCTCCAGGGTTTGTTTCAGAGGATTGGTGAATTCCACAGTCACAGACATTTCTTTACCAGCTACCATCTCACCTTGGGTCTGCAAGACAAGGAAAGGACAATGCTCCACAAGCTGATAATAATAAAATGCCCCCCCGTGAAATCTGTAGTGTTAAATACACAGTACTTGCAAGGAAGGCGGGGGGGGGAGGGACTGGAGCACACAGCAAAACAGCATGAGGCAGAGAAAGCCTAGTCAGAAGAAAATTATTGGATGGGACCATAGGTACCACTGTAGATTTTTCTACCCATTGCAATTTTCCCTCAAGCCACATGGCAAGTCAAGAGGCAGGCCTTCATTTCCATAGAAAAACCAGAAATACACATGCACAGTCCTGGAGCTGAGTGTCCAACTGAGGGCAAGTCCAGTTGAGGGGGCCTCTCTTCCCAGATCCCCCCCCCTCCCCAGGCTCCCCACCAGCACTGAAGGGCATGGCCTGCTCAGGACATAAGCTCCAGAAGAGAAGGGCAGGTCTTATTACCTTAAATTAGAAACACCAGGTCACATTGCTTGCACCCCCCAAAAGTGTTGTGCCCATCTTCCCCCTGCCTTGCAACCGCCTCTGGTGCTCTGGAGGGTCTCTAACCGTGTGCATGCACTCTTCATAGACTTGAGAGGCAGTTGCCCTCCAAAACCCTTACATAGGAAAAAGGCCATACATTTTGCACTGGAAAATATTAAACTGCAAGACTAATGAACAGTAATCGCATTGACTTCCACAGCTGAAGGGATCTGTCTGTCTCTTCAGATCAGTGTTGGTAGTACAGCTGCCTGGAAAACACCTCCAATTGAACGTGTTTTTAAACAAAGACTACATGCATGGGGATTTTGGTTTTTTCCCCTAGAAACACAACATTTCTCACAGAATATAAAAGGCTCAGGCAAGGGTTTTCAACTTATGGCTGGCAGATCCCAGCTGGTCCATGGACTACTTTAAAGGGTCTTGAGAAAGGTAACTAAGAAAAACAAATATCTTGTCAATAAATTTAAAGTGCTACACTGGGGTCTGCAGCCCTCCTGCAAATTTTTAAGGTGTATGACGGCTGCAAAAAGCTGGAACAACTCCAGTCTAAGGGATCACTCTGCACCAAATACTGATATATTGACTGGAGTAAAGAATGAGATACTCACAACTAAGCTCTCAACAGCATTTGGCCACCTGAATTTGCAAAAAGACATCAGTGACATTTTAGGAAGTCCTAGCCCAATTAGAGGTCTTATGCCCTCCTTATTTCAATTGCCCATTTAAGATCACTGTTGCATGGGGGGATTCAAAATCATCCTGAACTCCCACACATGCAACTGAGACCATGATTTGTATTTGCTGAGCTTATTTTTGTAACCTGGTCTCAAGCTAAATTAGAATAAGGTGTAATTTCCTACGCTGTTAACTCTGACAATCTCCTTAGACCAACAGAGAAAGATCAAAGGTGTATCTGAAGACATGAGGGGAAATACATTTTTTCATTCTTCTCCCTTACTGTCACATTAAGAACTCCAGTCTGCCAGTCAAATTCAATGAAGAAATCTGGCAAGAAATCTAGGGAGATAAGCTTATTCAGATTTCTTAAACAATAAAGCAAAGTTTCCTATATAAATACATAGGTATATACACATGCACACACACACATACTCTTAAAAAATCCAGCTATTAAAATTTCAGCTTATTTTTACACATCACAAGGAAGCAGAGAAAGGACAAACTCAGTTTTACTTGAAGACATGGTTATTGGACAACAACCTATCTCATACTAAACATCCTTTCTTCATAACAGCAGGGAGGATAAACAATTTTGAAGCTGAAATTTGGGATCCTGTATAAGATCTTCTGTTTAAGTACTGAACTGGAAGAACTCTTTACTTTCAAAATTTGGTTATTGAAGACAGGTATTTGAAGTAGATTTTATTTGTCTTGTTTACCTCCTCTCTAGAATGCTCAGTAAACCAAAAAACTTTTATTTTAAGATATCAATAATCTGATCAGGTCATAGTGACATTTCTGCAGACCATGAAATATTTTGCAAACTTCACTGTAGTTTTGATCTACATTTTTTTAAAAAGCTTTTTCTGCAGAAGACTGCTGTTTCAGATTACTACATATGGTATTATATGGAAACATGAACATTGGTTCAAATAAATATACAGGGAAGAAAAGGTCTGTAAACTTCTTTTCTTTCAAGGTCCTGAGCTTTAGGGAGCTGCATTCATGTTTATGTAAAGCTTCCTGACAGGTGTTCTGACTTTTCTTTTTAGTATTAGGAAAAAGCAGATCCAAATAACATCATTCAAAGCAGATGAAGGCTCAGCACTTTTGAAAACGAGGCAATTTATTTGGATGCCCAGTTATGAACTGAGAACTCTAAATCTCAGCCCTGCCTTTGCCACATGACATAAGGTCCTTGTCCTATCACAAACTTACACTTCTACTTTTTCATAGGTACCATGCCACCGTCTGCAGAAATGCTTGAAATTTCAGGGAAATCCAGAGTACATTCAGAGTGGCAGCAAAGCACTGAAATCCTGAAAGCATTGTCCCAAATGGATGCTGCCCATCCACGTTTGGAGGAACTTTCCACAACACCTGCAGGAGCTTTCCAAGCAAATTCACCTCAATAGCAGTGTCCTTCATTCTTCAGCAAGAGGCCTCTGTGCTGTGTTGCTTTAAATATAATAGACTTCTGAAGTAGTTAAAGACTTGAGTGGCTTGAGTAAGTAATCTCTCTTACCCTTTGAGTTTCTCCAGCTTTCTTAGCTCTTTTCCCCTCCTTCCTCTGCTGAGATCACTTCAGCTCTCTACTACCAGTGACGCTGCCAGCCTCAGACTTCAATGTAGGGATACTCAGTACAATATATAGCATACCTATACACCCTCATACACTCCAGCCAGCTGCTGCTTTATGAGGTCCATGTTAGACTGAAGGTCTGATGTGCGCACACACACATACACCTGCCCATCCCAGAAGTCAATGTGACAGCCTTGTAGAGAACAGCCTGCGTGCAGCATGGTGGTCGCTCCCCTCTACCCCAGCCCTGAGTTACCTTGATCCTCAGGGTGGGAATTTCCAGGACTGTCGCCTTCTGCGTGGCCAGAATCTTCCCTGTTTCGTTGATCCGTGCCGTCACAAAGAAATGAAAGGAGGCTTGGTCCAGCAGGTCACTCAGGTACTCACTCGATTTGATCACAACATCGAAAGTGCTAGCTGAGGGGAGAAACGGGAAAGAAAAAAGACATCTGAAGCAATCTAATGGCTAATTCCTCCTCCCATCATGGCCAGTGCCAGTTACATGAGTGCCTTGGAAAAAAGGTGGCCCACCACCAAAGAATGACTTTGGGTTTTTTGCCCAAACTATCTTCATTCTTTACCTCACCATTCTCCCTCTTATCTTGCCCTCTTTCCATTTAGGCTGTGAGCTCCCTGGGGCAAGGGCTGGGTTTGTGCACAGCCTCTGCCAAGTGTCCATCAGCACAGACCCAGGTCACTGTTGAAGGTTTCTAGGCACTACCACAAAATAAGTGAGAAGCAAGACTGGTAATAAATAGCTACTGGGCACGAAGGTCCAAACCAGATTTTGAGTGTCACCCCTGTAAATGTTCGCTCTTTCAATTTATTCCTGTGCTTTCTCTGCCTCTCTTCCCAGCAGAGGGATGCCACCAGGGATGCCCCAGATCACCCACTGGGGGCTGTGAGCCCATGTGGGCTACCTGGGAGACCACCTGTTCTCCAGGACATGTCTGGCTGTCTGCCTTTGTCCTACACTGGACTTGTCTGCAAATTTAGCAAGAAGGTCCTCCTGTCACCAGCATGCCCTCCAGAGAGCTTTCACGTGCTCTCTGATGATAATTATTGGAAGGAACAAGTCCCCGTAAGCTAGATGGTTGAGATGCAGGGAATCATTAATTTTAACAATATTGAACTGCAATTCCCAGGCCAACAACGGTGTGAGAATGTGATACAGAGAAGCAAACCTGCTAAGTGACTGGGCAGAATATATAGATCTGGAGCTCTTGCGTCTATAAACATTCATTATAACCCTAGTAAACATATCAAAATCACCCATCCATTAACTATGATTATTACTGTTATCCATTATTTGTATTGTATTTGTGACATACACTGTACACACTGAGATAACTGAACTCAGTTGGGTAAATGACATGCACCCCTTTTCACTCTTTTGATCCGCTCACATCAAAACCAGTTCCTTGATTTAGTTTCAAAGCTATTCCCTTAGTGACCACCTGACCTGGATTTACCAGGCCAGCCTTAAATTTACTTGATGTGCTCCCCCACCCACCCACTGTGTATCTCTTGTAAAAGAATTTCCCATAATGCCCCAAACTTTAAATTATAAATCAGGCAAGGTATTTCTCATCTGTGTAAAGTAAGTAAGTAAATAAATAAATTAGTTACAATCAAAGAGAAATTTACTTTACAGTGGAACGAAAGATAGATGTTTCTGTTTAAATTTAATCACCACAGGAAAAAAAAGGATAAGAGACTTCCATTTCCTTAGCACTGGCTGTGCTGCTAAGTTGCCAGTACCACTTACTGCACCTGGGAAAGCCAAGGGAGACACAACACCAAGCTGCCTTACAGCCTTTAAAAAAAAAATAGAAAACTAAATATAACTGAGTGGATGCGAGAGCACCTTTGAAGGCACTGGAAGGTTTAAGCTATTCAAATCCTCAAAGATGTTTTCAACCCACACAATTCCTTTAATCATTATTCTGAAAATCATGCATTTGCTTCCTGTTTGAAAACTTAGTTTGCTTCATTCTGTCAGTAGCATGAGCTGGAAGAATGCCTTTGACACATCTGTATTATATTGTAATTTTTTGTTACCTCCAGTTATATATATACACTTCTCGCCGTGAATGAACCCTACAAATTCTGCCTGAGTGCCTTGGAAGGTACCCTATCACCACACCGTTGACAGAGTATTCTCACACAGTTGCAAATGATGCTGCTGCCTCCCTTCACACTGCCCATCTGCTCAGACACCGTTCCTGATCGCATGCAAACTCCTTTCCAAGGCAAAGCTGAAAGAATTCACGTTCAAGTTTTATGTATCACCTTCAGAGATGGCATAACTGGTGAGGGTTTTTTTGTCCTGTTGTGGGACAAAGTGCTCCACAAGTCCATGACTGTAGCTCAGCTATAAACTAATTTCCACCTTGAAAGGTGGTAATACCTTAAAACATGTCTCCTCGGCCAGAGGCAGTGATAGGGACATACTTTTGGTACACATGCAAAAAAAATCATGTTCTGTTCTCTGTGGCGTCTCTCTCTAGTCTGTGTTCACATGCCATCGGTCAATTCAGAGTTTCCAGCACAGTTTCAAGGAGCTTTTTACAAAGCATTTACTTAACTTAGAAAAAATGAATTATGACGCTCAGTGATGCTTAAACATCATCTATTCATTTCATTTCTTGCACAGAGGAGATAGATGAGCCTCAAAGCACTGCAGAAGCTGTGTTTTAGGTAATACCTTACACAGACCCCTGATGCAAGAGCAGATGTAAGACTGAATTTTCTCCTGTCAAAGAAGTGGCACAGAATTTAGACTGAGCAGTTGAAATTGATTTTTTACTGTACCTAGCCAAGCCTCCAAAAAGTTTTGCAGTATTTCAGATGAAATATTTAGTAACTGATGCAAGCCAATATAAAACCCCACACTGTGTTTTGATAGGCTGTGTTGGATCAACACAATGCAACCCAGAGTCAGCCCATTTCCAGACCCCTTGCAAATGAGTCAGGGAGTTAGAAAAGAACCAGCAAGCAGCTGTCAGGGCTTTGTTATAGACCGGAGATAGAATTTTTATTAGCCTTCACCTGTAGATCCCTGTAAGTGGACTCCTACTTTATGGACATTAATCAGCTCCAAACCAAAACATACAGTTTTAGATGATGCTCAAAGTGGAGGATTTTTTTTCACGGCACAGCGGGAACCGTGATTCCACAGAGGCTTCTCACTGAGACAAAACCTGTCCTCTCTGAGGAGAGAGGGCTCACAGTGTCTCCTGAGCTGGGATGAGCAGACAAGACAGATGAGAAGGCTCAGAGGTCAGCCAGGGTTGCTGTGATCCAGCACCAGACCCAGGTCCGGAGGCCCATCCTTTGGCCTCTCAAAGTCCTGCCACTCCTGCTGCACTCAGCAGGGATTGCTTTTGCCCAGTAGCAGCATCAGGAAGGCAAAATCATTGCTCCTGACTTTCTCAGTAGGGAACTCAAGTAGAGGATCCTCTGACTTAGCCTCCATAAGAGCATGTTCTCATCACTTTTGCTGAGCTGGAGGCACCGACCCAAGAGCACAGGCCTGTCAGAAGAACAAGTGATTGGCAGTCACTTCTTGCAGGAGAAGCCAGGGATCTACAACCAGCCTGCTCCATAGTGCTTTGGAGTACAGCAGGTCCTCAACACTTGCTGACTGTTTTCTGAATGGGGCTGCCAGGGCTGCCAGGAAATAAATTGGTTATGTCCAAAATAAAAAAGGAGAACACCCCTTTTCCCTATTTTGAGCAGTGCAAAATCCTGCCCTCAGGTACGTGAGCTAAGCTGTGAGGAACTGCTTTTCTCATGAGAAGAGGGAGGCAGGATCTCCCCTCCGTAGTCCAGAGGGCACTAGGAAAAGTGAACACTGCATCTGTAAAGATAACTCACCTTTGGGGTGCCTGCCCAGCTGACAAATGCCCCTGCTCTATAGTGGCACATTCTAGTTACAGATCAACTTTTTAGATCGCTGTGAATATAAAATCCTGAACCACTCAGTTCTCCAAAGCCAGATGTGTACTTGGACCCACTCAGAGCTTGTCAGCTTCTTTCAGATAAGACAAGATATTCATGTTTTCATCGCTGTAAGTGACGCCCTGGGGAACCAGAACTTTCCTTCACTTGCTGAGATACCGCTAGGAGACTAAAGGTTTGAAAAAAGATATCTTGCAGCTTAATAACTGCACTCCTTTGCTTTCTTTTGTACTAAATAAGAAAAAGTAACAGTACCCAGACATGCAGCTTGGTGTAAGAGAGAATTATTCAGGGAGCAACATCCTGAAGATAACAGCCTCAGCTCTAAACGACACTGGTGGCAGGGCCAGAGCTTGGAGCAGGGCCTCCTGACACCCAATAGAGTATCTTACCCCTACTAGAATTGGCACTACCCGTGGGTAGAGACATTGGTGACAGTTAATGACACAGAGAAAAAAAGCTAGCAGGTTTGAAAACAACTATGCAAGTCTTACATGAAGAGGGTTCCAGTTTTGCACTGAAAGAGTGTTTCTTGAATTCATTTTTTGTGACTCCTGTATAAAACACTATGTTGCCTGAAAGGAATGTAGTAGCAGTGTAGTAGTTGTGACTTTTGTTCCTGAAAGTTATAGTGACTTTAAAGTCACTGCCAAGGACTGCTTTTTGCACTTGGAAGTCCATGTCAACATCTGTCTGTGGCTCATACACGGTATCTTGGGTAGTTTGCTTTTTAATGCCGTACATCACAGCAGTCTCAAGAGCCAGTCTCTCCTCCTCTGAGCCTAGAAATGAATGAAAAACAAATTTAGAAGAGAAACAGGGGTACTGCATTAGCCCACTCACCGATCACAAGGGTGCATCTTCCATAGTTTGTGGTAGCTGAAATGAACGGATGAGTGTTGTGGTTTAGCCCCAGTCAGCAACTAAGCCCCACACTGCCGCTCGCTCACTCCCCCCCGGTGGGATGGGGGAGAGAATCAGAAGAGTAAAAGTGAGAAAACTCATGGGTTGAGATAAAGACAGTTTAATAGGGAAAGCAAAAGCTGCGCACGCAAGCGAAGCAAAGCAAGGAATTCATTCACTCCTTCCCATGGGCAGGCAGGTGCCCAGCCATCTCCAGGAAAGCAGGGCTTCATCACGCGTAACAGTTACTTGGGAAGACAAACGCCATCACTCCGAATGTCCCCCCCTTCGTTCTTCTTCCCCAGCTTTATATGCTGAGCATGATGTCATGTGGTATAGAATAGCCCTTTGGCCAGTTTGGATCGACTATCGTGGCTGTGTCCCCTCCCAGCTTCTGCACCTGGCAGAGCACGGGAAGCTGAAAAGTCCTTGACTAGTGCAGCAACAACTAAAACATCTCTGTATTATCAATGCTGTTTTCAGCACAAATCCAAAACATAGCTCCACACCAGCCACTATAAAGAAAATTAACTCTATCCCAGCTGAAACCAGGACAATGAGGACAGTGAACCCTCCTGTGGTGAAGTTAATATTAGGAGAACTTCACAACTTTCAAGGGAGCTGGTCTTAAAGATTCAAGCTATAACAAATAAATTGACCTAATGTACTTGATATTAATGGAGCTACACTGATTTACTCTGTGCAAACATCTGGCCTGAGTAAGAAATGTCTAAACAGCTGCACAGAAAGCCTTGAATTGTTTTGAATGCTTTGAGTTACTCCATGACTGCCCTTTGTTTTCACTACAGCTTACTCAGTCCAAAGCGTTTCTGAGTAGCAAAGTCTGTGCTGTTATCAAGGCATCTGCAGTGTATCTTGGATAGAGCTACAAAATAAAGAGTTCCAGAGGGCACCTTAGCAGCTTTTCATGCAGCTCCTTCAGTGCCAGAGGTCTGTAAATCCACCACCCAAGATCTGACTGAGGTAAATCTACATCAGTATCGTCCCACCCCATTTCAGGTTACCTTCTTGGAACTTGTACTCCTCGGTAATCTCCATCATTCCATCACCCCCAATTTCCTTGGTCACAATCAACTGCCCAATATGGCTTGTGTCAATTTTTTCTATCACTTGGGTTCCATTTTTCTCCATTCTTGAGTAAAAAATATCACTGTTCACCTATAAAATTAAATGAAAAAGGATTGAGATACATGTAAGTGGAGAGGGGAAGGGAAGCCAGCCTATCTCCTCTCAAAACAATGACACGTTGACTTGAAGTCCCACTCGCATTGAAGTTCCATGTTTAAAATTAGTCATATACTACAATAATGACTAGATTAATTTTACTATTCGCAGCTCCAGAACAACAGACAGTGTAAACCTGAGTAGGCTACAGAGATACTGTTTGGACTTGGGGAGCATGATTACACATTCCTTGCACCAAAAAGCTCTAGACCATAGAGAGGGGAATTCTTCATAGATAAAATATATTTATTCTCTCCTCTCCTAAGCTATATACAATTAAATTAGAAAGAGACTTGCTCTACAGCTGCTGCAGTTGTGGGCACACCAGCTCTGGTGGCACAAGCTGTTAAAACTCCAGACCAGGCCCTCTCGCTCCTCATGGAGATATTTCCCCCTCAGATCTGCCAGTCAAACCACCCATGTGAGCTCTCCTTGACCCACTGCAGTCCAAATTAACATGGTGAGCAAAGACCTCTTTAAAATCACTGCACTCATTTTGACTGAAATGAGCAAGGGAGCCTTAACAGAAGCAGCTTTGCTGGCAAGCCTGAGAAGGAGGTAAGAGCTAACAAGGGATGAAGATGAGCAGCTAGAGCTAGTGAATGATTTGCCAGCATAGCTGGAGTCTGGGAAGGATAAATGACCACAGCCTGCAGTTTCATCAGAGCCAGATTAGCTTTTTTTCCTTATTACATTGGTGAGCAGAGATTAGAGAAATCTCTGTCATTCATTAGCGCCATATCACGCTTACTGGTCTGCATGTCAAAATATAATTATGACATTTTTCTTTCATGTGGAGTATATGTGAAGTTAACTTCTCAATCCATAAATTGTAGTGGAGTCCTATCTTCTCTCTCACCTATGGTCCCACTGATACCACTCATTGCACTAAAAATTTTCAGGTATGTACCTCAGCATAGACAAAAGGCGCATCAAATTGGAAGCAAATGTGACCATGTTTAATGGCTTGAACTGAGGCTGGGCCACACCTGTACATACCTATGGGGAGAAGAGAGATAAAGTGAGAGATTAAATTAATTAAAAAACATGTCAAAATGTTGTATTTTCTCAAAGAAAAAGAATTCTTGGTGTTTGGTGAACTGTTTTAATAGTTTACAGGAACTCCTGACCAAGAAGTGAAAAGCTTAATTTCTGTTACCAGCCCTTTAAACAACAGAGACTCAAGTCTGAAACAACCTAATGGTTCAGTACCTTAATGGCACCATAAAGTCTGCTGTAAGTCTTGAGTGCTTGAAAAGCAGTTACAGCTGGTTTTGGTTAAAGCAGATAATTTTGGGAGGGCTCAGTTATACCACAGACTGAGAAAAATCTCACTGCAAATTTGCTAAGAATGTCTTTTAAGAACTGGAAAATTAAGGACTGGGAAGAAATAGCACTGGCTTTTCACTTTTTCTCTCCTGCCTACCACCTGCTCAGGAAGTTTAGTAAGGGCTGCAGACATAAAATGAAGGAGAATTAATTTGATCAGGCTCCTGTATAGGTTCTCTAAAATTTTAGAAGCCATCTTTTAGCAAGAGGACTACATCTCTTCTGTACCAAGCAGGGCCCTTCTCATGCATGATTTTGTGCACATGCATAATGAGCAGTGTTATAATAAGGACAGATTTATTTTAGAGCTCAAAACAAATCAGGAGAAGGCTCTAAGCACAGGTGAGTGTGGTTATCTGGTGCAAGAAGTTGTCACCGGCCATATGGTGCCCACTGGCTCAGTTATTATCAGCTCATTGTTTGCCACAAATAACCTAAGCGTTGGAAAGAGAGCTAAGGAGCACTTCAAGCAATATTACCATCACTGGTTTCCTGGGGTGTCCCATCAACAACCTGCCATCCTCCAAAACCAACAGGAAGATCAGGTCTGGTCATCCAAGCTTCATTCCAGCAATGATAGTTCCTTAGACAAGAGACGAGACCAGAATATTAAATTATTGGAAAGAAGCATACAGACCAAAACAAACCTGTGTATTTATGTCCTGCCATTGCTTCAATAACAACATCTGCCAATTAGGTGTGAAAAAGTTGGCTCTCTTTAGAGAATAGATTTTTAGGTCTAAAAGTTTGGTACCTATCTGTTAAAACCCGGAGGCCACAATCCTTCATTGTAGTTTCTTGACTGCAAGTTGAAGAAGCTTTTTGATTCTTCTAATGTGTTCTGAATGCAAATGTCTCAGAAAACTTTCCAGTGCTTGGAGTTTGTTGGTGTATATGAAGAGCTACACAAACTACAACCTCTTTCCAGCCAGACACCTCCACTTCAGTGTGCCTGCTAAAGCAAGCTTTGAATCTTCTTCAAGACATTGAAGCATGGTCTGCTTTATAACTATTAAGACTGAAGCTTTGGCGCCTCTTCTGAAGAGATTTTAGGATCAACTCCATAACGTACAGTGTGTAGCTTTGTTTTCGTGGCTCAAAACAAACACGCTTAGCTGGTTTGCATGTTGGTTGAGAAAAAGATCCTGCATAGGCTTTGTAAGACTATCCTCATTGTGGATTCCTTATAAGGTCTTCCCAGTGTGTCATGCCAACGAGGGAGGTCAGATGTCCTAGAACATACAGCTTTCCATAAAACCCATCTGCAACCACTGTGGGCCAAGTCTTGCCTTTAGGGCCCAGGATAGTATGCTGAAAGGTGAATTTCTGAGACTGGTTCATCTAGGCGCTCAGGGTTGAAATGCCCTTACTTGGCTGGGATGCTAAGGAAAAGAAAAAAACACTACAGCACCATCACAGTCTGCCCAGAATGTTTCAAAGATGTGCAGAAAAGAAAGACAGATCTTGTAACTTCCTGCAATGCTACCAGCACTCAAGGGAGAGCACAAGCAAGAAAAAGAGACAGTCTAGGAAGAGAGCCTTGCAATAAAGCCAGCAAAGTGTTTGAATTTCATTACTGCAAAAAATAAAAGAAGGAAGGAGTAGAAAAAGGGACAATTTTGCTTGCAAATTATACATATCCTACAGCAGATATGAATAAAATTACATCTGTTTAGCTGCTGATACAGCCCCTAGTACACGCAATGATATTAGCAACCAAAATGGGGATTGTTAAACTCTGACCATTTCATTAATAATAGGTGAAAACCAGCCATGGAGCAGAGTCGGAAGGATCTGAGGCTTGTCTAACAAGACATTTCAAAGTGGAAATGAAAGCTTGGATCAGGGTAAAACTTGTCAGTTAGGAGAGTTAATGAAGCAGCACTACAGAAAAAGGAATTATTCAAGAAAAATGACGCACACTCAAAGAATTTTTGATGCTGCTGAGAGTAGTCAACGCTGAATCATGCTTGCAGAGCTTTGCTGAGGGCTACCAGAGAATGGGGACACACTTTGTGGTAGGTGGGTTTTTGAAAACTGTTATGCCAACATGTGAGAGAGACAATCCCTGCCCTGAAACCTTCAGTGGTTCACTTTGAATCAAACTCAGATGTGTCATTGGCTTTGTGTTCTGCGAGGGAAGAACCTGAAGAGCAGGCAGGAGGAAAGGATGATAAAACCAAGCGGGGGATAACAGTGCAGAAAATGGCAGCTCTGCTTCAATTCTGTAATTAGGTAATGCATTTTTTTTTCTGTATTATTTTCTATATTCATCCTAGGGCACAGGACCTTTCTCACTGGTTTCTATTGGTGTAGTGTTGGGTGCAACAGGACGGCAATTTTTTTAGGTCTGCTGCCATGCAAATAACAAATACACTTAAGGATATTGAATGTGAATGGACAGAAAGACATTGCTTGTAGAGCACATAAGCATTGGGGAAAGGAGGATGAGGGGAACATTTCCCTCTCCAAAATGTAGCAGAAACTTCTCTCTGGTAGAAGTGAGCACAGCTGAGGATCTGGCTTCCCAGCCATAATTTGTTAAACTGATTCTGTAGTTCTTGTATTCTACAGCAAGCCTGAGACATTAAAGAAAGCAAGAATGGCTATACAGATCAATGCAGTGACCATTAAATATTTACAGAGATAATTACAAATAGACTAAACAAAGCGATGGGGAAATTAATAAAAGATGACCAGGTGGGTTTTATGCCTGGAAGACAATTTAAGAAGGGTACTTCGTATTGCGTATGAGACAGGCACATGCTGGAAACAGCTGCTGCCCTTTCATTAGCTAATAAGCTCAGACATTGGGGTTGAGACAGGCACTGATAACATTATTGAGAAATTAGAGAAAAGTGAGCTGGAAGTGAATGGGTGAGCAGAGGTCTCAGAAGGACTTTCTCCATGGGCCTAGACATGGATGAACCCTCATGGGGCCAGGTGACTTCAAGCAAGTTTCTGCTGAGATACTGACATCGGTCTGCTTGGACCTCATAATAGGAGTGAGTCTTGATTCCCATCCAAGAGAAATATTCTTTAAGTGTCTTTATATCATCATTAAGAAAGACAAGGAGAACAAAGAAAGGGGACAGAGGCAGTACTGATGGGCCCAAATCCGGCCAGCTTTATAAAAATAACTTTTTGCAAAGTCTGTGTAATTTTGTATATATGTTCTGTTGTTGTCATTGTTTCCTATCCTGAGGGAGAAGATGATCTTTAATAAAAATAAATAAATGTCAGATAACATTCAGAGGGAGCCCCACACTCAGAGATTGATTGGACTAAAAATCCTGGCTCCAAGTATCCCTGAAGTCTGAGAGTATTTAAAACCTGAAGACAGATCAGCTCCAGCAGTACAAGGCAATAGGAATGATATATTAATAAAGAAAAAGAGCTTTGCTTCCAGTTTTCAGGAGATTATAAATAAAAGTGAGAAATACATTTAAAAAATAATAATAAATACCTTGAGCTTGTCCTCTTAAAAAAAAAAAGAAAAGAAAAGAAATAAAAGAGACATTAAAAATAAAATCAAGGTTAAGACACAAGCCATTTAAAGTCGGCATGTGGGCTACCATGGAGTGTTACAGAGTAATGAAGAGAAAGGACACAGAGGAGAAATGAAAAGAGGTGTGTAATATATTAAGTCATGCCCAAAGGGTTATGTGCATCATGTACTAATAAATGCACCAGGAGGATAAAAGGATGAACAATGCAGTTCAAAAAGTAATCAAGCCAAAGAAAAGCAAATGTAGGATGGGAGGATGAAATGCTAGTGTGAAGTTGCATATGGATTTCAGTGGAGCAAGGATGATTTTGGATGATCTGGCCCTGTCCCAAAAGAATGGAAAAAAAACCAGGACTGAATTAAGAAGTCTTGGAAAACAGCTGGGAAAAGGAGAGGTAGGGAAGTAAAAGAAAATGTCAAAAGTGGGTGAAAGTTGTTTCACAGATCCAGTTAGAAGGAGAGAAGAAAAGATGAGACAGTGAAAAAGTCTGAAGTGTGGCAATGATCCATTACTGTGTCTATATGGACTGAGCAGTGAGGTGGCCAGTCACTGGGTCTTGTTTCACATCATTTATAGGCAGAGGAGGTTTCAGAAGAGTGACTTCCTTTACTGCTCTGGGAGCCATAGAAGGACCAGCCCCATGAGATGTACTGAGGTCCTCCTGTCACATAGACCAGATGCAGCTTAGCAAACTGGGAACCCCCAAGGATCCTAACAGGAGGGAACAGAACAAATAGCAGGACCACAACCCTGGACTTCAGGAGAGTAGGCTTTGGCCTGTTTAAGGTCCTGCTTGGACGAATCCCATGGGAGGCAGTTCTGGATAGAAGATAGGTCCAGGAGAGCTAGTTGTTTTTCAAGGGTCACCTCCTTCAAGCTTAAGAATGGTCCATCCCTATGTGCAGGAAATCAACCAAAAGTGGCACAAGGCCCACATGGTGAACAAGGTGGTCCCAGCTAAACTCAGACGTAAAAAAATAGTGCACAAGAGGTGGAAGCAGGGAAGGGTGACCAGGAGGAATATAGAGACACTGTCTGAGCGTGCAGGGACAGGTTTAGGAAAGCCAAAACCCAGATCAAATGGAGTATGTCAAGGGACATGAAGAGCAGTAAGAAAGGCAAGTACATCAGTATCAGAAGGAAGACTATGGAAGACGTGGGTCTGCTGCTGAATGGGCAGGGGACCTCATGGCAAAGGACTAAGAAAAGGCCAAAGTATTCACTGTCTTCTTTGCCTTAGTTTTTATTGCTAATATTTGCCCTCAGGAATCATGACCCCTGAGACCAGTGCGGAAGTTTGGAGTAACGAAAATTTACCATCTGTAGAGGAGGAACAAGTTAGAGAATATTTAAACAAACTGGACACACAGAAGTCCAATGGATATGATGGGATGGACCCAAAATTGCTGACGGAGCTGGCCGATGTCATTTTAAGACTGCTTATATCTACCTTCAAAAGGTCATGGTGATTGGGGGAGGTTCCTGAGGACTAGAAGAAAGCAAATATCACTCCTTTCTTCAAGAAAGAGAAGGAGTACCCAGGGGAACTACAGACTTGTCAGCCTCATCTTGATCCCTGGGAAGGTTATAGAGCAAATTCTTGTCAAAAACATTTCCAAATATATTAAGGACAAGGTGACTGGCAGTAGCAGCATGGATTTACAAGGGGCCAGCCATGCCTGACCAGCCTGATAGCCGTCTGTGGTGAAATGAATGACTAAGTGGGCAAGGGGAGACCAGTGCATGGGGGTTGGATTCTCTTTTGACTTTAGTACCATCTCCCAGAACATCCTCATAGAGAAACCACTGAAGTACAGACTAGATAAGTGGACAGTAAGGCTTATTGAAAACTGGCTGAACTGCTGGGATCAGAGGTTTGTGATCACTGGTGTGAACTCCAGCTGGAGCCTAGTCACTAGTCGTGTACCCCAGAGGTCGATACTGGTCCGATACTGTTTGACATCTTCATTAATGACCTGGATGATGAGACCTACTACACCCTCAGCAAGTTTGCCAATATAGAAAACTGGAAGGAATGGCTGATACACTAGAGGCTGTACACGAGGAGAGGCTGAGAGCTGGGACTGTTCAGCCTGGAGATGGGAACGCTCAATAGGATCTTATCCATGTGTATAAATGCCTGGTTAGGGAGGCGGGGGGAAGAAGACAGAGCCAGACTCTTCTCAGTGGCCCCCAATGACAGGACAAGAAGCAATGGGCACAAACTGAAACACAGGAAATTCTGTCTGAACATCAGGAAACACTTTTTTACTGTGAGAGTGAGCACTGGCACAAGTTTCCCAGAGAGGCTGTGGAGTCTCCATCCTTGGAGATACTTGAAACCCAACTGGACACAGCCCTGAGAAACCTTCTCTAGCTGACCCTGCTTTGAGCAGGGGGGTTGGATGACTTCCAGGGGTTCCTTCCAGTCTCAACTATTCTGTGATGCTGTGATACAAGCTTCAGATGTAAATGAACCTAATTGTTTTCCTTAGATTCCCTCTTGGTAGCAGATTACGGAAATCACATAAAAGAGGTTACAGCAACAGGTTCAGTCATTTCCTCCACCACAGAATGGGTTGATTACAGTTTTAATAGAAAGACTTCTAGAGATTAAGTTGTTAATGAAACATGCTGATGAGCAGCTATGCTGATAAGTTGAAGATATCATTGACACAAATCAGGTATATTAACACTGAATAGGACAAGCATCTCCTGAATATAGGAATATATACAGAGGTCACATTCACTGCTTCACTCTGAGGAGAAGAGGCTTGAGGCCCAATAACCCACACATAATTTCTACTGGACAGAGCATATAATCAATATATGCTACACTTCTCCTGTCAGACAGGAGACAGTAAGTGTTCGAGGAGGAAGTTAGAGCACTGTCTTCTCCAAAAGAATACATAGACTCCATTTCTTGTTCTTAGGGAGTTTTCTTTTTATAAATCTGGCAATAGCACTTCAGTAACTTGTACGATACCTTGGCTTGTTTCTTTTTCACCTGAACTGGATTTATTTTGGAAAGTACCTATTTGCGACAGTGACTGCATGTACACAGTGCAAAACCAGCCTACAAATATGGGAACTGGGCAGAAGCAGGACAAGAAGAGCGTTTTTCCATAGATATTGAGGTGTCCCTTTGAGCCTGGCTCTAGACTGATGGAAGTGCCCATCCTATCCCTTTCCATTTTTAGAAATGGCCTGGCCCCAAGGAGCACAAACCCATTCCAGCTCTCCTCCAGTGTGCTTAAATGTGCACTATACCGAATGGTAACATTAGTAGTGGGATCCCCTAGGGTATGTCTCTTTACCTGACAAGCACTTCATATTAGTCAGCCTACTAACAATCCATTCATTCTGTTTTACATAAGCTAGCAGCGTTCTTTAATGCACAGAGAAATAAATAAACCACAGGCACTGCTGTCATGTTTTTTACTACTTATATAGTTGACACATTAAAGGCATTTGCCAGGAGAACTCACCAGACAGAGTCTTTTGTAAGTTTGGTGTCCAATTTCCCTTCATCATCCAGAAAGAAGTCCAACCGTAAATTAGCGTTGTTATCATGGGCAGAAGAATAGTTGGTAACGAGTCTTGCAGGTATCCCCAAGCACCTCAGAACTGTGGCAAAGAGAGAAAGAAGTGTGATGAGAAGGACAAATATGAAGACTGTGCTCATGGATGATAGGATGAGTAGGGAGAAACTATTAATAACTAGAATAAAATGGAAAAACTCAGTCAAATCAACCCAAATAATTCCTCCTATCTGCCTTTATATAGAATATGTTAAATATTTTATTTGGTCCCAAAATGATGAGCATTCAAGATCACTAATGGTACAATGTTTATAACCTAAGCAGCTGATTACCAATAGTTTTAGAATAGTCTTGCACAGTGACCACACTAGCTTTTCAGGGCAAATCTGGGTGTAATTGGTCTACTGCATGACCAAATGTATAAAGAAAAATAAGTCTGAGCTTGCAAGAAATGCAAAATATATTAGGTCTCCTAGTATCAGTAACCCAGGAGAATCATGAGACTGTACTAAAAAGAAAATTAATAGAAAGTGTCTCCTTTTAGTTGATTTGGAGTTTTCCTGTTTGATATTTGCTGTCAGAAGGGATCTGGAGAACACAAAGAATAAAGCAGAAAATTATTGCTAACAAGGGGGAAAAGCTGCATTATTTGCAAGTGAAATGTCAGAGTTAGAGAGTCTGAACAAATTGCATTACATAATTTGTATTGATAGCTAAGTAATAGTATTTTGGAGTCAATAGTCCCTTCCCTTAAAGGATCTTAAAAGGAGGATCCAAAAAAAAGGAAAAAAAAGCCCTACCCCTAAATCTCACACCATCACAATGTAGCACTGATGGCTCTCCTTCCCATTCGACAAGTGGTAAATTTGGGATATGTGGAAATGCTATGGCTACGTCTGAAGTGCAGTAGTGCATCATTAGGCTTCTGTGTTTGTGCTGCACCCTGGCTGATAAACAGGCATGGAGCACGGCCCCGAGGGGGAAGTGGGGCTGCAGGGTGACACATCATCTCAGCTTCTCCAGATGAAATATTTTGTCTCTCGGCTAAAAAAAGTTACTGTTTTCCAATTTAGGAGCCAACATGGTTCAGTAGAAAACAGAGTTTTTCTGGAAAGGGAAAACATTTTTATTGAAAATCCTATTTAAAAATAGTTCTGATGCTGCAGTGTTGAACGGCCCTTGCTGCTACTGCTGGGTTTTGTATATTCATTAGTGTCACTACTGTGACTCCCAATAAAGTGTAACGCTGCACATTCATTTCAAGTTCCTGGATGACAAATTACCTGGATGCATCCAATACCATATGTACCTATTGATTAAATTTAATTCAAGCACCCTCCCAGGCTTCCAGCACATGAGCCATCAGGGCTCATTGAAAATAATTTGTCTGACAATTTCAAGATTAATGACCATTTTTTCAGAATGTTTTAGCATTTTTAACAGATGACTATCCAGAGTGTACAATATAGTAACCTTGGAAAGCTGGACTGGTCACAATGATAAAACATTGGCAGCTGAGAAAGACACAAAATCAGCTCAAAACAACCCTTTTAGTTGCACACGGCTGTTCGGACCTTTGCTGTCCTCTCTGTGCAGCAATCAGCAGCTGGACGTGTCAGTGACTATGTATCAGATCAGCCACTGGACAACATTTTCATTTCATAATGCTCAACAAACTTTATACTTCAGCAATCCTTGCAGCAGTACAAAGTACCAGGTCTCTGACTTGACTAACTTAGTCAGCAAACCGAGTCTAGTTTTGCCCCAGATAAATACGCCTCTCCAGTTAACACGGCAGGCTCCAGGCTTCCACTGCATCGCCCCAGTTTCACAGTGGCCTGCAGGCAAAGTACTGTGTACTGGTGATTCAGGGCCAGTGTGGGGGGAAGCTGGGAGAGCTGGTGTGTGTGTCTGTGATCTAGAGAATCCAGATGAGGCAACAGGTGGAAGCCACTGTGAGGAACTGCATCCATAGGAAACATTTGCAAGAGCCTTTTCAAACCTATTGCATTGTGCAGAGCCTGAGGAGCATCAAGTACAGACCTCAGGCAGTGAAGGAAGTAGACATCTCTCAGGTTCTTTGGATGTGGGTGATTGCTGATTATCCCATTGCACCAGGAATAAAATGAACCATTTCATGTGTTGAAGGACAGAGCACCTGCCAGCGCCTCCCCAAATCAAAACAGGAACCTCTCCAGACATATGAAAGAGAAGCAGAGAAACCTGAAACTGCTTCCCCTGCCGCAGCTGTGAGAAGCGTGTGCCAGCAGAAGGCTAGATGGTCCGAAGATAGCTTTATTTCTGAGGTCCTTACTGTTTTGAATAGCGTTTGAACTACCTCAGGTAACCAAAATCAGTTATGAAATTCAATTATCTAGATTGGAGGAAAATTATGTACAAAATGAAACATACACGTACAGAACAGGCAAAAATAAAGTGAAAACGCAGAGATGTCCAGCGCTGCCTGAGGGTGAAGAACCAGTCTTGTAACTTGTCATTAATTATTCAATTTCCATGTTTGCTGGCAGAAGATGGGTGATTAATAGCCTTCATTTTTGATAAAAGTATAATGTAAAGAGAAGTATAATGCTATTCCTTGAGACAGCAACATGTGACAGTATTGAGACAGATGAAAAAATGAAAGGTTTCACAGAAAGTTTTTCTGTAATTTCCTTTTCACATCTTAAATACAAGGATCAAAGCTTAGATCTTCAGCTGAGAAATGGCTGAGAAGTACTTGATGCAAAGTAAGCTCTAAGCTTGCAGGAATACCCATTGTGTCCCCCTGGTCCTAAGCTGATCTGGTCCCCCCCAGTTTGATACGTAAATGCATATGTTGTAAGTGCCTCTAAGGAAGATCATCTGGGCTTAAGAAAGACACCTACTTTTAGTTTCCATTCAGCTTCTTCTATTGGCCAGTGCTACAAGCATAGGAACTGCTTGACTGGCTCTACGTTGGCACTTGATATGAGCATTGCTTCCAATGCCTGGTCCCTATTATCTGTATAATGCACATTTTTTACACTCCCAGAGTCTTTCTTGACTCCTAATACACTGCAGTGTGTTCCTGTGTATTAGTAGTGTTCATCTGGGATCCTGCTGTTAGGAAGTGCTAGACAGTAAAAAAATGGGACCAATCCAACACTGCTTTCCCTACTAGGTTTTATAACCTGTAACACCCCGTTTGCTGCAACATTGGAACTCTAATTTGAGCAAGTGTGTTTAGGCTTAACCTTGTAGTACTAGACAATTCATAAACCAGGCCACTATTTTCCTTGTTGTTCTCACTCACAAACTCCATAGAAAATGTTAACAGTGCTCAGTAGACTGGTGCTGGGACAGTGCACGTCAGTCTTGCTAGAAACAATCCTCAGTAGGTGAGATTTAGCCTTTCTGGAGCAGAGACACCATCCCATATCCCATATTGGGTAACAGTTTCATGTTGCAGGTCTACATAAGAAGCCCCCTGTTCATCTCAGATTTCCTAACAGAAATATGGAGTGTGCCAAAAGACTAACTTTCTCCTTCCCAAACTTACTCTCTGTGAGTCACTGAATACATTTTACTGAACAAATAAATAGTTAATAGATTTGTGTGGAAAAGCAGCCGAACTGAAGGAGATGCCAAAAGTTTATTTAAAGAGCATCTATTTTAGCCATGTATTTTTAAGTATCTCTACTATTTACTCCTGAACACCACAGAGCCAGGAAGTATTTTAGCTAGTTTAATGTAAAAGCTCTCTCTGCTATGCAAGAATCATATAGCAGGGTGGAGCTTTGCTCACTGATACCTACATGTGTTGAAGACACCGGCAAAGACCCAGCACTGGCCGTATCGTACTGGTTGCTTAGAACTGTAATACTCCAAGAGAATGTCCACGCTTCCCGTCCAGGCTGAAGGTGCAACCCCGTAAGTGTACGTATTGTCCCAGGATCCAGCAACCACACCGTTATCATCCCTGGAGTTGATCTAAAGACAAAGGAAACGAGCATTGGGGATGTCAGAGACTGAATAACAAAGAGCTCTTTAACCCAGCAGGCAAAGATAGGATGGGAGATACTGAATATAGCCAAGTTTAGGCTAGAAGTAAGACAGAAGTGTTTAATTATGAAGGTAGGAGATGAATAGAACAATCTTGCTAAGGGCCATGGATTCTCCATCACTGAACAATTTTGAATGAAGGTCAGACACTTAAAAATAATGGCGAAATTAAATCACCACGCTGAGTATCCATGTTGCCAGTTTAGTAAGTTTTATTAACATTAAACATGCTTACTGCTTTGTATTTATAATAAACATGATCAGTTATACACTAATAAACAAGCCTCAGACATACTAAGCTGGATTCTTTCCTAACATTGCCTGTTTTTTCTGTCCATATCAGCCCAGAGATTTTAATAAAATCACTCCTGTTTTACAGCAGATTGAGAGGAGAACCAGTCCACTGTTACTTTTAGAGTAGAAACTAATTTCTTCGGTCCAGCACACATGAAAACAATAAGGAATTTGCTGTATAAGTTTTCCCCTGGTAAGATTATACAAAGCAAGGAGTTTTGCTGACTAATGGCTATACTGATAGGCATTAACGAGCAATACATCTCCTAGCTGCAATTTGAACCAAACCAGTTGAGGCTGTGCAAAAAGCTCATTCGCTCTGTACCTTTTAATTATGCTAATGTGGAACAGCTACACGCCAGCCAAATAAATCACAATTCTCATTTAAGAGCTTTTGGCTGGATTAACTACTGTTTTATAATTAGAAAATCGACTTCCTGTGAACCCTAGGACTGAATAAAGATAAGTATTCAGAGTCATAACCAAAGGGTTAAGGGGTTGTGCCCATCTTACTGTTGTGGGAAACTTGCCAAGAAAAGAGGCATTTCAAGGACAGGGCAGTGGGTTGATCTTCAGGCTCTCCTCTGGCTGTAAAGAGATGAAGAAGGGGATGACCCTACCTGCTCTGCGATGTCAGAAAGCCTCAGAACGATCCCAGCATGGGGCACGTCCTCAGACAAACTCAGCTCTACCACACCACATCTTGAGCAAGAATGTGGGTAAGGAACATGGGCAGGACTTCAACACCTCTTGGCCACTTCTTACTGAGGCCAGATTTCAGACGGCCAAAACTCCCACCCAGCTATGGCCTAATCCTGCAGATTAGACCTAAAGTCCATTGACTCCTGGATTTCCAATGGTGAACTTCTCCACCTCCCTAAAATGACTGAGTGGCTCAAAACCTAAGTAATATCCAAGTCCCCTTTGTGTTCATAAACTTTGCGCTATTCTGCCCATAGGGCTTCCAGGGTCCCTGCACGAGACACCCTTTACATCTACTAGCCCAGTGATGAGGGAACTGTGTTCAATTCTTACTTCTGTCTGAAGGTCTGAAGCCATATTTCTAATGTCTGGGGTGAAAGAACTAACCAAAAAGTTAAAAGAGAAAGAGAAGTGGAGGTGCTCTCAATCCTTCTTGCTGAAGCTATTCTATTTAACTTGATGTTATGCAAAAATCAGCATGTGGCACTGAGAGGCTGGAGATCCCATTTCAATGTCATCTAAGACAAAGAGCTCATTCTCTTAAAGCCTGGGAAATGCTGTAACAAGTGGATTAAAGGATCATCCATCTCCAGCAGCCATGTTCTGCAGACAGTCTATTTTAGTAGCTGACTTTGGAGAACATCTAATGACACTAGCTCGACGACTAGGGTATTCTTCTGGGAAGCAGAAAGCATCAGTTCAAGACCTCTATAAGGGAGAGAAGAGGATGCAGCCTCTGCCTTCCACATCCTGGATGAGTCTTTCATCTTGCATGCCGGGGTGGGGCTGCTGTTGTAGCCACAGCATGACTCCTGGTGCCTAGCAGCTGGACAGAATGGAGATGTGGGAAGCCTTCTCCTTATCTTTGCTTCTGATTATTTTAGGAACCTGCATTCTGGATACAGTAAGTTTTGTGGGCCCCATATTTAAGAGCACAGCTCTCACAGTGCTTTCTTCTGGGGCCAGGGTATCTATGTAAATATCATCAGCCTGACTAGGCTATCTCAGGCTTAAAAATCAGACACAGTGACATCCGCCATGGCAGAGTCTTAAGAATCCTTCAAAGTTAGTGCTGGAGTCCACATAAAGTCTCTGAATTCCCCATCCCAAATTCCGCCCATCATGCCACCTTACCATCCATGGCAGAAATAGCTTTCTCAGTGATCTCAGCTACCAGAAAGGGAGCACAGTGTCACAAGAAATGCTATCATGCCTGGAGCGCAATGTCTAAAAGTGGCTTTCCTACCAGTCAGGTACCATTCTCAGGAAAAGGTGATGAGCCGACATAAATATTTCACCTTTAGTGGACTGAAATAAAATGCCAGACCCCAGAGGTCAGAATGGACAATTGAGCTGGCACCTGTTGGAGTGAGCACATTGGGGCATGAGGGCCAGTTAAACCAGCCTGGCTTTGATTTACGAGTTGCTTCTGACACATCTTAGGCATCTATTACATACCACTGCAGCGGCAACACGGCAGATTTTGATCGGGTTTCCGCGCCCAGAGAGCTCCAGTTCTGCCTTGTCCATCAGGAACAGGCAAGCATCCAGAATGTTTTCTTCAAACTAGATAAAAGAAAATAAAAAGGGAAACAGAGGGAAAATTAAGTCACTTTTTATTCTGGAAAGCAAAGGAAAAGCTATCTTTCATTGTTATAATAGCTGATCAGCTTCAAAATTAGCTGGTCAAGGCAAAGTTCTGTGTTTAAAAATACAAGTTTTCTTCCAGAATAATCGCGCATGCATAGCAAAAAAATGTGGGAACCTGTGAGGGAAAAGAATGTCATTTTAAATTCAATCTCAGTCTGGTTTCCAGAAGGTTAAAATGACAACACAGCCTTTCTGACAGGACATAAAATTTTAAGTGCTAACAAGTATAAAATAAGAAGGTATTATAATAATAACTACAAGAAGCTAGTCTGCTCACGAAGGACTTCATGTCCTTCACAGATTCCAGACCTGTTAATTTCAGGACCTCTCTGACACAGCCAATGCAATGCTGGGAAGCTGAACAATAAATGGTTTGCCAAAGTTAATTTGAAGACACTCACATTTTAAAATTAATTTTTAAATATGTTTAAAATTGACAAGCCAAAAGCGGATTATATAGATTAATCCTGGTCTACAAAACTTAGACTTCAAAAATACCAAGTGACCTAAAGTAGTCATCTTCAAAAATAGAGTGAAAAGGTACAGTTTCTTCGATCCAGCATGAACAAGCACAAGAATGAATTGAGGGCAGAGGTGCCTAAATAGACCAGAAACCATTTGTCACAGAACTTGCCCTGTGGTGTATTTCATTTTCCTTAGGAGAAACTGCATAGCAAAGGAAAATACTTCTGTCCCCTGGAAAACGGTAGGAGACAGGGAAATGCACATTAATGAAACAAATATCTTCTAGGTACACAATCTTATATTAACATTCAAGGCTGTTACAGAAACTCCACGGACCTTGTCCCCTTGCTGTGTTAGGCTTGCTGTGTTCAATGCTTGCATCCTTAAAGATATGATTCACGCTAACAGGATTTTTGCTCTCATGCTGCTCCTAGAGCTGGATTGACTTTGCAACTGTCTCCAGCTCCAGCCTGGCTTAGGGGTCCTTGGCAGATAAAGGCGATCTGAGTTTTGCCTCCTGAAGAAAGTGAGCAAGAGCCCAGGCCAAGCTGCTGCTTCAGCAGCCTGGGGAGAGGCAGAGGAGAAGGAAAGGTGAGGCTAGAGAGCTGAAAAGGAAGCCCCAAATGGTCCAGACTGCTGCTGATGCTGCAGGGAAGATGGAGGGATGGGGTTGACATCCCAGGCAGCAGCTGAGCTCTGGCATAAGCCAAGAAAGTGGAGGCACCACCATGTTTCACCACCCTCAGCCATTTCCTGGCCAAGGAAAGTCCTTTTCTTTGCCTTTGCCTCGAGCCTGCCTGGCTCTCATTGCTCAGGGTACCACCGCCGTATGGATTCTTTTCAGCAAACATCTCCAAGGCAGCACACCTCTCTCATCATCACCCATACTTGCATTGAATTACTTTCTCTGGAGCAGACGTTCACTAGTAACACCTTATAATCTGAGCAAAACTGAATTCATGGTGTTTGGGCAAATAGGGAAAGAGGGATCCCAGGGACCTACTCCTAATATTGTATCAACCCTGGGAAGCTGAATAATTGCACGGTAGACTCTCCAGTCGCCTCCACTGGTACGTGATGTAAATAATCTCGGGTGAATGACTGTGCTGTAGAGACCCTCCTTCCCAAGGAGAATCCTCACAACAGAGAATGTAAACTCAGGGCCCTCACAGCCATCCTTCCTGCTTCACGTTAACTTTTCTTCTGGTCTGGCCCAATGATTTGTCACTTTCACCAGGATCAAAATCTGCTTTCTGCACTTCAAGTCATCAGCAGTGCTTAAGACCTGAGTTAAATCAATAAGAAGTTTACCCTGCAAATTAAATCTTTCTCATCTACAGTTTATGAGACGCTGTCAATCTTGCCAGCATATACAGGAAGAATAAAGAGGAAAGAAATTGCTATCAGGGTTGTTGCCTTCCACCTTAGCATTTATAAAATGACATGGATGCTTGTGAAATAACTGGATTAACAGGAGAAGAGATAGGACAGCTGTAAAGTCTAGCTGCGTTATGCTGTTGCAGTAGTGTAGGATGCAGAGTAGCCTTAACTCTAAAGCCAGTTTTGCCCTTCTTCACTATCCAGGGATTTAAAAACATTAAATCAAACTAAATCAGTTTCCTGCTCTCACTCTTGGCATGAAAATGCTATCTAGAGGGAAGTGGAATAGAAACATAGCACTTGTAAGGCTGAACACCCCTGAAACGTTGGGCGAACCAGAGCAGCGGCAGGCAGCCAGGACAGGTGAGAGAACTTGGGCCAGGCGCAGGCACTGCCTGCTCAACACAAGCTGAAATGGAGATAAACCAAATTCAGGACCAAGCAACCTTGGCAGAGCCACCTGGGAAAGACTGCAGATGGAAAACAAGGCGTGAGAAAACACACAGGCAACGGGGTTCTGTCTGCACACGGACGTGCGTTGTGTTACAGAGCAATGCATTTAGTCGGGCTGGCCTTCAGCGGCCATCCTCTCTCGTGCTAACCTGTTTCTAACAGATGACCTTCCATTTAAATCAAAGTAAGAGGGGCTGTATCACCTTTTGCACTGGTTGAATTAGGGCTGTATTTCTCACAGTCAGTTGCAGGCAGATGTGATCTCACGTTGCCTGTGGTCTGATGTGACCAAATGCACTTGCCGTAAAATTACATGTGCGCAGTGGGGCTGCAAAGCTAATGCAGCTCAACATGTGGACATGAGACAACTCTATGCCCACCTGTTTTCTTTTATTTTTCTCACAAAAAAGCAACGTATAATGACCAATATAGCATCCCATTTCTGACATTTCTCAGCCAGAGAATTCCTATGTGCCTAGATTTCTTCCAAAGCCAAATTTCACCTGAATCCCCTGTGGGCTTTTCTGAGTGACTGGCTATTTACACTTTCTTAGAAGAAAGGAATCACAGTCATGTTACAAGGAACACCTCCATCCTCATTCATTACAGCCATGTTTCAACTGATCTGTTGTTTTTTCTTCCTCGGTCCATTTTTCTTGCCTTTCCTCCTCTCATGTTGATGCTGCTCATTAAAGACAGCAGCTGTGAGAATCATCTCCCACTAGTAACCCAGTTTTGAATTGTATGTTCCTTTTTAATTTACAACCTGAGTTAAAGCTTACAGCTGTCATTGTTCAAAGCAAATTTTAGCCTAAGAACATTACCATGCACAAGTATACCTGTGGTTTTGTATATGACCATATATACCTTTCACCTCTATGACTGTATGTGGCCTTATGTTTTTTACTTGCACTGTTGTATAGGGCTATATGTCATAAATACAAGATGCATACATGTATGATATACCCATAATATAGGCCTTGCTGCTAGTACTTTTACTCATTCATAGCAATGCTCTTATTCTTAACATCCAGGATTGCTGAAAATGAGGAAGATGCATGTTTTTAGTGGCTGGAAATTGTCAGGGTAAGACCAGGAACATTACGTCCTCCATCTCACTGAAAGCGAGGGAACCAGAAGAATGTTTCTCCATTGCTTTGCAGTTTGAGATGTCTGTTACACCCATACAAAATGATTGATCCCATTAAAACTCTTGGCTTGGGCCCCCTTAGATGCATCTGCCACACTCAGTTTTCACATGGGCAAGTGATAGCAAAAGGTGCACCACAGCACAGCGTGGAAATCAGGTCCTCCAATTTCAGACAACACAGGAATGAAAGTGCATGACAAAAGGATATGGAACAGCCCTAACCTCCCAGACAGAACTACCTCCTAGCAAAACCAAATAAATAATGCAGTTTCTCTAGGGAGGCTGGTGTTTGTGTCAGGAAGGTGCTAGATTTGCAGAATATAAGCACCTCAGGCCAAGCCACCATAGGCCATAAATTTAGCATCTTAGGACATAAATCCAGCAGCTGGTTTAAGCAGCATTATCCAACTCCAGCCACTCATTCCCCTCTCTCCCTCCCCCTTACATCTGTCACAGAGTGAATCCCAAATCTAGGAACAGAGCAAGCCCAAAAAATAGCCCAGGGGAAAAAAAGTAAAAAATCAAGGAGATGCTTATTCAGCTAGATCAGCTCTCCAGTCTGAGTCACTGCACGGCTGCACAAGCACTTGCAGGGGGAAGGAAGGGCCAGGAGGGGGCATTTTTGGTCAACTTAAATGCACACCCAGCTTTGGCCTCAGGATCTGGTTCCACATCTCTTATATCAGAGGCACCATCAGCTTATGGAATTGCTCCCTACCACCACCTTATTTAAGGGTTATTTTTATCTCCGTCAGGATGACAGTCAGATCCCGCAAACAACAGCGCCGACACAACCAAAGGAACGGCGCAGAGGCAGGAACTCCCTAAGGCAGTGCTGCCGCAGGAAAAAAGATGAAATTGTACCCTTAAATAAGGAAACAAGAGAGATGTGAGTTCAAAGAGCTCTCCAGGGCAAGTACACTGGCAATCCGTCCAGCTCAAGCTTTGAGATCGTCTTCAGCTGAGGGAAAGAAAGCAAAGCAAGAAGGCCCCTTCTGCAAGGCTGTGCCAGGGAGGTGCCACGAAAACCGAATGGATCCATCACCATAACATTAAGGAAATACTTCAATACTTTCTTAATCGTGCTGTTGTGAAAATCCAGGAGGTGAGACGAGCAGAGTTCACCATGTCCAATAACTCCTTTGGAGCCCCTCTGAGTGACAGCTAGGGTTAGTTTTGCTCGTTTTGATTCTGCTCATTAATGCCTTTTCCCTATTCTCAAACAACACCTTAACTCTTTCACCCCATAGGGATTTTCAGGCTGGTTAGTGCTTACAAACAGACTAAGGTAAAATAGACAAGCAAGCAATAGGAGTCTGATGTTATTGAAGGCACACCAATACTGTACACCAGCCTGGCAGGGGGTGTTTCCCACAGGCTGCAAGAAACCACCCGAGACTGATGTTGTCAAGTCCAGGCAGAAAGGGAGAGGTTCCCCCCCTTTGTCACTGTGGCAAGGAAATTTAAAACTCTGGGATTAAAATCCCAGTTTGTCATAGGAACCCTGTGACAAGCTGACACCCCTCCCCCCGGCCCGGAGCAGATGAGAATAATTTCCATCAAGTTGCTAGAACTAAAAGGAGGAGTCAAAAAGCAATACAACCTGTTGCTGAAAAATGAAAAAAAAAAAAAAAATCCCTCTACTCTTTCACCAAATCGGTTTGATCCTGAAGCAGCAATAACTGCTGCATTGTGGAAACCTCAGCTAATGATTATAACTTTCAACAGGCAGCCTCTTAGTATCTGAAATACGCCTCTAAAAAAGATCTTTAAATGTTAGCTATATAACTTTGCTTTTCTGGATAAGGCATATACCCACTTCATACAATTTTAAAATTATGCCCCTTGTCTTTCTGAAGGAGAGACCAATAATGCACTCCAGAGCCCACAGTCTCAACCACAGTCTGGTGTCAATTAAATTCACTTGCTGTCCTGCTGAGAGCAGCCAGAGAAGGTCTAAATAACTCACCTGACCGTAACTCCAGCTTCTTAATTTTATGTCATTGATGTTTCCATGGAAAACAATACCAACATCATTCAGGACGTATTCTTCCCTTTCCTTTTCATCATCCAGATACACAGCATCCTCTGCATCAGTTTACCGAAAATAAATGTTAACACAGTCACTTAGTTTTCATATAAGACAGATTAAAAATCTTAGCATACAATACAGTCACCTTTGATGAAAAGTACCCCTTTTCCATCAAACAAAGTATTACTTGCTTCAACAGAGTGCAAGACTAAGGAGGTAGTGACCCCAGTTAGGAATATGATACACAAATTAAAAGCATGCAAGATGCAAAAATGCTGACAACTCCTGCCTGTTTTCTCAGGATCTGTAAAATATGATTGAAATGTCACATCTTATCAAGAATTTTATGATTACTGTGTACCACTAATTTAAAAGTTGGAGCACCATGACGCAATTCTGCATCCGTACAAACAGATCAAAGAACAATTTCAAACCTATTAATGTTAATGGAAAACAGCTCAAGTCAAGAGATCTAAAGAAAAATCTGTAGTGCATTAAAAAATAGAATACAGTTTTTATAGCGTATTAACAGAAGGGTTTGGTTACTTTTTCTGTACGTAAGTTATTGACTGGGGTATCCCTCCCCCGGGTAGCTTGACTGACCAGCTAATAGGAGGAGAATTTCAAGTGCCCAAGTGAAAACTGGAAGTAATTGGAAGAGATCTTTATCAAAACATATACAAAGGGTATACCCTAGATTGGTCTTATATCAAGAGTCAAGAGCATATGCATGGACCCTCACCCTGCAAACATGATTCACATATGTATATAACCCATTATTAACATTCATAAGTAACTCTGAATGACATGAGACTATTCAGACGTTCACAGGCAAGTATGAGGCAGGTCGTGATTCTGTGACACTAGAATAGTTGAGGATTTCTTTCCTGGGCCAGTGCTTGTATTTTGAGACTAAGAGATACAGCTTAACAATTAATAGTATGGGAATTAATTAATTTGAGGAAATCAGTAATGTGGTACCAGACAGCAAATTAAAGGGACGCGATAACCTCTGATAGTTTGATACGGGCAAGTACAAAACTCCCACTCACTACTGTCGTAGTGGATTTCTTCAGCATCCCACTACAAATTACTAGGGGATCATTTCACTTTTAAAAGCCTATTGATTTGTTGTATTTTGTTGAAATGCAAATCAGATTTGTACTTCCTTGTAAACCTCATCCTCAAAAGCTTCTTCATTGCCCATAAAACTGCAATTTGGCTGAAAATAAGCTAAAATCTGAGCCCCCTGAAAAAATCAATGGCAAAACTCACACTGGCTTCAGCTACACACCTGACCCTGCTGGAAGTTTTGTTTTCTCTGAAGATATATTTGTACCTCTATCTCTATACATACAGAAGGGATTATGCATAGATCCGAGCAAACGGAGAAGCGGCAGGTTTTATCGCGTTTTCCCTAAGGTGGGCAGGTCTGAGACCCACTCTTGCGTTTGGCGGGGTGGTGGTATTCATCCAGCTTCTAAGGGCTGGGCCATCAAGAAGTTTCTTTATAGGCTTGTCACTACCCATGACCTCGTCATCCTGCACCCAGGCACAAAGCGGAAGATCATGGGTTTATTATATTCAAAAGCTACCAGGTGAAAGAGAGCATTAAAACTTGACGTTGAATCAAAAAGCTGCAGTCGTTTATGCCGGCAGGGACTCTCATACTTATGAAACTGCACATTACATGACTTTTTGAGGTCCAGCTCCCAGCTCTAAACAAGTTCTGCATAACATCCCACTAAAAATGTTGCAGATGTTACAGATCATCTCAGTTCTGTTTCATTAGGCTGGATCTTCCTGATTTGCTGATTGAACAATTCTATGTATTCTCCCACTGAGCTTTGGATTTTATTAAAGCATGTCCATACAAATGGTACAGAGAACACATTTAAAGAAGGAGAACTCACACCTTCTTCTGTACAGTTATGCATTCAGTGGAGTGTGTGCATATGCCTTCTTGACAGCTGTTGGTTTTTTTCAGGGATTAAAAATATCAATATTGATCTGGTTGGTATCAATTGAGATGCTAGTGTTATTTTGAGATTGCATGATCTTTGCTAAATCAGATGAAAATTGATTAACTTCTCTGTCAATTATTTTAAAATATTTGTGGTTTTTGATAAAGTAAAAAGGGCTTCTGCGTTTCACAGAGAAGCCTGCTGCTTTGATTTTTGACAGCTTTCACTACCCTTGAGACTGTTTAGAAGAAAATACAAGGCATTTGTGACTACTTTGATGCTAAGCGTGCTCTACATAGTACAACTCCTAATTATTTTGTGCAAGTGGAGGCTCACATCTGACAAACAGAAGAATTCCACGGAAATGTGCTGGGTTTGTTTGTTCTTTTTCTCTAGCAGTTTAGGGGTTTTTTCACTCACTTCTTTTATCCTGGGAAATTACTAAGACAATAGCAATGCTACAAAGAAGCAAATTAGTCTCTATGCTGCTCTGAAGATGGATAAGGTGAAAATACACTTCATGTGAAGACGGTACTGCACGCGAGGAATCCCACTGAACACAGTCTCCTTGTAAAAGAGATGAGGAGTGCAGTGTAGGCCTTTCAATTTGGGAAGGTGAATGAGCATGAGAGGACCCTAGCCAGTATGGGGGGACCCCATCCCCAGCACAGCAACTGCCTGGAATTGGAAATACTATTTCTTCATGCAGACAGTGACCGGTGAGCACAGCCGCACCAGCAGACGGGTGGAGGTGGAGGCGGCAGGCTTGCCCTGAGCACCCAGCCTCCCTTCAACGCACTCCCGTGGGAATCCAGGAGGGCAAGGCTGGGCCTTGCCAGAACCACAAAACTCCCAGGGCCCTTGCTGGGAGGAGGGCAGCACTGTGGCAAACACAGAGCTGCAAGAGCTAAGTGCAGTTACCTACAAAACCCACTCCACCCAGGACCAAGATCAGTATGCTGCCTTGCAACTGTTAGTGCTTGCCTACATTCATGTAGCAGAAGGATGAAGCTCTGTGTGAATTTTACCCACATGGAAGCTATGATATACGAGATCAAATTTAAGATTTAGCTATAAACACAAGAAAATGTTATTGGGCCAAATCTGGATGACTGGTAACATGTGAGAGGAGTCCAAAGTCAACCACGTTACTAATCTTCAAACTGCATTAGGACATTTAAGCAGAAGAAATGTGCAACTCACTCAATAAAGTTGCAATATATATTTAATTGCTCAAATATAATGCTCTTTGCAGGAGGCTTGGGTGAGTGAAACGCACACCTCAGCCCACAGAGTCTGCAACTTACTCAGATACACTATGCCTTTCCACCTGTGAGAGAGCCACACAAGTCAATGCAAGGTCTTTTCCTGATAAGCACTGAATGTTCCACAGCAGAAAGTTGCTGGGACTCAGCACCTCCTTGGAAAGAGCTCACAGTATCCAGATCAAAGGAGCCCTTCTCAGCTTTCATGTAGTCTGATACTGCTAAGAGTTAAGTTAAACTCCAAGAAGTTATCCTTAACTACTTGCCATTTGTATCTTCTGTTTCAGAACTGAAGAGGGCTCTGCATGCCCAAAAACACATCTGTTTTTCCCAGCTATGTCAGCTGGCTGAAGAAAAGATGCTGACTCTCCTCCCAGGCTTTGCCTTGCTTATTAAGTAATGCAAATTTCACCTGAGTATCTGAAATCTCAATTCACTAGCCTGCTGAATTCCCAGATGTTTGGGGCTGGTGTACATCACTTTGCAGGATCAAGCCCTGCATCTGCATCTTTAAAGTATTCTTGGTGATCAGCCTTAAATGTAGCTAAGGGGATTAAGACATATAAAAGCATCTGATGATTTTGGAAGCAAAGTACTCTGTAGCTTGACTAGTAAAGTATCCAAACTTGTTCTGAAACAGCAGAAAAAACCCCGCATCCCTGGCTGGGAAGATATGTCAAAACTGAACTACAGTTTTGTTCATAAGTAATAAGAAAGGGCACAAATGCCTCTGTCTTAAAGAAAATCTCATACCGACACATTGATGTTTCTCCAAAATGATGAGTCGGAAAGCTGCGCTAGACACTGACAGAGCCCATACTCTGCTCCCTGCTATAACAATCCCCATTCACTCCTGGCATCAGCCTTCTCTCTTTTTAATGAGGCTTTTCACTCAGACTTTTCTGCTTAGCTATTAACCCAGCAAACAAGTCTAGGAGATTTTCAAGCTATTGTTTTCTCTGCACTTTAACTGCCTGAGTTTTTATACCCTTTTTTCATTCCACTGAACAATCTTTTCCAGCCAGGGGATAAAGCGTGGAGAAACAGTCCCTGGTTTTCTAACACAAGGAAAGGGGGAAAAGGCAGATATAGGAGCCAATTAGTCCAAACTGCCTAGGAGTAAAAGCAGAGGAAAGAAATGAGAATAAATCCAAATCCAAATCCAAATCCAAATGAAACATGCAGAAAATGAAAACTACAGTAGTCAGCAAGGGACAGGACCTGAAGTCATTGAGACACACCTGAACACGTAAGCTGGAGATGAAAACATGGTCCTCCAGGGGTGACCCTGAGTTGCCTCCCCGGGGCCTGGGGGCACGCAGCACACCCTTGCTGCCCAGAGACTCTTCTGCTTTCCTGAAGCAGAGCTTTTCCCTCGCTTCACCCATGGCTGCCACTGGAGGCAACTGCTGCACATCTTGCTCCCTACGGGTTTGCTCCCACGCTGTGGTTTTAATCTCGCTAGCTTTTGGCCCCATTCAGCTCAGGTGTGAGGGAGGGAGGGCGTAGGAGAGCAAAGCACCCGTGTGCCATGAACAGATGTGGACCAGTCAGCACACAGAGCTGGTGGGGAAGGAGGTGAGAAGAAGAAGGCATTGATTTTCCCCTTCCACTCCCTTGACTAGCACCTGGAATCAGCCTGTGTGGTCCCAGTCACACCACAGTGGGCCAGCCATGCCCCCCACATCATATTTTTTCTCCACGTTATGGCTGTATGCAACCCTTGCTGGTTGTATGCTAGTCATGAGGCAACCTGAGGTAATTTAAGCAGCTTTTTATTGGGGGTTTATCCCTTTCAAGGAGATGCTGAGCCACTGCATAGTCACCACGCTGGCTAACAAACTGGCTGTTATGACACTCATGACTAAAGCCAAGGGATGCTCTGCCTTGGGGTGGAGAATTGCACCTTCCTAGCTGGAGCTGTGACAGGCTGATGATGCCTTCACAAACCTTGAGCAATTTTGTCTGCTCACAGTGGGTCATAACTTTGGCAACGATTCCTCTCTTTCTGTTAAACACTCTCCCTCCTCTCCCAGAATAAACTCTCAGCATGCTGCTAAGAGGTATCTACCTCTACGCTGCTTTCAGAAGTATCTCATGGTGTCGCGGGACCTTGGGCCCTGCCCTTCCCTCCTGTTCCCACTTAACTAACTCCGCTTTACTCAGCATTAACATATATCTTCCTAAATAATGCATAAGCTAATCATTGCTTATATTCCCTAGGACCAGGGGCAAGTAATGAATTCAGCACAAATCATCCGATGTACTGACAGTAGTGCAGCTGAATAATGGACTCTATTAATAACGCTAAACTTACTCGTCACTCAGTAGGATGGCCCTTGTTTGGTACGGGATTATTTGATGTAAATACCCTGGTAAAAACATTGAAAGATGAAGGAAGGGTGATGGGATAATATTAAACTTAGCTGGTGACCTAAATATATAGCAATATGTATGCCAGACTTGGAGCCTTACAAGTGTCAGAAGCTGAGACACAGTGCTACAGCCTGCCAGAAGGCTGAGCCAAACCTCTCCAGACCTCCTTGCCCTCTCCTTAAAGCTACACTTGGAGTTCACTGGGTAAAATACAATTCTGTTAGTGTAAGGGCTGATTTTACCCAGTATCCAGGGAGATTAAAAAAAAATAAATTGTTCTTCAACCCACTGGATTATAAAAAAAGGCTCATTTGCAAAATGTTCTGTTCCTCACAGAGGACAGGGTTGCTGGTAATTAGTCACCACTAAAGGGGAAGTTATACGGGCAAATGTCGTGTAGTGGTGGGAAGGCACCACCAGCGATGCTGCAGCAGGTTGGCTGCATCCAACCTGTGCAGGAGCAGCAGCTCCCATTGAATTCCTGCAGGCTTTTGGCTGCAGATGTTCAATCCTAAATGTGGCAATCAGCTATGTAACTCAACAGAGTACGGGATGCTGCCATATCCTGCCCCACACCAAATCCTGGAAAAAAACACGCCTGTATTGACTTGTCAGTTTAAGGCACACACAGGCAGGCAGGAGGCTCATGCTTATGCCTATTAAAGTCCGAGCAAAGTCTTGAGGTATATTTACTATGAGAAACAGTGCATCATCGCACTGCCCGAGCTGGTAAACGCAGGCCTGGCCTCATAAAACTGCAGAGTGCAGCTACAGCACAGGCACAGGTCTGCAGCATGGAGCCCCGCTCACACAAGGCTATTCCCCAGCCTGAAAGACTTGCCTCTTGGAAGAGTTACTATATAATTTCCAGACACAAACTGGCTTGTCTCCAACCACCTTGGTACCAAGCTCCCCTTCCTGGACCACCCCCTTCCAAAAACCAATGAGCCTGGCAGCAGAAAGTCTGAACCGTTGACTCTGATACGGTACTTACGCTGGCACCAGGGATTGAACAGGATGTAAGTGTCAGTTGCTGAGTTTCTTTGTGTCCGGAGGATGCCAAAGGGAGTCAAGACAGCAACGTACAGGCGAAACTTCCCAATGATGCAGGTGGCAGAGGACATGATGGACAGGCGAATTGAGTTGTTCTCCTTATGGGTAATCTTGGCTCCCCACTCACCGGGTTTCAGCACATCACGTAGCAGGATCGGTATGTAGGTGCCTTTGTTTTGCTGTGGGTAGCGACCTGGAGAGAGAGGGGGGGATAACTCCATGAAAAGGTTCACCTTGTTTTGACAGTCCCTTCATTTCCTGGCAGTCCTCTATCCCTTTGTATATTTTCAACAGAGGTGGCAAGTTTTAGTGGGTGGAAACCACCTGCCTCCCTCAGAGCTTCACAGAGTGCCCGGTCACTTGGTAGTACAGCCACATGAACACATGCAACACCTCCCAGTATGCAGCCTGTGCAGACACCCTCACCCATCTCGATGCAGCAAGATTCAGTCTCGCTGGCTTGGGCACTGCCAGGAGTGTAGCCCTGGCACCATGAGCAGGGGCTGTCCCAGATTTTCCTTGCTCACCACTGTTTATCCTAGTGCAGCAAGCTGCACTCCAGCTTGCTCCTTGCCTTGGTGTCAGCTACATTGTTGGTAAGTTTAGGTAACAGCCCCTTCCCCAGTTCAGATGCACCCACCAACCTCGTCGCTAACACACAAGTGCCCACTGGGGCATGGACATTGGCTTTGGGGTTCTTTAGCAGAGCGGAACCTTGTTCTTCTCACTGCACTAGTGTGCTGATAAGTAGAGACCAAGCGCTCTTCCAGGCAAGTCCACACAGATGGAGGAAATACCATCCATCCATCAGATACCCAATGCTCAGTTCCTCCCGAGAGTCCACTCTTCATGGAACCAACTCTGGACACCCAGAACATAGATGAGCAAATCTGGGCTGGATAGCCAAACTTTCTCTGCAAGCAATGGGTCCCAAAGTATGACACACCTCCAAAGCATGACACACCTCCAAAGCACCACACATGATAGTCTACCTCATAGTAAGACAAATCACACCCCAGAGAAGCCTATTTTACTCTGCCAACTATAAAAAGCATCTAGATGGATAGGCTACATGTAAACATGTACACTGCCAGGATTCAAAGTGGTGTGAGGATCCACCCTTTGAGCCTGAGGTAGAGCCAAACTATATCTGGAAGCCAACCAGCAGCGTAGACAGAAAAGACACTTGTGAGAAGGCTGAGTTCCTTATCTCATTCTCAAATCTATTCTTCGTTTTATATTTTAGGCTGAAATTCAGACTCTCTCATTCTAAAATAGGGTAATGAAAAGCAACGATGGCAGACAGAGAGACAGACTTCTATATTTTTCATTCCTACTATTTAAGAACTTCAAAATTAAACTCACAAAGGCGTTGATTTTCCTGCTTGCTTATTTTTATACAGCTGATGTAGAGATAATCCTAGATCTGAACACTGCTACATTCTGGGAAAGGACAACTGCAGATCTGAATGTGAAGCTTGTGAGCTGCCACGACATCCATGTTTCTAAGAAATCTGGGGCTACTGTGCTTCATCCAAGAGATTATTCGGTGCACATGAATTTCCATTTTGCAGCTGTTCAGTGCACATAAATAGCCCACTTTGCCCTGTCAGCCAGGGATGCTGTAACCCATGAAAAGCATTCAGATCAGCAAGGGACACAACAGAAAGGAAAGACCTACAGAAGAAAAAAAGGACTAGAATAAGAGAGCAAAATCAATAGAAAACACTAGAAGATAAAGCACTGGACACTTCAAATATAAGCCATCAAAGGAAAGCCAGTCTAGAGAGAAGAGCCTATAGAGGTAACAGAGATGAGAGTCTTGTGCCTGCTAACAATTGCGATCTGAGAGCTGAACATATTCTTGTTCTTTGTAGTGCAACTGAGTATGACCTAGCTTGCCTCTACAGTTGATATTTTGCTTCTAGTTTTGACATAATTGTTTTTTTAAAAAAGCAGTCACACAAACAAAGCAGCAGAGCAAACCAAGTAATTGAACTGACATCCTTGAAAACCGTTAACAAGTGCTACTGTTTAAAATACCTCCCTTACCTCCTTCAGAAAGGTGGGAGCGGGGAGAGATTACTATTTTAACGTGGTTAGGAACTGACACTGTCATCTTCACTGGAAGCTGCACATCAGTGTAGGAGCCCACTGGGGACAGAATGAGCTGTGCCGTGGCGGGGGCTTTGCACCACCGTGTCCGCGTGCACCACGTGCACATGGGGAGGCTGAAGAATCACTCCCCAGTAAATCCGCCTATAGGAACCAGACAGTATTCCAAAGAGGCCATGGGGCCTTTGCAAGACGTCCTTACAGAAACCCCCTCAGCGGCACCTCATAGCAGGTTTAGCAAAGTACCAAGCCTCTGGTATTCTCACTTCTCTGAAACCTCAATACACATAACTCTGTTTACCCTTCCAAACAAAGGTCCCTCTTGCATGCAAAGCCACAAGACACCCTAATCTACCTGTTGCTTGACAAGGGAACCCCTGTAGCTGCTGCTGAGGAGTATGCAAGGTCCTTTCAGCCCAGAGCCCATGCATGCCCCACATAGCTGCTCCCATGCAGTAAGAGAGAGAGGTCACTGCACTATCTATCTTACTCACCCGTGAGGAGAAGGTGCTCTGGGGTATTGCCTGCATCCCCGCAGACATAGCAGGGATGACAGGGAAGGGATATCCTAGAAGTGAGGATAATTTGCATACACTATAAACAGTAAATACAAGAGAGCATCGTTTGCTTCTGACAGACGAGCAGGGTTTGGTGCTCACTGATGGTTGCATAAATCCTGAACGCACAAGGAAGCCTGGGAAAATGGGCAGAGCCCTCAAGAGCACAGTGAGCAATTTCCAAGGTTTTCTTTGGAGACAGGACAGGTTCCCCAATCTTCTGAAACAAAAACCTAAATACAAATGGAAGAGCAAGGGAATTGTTACTTCTGACAGGAGCTTGTGGAGCTGAACTGTAATCACACATCTAGACACCTGACAGCACCAGCCACACTAGTCTTACATATGCACACATCTGTCGTCTTGATACTAGAGCACTATAAAGCTGAGTAACTTTGGCATTACACGCTAAGGTTGCTGGCAGAAAAATCCTTATGTAGGTTCAGTACTATGTTTATCAACTTCGTAGGGAAGTCCTCTCAGGATGGCTTGGCCCTTTGACTTTTATCTACATCTTGAGCACACATTTCTGGCCGCAGTGGAAAAGTAGGGCCAACTTTGGCTCATAGTTGGGATATCTGTAATGTCAGATATCCCAATTATTTCTCAGAAGCGATAATGTACAATGGTGATTTCATTCTCTAGGTTAGAGTCTCTAAGGAAGAAGATGCAATGTTATCCAAAGACGCGTTACCAAAAGCCTGCAGACACCTGGCAGAGCACTCTCTGCAGGATCTCTGGTGCTAACCCAACCCATGGAGAGGCAGGAGGATGTCTGGGTGCATGTCAGGACCAGGACCCATGTAGAGAAGATAAACTCTTTTTATGCTGACAGGAGGGTGATTCTGCCAGCAGCATCAGCTGGCTCAGGATCCCTCTTGCTCTGATTTGCTCTGGGAGTTGGCAGCCTGAACCACGCTCAGCAGCCAGTTCTTTGTGGTTGCCTCACTCCCCGATGCTCACGTGTGCTTCGGGTGTAGGAGGCCTTGGCCCTCACAAGAAGACGTTTCACAGCCAATTGCTCTGTGAAAGACAAAGTCGTTGCGTGACATCGCACTGTTGGGATGTCCCTGTCCACTCTCTCTAACAGCACAAGGACATGGGAAAATCCAGTCTGAGAATTCAGAAAGCCTGGAGGTTGCTGCACTGCTGCCACCGGGCACAGGGTGAATTTTTTATAGGCTCCTTTTGCAGCTCAGAAGATATCAGGCACTGAATGGGGGCTGCTGACTGTCTTACCCTCGAGGCAGGAGAGGACAGGAGAGAATTCACAGTAGCCCTCTTTCATGGGCCTCCAACTCTCTGCTTTTCCGTGCTAGGTACTGAGCCATGATACTGCCAGAAGACATTATTTTTACAGAAACCTCCCTTTTACAGAAGGTTTAATGACCCAAACATATCTATTTCCCCTGCTTCACAGTGCACAGGCCCGCAGTCCTTTGGTACTTCTTTCTTATCCCACCTTGGTTTCTGTAGCTACCCAAGCTGAGCTCCTAAAACTCCTGCTCACTTCAGTTGCAGCTCAGCTCTGCTCTACACCTCCTGGGCTTTCTAGGCATGGAGGAAAAGAGGAGGAAAATAGCTGCTGTTGCTATTAAAGAAGCTCAGGTCTCCCTCAGTGCTGCATCACAAGGCTTTGGAAGTAAGTAAACATGAGTGAAGGTCTACATGGCGAAATGCATCATGACTGAAGCATGTGTGGATGTGGGCATGTATGGGATGCCCCCCCTCAACACACACACACTTTACAGGGGCAAAAAGCAGAGTGCAGTGTTCGTTAAAGCTTGCCAAAGTCTTATTTGTGCAGCAGCAAAAGAATGAGCCATCTAAAACACAGAACTGGGGCCACACATGCATTCAAAGCAAGTTATTTTTAACATATGCCTCAGCTCCTTAGCATGTCAGCTCCGGGCCCGTCAGGCACGGAGGCAAGCTGTGTTTAATTCTGGGTAAAACTGCCACACCAGGGAGGCATTTACAGCAACAGAGGGAGAGCAAGAGATAGGTACAGCAAGTTCAGTTGGCAAAACACGAGTGCTCCTCCTCCGGCTATCCAAGTCTGCTGCTGTTCCTTCCAAGTGACTAACAGGGACCAGGGCTTGCTCAAACGCCACTCCTCCTCCTCCGCTGCCCAGTCCCTGGAAGTCCCTATCTCCATCTAGTTTAGTTTTTTCCTTGATCCCCAGTGGACATACACATTGCTGTATGTGTGCGTGCATTAAACTGTTCCTAAATGCCACTGCTGAGGTAGTGCCGTGCTGTTAGCACAGCCAGCGGAGGGAGCGATGGGTGTTCTTGGATAGGTCCTACACAAGTGAGTAGGTGTTTTACTTTCAGCAGGGAGGAGGGAAAATCTGGTATCACAGAGATTAGAAATATAGTGAGCTTCAGAGGACATTTCCTCCCTGATGGAAGTAGGATACTTCAGAAGAGAGGGAGGCGAACAAAGCTATTTCTCAATAGTCTTTTTAGGAACCCTCCTTAGAAGATTGTTTTGTAAAGGAGTCAAGGAATCTGTCTCCCTTTGGGACATACATTAGGCACAGTAAGGTTAACAATTTCCCTGTTAGGTTCATTTGTTTTACCTAGATACACTCTTTCATACAAAGGGTAAAGAATCTATTTCAATGCCAGCCCTGGAAGTATAATAACTGTGACAAGTTGATAAATAAATTTGAGCTGGAAGCCATAAGTACAGTAGCTGTGTAGCAGAGGTAAACCTTATTGTAGCAAGCAGCCTGGGGATGGGTGTTAGCATACTGGGACCATGCCTTATGCACCATGAATAACTACAACAAATGTCAGAAGAGGAAAAAGGAAAAAGGGAAAGGGAAAGAAGAAGAAGAAGAGAAAGAAGGAGGAGGAGAAGAGAAGGAGGAGAAGGGAGGAAGAAAGAAGAGAAAAAACATGAAAAAAAAGAAAAAGTAAAACAAAGAAAAAAGAAAGAAGAGAGATGCTCTAATAAAATCCCAAACAATCAAAGCAAGCAAGAAGGAGAAACAAATTTTTGTAAAAAACAGTAGTGTCCTCAAGCCACTGCTTTAATACCACATCTGGGTTCCTCCCACCCTCAAATCCCATTGCCTCCAGAAGTGCTGCATACAAACTTGGAAATGTAGGAAACTCAAATATCTTGAAATAATTTTTGATTATGGCTCCAGTTAGGAATCCTTAACATCTGACCACTCTGTCCCAGGAGTGAATGTTTCTAGTACTTTACAGCTGTAAAACACACATCGGAGTCACGCACCTTAGCTATTAAAACCATTAAAAAATACAGCTAGATTTTATGTGCCACTTGATGCTACGGCAGCAGTGCAAAAGGAGAGCATAATAAAGATAAAGACTCCTTTGCATGAAATACTGCATTCATGGAGCACCTTGAGGGACTCCTTCCTCTCTGCTCCTCTGGGGCCTGGCTGGGAATTCCAGAGGCGAGGAAAAAAAATACCCCAACGCCTTCCTTCAGAAAATGAATTTTGTTGTTCTTTGCTAAGAGCTGGCAAACAGGTCTCTTCTCTGTCTGGAGTAAATTTCTAGGAAATGTATTCTACTGCTAATACGTTATTCTTTCTTCCTCAAAATGGGACTCCATGGGACTCCATCAGGTGTTTCTGTATCTTTGTTCAATTTTTGCAGTTCTTTGTTAAACAGGGATATAGTGATTTAATAAACTCTCAGCGGTGGGTTACGTGCCAGCACCAACAGAGTTTGCCCCCAGTATCAGAGTTAGTTGCTCTTGTATAATGCCAAGAAGGCTCCTAAAAAAAACCCAAGACCCAACTTTTTCCAATCAGCAACTTTTTCCAAGAGGCAGAACTCAGCTCGACATCCCATCCAAGGTGCCAGGGGATGCCTCATGTCCCACTACCATGTCATTAGCTACCACCTGCCCTGCCCCAGAGCTGCTGAGGAGGACAGGTGCCAGCAGGGGTAGCAATACTTCCCACTAAGACAGATTTACTGCCTGAAAAAGGGAACACAACCTCAACGTTCCTGGAATAACCCATGTCCCAACACTGCCATGAAATTAGGGAAACGCTGTGGACACTGTAGGACAGTATGAAGAGCTCCACTGACTCCTGGGGGGGGGGGGGTGTCCTGCATCAAACCCCTCATTATTTAGTTGTACTCAGATATTCCTCTGACTATACGTGGGAATTTGGTGTCACCTAAATAAGCCCTATGGGATCAGCTCTAACATGTTTTTGTTCTTAGCTGCTTTCATGTGTTTAGAACTGTTCCTCTGGAGCAGGCCTGGGAAGACTGTAGAAAAAGGAACAGCAAGTCTCTGCTCTCATCTCAGGCCAAAATCCAATGATTTATAGAAGCCTGAGGAGTGCATATGGGTGGGTGCGTGGGTGTCCACACACGCACACGTGTGGAAAGATGATAGTAGCCTAGAGGACTGGGATTTACAATCATTCCAGAAGTATGCCAATGAATAAAACGTTCATAATAATATTTAGGGCTAGACCAATATATATGGATTTATGAAGCCATTTAAGGAAAATATAAATATACAACAATTTATGAGGGTGTGGGGAAATATATCATTAGAGTAAGGATGCACCATATAAACTCATCAACCACCCTAGGATTTACAGCCATGTACAGGAAACTACTACTAAAAGCAAGATTGAAGGCTGTATAAGCCCATCTAATCATACATCTGCTTTTCAGAGAAATCACTGCCAGTGCAGCAGTGACTGTGGAAACTTTGCAGCACTCATGCCAAACCGGCTGCCCCACGTGCAGGAGCTGTGCTCAGACAGGCTGAGCCCCACACTGTGGAAAGCCAAGAGCAACACAAAGTATCCCCATCACCATGAAGGCAGTAGTCAGGAGAGATCAAAGTGGGTGAAGGAGTCATTGGCTCCTCTGGGCTCCCTGGGGCTCCAAGCAAACTAAAATTGTTCCTGCTGTGGGGAACTGGATGTAAGCACAGCATCTACTCTTCTCTTGTGGCTCTTTCAGCTCAACCCCAGACCAATAAAATGAGTATTTCCCAAGGGGTGATGCTCACCTTTCCTCTCATTAAAGCCAGGAAGTGGGCTGTGAGGAAGGAAACATGTGGTGATGGAGCTCCCAAACCACAGGTACTGAGGCAGGGCTGCAGTCCAGCACAAGAACTGGAATAACATCCCATTACTCTTTATAAGTGGATATTTTTCCATGTGGATTTTTTGGCACAGTCATTGTTTTCCATACTTTGGCAGACAAGTATGATCCTAATTTAATGAAGCATTATGTGCAAAACTGAATTATAATAATTCACATGTTAGCACTTCAGCCAGTTTCACTGATGATGACTCTACGGAAAACAGTCTGTTAAAGCAGAAAGGACTTTAGTCATAAGGAACAATCTCAGAAGAATATCAGTAAAAGTGACTTTCAGGAGATGGGGGTGAATTATTTATGTATTTACATATATATAATTGTTCATACAATTTAGCCCATGAATTCTAGACTCTCTGTGAATGGTCTTTAGATGGACTGTGGATTAAAAAAAATTATTAGTAAAGATTGTTCTGTGAGTGTTTCAGACCTAGTTTCACATGATGCAAGAAGCATTTGTCCCAGGTACCCTTGATTCATTATCAATTAGAAGGCTTAGTAGTCTCTGCTTGCTTTACTTGCTTCATTAATCATCTTTTTAATGATGCAAAAGAAGCAAAAATAGGAGCAAAAAAAGAGAAGTAAAACTAAATTTTAGGGAATAAAGGAAATAGAATAGTTCTGCACACACACAGGATCAAGTCATTACCATTGTCACATTTTTCAGGAGCAAAATTAGTCTTTAATGGATAAAAATTCTGTGATGGATTAACGTCAATGCTGGGAAATTTCCAGTGCTAGGAACGAATAATTTCTGAATAGCTTTATACAGTGCTGTTGTATAAACAGCCCTCACTGTAGGCACAGCCCTGCAAAAAGAGACGCTGAGTTTTCCCAGCTCCAGCTGAATTCCCTGGGAGCCAAGGCCATCCATCCCTACCAAAAATATCTTTGTACTTTATGAGAACAGCACCTTGAAACACCCAAAAGATTCTACAGCTCTTGGACAGCCTGGTCCACATTGCTTGGGGTAACCTTCCTACCCTTGGAGATACTCAAAAGCTGTCCCCAGGGCAAGGTCCTGAGCAACCTGAGCAAGCTGGACCTCCTTTGAGCAAGGGCTTGGATGTGAGACCTCTGGAGGTCCCTCCAACCTAGTTTATCCTACAGTTCCGCTGCACCGTTTGAAATCCACTGCTCAGGCACGCAGAGAGCTCCTCGGTAATGTCATTTTACAACAACCTGCTGATATTTCTTTGTGCCCATCACTTTAATCTCTCAAATTTAGCACTTTCCTAGGAGGTATATCCCTTGTTTCAGTGCAAAAAGCTTCTCTGAGCTCAAGCTGCCTCTGCTGTACGGCTGTTGCCTGAGCCAATCCCTAGGTGTAGCTCCTGCCTGGCAGTACCAAAGGGTAGGATTTGCCTCCCCTGTCTTTGGTGATCTTGAAGTCAGAGCCTGGTCTACAGGAGAAAGTCGACGGAGGAAGACAAAAAATCCAGAAGAGAGTTAATCCCATTTTAAGACAGCAGGGCTAAACTGCCACCTGGAGGTGCCTGCCTCCTTCCTCTGCTCACAGAGGCAGCCTGGGCAAAAGCTTTTGGACTGGGCTCTGGTTTTCGGGCAGCTGGCATTACAAGCGGTGAATGCCTGCTCTTCAGGCAGATGAACAGAAAAAACCTGGATGTAAATGGCCATGTCTCCCTGTGACAAAAGGTTTGAGAGCACAGCACTGAAACCTTGAGCACTCAGTGCCCTTTCCTAAGTACAAGAAATCTCCTCTTTCTCCCCTTCAGTGCATTAAACGTTGGACTTGCCACTAAAAGGAGAAGTAGCAAGAGTCAAGCAGATCATCTCTGGATAATTTCCTTCTCCTTTGTGGACTGTTTTTGGTTTGCTTTCTGTTGCTAGCCTCTGAGAACAAATGTACTGTGTTTTCACCGCATGTGCATAAAGAGAAACATTTGTGGAGCACTGAGTATTAACCAGTTCCTAGAAGAGGAGCTTGAAAATCTCTTTTCCCAGTTGAATCTCTGTGAGCTAAATTCCTGGTAGCAAGAGGGCAGTGGTGCTCACAGAAGCAGACACTTAAAAAGCAGGGGAGGGCAACAGCATTGCGTACTATCCTGTGTATGCAGCACTCTCCTTCAGCTGATTGCCAGCCCCCACACATGGGACATCAGCATTACCATTCCCATTTCACAGAAAGGAAAGTAACAGTGAAGAATGGGGAGGGGAAGTCAACCACAGACTCAGGGCTGACTCCAAAGTTTGTTTGTTGCTAATTCTCCCTCAACATTTTGTTATCCCAGTTCATACATAGTTATCTCTCCCACCTTAAACAACAGAGTCCTCCTCCCTGCATCTCCTTAACACTAATAAAAAGCTAAGTTTGTTGCAAAGTCTCCCCTGGCTTGGGCTGCATTTAACCCCATTCCTACTGTGACTGAGGATGAAGGGATTTTTATCCATGCTTAAAGATTCAAGGTACAAACCATGGACAGATGTGTTAGGAAAGAGGAACAGGAAAATAAGTGAATATGTTCTCTTAAGTGGACTGTGCAATGTCAAAAGAAGTGTTAAATTTCTTCTTCCCATATAGAACATCTGATTAAAACAAATGCAAACTGCACACAATGCAATAAAAAACAAATGTTCCATTTTCCACTTCTTCTTGCTACAGCTGTTTGTTTTAAACATATCAAGATTAAGGGAACAGTCTTGAATTTAATTAAATCCCAAAAGAACTAATGATATTTATGCATATTAAATTTTTAAAGGCACTTGTGGCTGTTCAGCCAATCATTCACTGGACTGTCATAACATGCCTCCCAACCCTAATTTAAATTAGAAAGAAGAGACCCATGAAAAAAAATGTGCAGACAGTAACCTTTTCACTGCACATATGTTTAAGAGATAAACGCCCATCTAGCTTTAAAAGGCAACAAATCTAATAAATGGCCACATCATCATAATTCAACAGTGGAAAAAAATCAATGATACAAATTTCGGAACTGCATCTCTCAGGAAAGTAAATTAAAACATCAATTCCAACCTACTTTAAAGAGTTTGTAAGGGGAACCTTGACATCTTAACACAGAAACTGCCAGATCACTCCAGCTGAAGCTGGGGCATTCCCAGAGCTGTGACGTAGGGAGCAGCGTCTGGTGGGGCCATCTTTGGAGCACAGCAGGAAGCCCCACGCTGTCGTTTGCTTTTCCCCTTCTCTAGCGAGGTCATGCCCTTCTCTAGTCCTGTACCTTCAATAAGCCAACAGGTACGTTAGGACCTGGGTCTCTGGTGAAGGTCTCTCAGTGAGAGGAAAAATGCTTTCTTGCTCTTTTTACAGTAAATCAAGAAAGCCTCTGATGCGGCCCTGAGCAAGTCTCTGGTCCAAAGCTACAATCTCTGAACCTTCTCCCTTGTTACCAGGTTGGCTGTAAATGCAGGCTGCGAAGTTGCAAGGCCCCTTATTCTTCCACCCTGCGTAATTTTTCCCCCTCGTGTCCTCAACATTTCGTTATCCCAGTTCATACATATCTCTCCCACCTTAATCAACAGAGTCCTCCTCCCTGCATCTCCTTAACACTAATAAAAAGTGTTTCCCATTCCACCTACCTTTCGGCATCGCCATACAGCATTAACCAGAGATAACTTTGAAAGCTCAATAAAGTACAGCTTCTTGCTAAACAGAAAAAAGCCCCAAATACTGCTCCCTCTCTCACAAGCAATTCTGCTCACTTTCTCGAGTAAGGATTCAGACCCTGTTTAGAAAAGCACTTCCTTGCCTATGGTTAAGCCTGTTTTTATGGTTTATCAATTGTAACAGGAAAAGACCCAGCCATTAAGTATTGCTGTGTTCCTGTTTATGAGAGGATCTTCAACCTTACTTTGCTGACATGACACGGGCTTTGCCAGGCACTTACCTATCAAATACTCCAGCCAGAACTGGTCCGTCTCTGGCTTGTAAGGTCGGTTGAAGTCAATCTGGATTTGGAAAGGCTGTCCCCGACGCACTATCAGCTTGGGGCTGTAGTACTTGTCAGTGTGGTGCTGCTGCTTGTTAATCTCGTGGGGCTCCTTGAACATATGAATGTCCACGACACGCAGGTAATCTGTGGAGACACATAATTGAACAGGGAGGGAAGGAGTCAGTATGTTGGAATGTCAATATTGATATCAACATCATCAGAGGCCCTGTCCTCCCCTTCCCCAGCGTTGCCTCGCCGAGGAATACCGTGCAACGGAGCATGCTGGATCTGTTTGGGGCTTACATCCTCCTGGCTGAGCAGGGACTTACGGACTGACACTTCCTGTCCACCTGCCATTTTCACAGAGGCTGCAAGGCTTCTAGTGAATGGTGAAAGCAATTGCAGAAAGGGCAGGTTGCTACGGGTGGAAAGCTGAACATCCCCAAGGAGAGTTGGGCTCCATCTTTCCTTTGGCATCGGCTTTCTGCAAGTCTGGGTCTCGTTGTCACAAGTTTACCAGTGCAATCAGTGGGCCTTTGACAGCTGTGGCTTCATGTCTCCCTTCTTGCAGCCCTCCATTTGTAACATGCAAATTCACAGGAGTTTTGTGACGCTTAAATATATTAATGTTTGCCAAGCGCTACTACTATCAAGCGCTGAAGAGCCTGAGAAGCAGTTAATGATCTTGCATTCAGCTGAGAACTTGGATTGTCTGTATTAAATAAGGTTTTGGTGTACCGTATGTGTCTAGACTCAGCTTCTCAGTACACCTCCACTGCTATTAGTGTCTTCTTATGAAAACTAAATATAACATTACAGTGTATAATTACAGCATAGAGTTATAGGCAAACAGCAGTAGGTATCTATAACATGCACGGGCAAAGCTTCGCTCCCTTCAAATTAGGGCTGCCTAAAGGGTTATAGCCTACCACTGCTAGAAGTTAGTCTGCTCAGCTAATGACCAGTGTGGGATGGCATTGGGATAGCCAAAGGCACTTGAAGTCACCAGGAGCTACATGACTGTAGCACACCAGGAATCTTCACAATGGGAGACTTCTCACACAATGAGCAACCACATGAAAACAAACTGGACATCATTCTTTCGCCTACATGCTTGGGCAGATAATCACGAAACCTCTGCCAGGAGGACCATTACTGCTCACCACCAGGAGAGAGACAGAAGAGTAAAGCTCGATTTGCAGCTCTCAGCTTGTCTTTCCAGGTGCTGACAGTTAGAAACTAGCTAATTTCTGCATTTTTTATTGACGATGACAGAGCCAAACTCATGCCTGGCAAAAAGAGGTGCACATTTACAGCAGCTGGTGGAGCTGTGTGTACTCGTGATGGTGGCTAATTTGGCCTGCTACTGAGTACACTGTGAGCAGGAATGATGTGCTCAGCGAATGAGTCGGATATTCAAGTCGCTGAGGGCTGAACGCGGCCCATTTCGCAGAAGCTCAGACAACAGCTTTGCACTCTGCTTTTCCTTGAAGGCAGGAAGACACTGCATAGTGGCCGGCTCTGGACAAGCAGCAGAGCAGCTCCCTCTCAGGTGTGTAGCCTCCAGACTACAGCAGCACGTGCATTAGCCCTGCCCTTCTGCAGGGACGTGTTCAAGACATCAGCAGAGCCCCACAGGCAGCAACTCCCCTGGACGCCAGCATGGTCCTTCTCCTGCCCTGGCCAAGCCACCCAGCCTGGGCTCTGGGTGACAGCTAATGGGAGAGGGGGAAATATGGGCAGCAGGAGCAGGTCCCACTTGTGAGTTCTCACCATCATCTCCCTAGCCCTGCCCTGCGGGAAACAGAAGGAAAGGAAACTGCCCAAGGACAGAGCAAGAGAAGGGTCCTTTCATGGAAAAAGCCCTGGACAACTGAACCCAAAACCATCTGCCTCCTGCTAATGCTAATCTGCGGAAAGGCTGGAATACCTTGTTCAATACTGAGGCAGGCTTGAAGACCCATGGCCATGTTACTGTTATTCTCTGCTTAATTTGCCAGTTTGTGGAGTAACTTCTGTAGATGCCCACTGGCTTTAGCGCCTGCTGAAGCTACAGAGACGGTTATTGTGTGAAACATTAAATGAGTTTTGCTCAGAAACCATTCTCCTTGCCCTTCTGTGAAGTGGGGCATGTCTTTGCCTCCCTCCCTGCAAAACTTACCAATGCTCACTCACAATAATGCTGACAAAGCTCACAATTAAATTATGTGAGGCAGGAATTTCCCGGAGTGGGGTAAAGCAGGGGCAGGGGAGAGTCTCTCCCGTTATGTCTCCCAACCCCTCCCAGGCTGAAAGCACTGCATGTAAAAGCTGCGTATCTTGGGGCTCTGTGAAGGGTGAAGCTATCAGTAAGTTTGGCTCAGCTTCTCCCTCCTTCCAAGGAGGCATAAAAATGGAGTTGAGGGTTTGTTGTGTTTTCATCTCATGTTCTGAAATAAAAGGCAACAGTCACCCTGCCCTTCCTTCACATGTTAGCCCCTTCAAGGAACTGCAAAGCTAAGCCACCCTGGGCCGTCAGTTCAGCATTTGCTTCGTTTCATCTCGGGACTTTACATGGCTCCTGTCAAAACACAGCCACACACACCTGCAGAAAACATATTTCACTTTCACTCTCAGTGTTAAAAAGTACGTTGAGCTTGCCAGATGAAGACAACCTGTGACCGAGCCTGCGTTAATTACAGTAATGGTAATTACGGAGGACAAAACACGAGCAGGGTAATGGGATGTGCTAACACCATCACCAGAGCATGATCAAAAGGAAGGGTCCAGGCACTGCACATGTCAATGGTCACCTTTTTGTGAGGGACAGGTGGCCAGCCAGGGCTCCTTTGAAGTCAGGTCTGTTTGACGGTTTGCCCTGTAGCCTGGTCTGCTGTTTAGTGCAAGCAGGTTTGCTGCATGAGGGGCAGCAGTCTGATGATTTCTTAAAGCTTTTGCAACGTTAAGCTTGCATGGAAATAAATGAGCACAAGCTTGAGCCATTTTTCGAATAACAAGAATAGCCTTCAAACATCAGATTTTCTTGCAGGACCAGAAAGGGCTCTGGATTACAAATGGAATAGTGTGAGTTTCCAAAGGAGACGCCCATCACTCTGTTAACAGGGGAAGCACGATTCCCTGGCAAGTCACGGAACTTTGCGAAGGAGGGTGCGTGGGGAGCTTGCAGACCATGGGGCCGCAGGGCTGTGTCCTCCCACCGAGCGGCTGTAAGTGCCAGGCCCACTCGTAACACATTGCGGTGAGATGAGCTGGCTAGGAAGAGCCAGGGGGAGGACACGGCACAGGCATGTTCACAGAGACACAGGCTTCTTGCTGAAGAAGCACTCGGGGGCTGCGCGTCCTCCTCACCGAGCACCTCCTCCCGCAAGCAAGCCGGGCTCCCGCAGCAGGCAGCCCACTGACCGGGCTGGGGAGGCAGCCATCCCCGGCAGCCTCCGCTGCTCACTCCGGCTGTGATTCAGAGGAGTAGAAGTGGGTGTCAGCAGAGAGCTAGTCAAGCACACGTTTTACCTCATCCTAGAGTAGTAGCTAAAATAGGTCAAATGAATCACACCCTAAAAATGCCTGTTTCTCTGTTGGCTGTCAAGGGAAACGAGGGTGACTAGCTCAGCTGTAGACACCTACACTGCGCAGATCAAGGGCAAGATTCAGTTAAATTTAGGCATCTAAATGATGTGAGCCTGGTATGTAACCTCTCATTACGGCCAGTTATTGCTGCCAGCAGAGCTGAGAGAAGGGTACAGATCACCCTGGAAGTGACACCCACTGCCTCTCTGGACAGCCTGTGCCCTCACCTCCACTCACTGGATGGCTCTGTGTTGACTGTGATCTGACAGAGGTGAAGACACTGACATTTAGACGTTTATAGCAGGTGTCCAATCCTACCCCAAGGGCTAGAAAACACCTCAGGTGTAACAGCAGGGATAAAAGCATTTGCTTGGTTTTTTCAGTGTGTTATGGCAATGAAATGTGGGAACCACTACAAAAAATTTGGACAACCCAGAAGTGTAGAGGTGTGCAGGGGAAGGGGAAAGAGGTGGCGCAAGCAGACCTCTGCAAGGATGTGCTCACAGCGCTAGAGCCCTGTCGTACTCTGCCGCTCCTGCTCTGCCTGCAGACCCTCACTTTATCCCCCAAGCACAATGCTGCAAGTGCTCTGGGCAGGCTCAGCTCCTGAATGTAAGTCCCAGTCTGAGCTACGTTGGGCTATAAACCTTTAACATGGTCTGTCAGGTGACTTAAGCATCCTACCCCAAAGCCAGTGTGTCCAGGGACCACACTTACATCAGCTGGTATCACCGGCTTAGATCACAGCTGATGTGCATTGAAACAGTGCCGCAGTCCCTTTCCCTTCAGGTCAGCCCTCGCATGTTGTTGCTACAAGCACTGCAGAGCTGAACTGCACAGCAGAGCTGATCCAGCTGTACAAAAAGAGTTTTGCTGTTATGCACAAACTTACTTTTCAGCCATACCGGTCCCATAGCCAGGTTTATCCTATGGCCACACAAGGTTTATCCCATAGCCAGGTTTATCCTGTAGCCAGGTTTATCCTATGGCCCTTGCTTTGAACAAGGGCTGTTTTTCTCACCAGCAGCATCACCTTAAGCACATGTTGGGTTCCTGCCTCAACTCACTTGACCTGACATTCCTAAGTTTCCATTACATTTCTGAAAAGCAAGAGGCTCCCACCCACCAGCACCGCACTTCATTCAGAGCCTGATGTGAAGCACATCAAAAAGCAATAGGAATCTTTCTCTTGGTACTGGTGGGCTTTAGCTACAGGCTGCATTCCTTCTAAGATATCCCACACCCTTACACATCCCCAGCTTCTGTGAGCATATTGGGTTTGAAACTATATCTAGTCAGGACCTGTATTGCATTACATTTGACAATTTAAACACACATACTTGCCCCAGAGCTACGGGGTTGTTTGAAAAGGTTCAAGCAAAATTTCTACAGTCTTAACATGCCAGTTGGTTTGCTCAGGCATTTTTAAAAGAAATGCTTTTTAAAGAAATGTGTGTGTATTAGAATGGGTGGTTAAGGCACACGATTAGGATTATAGAAAGAATCCTTTGCAACAAAAATTTGAACTTGTCGCTTAAAATCTCTTTGCCTGTTTTCCAATTTGTAAAATGCAGTAATTAATGCTTGTCCACATTTATTAAGCACTCTTTCAACCCTGGATGAAAAGTCCCATATGAGCATTAAGTATTATTACATCTGGCTATCCTGAGTTGCCACGTTTAACAAGTTCTGCTGTTCATGTCAAATAGGCCAAAAAATTAACGTCATTTGGTTGGTGACTCATTCAGGAGCCAATCCTGATTTCTTTTAAACCAAATCTTACCTATTTTTTTTTAGGTTCACTCCAAAGAGTTGGCAGCGAGAATGTGGTTTGATCTGCCCATCCTCTACCATGATATTGTTTTTTCTCCCCAGCCAAATGATTAAAACACTTTTCACAGGAGAATAACTAAAAATATAGGGATTCCTTTTAGTTTTGCATTCATTTTTATGAGTGAACAGCTAGCAAAAGATTACCCTGCCAGCCAGCATTTTGCAGTATTTTCACAGTCAGTTTAAGGCCGTACAAACCAGCAGGGCCATTAAGAGGGGAGGCTCCTCCTGCCCCCTTCACCCCAGTGCTGCCACAGCCATGCCTGAAGCCAGCAGGTCCTAGAGTGACTCTGTGATTGTGATCAAACTGGAAAAAACGATTCTTGCCTTTTTTTAACCACTCCCACAGTTCAAGCTGAAAACTGGTCACCCAGGTTCTCCACACCTCACCTTCCCTACCCATAACCTGCGGTAACGTTTCCATGCACGTGGATGGTTTTAGCAATTTTTTTCATGAGAAGCAATAAAAGCTATCTGAGATCAAAACATGTAAGGAAAAAAGTGGTTTGGTTTTAATTCACAGACCTGGGCAGAGGTGAGTAAGGAAGATGTAAAAATAGACTCATGTCTTAATTGTACACTGTACCTTTTGGATTAAATCCTCTAGGTATCAGTCCAAAAGCCTCCACCTCAGGGACCTCATTTTCTTCATCATTGGAGTTGTTTGGTGGGAGGGCTCTTCTCCCATTCAGAGAAGGTTTCTTCTTTTCGTTGGTGTTCGTTGCTTCAGACATCCTGTATTAAAAATGTTGTAATACCATGAAAGAAAGAAAGAGTGCAAGGAAAAAGCAAACATGAGCCAGCGTGGCACATGTAAGATGGGAGAAACCAAAAACAGTGTGGGGTGCCAGCAAGCTACACATTTTTAGACTCACATAAATAAAAACTGAGAGGCAGAAAACATCAGTCTAATGATGGAGTACAGCTCTCTGAGGATTGGAAGGCATTTTGTGTTTGTCAAAACACATGAATAAGAGAAGAAGGGGGGTGGGAGAAGGAGAGGGAAGCCTAACACAGAAGTATTTGCCTAGGAGAAACAGGGCATTAAAAACATTAGGGAGTTTCAGGTAAAAAAAACTAGAAAAAAATTAACTCTCCCAGCCTCCAAAACAGCATTATTGAATCCAAAATAGCAAAGTATATTTCCAGAAAGTGCATCACACAGTACCTCCCCCTGATAAAAATGACATTCTAAGTTATACTGCAATCATCCCAAATACTACAGCCTACAACAGTCTGTGGATGATTACTGGAGAATTGTATTTCTGTCCCTATGCACACAAACACCCAATATCTAAAGGGCTAAATCCTGCACCCAGAAAATCCACTTTTGAGAAAGACAGAGAGAGGGGAAAAAAAGAGAGAGTGGGGAACATGGGAAAAAAAGAAAAGAAAAAAGCAGTTATCCACTTATTTCTCTCCCACTAATGATCTTAAGGGAAATCTCAGATGTAGGCTGATCAGAGACTTCTCTTTGAGCTAGTCAAAACTGCTTTCACATCTATTTCAGTGTAAGCACGTAGAATGAAAAAGCCATGCTATCCTTCTAAGAAAATATTCATGGCTGAGAACACAACTTTTTCCCAAAGCTCCTGAAAACAGCAATTCAAAATGTAGCAATTATTTAATAGCAGTAAGCTCTTAAAGGAAGTTTTTCAGTTAGCAAGGGTACCTTCTTTTCAGATAGTATTTTTTGGGGTTTTTTTTTCTTTTGGTTTTTTTTTTCCTTCTTCTTTCTTCTTCTCCCTTGCAGAATTTCTGAAGTGCAATAGAAGCCTGGAAAAAGTTGGGGGCTTTTAAGTAACCTCTGTATATCCTCCTCCCTCCTGTTGCTATAGGACAGTGCTGAAAGGGTTGCCAAGCCCTCCCCACACCACCTCCAAGGATCTGCCACCACTGCTGGCATGACTTTGCTTACTCCCTCCCTCTCTCTGCCTGTCTCACCCCAACCCCACTCACCAAGAGCATTTCAGGGCGCTTGGGCTAAGGAAACAGCTTGGGCACTGAAGTTTCAGTTCTTAGTGAGACGGAGTAGAGCTGCTCATGGCACAAAGGCATATAAAGTGGGAGCCTGGAGGGGATTTTCTGAGGGACACAGCCCAAGAAGCCGTGCTCACCATGTTGCCAGTCTTTAATGGTGTCTCTATCTCATGGTGCCTGCAATGCAACATCAGGTGCTGGTTTTCGGAGCACTCCCAGGCAGACGCAGCGACGGTTCCCCTGCCTGGTGCCTCACAGCAGTCCTTTCAGAGGACTGTGGGGAAAATGGACATGGAGAGCTCGTTGGTGGCCCAGTGGAGAGGACCTTTTTCTTGAGGCCCTGTGCAGTTCAGGAGAGTGAAGGTATTTTGCACCAAACAGTTATGTCTGGGGCAAATGACCTTCAGCTCTTGCCCATGATAAAATGTGTATCACCTAACAACCAGTGTCTGGGGCAGTACCTGGTGGAAGCATTTTAGCTTCATGTCAACTTTGTTCTGTTCCACCAAGCTCTAAGATAACTGCGGGCTGTGTGACACCTCCTCTGTCAGCCATAACTCCACAGACCAGTGGAGTTTTGTGGAGAAAAAGCAGTGTATGGGGAAGAATTCAGTCCCACTGTCCTGCCAGCCTCTGCTGTTTGGCAGCAGAGGTACAAGTCACCTACTAAGAGCATGCATGGGCAGTGGAGAGCCCCTCTTACACACATGGGACCAGCCACGGGCACTTATTTGCCTCGTTTTGCAGGGTAGACGAAAGAGCAAGGAGACACAGTGAAGAGGACTCCACTCTCTTTTAACCGGCTACGGCTTCCAGGCCCGTGATATCAGTGAAGGCCCAAACCTCTGCTGGCTTAACACCATTGAAATCAAGCCAGGAGGCAGAAGAGGGCAGAATTGGGTCACATTCCTGCAACGGGAAGCAGCAAGTAAATCATCTGGAAGACAGGACCCTCATCCCAGTTCCCTGGGGATTTCCCAGTAGAGGCCGTGGCCACAGCGAGGTAGCTCCACACGAGCCAGGACACCTGCACAGCGTGGGGCAGAGATGCCAGCTGGGGACTGGGGAGCAGCATGGCTGCACCAGCACAGCATTGTAGCCGGGCTAACAAGGCTGCCAGGGCTGATTGCCGAGGCACGGCACCAGGCTGCAGCGGTTTTGGAGGCAGCCTCGCTATCTGCACGCAAGTGTTACGCTGTGCTGTCTCATAGCCAAAGGGCTCGAGCTCTCCCCGCCTCCCCCAGCAGGCCGGTAGGCATGTAGCACGGAAAGCCACCTAGCCCGGGGACTCCCCTTCTCCTGCCCCGCTCCCCCCGGAGCGCAGGCACCCCGCAGGGAGAGATCCGGTCCCGTTGCTGGCATCCTGAGCTGCAATTTCCATTGACTCACTTTTAGGCAGATGGGCCCTGCGGTAACCATCTGGAGGGCAAGCGGCACCCCTGGCACCCGGGAACACAACGAGCTTTCTGGGGGAGGAGGCTGGTTGCCGAATTTTTCCTTTTTTTTTTTTTCCTTCCACCCTGATTTCAATGTGGCGTGGTGTGCTTTGTGCCTCTCTCTCCACTTCCAGTCAGCACTTCAGTTCCCAAAATTGCAGCTGCTGCAACGACGTTACAAAAACTGATATAAATATTGCCTCGGTGCCATGCCTGCTGGAGGCCTGCAACACAAATAAGAAATGCCGTCTCCCGAGGAAGTCATGTGCTTCCCCAAGTGGCTGCGGCGCTGTCAGAGCTGGGAGGAAAACTTTCCGTCAGAGTGAGGAAGGGAGCGAGCGGATGCAGCCGAACAGATCCCACCCCAGCCATTGCGCTCAAACAGCCAGCGATTGCAGATGTCTCCCCGCGCCCATGCGCATTTCTCCGGGGCTTTCGGCAGAAGCTGACGATCATGCTGGAAGCGGGGAGGCCAAAATTTTTGGCGGTAGCAGCAGGAGCGGGGCTTTGCATCCAGGGAGGCTAATGTTCTGCAGGCTATAATTTATTTATTTTGTGGGGAGTGATGTAAATTCGTGCTTATGACAGCTCCAGATGGCAAGTATTTTCTCATTACCTTGACTTCTTAGCATTTGCTCTCCCTTGCCTATTAGACTGCACTGGCCTTAATTTAACTTCCGTGGTTCGAAACTACTGACGTCAGGGCTGATGCAGGAGGGGGCACGGAGAACACGAAGACCTGGTTTTCCTGTAGGGCCTTATATTTAATGAATGATGCACTGGGGTGACCGGTGAAAGAGCACTCTCTCTTCCCCTGTGGGGAACCGTGAGCCCGTGCCCATTTCTCAGAGGCAGCCTTCAGATGCTCGTGGCCTTTGCCAAAGACCTTTGCAGTCTCGGGCACCCTTCCCACTGCAATGGGCTTTGGATGATGGACAGCCTTTCCTTCGGATCCCCACAGAAAAGCCATTAAATGGCTGGAAAGCTTGCACCATAAAGGGTTATCCAAAATGCAGTTTCCTGTTGTCACCAGAGCCAGTGTCGCTCTGTTCCAAGTCCTCCCATGCCAGACAAGAGTTTGTGGGGAAAAAAATCCCACAAAACACAAGAGTCAGTAAAGCTTTACAGCCAGAGGAGAGGGCGTGCCAAGATCTGTCACAAGCAAACTGATCAACCAGGTGCTCATATAAATGGGTTGCTGTGCTGCCTGCCAGCGGCTGGATGGGAGGGATATTTTGCCTACCACTACGGTGGCTACACCAAGCACTCCTCAGCAGCAGCTGAGCATTGCAAAGCTCTGCAACAGGCTGACTTCCTTTCTTCCTTTTTTTAAATATTAGCCTCGTGCCATTTGCAGTCTAGGTGGGTGTTCAGATGCACCGCGACATTATACTACAGCATGGGCACAAGCGTACCTGCTACGACATCATCCTCACTCCCCATAAACCAGACTCTTTCAACTCTGATCTTCTATACATAATAATACAACATTACCTCTCTCTTGTCTTCTCAGAGCTTCACTCAGGAACTTGCACCCTTTCTTAGATGATCAAGTCTGTCTTTCCCCTCCTTCTGCATCAGTACTTTTCTCCCAGAAACTGGTGTTCCTCTTAGACTCACAGAATCATAGAATCGTTTAGGTTGGCAAAGACCTTTAAGATCATCAAGTCCAACCGTTAACCTGGCACTGCCAAGTCCACCGCTAAATCATGTCTCTGAGCACCACATCCACACGTCTTTTAAATACCTCCAGGGATGGCGACTCAACCACTTCCCTGGGCAGCCTGTTCCAATGCTTGATAACCCTTTCAGTAAAGAAATTTTTCCTAATATCCAATCTAAACCTCCCCGGGTGCAACTTGAGGCCATTTCCTCTTGTCCTATCACTTGTTACTTGAGAAAAGAGACCGACCCCCACCTCGCCACAACCTCCTTTCAGGTAGTTGTAGAGAGCAATAAGGTCTCCCCTCAGCCTCCTTTTCTCCAGGCTAAACAGTCCCAGCTCCCTCAGCCGCTCCTCATAAGACTTCTGCTCTAGGCCCTTCACCATCTTCATTGCCCTTCTCTGGACACGCTCCAGCACCTCAATGTCTCTCTTGTAGTGAGGGGCCCAAAACTGAACACAGGTATTCGAGGTGCGGCCTCACCAATGCTGAGTACAGGGAGACAATCACTTCCCTACTCCTGCTGGCCACACTATTTCTGATACAAGCCAGGATGCTATTGGCCTTCTTGGCCACCTGGGCACACTGCTGGCTCATATTCAGCCAGCTATTGACTAATACTCCCAAGGTCCTTCTCTGCTGGGCAGCTTTCCAGCCACTCTTCCCCAAGCCTGTAGCATTGCATGGGGTTGTGACCCAAGTGCAGGACCTGACACTTGGCCTTGTTGAACCTCATACAATTGGCCTCGGCCCATTGATCCAGCCTGTCCAGATCCCTCTGTAGAACCTTCCTACCCTCAAGCAGATCAACACTCCCATCCAACTTGGTGTCATCTGCAAACTTACTGAGGGTGCACTCGATCTCCTTGTCCAGATCATTGATAAATATTAAACAGAACTGGCCCCAACACAGAGCCCTGGGGAACACCACTTGTGACCGGCCACTAACTGGGTTTAACTCCATTCACCACCACTCTTTGGGCCCGGCCATCCAGCCAGTTTTTTTAGCCAGCAAAGAGTGCGCCTGTCCCAGCCATGAGCAGCCAGTTTCTCCAGGAGAATGCTGTGGGAAACGGTGTCAAAGGCTTTATTAAAGTCTAGGCAGACAACATCCACAGCCTTTCCCTCATCCACTAAGTGGGTCACCTTGTCATAGAAGGAGATCAGGTTGGTCAAGCAGGACCTGCCTTTCATGAACCCATGCTGACTGGGCTTGATCCCTTGGTTATCCTCTACATGCCGTGTGATGGCACTGAAGATGACCTGCTCCATAACCTTCCCTGGTACTGAGGTCAGACTGACAGGCCTGTAGTTCCCCGGATCCTCCTTCCGGCCCTTCTTGTAGGTGGGCATCACATTTGCTAACCTCCAGTCAATTGGGATTTTCCTGGTTAGCCAGGACTGCTGATGAATGGTGGAAAGTGGCTTGGTGAGTTCTTCTGTCAGCTCCCTCAGTACCCTTGGGTGGATCCCATCCGGCGCCATAGACTTGTGTGTGCCTAAGTGGTGCAGCAGGTCGCTAACCATTTCCCCTTGGATTATGGGGGCTTCATTCTGCTCCCTGTCCCTGTCTTCCAGCTCAGGGAGCTGGGTACCCTGAGAACAACTTGGTCTGTCTCTTAAAGACGGAGGCAAAGAAGGCATTAACTACCTCAGCCTTTTCCTCATCCTTTGTCGCTATGTTTCCCCCTGCATCCAATAAAGGATGGAGATTCTCCTTAGCCCTCCTTTTGTTGCCAATGTATTTATAGAAACATTTTTAATTGTCTTATATGGCAGTAGCCAGATTAAGTTCTAGTTGGTCTTTGGCCCTTCTAATTTTCTCCCTGCATAACCTCACAACATCTTTGTAGTTCTCCTGAGTTGCCTGCCCCTTCTTCCAAAGGTCATAAACTCTCCTTTTTTTCCTGAGTTCCAGCCAAAGCTCTCTGTTCAGCCAGGCCGGTCTTCTTCCCCACTGGCTCATCCTTCAGCACATGGGGACGGCCTGCTCCTGCGCCTTTAAGATTTCCTTCTTGAAGAATGCCCAGCCTTCCTGGACTCCTTTGCCCTTCAGGACTGCTTCCCAAGGGACTCCGTCAACCAGTCTCCTAACCAGGCCAAAGTCTGCCCTCCGGAAGTCCAAGGTAGCAGTTCTGCTGACCCCGCTCCTTACTTCTCCAAGAATCGAAAACTCTGTCATTTTGTCATTGCTACGCCCAAGATGGCCTCCAACCATCACATCACCCACAAGTCCTTCTCTGTTCACAAACAACAGGTCCCGCGGGGCGCCTTCCCTCGTTGGCTCACTCACCAGCTGTGTCAGGAAGTTATCTGTCACGCGATCCAGGAACCTCCTAGACTGTTTCCTTTCTGCTGTATCATGTTTCCAGCAGACATCTGGTAAGTTGAAGTCCCCCATGAGAACCAGGGCTAGTGATTGTGAGACTTTCCCCTGCTGCTTATGGAATATTTTTCTGCCTCTTCATCCTGGTTGGTGGCCTATAACAGACTCCCACCATGACATCTGCCTCATTGGCCTTCCCTCTGCTTCATAAACACTCAACCCTATTGTCACCATCATTAAGCTCTAGACAACCAAAATATTCCCTAACATACAGGGCTACCCCACCACCTCTCCTTCCTTGCCTATCCCTTCTGAAGAGTTTATAGCCATCCATTGCAGCACTCCAGTTGTGTGAGTCATCCCACCATGTTTCCGTGATGGCAACCATATCACAGTTTTCCTGCTGCACAATGGCATCCAGCTCCTCCTGTTTGTTGCCCATGCTGTGTGTATTGGTGTAGATGCACTTCAGTTGGACTATAGATGCTGTCACCTTTTTGGGGGAAGAAGCCCTAATTCCTACGTGGCCCTTCTCAGGCACTTCCATAGTTTCTAACACATTAATGACCCTTGCATCTTTGCTGCTGCATGGATCTCCATCCCTTGCCTCCACTGAGATGGCAGACCGAAGGACCTTGCTAGCACACCGTTCCTCAAACACTGGCGTGCTGCCCTCAGGCTTACCTCTAGCGAGACTGGTTTTATCCCTTTCCCCCTTCAAATCTAGTTTAAAGCTCTTTCAATGAGCCCTGCTAACTCCTGTGAAAAGATCCTTTCCCCCCATCTTCCTATGATGCCCTGCCACACCAAGGCTGCAGGCAGAGTAGAGCAGATTCTAGCAGAAAATATGAATTAAAAAAAAGATATTTTTAAACAGAAGCAAATTTCACAAATGTTCATTTGATGGGTTTGTTTACGTATTTTGTTTTGGGTTTTTTAAAAAACAAAACCAGCTAATATATCTCTCTGTGCGTAACAGCTCTGGCTACCACACACAGAGGAGTATATTTTGAGTTAATGCTGAAAATTCAGAAGGCCCAGATCTGAAACATGACATGTGTATACACGTCTGTATGTGTGAAAGAGGGGCAGAGGCAGACAGAGAGAAAATGGCAGCTCTTCAGATGGTGGAACATTTGGAGAAGGGGATATAGGGCCAGTTTTCAAAAGATATTGTTGCAAATGTTTCTGTTGCAGGAAGAAAAAAAACATATATATATATATATATATTCGTACACACATTCTGCTAGGAAAATGTGGCTTAGGAAATTTAACTCTTCTCTGAAAAATTGTTGTTCCAAACTGCAAGTCTAAATTCAAACGGTAAATCCATATAAGCATCTACATCTGAGCTGGCCATCTTAGGCTCCCTTTATCCTCCACACAGATCTAGTCTAGGCAGTGATTCATCTCCTCCTACAGCAGACACGTAAATAGGTCAGATGAATCATGGCCTAAAAGCGCCTGTTCCCTGTATTGACTGCAAAGGGAGCTTGAGGTGATGGGTCCTACCGTATGCATCTACACTGCCTATGTCTATGGTGAGGTGAGATGAATCCTAGCCTAGGCATGGAAGAAGAAAAGGATTATTTTGGTTTTGAGGCCTGGCTTTCAAGTGCTAAATTATCCTTCACTTTTATGGAAGATACTGCTGCAAACCATTATCAGTGATACACAGTATACAATTCAATACACTTTTTTCTCTCAGAATATGTGGCTGCCACTGCCAATTATGTAAAATATATTTCTTACAATAAGTGTCAGATTACAGTAAAGTACATACATGCTCATGAGTTCAGGCTTGGGAAAACACATGCATCTTTTTGTACTCATCTGTGAAGGCGTTTTGCTTCCTCAGACAGAACTATAACTGTACACGCAGTAACTGCAGCAAAATAAAAAAACAATCATATTGTCTGTTATGAACATACAATCCAGGTTCCCACTCCTGTTCTTACTGACATCTGAATCCAAAGCATTCAGTTGGTTTGGTAGTAGGGGCTGCCCTAGTTTCTTACAGAAAGAGTAAGAAAGAAGCCAAGCTAGGGCAAAGGGGTCTTTCATAAGAGATGATATTCAGAGGCTCCAGCTAAGTTTACTGGTTTATGTTTTGCTGGAGTTGAGGCCGTAAAGGATGAAAGAACATCTCTCAAAAATGGGAATGGACTTCTCTGCTGTGGCCAGCTGACCCAGAAGCTGATAGAGGCACAAAGGCCATGGACCTTAAATTTTTATTTCAACCCCAAAAGAAGAGGACAGGACATCAAAGCAAAGCCATGACTACCTAGAGTCTTAAGCAGGGAAAGAATTTTTGATCAATTTTGAACAAATTTCACCACACGCACTGTACGTTTGGGCCAAAGAAAGAAACTTTTCTAAAGCAACCGCTTCAGCACCACTTTGTCTTCTCAGCCCCACATACCCAAAGTAAAGCTCTTGGCCTAGGGGTCAACCCTACTTTGTCCATCACGCAATGAGACTGAGAAGAGGGACTGTAACTTGAAGAGCAGGGGAAACAGATGATTTGTATGATCCCCTTTCAGAGACTACTGACAGATACCTACTCCCTTTTGAACAGCCATTGCATCTAGGGACAGGGAGAACAAACTATATATTCAGTCTGACAAGACTTTGTCTATCATTCTTGCTATATACTCACAGAGCTGCTTGAATTTTTCCCAATGCACTGGTCTCCTTTTAGTAGATGCTGATTCCACAACACTGAAAGATTTTGCAAGAAAATGACAATTGATTATGGTAAAACAGTTAGTAAGAAGTTACCGAAACATGCTTAGTTTTGATTTGATCATTTTAACTTTTAAGTTTGCAGCCAGGCTGCAGTCCCCAGGTACTGAATGCTGGGATGTCTATGGCAGGACAGGCTTGGGGAGCTCAGGGAAGGGAACCTTAAAGTTTCTGCCAAGACCCAGCTTGAGTTTGAGTAGCTGCAGCTCAGTCCTGCCCCCAGACTGGCTGCTGCAGATCTGCAACCCTCAGCTTCAGAGGGGCTCACTTGTCACATACGGCATCAGATGCAAATGAGGGTCATCCATCTGTGCTGTGCCCAAACTACCATGGCTCCTGGACAGTGTGGAGTCATCTTGGATACATCCAGGCCAGAACTGATAAGCCAAGGAAGACCCAAACCACCTACAAGCACAAGCACAGGGTCTGTGCGCTGTGTCCCTGAAACACTCGTGTCAAAGACCTGGTACAAGACACTGGAGATGTCCCTACATAAAGCCATTTGGGCTGAGCAGGGTTTAGTAGGTCCAGCTCTATGTCATGCACAGAAGATCCTTGTTTTAATGCTAGGTTGAACAACAGCGTTCGTGCAGCATAGCACCTCAGCCAAGAAGCTAGATCAAACCAGAACTCTTCCTGCATCCAGGGGGTGGGTAATACACAACCCAGGCAATCCCGGCATGCTTAGTTGACAGTTGGTTCTAATTAGTTTAGTAACATAAGTGGACATGCAATGTTTCAACCTTAATGTCACAAAGCATTTCAACATTACTGACACATAATGTTTCAAGTATGCTCAATTACAAGATTTCTGGAATTAAAGATTTCCTAAATTTCATTTCAGGGTAAAACTTCCTGTTTCAGTTCAGAACAAAAATACATTTTAAAATGCTTGAATGTCTTGTAGAACAGCTTTTCTTCTTAATACAAACACAGATGTAGTGTGTGGGCCCATACACAACAAAACACTTAAGCACATCTTAACTTCAGTCGTGTAAGTAATTCCATCTTTAGGCATATGCCTAAATCCTGTAATGGGCTCAGCTCAACCAAATGAAGGCTGTACAATATCTGTACAGAAACACTAAAGCTGCCTGTTGATGTTGCATTTCTGCAACATGATGTTGCAGTTTAATAAGTCTCTAGAGCAACTGCTTCTTGACTCGTTTCAAAGATGGTTGCCAAAGTGGGTTGTTGATCCATCTTTCAGTCCCAAGACTGACCTTATCTTTGTGCAAATGAGCTGAGTAATTGCTTGTTTAAGGAAGTGTGCAATGTTTTGAGAAGTAGGTTCAAATGTGGATTGTAAAACATCACAACTGGTTGGTTTGTTAATGGTGGATGTTCTGGAAGGAGAAAGGAAATTGAAAGGATGAATCATTATCCAGATGAAGTTCAAAAGCAATTTAAAAGTCATTTCATAATCACAGATGTGTGCCAAATATACCCATACAGCACAAGCTATAGGCTTTGATTTTTGTGAAGTCTGCAAGTTCTTTCCGTTGCTATTCCCACTGTACCCTTTTGCAGTGTGGTTTGAAAAAGGAGAACGTAAGAAGAAATTAATGACTTCTAAACACTCCACATACATACCTGTCTCTTTCTATAGTGCTGTGCTGCATCCACAAAATTATTGTCAATGTGCACAGTGGAATACGAATACTTTTCCCTTTGTGCTCGTAGTGAGCTCACGGTTGGAGTAAAGATAAAAGTCAGATCAGCTGAGAGACACTGCATCAGGAGGGAAACTCCAGCATGCACCCACAGCAAGGTCCCTGGCTGCTCAGCTGATGTTAAAACCCTATGTTATGAAGAATAGGTGTGCGCAGTATTTCTCTCACGTGTCCAGAAGCTGTATAAATCCTGTCAAAGCCGTACCAAGTCCAAGGTAATAACCATGGTCAACAGGTGCCCTCTCTATTTGAGGCTTATCCATCCTCTCCCGCAATTCCAACTCTGGTTTTGTGACCCTAACAGATCAACCTCTACAAAGTTTTAGGCTGTGATCCTGCAAGAAGGCATGCTAGGACAAAGTTCTGCAGGCAGATATCTTCTCCTTGACTCCTTGATCTCTCTCTGGCCCATCTCTCTCCCAGCTGTAATCTTCACAAACTTTTGCAGGTATCATAGGAATGGTACAATCTTTCACTCTTTTCCTTTCAAGCCATTTTCTTCAACAACCTTACGCTGCCTTTGATTTCCTTTCAAAACATCAATGGCTGGTTGCTGGGGGAGCATTTACTACTTCACTAATAGATTGGATACTCATCTGGAAAACAGCAGTGCAAATAAAATGGGAATTGATCTATCTTCTATATTACACGATCATTTTCTCAGAAAGGCCCCTGGAATTCTTAATCTTCAGACTTGTAAAACATTATAGTTTGTTCAACTCACACAAAAAGAAGGGGATCACTGGCTGTGGCTCAGATGTCTTTACCCAAGTGCCTTGTTTGCCTGGGATTCTTCCTGAAACTCTGTAGCCCCTGTGTCTTACTTGCATAATTCCTTGGAGATGTGCATGAAAATGGGGTACAAGCAGCATGTTAGGAAATGTTAAGAAAAGTGGTGGTAACGTTAGGTTGAAGAAGTAGCCAATGTATTTTCAAGTAAGAGCATAAACATGCTTCAGAGGCATCCACTGGAATACACGGATGGAAATGGGTTCGTTCAAAGTCCTGTCTCTTAAAATGGTCCATGTCACCATCTTGCAGTCTGATTTCCCAGCTCTTGCTTGCAAGTCAGACAGCTAATCAAAGAACAGAAACAATATCATAACACCGTAAAGAGCAGTCACTAGTTAAGGATAATGAGAAGCAAAGAACCTGAATAAATGGCTTTTAAGCAACCAATAAGCTGAATTTGTTTGTATTATACCACAATAAATTTTAATCAAGAACATGCATTCATAAAAAGCAAAGTTGATTTGTGGACCTCTGAAGGAAAGATTTGGGGCAAGTGGGCAAATTGTAATGACCTACTCGTTTAACTTTTCCCATTGGTAGGGCCATTGGCTGACTAATACTTCTGTTCCGTACCTGCTGACAGTCAGCGTTCAAATGTTGAATCTATAGCTCTCTGACACCACTGTTGCCAACGTTTTCTATTGCATTCAATGGTAAATATAATTTTTTGTGTCTGTTACTTGAAATGCCAATAGCACCTCATTAAGAAATGTGGCTCAAAGTAAAATATGTAATTTGTGGGCACAAAAATCAGCAAACCCTTGGAATGTCTACAGAGGCCATTGTTGCAAGTCTTATCTAATGAATACTGCTTTAAGGTTGTGTTTATTCTCACAAAAACCACAGCCTTTCATGAAGGTGACTGAAATATACACGCAGAGCTTCAGGAATAACGCAAATTATGATCTAAACTCACTGTAGCCATGATATCTTTTAGAATGAACTCCCATCAGAACTCTTCATCTTCTTCGCAGCTCTGAAGGCTGAAAACATTACACCTTTTCAAGACTAACCATGCCAAAAAAAGAAGTGCTATCTCACTGTAATAATGTTGTCTTAATTATGTACAATACTTAGCACTAGTTTTACACCAGATGAGTCATAGTAGAAACTTGTACTTTGCTGTTTGACTAAATCCCACAGCACTTAGAACTCCCTGCAGTGAATGCTTACCAGCTTGCGCTCAGCTCTTCTCTCAGACCACGTCTGCTGGATCCTTTGGGGGAGGCTGATTTGAAGGGTGCTGCAATAGGATGAGCAGACACTGTGGTTGGAAATAAGGGCTCAGATTCAGCAAGAACATGCCAGAGAAATGTCTTGAAAGCTGCTCAGTTGTTTATGCTTCTCCAGTCATGTCCATTTTAATTAATTGGGATCCTAGAAACCATAGACGTGGGTTTCATTCCTTTCTTTTTAAAGGGACGGGCTTTTTAAAGGGACGGGCCCGTCCATTATCTTCTGAGTAGAAAGGTGGTCATTGTTTATCATCTTGTGCTGTTTGTCGTAACAATTAAGACAACACCAAACAGGCAACTGAAACACCAGTCATTTACGGAATCCCTGTTTACTTGCCTTACCCCATCTAATCTTTTACTAATAAAAATAATTTCATAGAAGCAGATATCTGTCATTTTATGGAGAATTTTTACTACTGGGTTCTCCAATGAGATAGCATGGTCTGCTGGGCACTTTTTCATTTATGCAGATTTCTTCTCCTTCCTATGTTTCAGGGCTCTCTGAGCTCAAGTGAAATCCCTGGTAAGCACTGGATCTTCCCCTGGGTCCCTCCATGTGCTCATCTCTCAGAGAAAACTGGCTGTTATCAAATCCAGGTAACAACCTTGACAGTTCAGCTCTCTTCATCTGAAACACGTGAATAATACCGTTTTCAAGCCTTCATAAATGGTGTTGGAAACTTCACAGGAAAAACACTATTAGATAGATCTTTTAAAGGTATTTATAAAGTTCAAGCCCAGATGGACTTGAAGCAGAGTATACTGCAGTCTTCAGTCACAGTCAGCAGGAGATGTAGGCTCCAGCCTCATGTTCTTTGAATCTCTGTCTGGAAGACCACATAGGAAATTTAAAGTTAGACATTGTGAAAAATTGTTCCCATCTGCCTCCCCTTCTTCACCCAACAGATATGCAGAGTGCCTAAGTACCTGGCTATCGCAGATCACTGGGAGACAGTTGCTTAAGCTTCTGTCTATGCGAATAACCAATATTCTGTTCATTAAACATCCCCGTAATCAATGTCTTGCTACAGCACCTTCCAAGAGGCTCTTGATTAATTGAAAGAAGTACAATACTTCATGTTGAAATAACAGCTGGTTATGATACTTACCAGTATCAGCTGATAGTCTAGATACACTTCACCAGGAAGCGTTCACTCCTACATGTTATTTAAATAGACGCTGGTTTTTGCAAATTTAGTACCTCTAAACGGAAGTTTATTACATTTGGCTAGTAGGGTCCTTCTAGTTAACAGTCAGTGTTTTTCAAAGTGCAATACCTGTTTTGTCAAAAGATTTACCCAGAAGAAGACACAAGGAGTGACGTGCACGCCGCACTATTGTGTGGTGCAAAGAGAATGCATCCAAGTGAAAGGACAAACAAATCATTCTGCTCACGAAATCATTTCATTTCCATTTTAGCCAGGAATGCACTAAATAATGCATCATTCCTCGGCTACTCAAAAGGTCACCTTTTGGTCTACGAGCAGCTGCAACAGCTGTGTTCCCCCGAGACCCTGCTGCGAGCACAGAACAAAGCATGAGAGCTGATGACAAGCTCAGGGGATGCAGGTATAGGACAGGCTTCTGGAGGCCTCCCAGCAGCTCCAGTTGAGAACCACTGCCAAATTTCCTTTCTCTCATTTTTTACTTCAACCCCAAATAGCCTCCTTCTTTCCCTTCCCCTTCCTAAGTAAATTAGTCATATGTAAATTATGAGAAAATAAGCAGCCAACTCAGATTTTGACACTATGCAGGGACAAGTATCCATGGAGATTAGGGACCTCCTATCCATCATTGATTTCCCATCACATATGACAGGAAGGTACAACAAAGAGAATAAAATAACCCCCCAGGAAGGCACTCTATGAGTCTCTTATTCCCAAACTATAATGCAAGCGAGCTGATTCTGTAACAAAAATACATACTCAGTAGAAGCATCTGACCCACAGCTGGTCTAGATATATCTCTGATATTTGAGACTTTCATCCAGTAGATCTGGATAAAAGAAATTGGTGGCTTCTTAGATATTAGCTCATTATCAGGAATCCAGACATGAGTTTTGCAGCTAGGAATCCATTCAGCTTTCTAGACCAGGGTGTTGGTTATAATATACGGACCTTAGTTTGGAGGGAGTGAGTGTCAAGGGGAAAGAAAATCACCCTGGATTATCGTCTCGTACAGAATCTGTCCCCCTAACAGGTAGGTCGGGGCAGTACAGAGGAGATGTCCTGACCAGACCTGGCTTTGACGGTATGGTGGGTGAAGCAATGTGCTGTTCTTGTAGGATTTCCTCGGTGATCTTTTCCACAGACCTAATCCTGTTCCATTTCCTGAACACCTAAATCAAAATTGCCTACAACCAGAATAGCTTTTGTTTCAAATTAAATCAAACAAGCAAGGAGAGAAATAACAACTACACGAGAGAAAAACAAGCGTGTAACTCACTGTAAGGGCCACCTTGCAATGATGCATAGCAATCCCTCCTAGACAACAGTCTGGGGAACACTTTATTTTTAAAGGTCCAGCACACAATAATAGAATCATAGTAGACATTCATCTAGCCATATGCACCACTCGTATCTTTCCTTACCCAGAAAAAAATGCGAACCTTAAAAAGAGATGGGGAAAAAAACCTAATGCGCAAGCACTGAATTAAATATAATGCAAAAAAATTCGAGTGCATACGTATTCCTCAGCCCATCCAGATGTGCTTTCATCTCCTCCAGTCACTCACACATCAAGATTGCAGCAGACCTCCATGAAAACCCCCTGAGCTCTGGGATTCCCGTCTCTGTTCCAGGGTGATGTAGGATTCATTAACTCCAGCTGCTGCTGTTAGCTTTTCTGCATTGCAATGGTTCGGTGTCACTGCCAGCCAGCACAAAATCCTGCCCAAAAGCACATGCCATGTGGCAAGGCTCTGCTGTTCAGCAGGCTGCCAGCCTTTGAGCCACAGTGGGCACAGCAAGGTGGCAGATAGCAAAGGACAGAAAAGAGAGCAAGGGGTGGACGGGTCCATAGGATTCTTGAAATGAATTGGCAAGCAAATTTTAAAATTTACACTTTAAAAAATGAAAAACAGAATATTGCAGAGTAACCAGTTTTGCCATAATCTGCTCTTTACAACAAGCTAGAGGTCATGGCAGTGAAAGCCAGAGAGGCTCTTGCACCCATAACCAAACTTAAACCTCTTGCTTGCTCATGTACCCCTCTGCAGCTGGCATCTGAGGGCTCTGAACAGCATGTACTGCAAATCAGGAGAAAGCCCCATACACTTCTGACAGCAGCCGTCTTAAACATTTTTCAGCCACATTACCATCAGGTACAGGTGATTACTGGAATTCAGTCTGCATCAATGTTACCGTATATACTGGACTCATCCTTCGGTAGGTACTCCAAATAGGGCCGGGATACAGCTGGCATTACTTAGCTCATCTAGCCAAGCCCAAGTCTGCATTGGTCTGCATGAAAGAAAATAAAGAAAAGCAAGTCCATTATCAGTAGTCTTAAATTTGTTAAGGAAGAGCACACACCTCCTTTGCAAAACACCTATGAGCCTGAAAAGTATAAAAGGCTAAAGACACAGACCAATCACGCCCCATTTATTTAAAATGGGGTGATCCCAGAAAAACTGAGGGATGTTTCTAGCTAGAAACCCAAGCCAGAAAATGATGGCAGCCCGCTGGCCAGCCGACAATCCAGGATTTAGTACGGGACCAACAAACAGCTAAACAAGTGCCCTTCCTAATAGCAAGAGAAGCAGGGATGGAAACACACAGCCTTTGCACTCCAGACCTAACCTTGCCTTCCTGTGCTCGAAAGCCACGTGTTTTTGGACTTCCCTAACGTGATTTTGGAGTCTTTGATGCATCCTGAATTTGCCAAAGACGTTGACATCGCTACCACTATTCTAAGTCACATCCTTTCCTTGGGCTGCCTCTAAAAAAGCCAGCCTCTCTCCACTGACGATGTGGGCAGCCTGGTAAGAGGAGTCTTCCAGTGCAGACTCCTGCACAAGGTGCTTAAAGTCAAGTAGTTTCAATACTGCTCTTGCCCCCCACCCTTCCATCCTTGTTCTTCCCTCCCCGGCTAACGAGACTATTTTCTTTGGCAAAGCAAACCGCATCCAACACATAAAAACAACTGCCAGGCTGGCGTAAGAGTGCATCTGTGCTCCCAAATCAGTGTGAGCAAACCAGCCATTTCCCAGCTTCACACTGAAGCAAGACCAAGAGAGCACCGGTGTCGTCCATCCCATCTCCAGGCCACCACAGTCAGGAGAGCCCAGCCCAGCAGCTGGACTGGAGTCCCCCAGCGCTGCCGTGAGCACCATGCTGCGCATGGTATCTGCTGGCCTATTAAGGTACAGCCATGGTAATTTTTTTCTCTTGAGCATATTTTCAGAGCTCTCCCCTTTGACATACATATTTAATGGGCTGCAATCCAGTTAACATGTGCGCACACTCACGGGCACACTCACAGAGCTGATTACATACAGCTTTCCTTACAGTTCTGATAATCTGGATAATTTATTCAGGTTGGCAATGTTTGAGTGCTTTTCCATTTCCTCTGCAGAAGGGGAGCAATGTGATTGTTGCTGTGGTGATCCTTCCCTTAATATTTTTAGCCATGATCTGGCTTAAAGTCATGACTGGCTCTGGAAAGTGTCGTTTTATTAAGGCATAATATTAAAACATCAGTGAATAGCCTTTTATTTTTCACACTGAATAATATATATATTGATTCCTTGAAACTCACATTTACAGATGCAAACATGTAGATATTCCTTTATCATAAACAGGGCTGGTTTTGGCCGTTATTTTGTAACCCCTGTTCTCCTTCATCCCCTTAGGATGCACGGTCAGAACCTCTGCTCGCCTGGGTTACGTTTTCAGGAGGGTACATACTCACTCAGAAACATCAATGCTGACATTAAAAATAGTTGCACGTGTAATCCCTCAGGCACGGGGTTTAAAAAAGCTACCTCCTTCCCTGTTAGCGAGGTTAATGACTGCTCTGCAGAAGGGGAGCAAGGCGATTTCATTTTTCCCTTCATTCCTGAGGTTGCAGAGCCAGCATTCCTTTCTCTGCAGAGAGGACAGCAAATGTCAGCTCCCTACCTTCATTTATACCTTGATCAATGAAGCTGTTGGCAGAGAGAACTGTTATGCACAGTAAGAAAAGAAACAAGACTTGTCCTACTGATGGAAATGGCCAATGGCAAGTTATTCCCATTTGTAGCCTGGGCTGTAGACACATCCTTGTGTGGCTCTACCAAAGTAAGGGTGGTAGCACACACCCGTGTCCGTCCCCCCCAACCTATAGGTCTGCCATTGCATGGCAGTAGTGCACAGCACACAGGGAGGTGCTGATGGGGGGTGGAGGTCCAGCCCTCAAGCATCCTGCGCTTGTCTCCTTTCCCGTCACTCTGAATAGCAACCTGGAGCGTCCTGGGAATGGTTGTGTTTTTAAAGTTGCAAAACTACTTTCATTAGGCTGCTTTCCCATAATCTGCTTCACGTTGAGTTCTCCCATGGGATTAATCACGGAAAAGGATACCATGCAGTACAGATGAAAATAAACTAAACTGGGCCAATGGAAAGCTGTCTTCTCACTTAGTCGTGATTTTCTGAAAATTATTGTTTGAGATGAAATTTTGTTTGTCTAGTTTAAAATCCAGGATTAATCATTCAGGAAAGCTGACAATTCTGTTTCTCCATTTTGTACCTCCTATGGGTGTTTTCCAGCATTTAAAACAATTTCCAGATTATTATTGTTTGAGGTGGGAATAAACAAGGGGCTTGTTTATTTTCCATTCAGGCAAATAAAAAGTGACATTCCAAAAACTTTTATAACTTCCATCATTGCAACCAAATGTGTTTGGTATAGCTGAATAAACCAGATTCCCAGATTCAGATATTTGTTCTTGAGGCGCACCAACAGAAGCTACCACAAAACTTTTCTTTTACAATGGGATTGCAAATACAGGTGATATAAAACTATACATTTTCTTCATTTTAGTAAGAAAAACTCCTAGAATCATAAGCAGAGAAACTGCTTAGCAGACGCATATACATTTATTTACACACAGACACACACACACAATTACTATGAACTGCATTAAACATGATGACAGAATACCATAGCATCAACGTGCCTGTGTCTTTTGTTTCTCACTGCCTCTCTAGAAATGTCAAGATTTTTAAGATTTCATCTGCAAATTTTCAGTAAGTGCTAGAAACTCATGCCTTCCAAAAAAGCAATATGATCCTCCGTGGTCTTAACACTCTCTGGATAGATGCTGGTAGATTCAGCAGCCGGTTGATGCAGCAAACTACATCAGAGGTGCAAAAAAACAACCTGTGCTGCTCTGATGGAATTAGGACACGGCTTCCTACCACCCCTCCAATCCTTTCCCACGTTCAACAGTGGGACAACTTGGACTCTGCCTTCCCACGGGATCCCTGGAGGCAATGCATCAGACACAGATGACACACACATGTGGCTAGACCGTACCCTGCATGATATTTTGGGGACGCCTTGGCTCCTATGCAGTGGCTGAACAGGGACGCCGTGCTTGTGCTCACGTGCACGATGCCAGCAGGCCTCCCCCAGCTGCAGCCAGCATGTCACCGCTCCACCCCAATTCCCTCGCCAGACCGTGCAGAGCACAATCCAGCTCGTGATCTTAATCATGCGCTGGCATGAGGAGGGCAGGATCTGACAGCTGGGTTGCTTTCACCGTGGCCCTTTCCGTGCTCTGTCCCATACTGCGATGCCAGCACTACCAGAGTAATCTGCGGGAATGCATTTATGCATATCGTGTACGTGTGTATTCTTGCCCACACTATGCCTTAGAAATGACAGAATTCTGCAAAGAAAGGAAGTGAGAGCTCTGGGAGCTGGGAAAAAGCACGCAGGGTCAGCTGAACCTCTTTTCTAGGTCATTTTAAAAGAGTCAGATTTCACTCCACAGACCCCCTGTAATTTAAACTCAGTCCCATTGTAAGAGAAACAAAACCAAAGCAAAACAGACTCTTGGATAAAGCCCAGCCTGCCTAGAGCTACTTTAACACCTCTCATTAGCCATAAATGCCAGGTCTTTCTTCCCAGGCTCAGCTGAAAGTGCTGGATTTTGGCTCCCTTCCCCTTCGCGTGCACCAAGCCTAACCTAACCGCAGCTTCACAGGACCAGACTGAACCTTCAAAGCCCCGCTCTGCTGCGCTCAGCTCCATTTCCATGCAAACTCTCCACATTAAGGCAACCTTCCAACGCATACTCCAAGCAATTAGAAGCTTTCCTACCTGCTGTAAGGCAGCCTTATTGTGAGTATATATCATAACATAGCTTTTTACATGTTATTCCACACCTGGATCGCTGCCTTTGTGGCAGGGGGCTGAGCTACAGCCCCTGTGGGAGCTATGAACGGTGCATTTGCAAGCAGAATGTAGGTTTCTGTGCTATTTCTGAAGCTCTGCAATTCACTTCCTGCCTCGCACGTGGACTGGGGTTTTGCTTAGATGCAAAGCTCCGATTGAGCTGTCAGTTACAATATACTTCTCTTTTTCCCGTTTTAGAAAAGGGATTTATATCCGTAAAGGATGCACTCAGCTCAAAACCCTGTAGCCTTAACTACGTTTGCTCTGGAGCGAATATCAGAGAGACATGAAGGTGTGTGACAGAATTAAGTCTGTGCTATAAAGCAAGCCTAACTTATGTTCTAATCCCAGCCTTGCTGAAGTACAAACAGTATTCTCCTTCGGCTGTACTGGACTTGGAATCAAAATCCCCGCAGAGCTTGATAAGAAGTTGTCCAGGTAAAAACAAACTGAATTTTTTAACAGCATATTTTCTAGCAATTTCAATTATTCTTGCTGACAGTTTAGTTTTAAGGACCAAGTTCTCAGACAATAACTCATGACCCAATTCTGAAGTCAAGACTACAGTTCACCAATAATTTTCCCCATACAACCCTCAGCAATTTAGGAGAGAAAAGATGCTAAAAGAAGGCCATAGTAAGCACAAAAGAGACAAAAACAGTTGGCCAGATATAGAAACCAGATAAACTCAAGTTAGTAATAAATACAGATTTTCAGCAGCAGTTTTTGCAAACCCATAGAGGGGAGCTTAGCAGCTGCTAAGTCAAGGCAGGTAAGAAATTGGAGAGCCTTAACTAGTTACTGCCTTACCACACACCACCTGCTCACCTCCACCCCATGTGAAATGAAGGCAGAAGGTAACTCATGGATAAACCAACACTGAATGCCTTCAATTCTGACTGCATTTCTTCCTCCTTCCCCACTACCAAAAGATATTAAGATGTTTACGCATCTTTAGTCAAATCAGTATCATAAAAGACAAAGAAAGAGCTCAATTTATTTTTTTTTTTTTTTTGGGGGGGGGGGGGAGGCAGGCAGGGGGAGCAAGACCAGGATATTTACTGTCTCACCTTTCTCCAGAGCTTAATTTTGAATTAGTTTTCTGGCTTGGCTAATTAGCCTACACACTGATATTTTAAAATTATGATTAATTTTTCCAGCTCCTTAGAACACAGGCTTAATTCTAGTAATCACAGCTGCTCATCGCTATAGCTTGTTAATACTTATTTAATCTTTGAGGCCTCAACTTAAAGCCTCCATCTCTGGATACCTTTACGGAGAAGTTAGACACATATCTATCTGGGATGATGTTGATATAGTTGCGCTTGCCTTCAGAAGGAAAGATGGTTTAATGATCTCTTAAGGTCCTCTTCAAGGCTAATTTGCCATGACAAAGTCCAATGATAACACAACCTAATTGTACTATTTCAAGAGAAAGTTACCCCATTGGAGTGGCTCCCCCCCATGCTCCTGCTTCTCTTCTGTTTGTGTTCTAATAAATCCTTTCTCTTTAGTGTAGTTTGGCCATAAGAAAATCAGGAAGCATATCTTTGAGAAACTATCCCTAGGCCAGATAGACAACTTTCAGGTGACAGATAGGGAATTATCAGCTCTATCTTTCTATTCTACCATCTATTGTCTGTGACATAAAACTAGGATATTCGATACTGGGAGGAGAGGAGTAAAACAGGGTCTCTCACCAGGGTTTCACGGACAGAGGCTCTGAGACTCTCCACCAGCAGAGCACTCAGCAGTACACATTTGATCTGGACTGGATCTGGGCAGAAGACTGCGTTTCTGTCAAGTTAGTCATAGTACCTGAGATAGAGGTAATATCTGCTCTGGCACAAAATTTGTCATTGCCATTTCCAACCTTAGGTGGTCATTGGACATTTGAACCTGTTGTGGTTTAACCCCAGCTGGCCTCTAAGCCCCACGCAGCTGCTTGCTCACTCCCCCCCAGTGGGATGGGGGAGAGAATCAGAAGAGTAAAAGCGAGAAAACTCATGGGTTGAGATAAAGACAGTTTAATAGGGAAAGCAAAAGCCACGCACGCAAGCAAAGCAAAGCAGGGAATTCATTCACTCCTTCCCATGGGCAGGCAGGTGTTCAGCCATCTCCAGGAAAGCAGGGCTCCATCATGCATAACGGTGACTTGGGAAGACAAACGCCATCACTCCGAACGTCCTCCCCTTCCTTCTTCTTCCCCAGCTTTATATGTTGAGCATGACATCCTATGGTATGGGATATCCCTGGGGTCAGTTGGGGTCAGCTGTCCCGGCTGTGTCCCCTCCCAACTTCTTCTGCACCCCCAGCCTCCTCGCTGGTGGGGTGGGATGAGAAGCAGAAAAGGCCTTGACTCTGTGTAAGCACTGCTCAGCAGTAACTAAAACATCAGTGTGATATCAACGCTGTTTTCAGCACAAACCCAAAACATAGCCCCATACTAGCTACTGTGAAGAAAATTAACTCTACCCCAGCCAAAACCAGCACATTCTCCACCCCTTACTCCATACCATTCACATCATGCTCAGGTACCACACTACCCGTTACAAACTCATTAACCACCACCCCCCTTTCCTATCCTTTGATGTAATACACAGATATCATTCCCTTAGTCTATGGACTATCCCATAAAATATCTGTACAATGTCCACAAATGTCAATGGAGTTCATTTAGTCCGTGGCTTTGGCCTCCATCTGTCAGGTGGTCACTCAGGACAGGAGAGGTGGTGTGCTGCGTGGAGTTACAGGGTGCCAAAGCCAGCTCAGGTCAGGTCACTGCTGCACTTGTACTGCTTCTTGTAAGGCTTGTCCTCCAGTGGTTCAGGTGGTTCCTGCTATAGCAATTCCCATAACACACAACTCAAATCATGGGTTACAACAATTTAAAGATGTTTCCATTACAATCTCCAGCCCTGGTCCCTTTCGACCAGACCATCAGGTTTAACACTGCAATGAACCCCTCCCCTTGCCCCTGCTCTGGCTTGGACTTGTCCACAGACTGCAGTCCCTTAGGGGTGTACCTGCTCAAGTAGAGCCTTATCTATGAGCCACAGTCTCTCCAGGGGTATGCCTGCTGCAGCATAGACTTATCCACAGCCACAGTTGGTTTGAGGTGCACCTGTTCCAGTGTGGCCTTCTCCATGAGCCACAATGTCTTCAGAGATATACCTGTTCCAACGTGGCCTTAGCCACAGCCACAGTCCCTTCAGAAGTAAACCTGCTCCAACATGGCCTTACCCATGGCTGCAATCCCTCCAGGGGTGTACCTGCTCTGTTGTGGGCTTATCTATGGCCACACACTTTGAGGTGCTCCAGCATGACCTCATGCATAGCCACTGATGCTTCAAGGTGTACCTACTGCAGTATGGACTTATCCACAGCCACAGACGCTTCAAGGTGCACCTGCCCTGATGTGGACTTATTCACGACCACAGATGCTTGGGGTTGTCCTGCTCCCGTGTGGACTCATCCGCAGGTCACAGTCCCTTCAACTCGAGTTCACGCTGGAGTGCCAGCCTGTCCAGTGCAGCAGCACAGAAACAGCAGCGATGCCCTGGCCAGCTGCCAGCCCAGGCACATCACCGTTGCTGTTATCAAAAAGTTCCCAGGCACAGCAGAGTAAGGTGATAAGCAGTACAGCAAGCAGCGAAAGCAAAAAGCAGCCGCTAACGAGCCCTAGACTCTAATATACAGTAAGGCAAGCAAGCCCCATGGCAAGCACCGGAGCCTGCCAATTAATAGCTAAACAGCAATAACAGCTATAAATTTGATCTAGCACTTTCCAATCAAACCTGTCATTATCTTGAAGCCTTTGAGCCTCACATTGGGTGCCAAAAAGGACTGTCGTGGTTTAACCCCAGCCAGCAACTAAGCCCCACACAGCCGCTTGCTCACTCCGCCCTAGTGGGATAGGGGAGAGAATCAGAAGAGTAAAAAGAAAACTCATGGGTTGAGATAAAGACAGTTTACTAGGGAAAGCAAAAGCCACGCACGCAAGCAAAGCAAAACAAGGAATTAATTCACTACTTCCCCTCAGCAGGCATGTTGTCCTGGTTTTGTCTGGGATAGAGTTAATTTTCTTTATAGAAGCTAGGATGGGGCTATGTTTTGAATTTGTGCTGAAAAGAAAACAATGGTGATAGCAACAACTAAAACAACAGTGTGTTAAGTAGTGTTTGCACTAGTCAAGGACTTTTCAGCTTCCCATACTCTGCCAGGTGCAAAAGAAGTTGGGAGGAGACACAGCCAGGATGGTTGATCCAAACTGACCAAAGGGATATCCCATACCATATGACATCATGCTCAACATATAAAGCTGGGGGAAGAAGGAGAATGGGGGGGATGTTTGGAGTGATGGCGTTTGTCTTCCCAAAGTAACCGTTATGCATGATGAAGCCCTGCTTTCCTGGAGATGGCTGAACACCTGCCTGCCCATGGGAAGGAGTGAATGAATTCCTTGCTTTGCTTTGCTTGTGTGCGTGGCTTTTGCTTTCCCTATTAAACTGTTTTTATCTCAACCCATGAGTTTTCTCACTTTTACTCTTCTGATTCTCTCCCCCATCCCACCGGGGGGGAGTGAGTGAGCAGCTGTGTGGGGCTTAGTTACTGGCTGGGGTTAAACCACGACACAGGTGTTCATCCATCTCCAGGAAAGCAGGGCTCCATCACACTTAACAGTTACTTGGGAAGACAAACGCCATCACTCTGAATGTCCCCCCCTTCCCTCTTTTTCCCCAGCTTTATATGCTGAGCATGACGTCCTATGGTATGGGATATCCCTGGGGTCAGTTGGGGTCAGCTGTCCCAGCCGTGTCCCCTCCCAGCTTCTTGTGCACCCCCAGCCTCCTCGCTGGTGGGGTGGGGTGAGGAGCAGAAAAGGCCTTGACTCTGTGCAAGCACTGCTCAGCAGTAACAAAAACATCCCTGTGTTATCAACACTGTTTCCAGCACAAATCCAAAACGTAGCCCCATACCAGCCACTATAAAGAAAGTTAACTCTATTCCAGCCAAAACCAGCACAGAACCATATCTGGAGACACTTGAATGATACCTATAGCATCAGTGCTCTGGGGTGCTCATAGTGTGGCCACTATGTCTATAAAACACTCCTGCGGAACTTCCTGTTGGGTTTGCTCTACTGTCAGAGTCTGGTCTAAAAAGAAATGAGTGCCTTGGTCCCCTGGCATTTCTGACAGATTTTTTGATGCAGGTCCTATAACAATTATGAAGCAGTTCACAACCCACACGTGCATATTTTTGAAGTGTGAAATGTTCCAGAAATTCCTCCTGGCGTATTCATAATTTCTATCTTCTGTGCTGCTTTTCTTTTTTTCTTATTTCCATTCTCTGACCACTTCAGTAAAGATCAACAGTCATTATATTGTTCTGTCTGAGGGATCAAATCCCTGTAGACAAATCTCTGCAATGGCACACAGATCTGCAGACATATTTTTCTGGAAAAAGTTAAAATACATTTGAATATTGTTCAGTATAGTGTAATATTTTGTCTGTCCATTTTTAATCACCTCTAGAGTGAAGCTTTATGTTTTTCATTTGAACACAAAGATTTCTTTTATGCCTGAGATGTAACTTAGCAGTGGGCAAAGCAATTGCAAAAAGAGAAAAGGAAAAGGGCTGAACATTTCACCTCCCATCAGAAAATAATGAACCCACAGTGAGCTACAGAGAATGCATGACCCCAGCTGAAGCCCTCTCCATCTTCTCACCACTCACTCCTGTGACTTGATGCAGATCAAAGCCTACCCACCCCATGTAAGACTCCTGTTTCAGTGCTCTGGTCCCGGAGAGACTTTGGAGACCAGCACAGAAGTTCTAAACCTCCCACGCTCAAACTGAGCCTTCTCCTTTGCCAAAAACATCTGACAGGACTTCAGTGACACTCTTCTACAGATGCTATTTCCTGAGCTGGGGTTGTACAACATGGCAAGCCACAGTAACAGGCAACTGAAGCCCTTTAAGTGGCTGTGTTTGTCCCCAGAAAGGAGTAAGGGGATGAGGGGGCAAGGAGAGAGATGACTTCTGGCAGCACTCGGCCTGAGTGGACTTACCAGAGTTTTCAGCAAACACAGAGTAAACTGGAAGGGGACACTTGGTCTGTAGCCTGGTGGCCAGCAGTAGGAGAAGGAGCAGAAGACTAAAGGAGGAGTTCCCTGGCCGCAGAGGAGAAAGAGCATGGTGGGTTATCAAAAATCACATGGACATCAGGGAACCATCTGGACCTCTTTCTGTGGTTTGCAGCTGATCTCCAAATATTTAGTGGAACGCTGCTCCCCATGGGTGCAAATGTTTGCTCATTCTTACAGGAGAAACAGTAACACGCAATTAGAACTATTCTTTGTAATGCTGCACTGTTTACAAACATGCTGGCTGGAAAAGGATGAAAGTTGGTTCTGTTTTTAAATTATTTTGGTTTATATTTTAGTTCTCTAAAATTAACCATGGTAAACCTGGCTGCATCTGACAGCCAGATATAATAAATTCAAAACCTTAATGTCTGTCTCTAAAATCAAACAAAACAAAAGTAATCCTCTTTTTTCAGTTCTCTCCTTTAAAATCCTTTGACTGCCACTGCCTCTGACTCCTCAGATTAAAGGAAGGGTCTGATCCTCCACCATTGGCTGTATACATCCAAGGGACAGTACTGAAGGCTATGGCATTTCTCCAAATGCATATAACCAGCAGCAAAATCTGGCTGGGTGACTTCAGGAAGAGTTTTCCTAGTGGTACCTCTGTGCTGTAACCTGCTATGGGGAACAGCAAATCTCTCTACATTCTTTTGGTACAGCACACCCATTACACAGCCCCATACCTGTGATAATACTGTGCTAAAACTATGCACCACAGACAAGATGTCAGAGACAGTAAGAGGTAGCAGATAATAACAATTTCCATTTTATGATCCTCTGGCAGATGCCACTGTCAGCGCTGAGCTTCCCTTACCTAAAGAGGGGACCCACAACCAATACATTGCTGTCCTCCCAGAAAGGTGTCCTTTGGAGCAGAGCGTGGTGGGAGCCAGCCCATCCCCAACTCTCCTGCCACCCTCCTGCCAGCATAGTGTTTTAAATGATAAGGTCCTACTCTTAACATGCTTTGTGCCCAGTCTCCCCTCCAAAGGCTTGATACTGTCTACAAACATCATTTCATAAAGCATTTTTCCATCCAGGCTGAGAAAATATATGGCACAGTCCCTCTAGTTCAGTTTGGATCTGGTGAGATATATCAATGATGCTACACTATTACACAGTCCTCATAGTCTTTTGTAAGATGCTTGGTGTTGCCAGAACATTGCCTGGTTTACGCTAAACCAACAGTCTCTTAATTCATTTATTCAGTACCACATCATTCTTTATTTTAAAATATTCTGTGATTTGTCTGGGTAGTTTTTATGCAAGCACATGTCCTTGTCCGTTGGCTTTGTTCCAGCCTGAGGTGTTAAGTTTTTCCTAGAATAGCATTGGTCGCACTACAAATAGACCTCACATATCCAACCCTAAAGGCTGCAGTATTTCAATGTTGTTTGAAGTCATTGTGTCTGTAACGCCGTCCCTCCAAGGGTCTGATGAAGGGTGCTAACATATATGTCATTTTTTAAACTGTACACCAGTTAAGGAAAAAAAAAAGGCACTGCATGGGAAGTATCACTGTGAATTGGATTTATAACATTTAAAGAACCAACAAGTGGACTGGTAATGTGACGTACCTACAGATTCAGATACTAACTTCAAGAGATGGAGTACTTTCACTGAGTGCTGAAAACTCAACCTGGTTATAGAAGAGCTCCTAATTTTATTCCTGCCTGGCCAGATATAAACTTTTGTCAAACAAGGAGTTACTGGATTTGTCAAAGATGTAGAGGAAACCTGTGTTAGCCTAGAAGCTGCAGCAGATAAACTAATGGTGAGTTTCAGCCTAACACCTAACGAAGAATCTGGCCTATGCTATAAAGACAAGACTAGTCTGGTCAGACTATGGATGCTATGCTATGGGCCCACAGCAGAGACTGCCATTTAACAATGCAGTTCTGGGAACTGCAAAGTCACATTCCCCTCGGGATGCCCAAGTAGGTTGGCTCTTGACTCCCTCTAAGCATTCAAAAAAATTGGGGGTCTCAATTACAATCCTCTACAATGCAAACAAAAAAAAAATTAAATCAAGTAGTACATTTGGACTGAGACACAATTTGTTTCGATAGGGAACAGAGTACAGTATGGTTCGGCTGCAAATAAAACCTAACTGCACTTAACAGCATCCTGCAAAGCTGCTAAGGACCTATACACGGACAGCAGGATCAATATAAGATAAACTTACATTTCATAGCTGGAATCAGAGCCACTTCATACTGACAAAATAATAAAACAGCAAAAGAACAATGAGACACTCTGGCACATGTGTACATTTTCTAAACCCACACATAATGAAGGCTTTAGCAATGCAGAACTCAACCTCCCAGCTCAAAGTTTTATTGGCCATTATCTCACTGGATTTGGAGCAACAGCTCTGAATGCAGTAAAAGACATTCATTTTTCACAATGTTTCCCCACATAACTGACAAATTTATCATTGTTATAAAAACGGACACAATTTTGAAATCCTCAGAGTGCCTGACTTGTAATGGTACCAAATATGTTTCTCTTTTCATTAGCATTCAGGGATCGCTATGCCCAAACCACCCTCATCTACTTTTTCCACGCACAGAGATGCAGCTGATGTTGAATCACCAGCCATCTTGGTCCTTGTCCAAGGTAATAACTTTGGACTAGAGCAATCAGATATAGAGACATTGTTTCCAAATTCGAATGGAAACTGCTAGGTGTCCCCAACATAGCCTCCCACTGGCCTATTTCAGTATAGCATGAACTCTGTGAAAATCTTTTGGCTACTCCACCTCCCTGCTGCTTGAGAACTATAGACACTTCTCTCAGTCTGTAGAATGGTTGCAAAAGTAGGTATATTCAGAAATACAAAAAATGACCAAAGAGCTCACAAGTACTACCTAAACCTCTGGAATGCATGTATTCTTCAACAGGCTTTGCGCATCTTCCACCTCCAAGGACAGAAAGCGAACGAAACAGCAGCACAACATGTTTCAAGGGGTAACTGTCTGAAGAGGTCACAGGCAAAAGAAAAGGACAGAAATTAACAGGGCATCAAGGTACTTGGTTGGCCAAATTTTGCTTCTCCCAGGGAGAAGCACTGTCCTCCCTTCATGTATTGCTACCTTGTGAAAAGAGTGGGTACTTGAAGCCAGAGACCTCCTCTTTTCTCCTGGGGCTGGCTCAGCTCTTTGGAGCTCAGCCCAATGACCCAGATCTCAACGCCACATCATTCTGAAAACACGTTTGACATCTTGTCTCTCTTTCATGAAGTCACTTTAGGGGCCTGATAAGAGACGTAAACATGGTTCCCCTCAGCTGGACATGCCTAAACTTCCCTGCTGGAAGAAAGCTTCTTCAGGAAAGGCTGCACCCTTTTACTTCCCTGAATTCACTACACACTTCCTCACTCTGCCATCTCTCATCCTGTCCACCCTCCTGCTCAGCACAGACCTCTGTCTCCTCTTTGCCCACAACTCTCCTTTCTTAGACACCCATCCTGGAGCTCACCACAGCCAGTGACACCAGGGAATGAGATGTGGTGGCCGTTCATATCATCCTCTGCTAGCCCCTTGAATAACTCTTGCACCAGTTGTATCGCTGTCCTCTGGAACAGCCAGGTTTCAGCAGGCAATGGTATCACAGCAAGTGCCATTAACCCAGTCACATCCACACATCACATTTTACCTTACAGAGCCTGCAGTAAGGATCTGCCATCTTTATTTCCACTTAGCTTCTTCTCAACTGCCTTCACTGTAGCCCTCACTCCTTTTTTTTCTTTCCGTGTCATACTCAGACCTAGCTCAAGTGAGCAAGGGTTAGGATACTTCTCCTCTCACCACAGCCAGCTAGGAGTTTGGCATAGCCTAAATCAGTTGTCTGTGCTTTCTCTGCAGTAAATGGAGACAGCTCCAGAGGGCTGGTCATCCCACTGTATTCAGGTATGCCAGAGAGGGGGGAGCGCATCACCTTGTAGAGAGCAGGAAGTCAGGCTGCAAGCTCCAAGATGAGAAGCTGAATGTTCAGGTGGCTACAGTTCGGCAGTGCCACCCTTACAGCACGAATAATAGAGATCTGAAAGACAAAGACTGACTGATCAAGACCTTCACTCCTCTGGAAGTCCAGATGTCCTCTCCTTTCCATTATCACTTTCAAGCTGAAGAAGGTGGTGATTTCTGGTGTCCCCAGGAGGTTGTGAAGACCATAAGGGCATATTCAGCACTGGTCTGTGGGGCTGACATCAGTTCTGTGCAACATCATGCTCAGTGTTAGGTTATCATTTGGGTCAACAGCCACAAATGTTTCTTTCAAACTTCTTTTCAGACTGTGCATCAAGGTTAAGCCTAGTTCTCCAGGACCCACATCAGCCTCCATTTAAGGGAAGAAAAACAAAGGAAACAGTTCCTTTGAAACTACTAACGATTGAAGTCTTTTAATTCTTTTCCTGTTTGCCATTAATTTCTGCCCCTGTGAGTCTCAGAGCTTGCTGCTTTATCTTCTAAGCTTTAGAAGCCTTGTTTTCCTCAAGGACACCTTGGATTTATGAACATTTCTTTCTTTGTTCACCATGCCCTTCCAATTTTTTTTCAGAATCAGGAAGTCATTACAGCACCAGTTGATTCTCTCTCCTTGCCAAGTGAACCTTGAGTTTGGAAAGTGTTTTCTGTATGCAGCAAATCTTTTCTTGATCATTTTCCAAGTAATACAGAAAGCCTATTATAAGAAAGAAATCTCTATATATTCTTACAAAAACATAACATTAATAAAAAGAGATAAGTCTAGACTGATCCTCAATTTCCCAACCCCAATTTTCAAAACAACCAAAAAAAATATATTATATATTACCTTCATTCAGTGAAAAGATGGTCTCCTTCGTAAATCAACAAATTCACCTTTTCTCAAGCCTGCTTCTCCTTAATAGTCTCATATATACTTTCCTCCTCACCTCGATTCTTCTCTCTCTGCTCATTATCATTAGGGAGTACTATTCTTACCAGGCATGTAAATGGGAATCTTGAAGACTTTACTGATGTCCACATCTACAGTCTCATTTTTCCTTTATGTCCTTCCAAGTCCAACCTAAGCAATGCACAGTCAAGTCAGAGACTACGTATCTTTATTGACAGCGAGTCCTACTTAAAAATGCAAAAGAATTCAATCTTCTCTCCTGATTTCACAAGTCTATTTAAAAGGATATTCCTTCAGTTTAGGATATATCCTGATAATAGAGTTAGAAGTTATTTCAGGTCTCTTAATTCCCCTTGCCAATTTGTACAGCTTTTCAGGCAGACATTGTCCAAAATACTGTTAAAAATATTTTTCCCCTGTTATTGTGACAAACCCCAAACAAATCAATAAATGCCTAGCCTGCTGAGCAAACGTGAAAAAGAGTCTGTATGAGAGACCACCAAAATATGTTGTCAGACTATCCATACTGGCAGGGAAAAAGTAAGTACTGAAATAACGAACCAACGCCAGGCTGAGTTACCACACGTGGCTGTTAGTAAGATCATGCTATCATTCATGAAGTGAGCAAAAGAAAGGCCACTCATGATGCGCTGTGGAAGGCAACAGTAAAGCAAAGGGCAGAGCCTGGCCACGTGCATGAGAACGGTGGGATCCCGCTTGACCTGCAAGAGTGAGGTATTTCCTACTGGAGCGCTGCATGTGATCCACTGGGAAGGGCGGAAGGGGAGGCAATTTCTAATGAGTAATCCCTGTGTTTACTAGAAGACTTGAAGAAGGAGCAGCCTTCGTTGCACTCCTAATGTTGCCAGTGGTGGGAGGGAGAGTCTATTCCTGATGAGTCTGTCAGAAGGCAAGGAAAAAAAGAAAAAGAAGAGAAACCAAGAAATTGATAAATTTGCAGTTTATCCCTGGCTTAAAAGCCCACCTCGTATATTGCTCCAGATCACAAGCCCAAACCTGCTTCCAGGGAAGTCAGTGACAGCCAAGAATCAGGATCCATTCCAGTTAAGTATTTTATATCCTTACAAGGGATATCTGGAATATCAGTGGACATATAAGTTCCCGGTTCCTTTCAGCACACAAATACCTGTGTTCTTTTAGAGTATAAATATTTTAAAACCGCTGATTCTTGCATCTTGCTCTTACTTTAATGGTCTTTGGAAGCTAAATATAACAATCATTACCTGCACTCGCTTCATTTAAAATCTCATCAGCTTGTCTACACAACACAGGTTGTCACATGGATGAAGCCACAGACACTCTTTGGACATTCTTGGGCTGCTCCTCAGAGCCCCGAGGAGAGCAAGGCACAAGATGAGCAGCAGCCTAGGTCTGAGAGCCTGTCCTGGTCTTCCTGCTACACCGAGGTGCAGCAAGGCAGTGCAATCTGCATGAAAGATCCTCATACAATGACAAAACCAGCAACCAGATAAAAATCAGGAAGAAAAGCAGAGTCCTTTAGCTCTTCTTCCAGCAGAGTCCATTTCAGAAGCACAGGCAGAAGCCCAGCCTGAGGTTTACCTAGGAAGGTCACAGGCAAACATTTGCCAGTTCATGACACCTGCTTGCGTGAAGGTCATCCTCTGAAAACTACAAAGTTGTTCCTTATGATGAAAAAAAAACACAAAAAACTGTCAAGACCTACATTCTTGAGAGCTTTCCAGTCTCTTCAGACATACTGCTTGGGGTTTTAGAAAGCATCAGTCCTCAGTTTTTTTCACAGTGGGATTCTCTTCAGTGGTACCTTCCCAGCAAAAGGGAATCCCACTGCATCCCTTCTTCTTGTAGCACAATGCAGAGGGCCACAGGGTCATCATTGCATCAGGCCGGTAGTGGTCCCCGAGACCAAGAACCTTAGAAAAATTTTATTGGCAATCAGTTTATGATGTCTGATCTTGTTCCTCATCAGGATTGCAACCCATTAGGAAGGGTACCCCAAACCAGCTAGCAAAGCTTTTAAGCTGCCCCCCAATTTATAGGCACATTCCAGATATGTAACTGGAAGAACTAAGCTAAGCAAGTTTTTTAGAGTATTGCCTCTGTTTTACTGGGATGATTTCTGCAACGTGCTGCTTGTCTTACCAACTCTTCAGACCTTAGAAGGAGCAAGAGGGAGAAAATAAAAGAAACATCACCAAAAATGAGCTAAACCAGGTTTTCGTTTCAGAATCTAGTGTGAAACAAAAGCTGTACAGCATGTAATGCTGGTAATCTCTGCTTTTCAGCAGTATTACGCTTCAATTTCTAGCTCTTGCTCTGGATAGTCTTGAGACACCTAGCAGGTTTCAGACTGCGTAGAAATTAGGTATTTAATGGTGCAGGATAAATACACATAATTACACAACTCTACTTTTTAGTGTATCAGTATTCTTAATGCCTATAGAATACAAACATTTCTGTGTCACCATGTAGAATGGTGACATTTAATCTGGAATTAAAATGCATGCAACTTGAGGGCAAAACAGCACTGCTGTTTGACTACACGTAATCGTACATCAAGAAGCAAAGAAGAATATCACATTCAATTAATGCTTCTTACAGCCGGAAAGCTGCAGAGTGGAATTTAGTCACTTAGCTGGAGGGAACACTATTATTCTTATTAAAGAGAGACGGGAAATTTCCTCATTACAAATATAGCTAATTAAAAGATGAATTTTCCATCTCGTAATAAATTCCAAGATACCAACATCCAGATTTTATTCAAGACAAAAAAAAAAAAAAAAATCTTTAAAAACAACTTTTCAAAGTCAAGACTTCCAAATATTTCATGAAACAAAATCCTCTATAAATATTTCATGTGAATGCTTTTCAAAAAGCCTGAAAAGACTGTTTGGATAAAATCATCATCTTTTTGACTTTTACATAAATGAATGGAATATAATGTATCTGAAAAAAATGTCAATAAAGCAATACATGTTTCTGCTAAACATTTCAATTTGTCAGCTGAACACTGCAACAGAAAGTTTTCCATCAGGTAGGTGTACAAGGAGGCATCAGGAAAAGCGATTTTCTGTAACACAATTCGGACCATTATTTCATGGAAAAAAGTATTATGAACTTAGAAAAAGCAGTCAGACAAACACTTTTCACCAAAGGCAGTGAAAACTAGGTCACATGTTTGTGCCCTTCAAAAATTCCTCACTCTTTTTTCCTACTTGTGCCTCCTCCTGAGTATTCTTTGAGGGGGTCAGGATGTGCAGGAACGTTACAGCTTTCCTGTCAAGCTGGAGTCCGCATAGTTTACGACAGCTGAGACTCACAGGCCAAAAAAGGCTGCACAGCAAATAAAGGCTGGACACCTCGTCTTGCCCTCTCCTAGAGTTCTCGTTCCAAGTCACAACATCAATATTAAGTCAAAAGTTGTGAGAGACAAATTCACATCAGTTTCAAAGACCTGTAGACAGAAAAACTGTGGAGGAAATTGCCAACCCTGGAAAAGAAGCAGCCTATATAAAATTAAATTTAAAAAAGAGAGCACAACATATTGATCTGAGCTTTGCCAGAATAAAATATTAACCATAGGACTCTTCCCTCACACCAACCACGAGCATTATACTGATAAAAAACCATGAAGACAACAAACTAATCTCACAAAAGAAAGAAAGAAAATAGCCCAGGGAGATTTAGAACAGCACTTGCCCCAAACAGGTTTTCTTAAAATATTTTGCCACAGATAAAAGCGCTTCACTTAAAGAGCTTTACTTCCTTTTCTTGGGCAAATGTTTGTAAATCAGAGAGGAAATGGCCAGTAACAGTCCATTGCAGATTTACAGGAACCTTTTAGTTGTATATTACGTGACCCTTGCTACCATGTGAAGGTGATGTCCATTGGGTTAGCTGGGATCACAACACAATAAATCGTAGAGCTTTTTAATAAGTGACTCTCTCCTGTGGCTTCCGCTGTCCTCTGTCTAGTCATCCATCTCTCTGCGATTTATAGGATAGCACACCCCAATCCTACAGGTAACTCCAAACAGCAGCAATTTATAAATCAACCTACCTGGTAAAGCTTCTCTCCTTCTTGCTCTAAATGAGGTGCCTACTCCCCAGCCCGAGACTCAGGACTTTTTCATAGTTTCCTCTTCTCCCATCCTGCCCACACTGAAATAAGAGCTCTATGACAAAGGATATGGGGAGTTTTCAGCTTTTCCATGGAGCAGAAAGGACTTAGTTGAAGCCCTGGCGAGTCCCGAGTCTTCCACTTAGTGTCATGAGATTATTTAACTTTTTCTGGGATTTCATGGTCACCTTTTGACGCTAAAAATTCGAACTTCTAACTAAAGCATTTTTTTTTTTTATGAACAGATAAAACCAGTTCCAACATATTTTCCAAATCCATCTAAAATAGTTCTTGATTACTTCTACTGAGTTACATTCTAGGAAAATCCACATGGCTTATAAGCTGTACAACTGGCAAAGTCACAGCCCAAATAATACATATGATCCTACACCACCCACAGCACTGTGGAGTCCCTGGGTGACTGAGCGTGTTTGCACGCATGTACACCCACAGGACAAAGTACTCCAGCATCAATACTCTTTCCATACGGATCACATATGAATGCATGACTGGTGACTAACACACAGCCATGTCTTGGTTTCTCTTTCAGGGTCCTCCTGAGAAATACCCATGTGATGGTGCTAAGGGTGCCTCAGGAGCTCAGAGCACCCCAAGTGGAGCACCCAAAGAGAGCCGGACACCTTTCTATCCTGACAGATGCCACCTATTCCACAAGTCCTTGCTGCACACATGAAAAAAAAGCTGTCGCATACCCTAATTGGAGCCACCAAGGAAAAAATACAGAGGACTCAAGAGCTACAAGGTCATGGAGAGACACTCCTCAGTGGCTTCTCACACAGCCCTTCAATAGGACTGTAATGTCCAGAAGAGACCTACAAATACAGCACCCAAGAAGAGGATGGAAGTGTTGCCCAACGCAGGGCGTTTAGCGAGACAGAAAGTCAGTAATGTCAGCAGCAGTGTAGTAGTAAATGGTCTTGAATGGGAGAAGTTTCAGCTTGATACTGAGCCTACGAAGGCATTTGAGAAAGGATGGCAGAGTTTAAACAGTGGACATGCAAAAAAAGCTCATCACTAGCAATTTGGGGAAACCAGTGATAGCACAGGCATGGGATTACTGAGAGATGCAGTTTTCTATAACTCTTTAACCAGACCAGATCTTTTGGATTACGTTTTTCCAGAGCCCTCACTTATACAAGTTCTCGAAGACATTTCTCTGGGAGTTTTTTCCCAAATGAAAGCTGAGTAAGAACTTGGCCTAGCCTAACTTGCAATTAAGGGAGCCATGAAACCACAATAGGAGAAACTGCTTTTGGAAGGACTGACAAGGAGTATTGATACTGTTGCCAGGATAAGATCATTCAAATATACTTGATGAAAATCAAATGCAATTCCAGCTGTTGCCATTTTGGTGTGATGTGGTCCAGTATTCCCAGAGGAGAAAAGTCCAAGTGAATTCAATCCAGATGTGATTAACATGTCCCAAGGGTGGGAGACTTGGGATAATAAATGTATCTTATAAGCAACACACCTTCTCTGACTAGCTCTGCACTGGAAATATAAATTGCACTATATTTAAAAGAATTTTAATAAAATAAATATAAGCCTGCCTCTAACTTTTAAACTAGAAGTCAACTATTTGTCAGACAGATACAGCTTGTTCTAGAGTGCTAAGGAAAACCTTATGATAAGAGAACAGTTTCCTTACCACCAAATTATTTAGGAGTTCTCTCTACCTCCTCCCTGGGTTCTTTGTGACACCATAACAACCCTAGCACGTCAGGGGGCAGGCAGAGCTCAGCTCCAGAGCTCATATTTTTTTGTCTGGAAGGAGCTGAGCCATTTCATTCAGAGCAAATGATTGTTTCACCAATGCGGGATCAGTAACAATAGTATTGAAAGAGTAACTTCATTTGGTTCAGTTATTAAGGGATTAATTTTGGCCTCTGACCTGCCTGCCTGATTCAGGAGGAAAATTTTTGCTGGCATGGTCTCTTACTGACGTGAAGAAATCCAAGTCTACCTGATTGCGCACAGGATTGTACGAAGTGCTGGGTGCCATCAAATACAATAGAGGGAATCAGGGACCAGGGTGTTTGCAAGATCAGGCTCTCTGCCGCTGTGCGTGTCTCCCTGGGTTACGCTCAAATGAAATTTTCAAGGTGGAAATTCCATTAGAATCCTTCTGCTTTCTGCTTGTTTCTACTCCAAGGCTTACTGCTCAAGGGATCAAATAATCCAGTCAGCAGACCCACTCCAAACCTGGTTAGCTGCAGCAGTAACCATTATGAATCAGCTGAAATTTTCAGTGGAAATTTCTATCACATTTCCAAAATCTGTGGAAGAAGCTACAGGCATGTATTTACGATGTTCAGATTTGCATTCAAACAATCCAGTTTCGCCACTGTGAATTTTCTGCTTATGTGTTCAGATCTGGACTGGAGTTCACACAGATCACCTTCGTTGAAGCCAGGTAGCCAGCCTGCCAGAACCAGAAATGAGAACAGGCTTCAACGATGACACAACACAACCGAATCTTGACCTCAGGGCAACAAATTTTTCTGGTACAGCTAGAGATTTGTGAAATGAACAATTACAAAAGAGTTCTCAGAAGTTAGAGAAGGTTAAAGGAAAAACACAGAGGTATCTTCCAGAAAGACATCAACGCTGTACCCTTGCTGGGATGCCAAACAAGAACTTTGACATCAGCTAATATCCTCTTGTGCAGCTGGGCTAAGACTTCTTAATTTCTTCATCACCCACTGAGGACTTTGCCCTTTAGGATTTGGGGGAAGGAGACTATGAGACTATGGTAGGTGTGAGCGTGTGTGCGTGATGAAAAGAGGGGAAAAGATGGAGGGAATCATTTCCAAGAAAGTGAAAGATTTTTTTTTTTTTTACTCATGTGATATATCCTCTTTCAATAATTACAGTTCTCTCTGCTTGTTTTTGTCATATCAGCAGAATACTGAAATATCACCACTTTGGCATTGAAATTCTCTTCAAAATGGAGAGGCAATGGTGAACATGTTGCCCATGATTTCAGTTCTCCCCTCTGAATGCTTGTTATTCCAAGCTCCATCATCCATTCAGTTTTGAATATTTCCACTTTCTGCATCCCCTCCCAACATGATTTTATAAGTGTCTGCAAAGTACCCTCAGCTGTGGCTCAAATATGTTGAGAAAGCTGCATGCAAAGCACAGGAGGCTTGCTCAGGCTTTGGGGAGTCTAAATGGCGACTAAGAATAATAACAAAATCTGAAGTCACCTGCTGTTTTTCAGCTCAGACTTATGATTTTATCAGTCTCTGTCATGGCAGTCCATCACTGACAGGCTGAAGAGTCCAACTCTATTCAGCTGCTGCTTCAGAAGTCATTTCATACCTTTGAACACCTTGTTCTGCCTCTCTGTACTTTTCCTATCCCTCCCCAAAGACCCCTCCCTGTGAGCTCTACAAGCTACACAACTATTTCTCTCACCACTTCCATGGTTTTTCTGGGGTAGTTTCCCGAGTCCTACATCAGTGGTGTCTAGCAAGCCCTAACAGCTACTGTTCAGGCAAGGATATGTTTGAAGACTCTATCCCTTCAACTACGCTATTTCAGAGCATGCAGAGACAGTACCATATCACAGATCCCCCACATACAACATGGTAGATTAACTGACCTGAGCTACTCTTTTTCGTGGCTTCTAGTCAAACTCTGGCTCTGCTCATTTCAACAACCTTTTGAGCTGCAACTACCTCAAAGGGCATCTTGCTGGCAGCAAAGTCCTCTCCAGTTTAACCCTGAAGTCTGGTTCTCCATTTCCCATCACAGTCTAAGAAGGGCCTTTGAATCACTCTGTCTCCTCTGGAGGGTTGCAGGCACGCTTGTGATTTTCCAGCCGCAGGATGTTCTGAACAGAGAAATTTCAAAAGACACATAGAAATAAGAAAGTGCTGATTTACAGGTACTCTACAGCAGGAAAAGTGGGGGTATTTCTTCAGCAAACTATGGAAAAGTCTCTTTTACTTCAGGATGAACATGTCATTTTAAAGACCATATTATGAGTCCATGTGTATGTCAAATTCCTTCCTGATCTCCAGGGCTGTGGCTATCTGCTTGCTGCTCTGCTACAAGCCACAGATTTTTCCCAGATGTCATTAGTCTGTGGAAGACCCTTTTTCCGTCCCTGATACCTGTGAGATCAAGTCCCAAACCAGGCTGGTTCTATAGATCCTCATCCTGAAAAGAAGTGCACTAGGAAAGCGAGTACACAGTTTTGATTTTAAAGAGCCTAATTTAGGACATTCCATTACTATACATCTAATGTTGTGGATAACTTGCTATAATTTAAAAGTAAATGCATACAGAATGAATAAAAACACTGTAAAAAAAATTGATCCATTTGGCCCTATCATATCTAAATACTTTCACACTCTTTACTTGAAAACCAAGCAATTTTTGGTTTTCCAAGAAATACACAGTATTTGGCTTTTCTTTTGAAGTTCATACAAATACATTAGAAATAATGGAATTCCCTGTGGAATTGAAATTTCAGTTCCTAAAACACCCAGGTTTTAAGTTTTGGATCTCTGTTTTGCTTGGTTTTTAATAACATCAGGTACTGTTTAGACAAGATACTGGACAATAACTAACATCTTCCAAAATGAATAGCTAATATAACAATAATCGAGCAATTGATAATGATTGTGAAGCCTTTTGAAGGTAACTGATTTTTATATATTAATATCTAAATGAAGTAACAGTAAAAACCCAGAGATAACATAAGTCCATTTTTATCCATTCAACTGTTCAATTTTGAAGAAATATTGCTAAATTAGTGCTACCCATTTCTTCAGAATTTGTAAAAACAAGCTTTTACAAAATCTCTAGACTATAAAAATATTTCCTTTCATGTTCTTATGAGCAGAACTTGAATTAATAAGGTGAAATACTCCTTTTTACCAGTTCCTGTCTTAATAGAGATCCTTTCAAATGGGCATCATTCCGTCAAATTGAAAAACAGTTCAGGCTTATTTTTCCATTTCTCATTTTCATATTTATATAAGTGTGTATATATGTATAAAGAGGAGTGAACGGAGAAAAAAGCAAGGAAAAATGGGATTTTAAATAGTTTTTAAAATTCAAAATGAATTCTTTAAGAGACAGGTAATTTTTTGGACTGATTCTCAATACAAGTATCCAAAGATACAGAAAGTAAAACTTTTTAAAATAACATCTCTGTAAAAGAAATTAAGCAGCTATAGTCCAACATGTTGCACAAAAGAGCATGACATGTTTTCACTTTACCCTGTCAAATGCTTTTTCAAATTCTTCATAAGATTCCCTATGTAGGCCATCTCTAGAAATGGCTCCGTAACATAAGGTGGGCTATGCCAAGTAAAAGTTCTGCCCTGTAAGAGCAAGAATATAAAAGCCTATGGCACGCCTGCTGCTCAGCTTCAGCTAGAGCAAACACAAAGATGTAAGAGGGTTTGGACATGCGGCACAGGAGAGCTGAGAGTTTGGGTTGACATGAAGGAAAGCAGTGACATGCTATATTAAGAAAGACATTTTAGGAAAAAGGCCTGGAATCTGCCAAAAACAAGAGCACAAGTTAAGGAAACAGAGTCACCAAGAAAGCTAGCTGGTCAGAAACCAAGTAGCACCCAGTGCGAGAGGTTAAGAGGAGGGATGTGAGAAAGTACGGAGACTTTTCGCCTACCCTAGCACCAGCAACACTTAGTCCCACGTGTGACCCGGCTGATCGTAACCATTTAGATAAGGATTGCATCTGCTCCTGGAAGTACAGCAGCTTCTGAAAGACCACCAATGCCTTTTGAACTGCATGATGTTAGTACGAGTTGCGGGAAGCCTGTTGTGGCTGCAGCTGTAGATAGCGTCACACAGTCACCACTTGCAACCAACACGTGAAGTGTGCGAAGGTGCCTTTGCTCTGGAGAGGCATAACAGCACCAGTAATACATTTATTGAGGCAGTAATGGGGTGCTGCCCGACGAGATTGCACAAACATTAATTTTTAAGCACTATTTAAGACACAAGTGTTTTCACAGAATTCCAGAAAACCTAAGCCACCTCTTTTCACCACCCACTTATTTTCTTTCAGCTTTTAGAGCCAAACAACTTTTCCACCTGTCTGAGATTTTATAAAAATGACTGTTGATCAGAAGAGGTGATAGAGGTCCGTGGTTTTTTTTTTTCCAGCAAACCATCACAGTCATTTTTTTCCAGCTGTGGAACGCTGTAATATTAAGCAGTGCAGTCTTGCACATTGCGATGGTTGCATTTTTTGCCTAATCTCTGAAGCCTGTTATTTTCTTCACTAAAAGGCCAAGAGATGCAACTTCTTTAAAGACAACTGTTTCCATTAACACAATATCATCTAGTCAACCAGAGACCTAGCCCTACAAGGCTGGCCTTAAAAAGCACCATTTGCATGAATAATCTGGAGGCTCTTACTAACAGATCATAATAATAAATTTATCCAGTGATTATTGCTCTAATGTGTATGTACAAGAGATGCAAGAAAGAGAATTCCAATTTGACCTATTACATAGAGGTCCACGTGAGGAAAATATGTCTAAGTGTGATTGTTATTGTCATTACAGCCAGCACTGTTCAAAAGAGATGTTTGAAGAAGCACTTCAGTGGTCAGCGTTGGGACTTCACGCTGTTATGTTATTATCAGACTAAGAATTGACCTAGTGGTGCTTTCTAATCTAGCTACAGTTTTCTGGAAAAACAAGAAATGCTCTTGATTATGCTTCATACAGGAAGAGGAAATTGAATGGGATATGCTCAGACATTTCAGATACATTTATTGCAGTTTATCAATTTTATGTTTCTAAGTTTGTCTCCTCAGAGAAAATTTCTCTACTTTAAATGTGCTCCTCTCAAAATGATTTATAACCTTCATCTTCAGTGATGCCAAGATCTTTTAAAGATCTGAGACTTGAATTAGAAACCAGCCACCATTGAATCATGGCTATTCCATGGGGCAATGCTGCATGATATTGTTTGAAGATACACTCAGACCTTCTGTGGTTTGCATTCCTTAGAGATACACTCCCATGGTGGAACAAGAGTTTGAGAAGGACAGTAATTGTTATTTTTCTTCAGAGGTGAGTAAATGCTGGGATTGCAAAGGTCTGTTTTGGTATGAGCACAGGACATTTGCCTCTAACTTGTTGCAAAAGCACTGCGATCCATCTCTCATCCCCTGGAACATAACTTGCATTCCAGTTATGGCTGGGACTCTTTACACAAGCTATTCATATAAGAGATTACCAAAAAGTTCTCCAGAACAAGCTCTGTTATTAGAATATACCAAATTGGTCATTAAGGTGGTATATTCTAATCACCAAGGTCATCAAGGTCATCCTATTTCAGAGGAAAATGCCAATTCTGACAAAATCATCATCAAGGTTTATCATGTGAGATTTCCCGAGTTCTAGAGCAGCAGTTATTTGCTGATTTTCAGAGAACTCATCTAAGACACGAGAGAGCAGCAGAACAGGAACATTACCATGGGTCTCCCTCATGAGTACTTTAGTCTGACAAGACATTCTTTATCTGAGAAAGAGGATAGTGGATGCTGGTTTCTCCTTTGCCACCATGAGAAGGATCACCATTGCAAGTGAACTGAAAAGTGGCACAGAAATGAAAACCACTTTTTTTTGTCCAGCAATAACATATCTAAATATTCAATCAGTGTAAGTACAGATATGACTCAAAGACTGCCAATACAATGAGTTTCTTGTGAAAGGTTAAAGCAAAGACCTTGGAATACCAAGCACAGGCCTCAGATTTCAAGAAAGTTTCAGACTGAGGAAATTTACATCACTGATTCCTAGTAATTAGACACCTTGAGAATGGGACCTGGGTTTGTGAGTGGTGTGACCTGAAATAGATCTGGACACAAAAGGAGATCCTGATATATTGAAGGACAGAAATCCCTCTTTTCATGACCTTTGTCATTTAGGCTTCATTTTAGTAGGCTCCTCTTAAGTCTTTAAGTCATTGGCTGAACTTCATTCTGACTCGTGAAGGAGCAAGGGAGACAAACTGATGCGGTCAGAATCTAGTGGACCCTGGGTATAACATAAAACCCCTCAATTAATCACCTTTTTCCATTCTGCTCATTTCCATCTTCTGTAACTCTTTGTTCTCCATGATTTACTCACTTTAAAGACTTGATGCACTTTCAAAGTTCCCTAGCAGCTACATTTTCCTTTTCTCTCTTGCATGAAGTATTTACCTCAGCTAATAGTGCCAAAACACACCAACAGAGAGATAGCACTATGGAGGGGCAAGCCATGAAACCGAGTCAAAACAGCAGGTACTAAGATCATCCTCCTCCAGCAAAGAGGATTGGCAAGAAATTCCCCCAAATAAAGGCATTTCCTGGTCCTCCATCCACTTTTTGAAGGTACTATCAAAAGGGGCTATAATTCAGCCCTGTAGGTATTGACTCCACTAACTAGGAATCATCACATTATTACTGTGTTAATAGAGTCCTCCATACAGCTCTCCAGACAGCTGCAAAATAATTTGCCTCTGCTGTATTTCAGCATTATGCCATTTTTGGTAAGTAGGCTGGATAACCAAAATATGAATTTGAACAGGACTTGAGGTTTACCATAATAGAGAGAATTAAAGACAGTATATGTTTCATAAAGAAAAATCTCTCTCTTCATATACCTACCATATCAACATATACTTCAGCAAAGGCTACGGATTCACATTATGACCAAAACCCCATGTTTGTTTAGATAGACAGGCGGTATGTCCTTTTTTAAAATTCACCCTTTTTCCCCCAGAAATAGTGTAAAGTGCTTCTGAGACACAATAGCCTCACTGCCGAAAGCCCAGTACAGCAGATTAAAAGGAAAGCTGTGCAGAGGCAGCAATGTGTTGTACCACCCAGGGACATCTTGGGTACGCAAACGAGCCCGACCTTCAGTGTGTGGGTGTGCTGAGATTTTAAAGAGGTTTCCAGTTGAGGAGAAAGAGGAGTTTCCATTTTAAGCCAAGTGCCAGATTCCACATGCATTAAGCAAGGTAAATTCCTGCATTTCAGGGAGCCTGCCCAGGAAGCAGTTAAGGTATTTTGACAGATAAAAACTTCTCTCTCTGCATTTAAAACACAACTAGCTGAGAGAATGACCCCTGCTCTGCTTCGTGGTCCTTGATATCAGCAGCACGCAGCACAGCAGAGAGACTACAAGGTGGAAAAACAAGGTAATGCAGGAAACCAGCCGCTGCCCATCACAGGTAGCTGGAAGTCATTTATTTATTGGTCTCATTCATTTATTAGCCACAGGTCTAAATCCTGGCTCTCTGAGAAGCTTGGCTTTTTGGTGTACAGTCAGAGCCATGCTGGGGTCCCGTTTGCTTTCCTCTGTGGCCTCCCAGAGAGCCCCCACATCCACCCGCTGTGCAGCACTCAGCCGTGGTTCCTCTGCACACATAAATGAATGCACAGGCTGAGAACGAAAGCATACATGGAAATCCTCAGACCTGGCTTGCTGCCCTGTGGCAACATGTTGCTCTGCCAGCTGAGACACCACACAGTGCAGCAAGGCTGGGAAAATTGCCCTGTGCGCATCCTCCCAGACCACGGGGAAACCCAGCCCTGCCCTACCAGGGAGGCAAATGACAAAGTACAGGTCTCAGGCTCCTCATTTTTGCACTCAAAGCTGGGATGGCTTTATAGTGTTATGTCACAGTAAATAAAAATAGGAACACTGTTGACCTCAGATCTGAGAGCCATAAAGATGCTTGATACAAATCTTTTTTCCCTTGTCTCAGGACCACGTAAAAGATAAGAAGGGTAAATGCTTTCAAGTCCTCACTGACATACAAGTAGGGACGTAACAAGCATATCCATCTATCAAAACTACCAACTTTTTCTTTGTAAAACCAAACCAAATACCTTTGGAGGGCAAATTAAAGACTATCTAATTAGTAAGATTAGCCAAAGGAGACTGATGTTTCAGAGTACAGAGCTGTACTTGTGTGACTTCAAAATAAAGCTGTTGATCTAAGGTGGCAGAGACTCTGGCTCTTTTCCTCTAAGTACACATATGATCTTCTAAACAATATTTTCTGGTTCTCATTCATGATTAACCAATGCACCTGATCCAGAACACAAACAAGAAAATTTGTGGCTAAAACTATCTGTCACCTGAACATCCTGCTTGAGACACATCACAGGTCTGTTCAAAGTCAGACTTTTTGCAGTAATCTTTCTTTGAACTTATTTTATCACACAGACTGTGATTACCCATCAGCCCTTCTCTTACCTGTGCAAGTACCCACACAACTTTTGGGTTTCTCTTTATCTCAAAGTCAAAGGCTTCAGGCAGCAGCTGATTTCTTGTCAGGAAGATGTAGTTTTTCCACAGGCAACGTTCCGGTGGGAATCAAACCAGTAACAATGCTGAGCAACTTCATCATTCAGACCTCTTCCTGTCCCCATAGGGATGGCATGCTGCTGAAGTCTTGGAAATACAGAAGTAGCACTGGGGAAGGTCCCACCCCTGTAGCAGCTCCTCAAGAAAATATGGAGTGCTCCACCAACTCATCCATTTCTCTGATGTTTTTTTCCCCCAAACCCAGCACTCTGATGCCTCTATTTCCACATGCGTTGAGGTCCCTCCCCACTCACCTCAGAGATGAGTGCCACGCTAGCAAAAGGCTGGGTGCTGTTTTCTGGGACCACATGCCAAGCACAGGGCAGCACCCAAGAACGTTGCCTCCTCCGCCCACTGCTCTAGCCCGTGCCTGCAGTAACCCGGTGACTGACATCAGGCAACACTACCGTGTTGCAGCTTTTGCAAGAATGTGCAGAAAAACTGCCCGCAGAAGAAACCCCTCAACTTAAAAAAAGCACATTAAAAAATTGTACTTTTACCCGCCAATAACAATACACTAAAATTCTCTGAATTGAGACACCTTGATGAACAGTAAATTGTTCTATTTTAACAGCTGTAAAAAAGAAAAGCTATTAAAAACCTCGGCCTAAATAGTTGTTAAGAGATGTAAAATATGGCAAAAAATTAAAAAGATCAACAATTAAAAATTACATTTGTTGCCTTGCATCTTCATTTAATGCTTATTTAGATACTTCCAAAATTTTAGACTGATATGAATTTAAGCTTAATGACTTAGCTCCAGCTGAATATATCCTCATGCTGCAAACACATCTTAATGTGTCCTGATTAAGTAACAGTCATTGCTATTCACCGCTGTTAGGTGAAACAACTCCTAGAAGTGTCCCTCGTAAAACAGGCATCCCAGCTGAACATATTCTCCCCTGGGATTAAACCCAGGATGTTCAGAGAAGGTCCTTCTTTAATATCCATAAAGTGTTTAATCGGATACTATGATTATTTAGAGAAAATCCCATACTGCCAATGATAACATCTCACACCCAAACCAATGGCCCCAGATAAAGCAAAAGAAACTTCTCAAAACCTTTGACATCACCGTGAGCAAAGGCAATAGAGTAGATCTTTTCAAGGCTGAGAAGGGGTTAGTCCTCACAAATCTCATTAAAAACAGTAGGTAAATCCCTAGGAAGAGTTAGAAATCCCTAGAAAATTTCAGCCCAGACCTTGCGTCTCATTGCTCTCACACAGGATAAGCCACGGACCACGAGGGACAGCTCCCCTGCACGGACAGGCACTCCTGCCAGCCCTCTATCCAGGAGGAGACGTGCTACAGCTTCCACAACGCTGTTATTTGACATGACGATATTACTCAAAATACAAGTTAAATATGGCTAATAGGCTATGGGGTGAAGGCCCTGTATTAAACTGTCCAAGGAAGGAAACACCACCTGCTGCGTTTCCAGAGGACCATATAATTTACAGTCACTGCTGTGAGGTCTCTAGGAGAATATTAATGTCTCCACTTCTCAGCCAGAAATATTAGAGAGTCATTATTACCATCTGAAACTGTAGACTACAGCCTGAAAAGAAAGGGGGTTCTCTGTAAAGGCATTCTTTCCTGGCTGGGAGCTGAGTGTACAATTTTTCTTATGCTTTTACTGAAATAGGCTTCCACACCATATTCAACCTCGGCCAAGTGCCCTATTCACATCTCCATCAAAAACACATTATTTCCTTTATTCATATTTGGAAGGGAACAAAGCTGATTTAAGAAAAAGTATTTTGTATACTTTTTTTGAAACTTTATTTGTATCAAATAATCTGAATTTCAAAGGATACGGATTTTTACTGGAAAAAAAATTTTGTTGGAAAAATTAAGTTCTTTATCCAGAATCTGCTTTTCTAGCACTCAAGTAGAAACAGAAATAGCTGCTTAGGTAAAGCATAGCCGAGCATGAGTTGAGTCCTACGGTTTTTCTTCTCCTTAGCAAGTTACACTTTCAGATTCCCATTTCCTTCTGGAACCTTGGGCAACTTCATCAGCTAATACAAGGGGTTTTGTGTTTCTGTTCAGTTTGACATTTCTCTCAATATACAGGATATTACATACATAATTCAGACCATCTTTGCATAGTTAGCTAATGTGATAATGGCAACAAGTGTGGCAATGTTATCGGCAATAACATTTTGTGTCTCTACAGAGTCACTAGCCTGAAAGGTGACAACGAGCAGGTGTGCCTTCTGCCTTCCATGCACCAACTCCATGCAGCTGATTAACTCTGTCACAAGCTCTCACTAAGCGAAGGAGGAAATTTTTCCTTTAGCTTTTTAATTTCACCTATGACCATGCGATCATAAAATGCGAGCGCTAATCAGCCAAGCACAGCAGCTATCTTGGTAACTCAGCCACCAACTGTACCGTCAGAATTTGACAATCCCAACTATTTTATAACAAAAAGTGCGTAAATGATCTCTTTGTATCTTATTATGGATGCTGATATACTCACATGGTAAGCTGGGAACACAGTAGGAAAAGGGAATTTTTAAGGTGATGCAAACCAAAACATTAGAAATGAATGTAGCAAGTAAGAGTTAAAACAAGTAAGGCTCATGAAGTTTTTCAACTGATATTTCTATAAAAATACAAATCGACCATACTAAATTGAAGTGTGGGGACTATCCCAGTCCCAGCACAGAGCTGCTTCGTGTTAGTGCGTTAATTTTTGTATTCTATCAGCAACGGACCAAACAGCCAAAAAAATGCTGGTCTCACATGACAAGGTACTAACAATGAATCAGAGAACACTGATCACAGACTAATCAAACACAAAAATGGGTATTTTTAGAAAGAGCTAGAAGAACAGAAGCAAGCCTGGAGTCTTTGCTTGACCAAAGCGATAACCTGAGGAGGAGTTCTGAGAAAGAAACTGGTGGAAGTGGATGTCTGAGCAAAGTTCAGTGAACAGCCAAGGGCTTACATGACCAAAGACAGTTTGTACAGTATGATTCAACATCTTACGCAAACCTTAATGGTCAATAGTCTTGCATGAAGATACTGGAATTTTCCAGAATTGCAAGAAGCAACAGTTAACAACAAAAGACAAGCATCTGGGCATCTAAAAATCTTTACTGGAAGAACTGGCCACTTTGAGCGGCTGACAGCAGCTTTGCAAGCGAGCAACCCAGGCCATGATGTGAACTGGGAAATGTAGAAGGGCACATGTACACAGACTGATGCAGACTTAAACTTTTTATTGTCCATGCTCCACGTTGGCTGGGCATGAAGCAGTGTGGAATTTACACAGCTCTCAGCATGAGCAGAGAAGGTGAGGCTGTCAGCCCTAATTTACATAGATGTGCCCTCAGACACCCTGCTTCATTCAACATTTTACTCTCTGAATGCAAAAAAATATGCATTAGAAAGACAGCAAATGCTGTGGTCATCTCTTCTTTAACTAAATGTATGTTCATCAATCATTCATTGCTCTGAGATACTGGCTCCTGATTCTTATGTATGTCAAAACCCATTGCAGCACCCTTGCAAGGGCAAAGGGCCTTATCTGTTGATGATGACATATCAAGCGGATAGAAAAGGGTCTGCGTACAAATAAGAATTGAGCCTACAGGTCTTTACAGTCAGTCATGATCAGCAGTGAATTAATAACTGTTACTGTAGCAGTTGTAATACGAGAAAACAAATTTATAATAGGCAATTACGGCTGTCGATGGCCATATACTCAGAAGCTTGGGCAGAGGGTAAAGCTTCCCCAGGCAGAAGTATATATATGTACACAGTATGAGGCATGCATTGCGAGTCCAACACTTCCAGGATGTTCAGAGATGCCCCGGGCAGACCTGTGAGCGACGGCTCTGGTGCTGTACAATGGGTCTGCACATCCACAGGGGACACGCACCAGGTTTCCACGTGGGCCGCAGTCTTGTTGGAACTATTGTAGCTCTTTCTGCTGCTGCAATTGCTTTCGCTCCAACAAGGCTACAAAACCACTTGGAATCCTTGAAAAAGTCTAAAGTCTTCAAATTCTGGACAGAAAAAAAAGACACAACTGAAGAACCTGAATGTAGGGTTATATTAGCCAAGGGGTACATCCAAGTATTAGTCTAAAAAGCTCACAGCCCATGCTGGGGAGGGGGGTTGGGAGGTTTTTATTTTTTTCTCACTGAACTAAATGACAGAGTAGAAACCACCAGTGACCTGCAGAAAGCCTGTCTACTTGAATGGCTAAATCAAGATGCCCACCACTTGTAGTGTCTGAGGGCAGAAGCAGCACATACTGAGCAAGAAATGAGAACATGTTAGAGATTTTTTTTACCTCAAGTTGGCAGTATTTGGTGTTGCTGTTTTGAGGAGTCCTTTGTTGTTCCCACATGGCGTAAGGTACTGATCATCAAATATCTTTAAAAGGACTAAAATTCAGAAGAGCTCTACAACTAAGGTTTATCACCTTTAATGTTCCTCTTTAAAGTGTCCCTGCAGTGCAGAAGGTCACTCTGTAAACACAGAATTTTTGTGCAACATACATTTCCCCCTGCACTTTTATGTCAGCTTTGCTGCATTTTACAGGGCTACAATTTTAGGTAACCCCCAGCATGGTCATTCCAGTGCAGCTTACAAAATCCAACCTAAAAATATATATATTTTTTTTTTTTCCTTCTCAGAAGTATTCTTACCCTCTTTAGAGGCCATTCTGATAGCAGAAGAGAATTCCTAATTTGATATCTAACAATTCGACTTATTTATGTACAGAAGAGCAAGGATAGGCCACAAACAGCAGGCCAAGCAGAGCAGAGGGCTAAAGAAACATATCTGGAATAAATGCTTCAGGAAAAAAAAGAATGCTCTGGTAATCACATTAACCTGAACAGCCAAAGGGACATTTTGCCTAAGCCTCAGGCTGTGGAATTTAATTTAGTTTTTACTCACCACTTTCATCACCTGTTTTCAAGGTTATGTGTTTGAAATCAGTTACCTAACTCCACATTTGGGCTCACAAATAACTGGGATGAATGACAGAAGCCCTTAACCCTGCTACATTTTCAAAAGAGCCCATAGGGTTAGGTACAATAAAAGCTGTAATGGTAGAGTCTCAGCTGAAATATTCAAAAGTGAATTAGGGTACTTAATGACCGTCTTAATTTTCTGTAAGTGCAGAGCACTTGCCTTAAGTGAAGCAGACTCTTCTGAGAGCATAAGTTGAGCAATTGATATCACAGATGGTTTTTAACATGTTGGTCCATAGCCTGAAAAATGCAGTTTATATTTTTAAAACACGGACGTATCTAATGAAATTGTTTAAATATTAGGCATCACAGCAAACGTGAGGTGGAAATCACAGAAGAGAACATGATAGAACACAGACACAGAAGCCCATGGTGGGAACGTACTGCGAGCCAACTCACACATTTTGGGCCAAAATTTAGTATTGCCTAAAAACAGAGTTTTCATTTAACCCATTATAAAGATCCACAAAGCTACAAACTTCACAGCTAGATCTAAACCTGTGAGCAGGGCTGAACTTCCATGAAATTTAGGGCGTGGCAGAATTTATTTTTCAGTCCAGGTCTCTCATAAACAGATACACGTACAGTAAATATATATGGATCATTACATATTCACTTTTCACAACTTTAGCTGTACCTTAAAGTAGAAGGATGCTTTAAAAATGCATTAAGTTTGACAGCTGGAAAAAACAAAGTGAGGCTCATTTAACATTTCAGAGTACAGAAGATTTTACCTCTACTTTAGAGAGATATCGAACTTCTGCCATGGGAGATCAAGACCGTCATTGCCAAGAGATGGAAAAAGCTGGTAGACAAAAGCAGAGTGTTTTTGAAATATTGCTAGATTGTTAAAACATTAACTATAGTTGACCCACATGCAAAGCTTGAAACTAGAAATAAAAGCTGTGCTGCAAGAATGGTGTATTTTGTTTAAACAGGGCTCAGCGTTACCTCTCTCTGTGGGCTGGTAAGTTAGCTGCACTGTTCCATGATGAAACTACTTTCAACAAAAAAAAAAAACAGAGTTCCTGCAAAACTGAGGTTTTTGGTTTTGTCGTCACTCATGAAATCAGAAGCTTGGTCTCCCACCCGCTGTGAACTATGCCAGCCACATCACTTCTCATGCTTCCAGGGAGTTTTACCCTCGAGGTCGCGGTGTTTTGTCACTCTGCCGTGGGGCAATGAGGTGAGGTTTTGCTGCGGCTCAGCGAAGGCACATCCCCAGAACGCAGAAGTGTGCTGTAGCAGCACACCACAAAAGAATTAGTCATTCCTTGGGGCAAGTACCAAAGGGTCTTAACCTCAGCAGTTAGGTCTACTAGGACCAAACGCTGGCAAGCAGGTTATTGCTTTATTCCCCAACACAGCAGTGAATGTGATTAGCAGATTTGTCCCATCCCTCAGCTGCTTGTCAAAGGCTGAGCACAAGCTAGTACTGTCCAAAACTTCCAATGTTCGGACTGGAGATAAGGGGATGGGAAATATGGCAGGCCAAATTCAGATAGACTGACAGAGTCTGAAAATGCACGTACACAGCCCTTTACCTTAGGTGCACTCATTTCCAAAGTAAAATTATCAATCCCACAGACATCAAACTCAAAACATGCTTTGAAAAAATTCTAAATAGCACATTACATCACTGCAGCTATTCCCGGGCTGTGAGAGGTAAAAAAAGAAAAGAATCAGAAATATCACTATCAAACCTATTTATTAGGACACCCTTTTCTTACTTCACCACACTGTCCCACTTGGGATGAGCAAAAACAGTGAGGCTGACAGGTTAGGACACTCCTTTGGAACGTGACTATCCTGTTAGAGCAAACACCATGCGGTGTTCCTTCCCTTTACCTCACGCACAGTTTCTCGGCACATGTCTTTGGTACAAGTCTGCTGCTCTTCACATCAGTGTAGAACACGGGTAAACTCATTGAAATGCAGGCATCCCATTTTCAGATCTGTAACCAGTGTAAGACTCCCGAGACGCAGGCTGCTTATATCACTCCTCTGGCCTGCCAATTTCATATGCTACCACACCTGTAAGTAGCCCAACAGATGCTCTGAAGCCATGAGCTTACGTAAAAGGAGGCAAGTCACTCCTCAGCTTGGTAACTGACTGTTCACCTTCAAACCTCCAGTACCAAAGCAAATCATGGGAATACACTAAATTTATCCCACCTTACTCCTCAGCAGGGTATCTAAAATGGCACAAGTGACCAAGACTGCTAATGGGGTTTCAGGATTTTGCATCAGACTTGGGGCAGGTAGCATGGCTGGTTACTGCAGCTCCATGGGGGACAGCAACTTGTCCATCTGTGAAAATTCAATTCTTTTCAATCATGTAATCACACCCTGATAGGACCAGAAGGAGCAATGCTGACCGCTGGGAACAGCCAAAGCGACTTTGCTCATGTTCCCACAGGCAATACCTCTGGGTGTGATTTGGAAGCAGCATATGGGGAGGGAGTCGGTATTCCCTAAGCTACTATCCACCCCTCACTGCCAGACTGGATGGGTTTGAATGGGTGAAGAAGCCATACCATTCACCAGACAACTGGGCCCAACTGGAAAATTAGGTCTTATCTTAGACCTTATTAGGTTTTATGACTAGTAAGGCAGACGTTTTCGCTAGAAACCACCTTCTGGTGGTGGGCAGACACCTTACTGCAGTCATCTGCATGAGCTGATTTAAAACAGTACATGGGGCCCTTTCAGTGTCACCATGATTTTAGATCCCAGAGTTTGCTTTAACAGGTCTTCATGACACGACTTCTCTACACGTCTAACACGTACACTCTAGTTCCACATTTCTGTTTTCCTTCAGTTGCCATCAAACAGCCCTTTCTCCACACTTCCAAAAAATAAAAATAACAAAGCCAACCCCGCTTATTTTAAATGACAACTTCATGCAAGGTTTCAACCCAAGGTTATTTTTTTCCACCAGTTGTTTCTTTGAGAACAGATGGCATTTGCAATAGTTCAAGATATATCCTATTTTTAAGTGTCATATGTTTTTACTCTTCTGCAGTGGACTTAGCAATCAGAGGAAAATGCCACGAGACCTGGGCTTTTTACATGATGAACAAACCACACTGTCTCATGCCACTCGGGAAATTATCTCCTGTTGCAAGCACCCAGCAGTCACCCTGCTCTGTGTCCACCCTTCTGGTGCAACATTTCCTGCTGGCACTCGATAAGGAACAACTTGCATCCGGCGGTGCCAACTCAGCAGAGCACTCAAGCATTGACACAACAAAACTGGCAGTGAGAAAGTTCAAACTAAAGTTATATACCACAGCGTGATCTCTAGTACGTAGCATCGCAGGGAACAGTCCCATCTTCCACCACAAAATTCAATATGATGAGAACATCCCATATGTTGCTTTTCTTTTTGGTATTTTCTCCCGTACATATCATATTTTGACAAGGTAGCAGCTCTCCAGAACAGGAGAAGCAATGAAAAATGGAGTCAGGAACTGACACGCTATTCAGGTTTGTTGTTTCTTGTACTGCAAATTCATAGGATAAAGTCAGCCTTACTTTGCAAGTAACTGCACGCTCAGTCTGCCTCTATTTTGATCCATCTGCACAAGAACCCACTCTTATAATGGAAAGCCAGCTAGCAAAATCTGAGCTTGATCTTTTAAACCCTGCCAGAGAGATCAGGCCAGGTTTTGGACCATGCTAACATGGCTAAACAGCTGCTGGGTCAAAGCTGGCTTCTATCCAGCAAAGCAGAGAGAGTTCACACAGATTTGCAAAAGCCCACATGGACGTATCTGAAGTTAGTATTTGCAAGTAGTCATATGAACAGGGAAAAAAAAATGTTGTTGTGAATGCTTAAAAAGGGAAAACGCACAGGTACAGCGACTCATTCACCAAGGAAACACAAAAGCTGCCATCTATAACCCTTTGCCAAAGGCCTCTGTGTTGCCTCTTCCACCAGTACCGGGAGCACCTCCACTTTGGTTCATGCTCCTGATTAATTTCCATTTTGTTTCTCTGTCAGGCTGAGAGCTGAAGCAGTAGCAGCTCAAAGGCAGCTCTGGCCGACTCCCTCGCTGCCATCCCTGCGAGGAACCACGCTGCAATGGCTTGCGTCAGCGGCTTGAGGAAGCGATAGTCAATTACATTGGGATGGACCCCCCCTCGAAAAGACTTTGAGATTCAGGAGAAAGGAAAATGGAATCAATCTGGGATCAGACTTAATGTTTGAATCCAAGCAGGAGGAATCTGAAAATGAGGAGAGGGAACTTTTCACACGTGTGCTTCACACCAAGTCAGCAGAGGGTGGGGGGGCAGGGAAGTCTCTGACTTTTTTCCATGAGTTCCAACAATGAAGGTATTCATCTGGGACACTGAAGACCAGGGTTCTCCTTTCTAATGAAATAGGAGCAGGATTTGATCATCTTAAGAGAATTTCTCACTTGCTAGACTACTCTGAAGTTCTGGCTTTTGAATCTCACCTGCTTCCTCTTCACCTAACATACTTAAACAGGGTGTCTTTGTGCCACACTAAGAACCCTGGCTGCTACAATATCAAGTTATTCTCACTCTTTGGCCCCATGAATATGTATTGTTTGCCAAAACCCCAAACTGATCTTCAGCTCTGTTTTCATTCCGTCTCTCAGAACAATGTGAGATTTTTAGATGCCTACAACATTTGGAAAAACAGAATGGAAACATTTCTGAGAAGTTTACTGTTTACTTATTTCTGCATAGTTTCTTTAAATCAACACTTCTTATAACAGAGAAGTCTCAGAAGGAAACGAAATAAGACATATTCCTAGAAAACTGAAGCTGCTTCACCATAAATATCATAGGCAAAAATATTAAAACCTCTTGGGTACCCTTCCAACCAACTTACACGGTCCGTTCCCTTAGTGCCAAAAGTTTAATGTTTCTACCATTAGGCCGAGTCCCCAGGGTATGTCACAGCAAGTTTGAGTGAGCACATATGAGAATTGCTAGTAGGATAAATGGCCTTCTGGTCTTGCATATGCTTATTTTTTCTTGTTATTTTTCTACAGCACTCAAAAAAGCCAGTCTTGCCAGATACTGATCTCCATAGTGGTGCTGCTTTGTAGCACATTGCTTTGAACTTGTGAGGCTACGTGTCAAGGAATGTGCTCAAGTTCAGGAATAAAGTCAGTCTTAAGAAATCACATAACCACAGAGAGCAAAAAACTGAACCAAAGACCCATTTTTTCAGGCAGACTGTAGAGCTGTGGACTCACAATCACAGAAGCTGGGAGAGGTGTGGTGCTTCCCTTTGATGATAAACCTGGAGATAAGGTGGCTTTACAAATGAAAGGTATCAGGGATTGCCTTCCTGAATTCCCACACAGGAGTTGGAGACTTCATAGTGTAGACCAAGAGACCCTCTTCTTGCCCTAAATCCCTTCCTGCAAGGTCATGAGAAGAGTGTGGCAGAGGAGGAAGGAAAAACTGCCTATATGTGCCAAGTCCTGTAGATGGTAACCTCTGGGGCTGACTGTAAAAGGGTGAAAGGAGTCCCCAGGGAAGATATGGAAATGCTTTAGGTTTTGCAGAGGAGTTTCTCTTGTTCAGGCCCAGAGATCCTCACCCTCAAACTAAGCAGTGGAGAGAGGGGCTGACAGTAAAAAGTGCCCACACAGTCACCATCGGAGAGAGGGGCACAGCCAAAACACCTGACATGGGGACAAGCTGTAATTCCAACAGCAGATTTGACAGAGAGATTGAGCTGTCTCCCAAGCTGCCTTGAAAGCGTGGGTTTGTAGTACTGGCAATTCTGTGCCACCCTGGAAAACAAGATTTTCACCCTTCTTTGGGCACAGCTTTCCTACATCAGAGTTCCCCAAGACCCTTCCTAAGCTGTCATCCTAAACATATCCATGCTTCATGTTCCAGGTGTCCAGTTTGGGACATTTGGTACACGGATAACACATAAGAATTCCCAGCTCCCACTGAAGGTCAATGGGAGCTGTGCTTTAAATGCAAATACAAGAGAACAAAACACTAAGTACTCTGGTCTCCCATATCCCAGATACAGAATCCAAAATGAGTGGGCACATCAGGCAGTAAGGGCTTTAACATCTGCATCTCAGAAGCTCACATACAAGATGGGGCTAACACCACGTCACCTCATGTAGTGCTAGCTGCAGGCAGAAATCTACCCACGTTCATGAACAGCTTAGAAACTATGATCAGAGTATTTGCAGTCCCTGAGGAAAGTCTGTATTCAGTGCAGGGTTCAGAGGATGTGTATGAAGTAATGTAAAGGAGAACAAAAGAAAACGAAAAAGCACCACCCATCTTGACTGAGGTGAGAAGTCCAAAGTGAGAAAATACAGTGTGACCACCTACCTGAAGACTGTCTTAATGCAAACACACACAGAGCAGAGGAGAAGAATGAGGGGACAAATCGGGGGTTTGGACAGCTGAATTTAAATCAGGCACACCTGAACATTTAGCTTTCGGTGCACAGCCATACAAACACACACAGAGCTATGTTGAAAATTGATCCAGACACCTCCTGCTTTCACCAGATAAAAACATATGCTACCAAATTTGCAGCCCAGGTTACCCTAACCTTAGCTTCTCTCCCATGTGGACATAACTCATACATGGTATACTTAAACAGCCTTAGGCAGTGAATTAAAAATACTGTTTTATTTACAATTCTGTAGCAAATGATTCACTGTAGATATACGTCAACCTTTTCATTAAATATTCATCATTCAGTGGTTTGCTCCTGCTGCCATAAGACAATGCAGTGGCAGTACCAGTGCCTAGATAACAGTGCCTTAGAATTACTGAGAGTTCCTTTCTCTGCAATAACACAATAAATTGCAACTTATTTGCCAGGAATATATATTTTGAAAATTGCTTGATTTTCATTTTAAGCAGCATTTTGGCCTAAAGTTCACCATCAGGTACTGAAGCCTCTTTGATACTACAGTCATCTAGTTCGCTCCTAGGATCGGTCAAGTTTCAATCTGCAGCACTCCAAAGGGTTTGCAGGCACTGTGTACATCCATCAGTATTACACAGACTTTTTAAGAGGAGGCATCCCCTTTCTTGAGGAACCGCCTTGAGCCAGATACTCTCTACCATAAAACAGTTGCATATTTAAAAGTAAGTATGAACCTACCTTGCATACCATAATCCCAAATTTTGAAGAGATCAAATATGATCCTTTTTATGTAAAAAAAAAAAAAGTATGTAGCTAAAAAGATATACTGCCTCACTCACTACTGAAGTACCAGTGAATGAATACACGTTTCATACAGTATCAATGGAAGATACTGCTTTTGTGCTGGACTTGGAGCTAACCATGTAACTGGAGAGCCTGGAAATAGTTCTGCCAAGTTTTAGTTATTCTACAGAAATATTTTTTCCAAAGCTTCTCTTTTTTTTTTTTTTTTCCTGTGGGGCTTGCTCAGTCATACACAAAAGTAGGAAGTTGAATTTCATGGACCAAAACTGAACAAGGTCTTACTTCAGGTGCTTAAATACAGGGAATTTGAAGCAGTTACATCTGAAATCTCACCACAATCAACAACAGAGCTCCAGCAACCTGGATTTTTTCTCTTCGTATCTAAAGTGATACATGAAGGCTACTACACCAAAGACAATCAGGGAGCAGTTTATGCTAATGCGTTTTCCTTAGCAGTCGGGATAGGTTACAAGAAGGCATGCGTTCAGCAGCCACAACTCAGCTGACTGATGAGAGCTCTCTCGGTCAGCCACAATAATCTAGTAATTTGCAACTGTACAGAAATATATCTAAAAATAGATGCATAAGATGGTTAAGGACAACACTGTCTTTAATGCTGTCTCTTCGAACAGCAAAGGAGAAACCTTTACCTTTTATAGCTGCTAGAATTTTTACCTTTTTACCTTTTATAGCTGCTAGACATTAATTAGTGGAATCCAGGTTAAAAATGGTCAACATATTCCCCCATACAAATACTTCTCTAGTTATAGGGGAAAAAAGGGAGGAAGCGCTTAGAAAGATCACCGCCTGAGGAAGCCTTGCCCCGGATGTTTGTTCCAAGCCAGTCACACTGCCCCGTGCTGCTGCTTTCAGAAGTAATGGCATCCATCCTACAGCCAACTGCAAAATTATTCAAACTCTCAAAGAAATACTTTCCATTCTGTTAATGCTTTCCATTCTGTTCCTGAAACCAATCAATACTGCAGTATCCACAACTGTTTCCAATACAACTGCCTGAAGAGTATGTGTAGGCACTGGGTGAGGATTACCAGAAAATGACACCTTTCCAGCTGGAACATAACATTTTCTGCCCAGTTCTGTTTAGCGCTCTGCTTCAGCCTCCGAGTACACTGCTGGGACTGTACTTCTGTTCCACTAAGAGTCCTTACTGAAGCGAGAAGCCATGAAATGAGATGGTGAAAGTTGGACACATCCTTTAGAAAGCCACTCTGAACTGACGCTTATGTTATGCAGAGGGTTCTGTCTCCAGAAACCACGAGGAGGTTTCCCTTAACTCTAGTTTGCTGCGCAGTCCCAATGTTGTGGAAGATCATGGAAGACACAACCATTTTGTAAAGGGGAGTCAAATAGTTGACTTAATTATCAAGATTTATCAGCGTGGACAGAGAGGGTCAAAGCAATAAGGAGCCTGTCAGCTACAAGCAACACTGACTCCAGAACCTCAGACTCATGTCTTTGGGGGCCTGAACTTTATTTAAAGTTTTCTTCACGACATAAATTCTAGGTACTGTAATAAAATTTACTTTTACATTTAAATTCACTATAAAAGGTTCTGACAATATCCATACCACCATGTGCGGGAAAATATAACCACCCTGCATGCACTGCAGAGCTGTCACAGCTCCAAACTGTGTGGCCACATCCCATCCACGGGAACACCAGGCACTTGTACAAAATCCAGCTCAGAAGACAGAGAAGGATGAGGAGGGTTATGGCCTCCAGCTGGGCTGCGCCACAGGCTGGTAGCAGGGACATAGCAGAGACTCTACCCATGCTCACACAGGCTACAAATCTTGCAGGATTTGAACAAGCCACCATGCTTGGTAAGGATTATGTCTCTATGTTCACCAGGAAAATGCATCCCCTTTAAATCATGACCCCATACCTCTCATCTCAGGCAGCTCCTGCTGGTAAATGGCCAGGCAGGAGCAGTGGCCACTGAAAGCAGCTGGCCCCAATCTCGCACATCCTGATCCCTGCCCTGGCAGCGGCAGCAAACCTGATTTCCCTGGGCACTGGCAGAGGCAGAGCAAGCGATGAAGACATGACCATTTTGCTGTGCCCTTGGCAGGCTGCTGCTGCCCAAGGCAACAGCCTACATCACCTATGCTCCCAGCTGGCCCTGTTTAGCAGTCAGTTCTCTGTTATGTCTTCAAATGACTCTATTAGCTCCTCAAAATAAGTCATTTGGGCCCCACCTAAGTTTCAGAGAGGTTTTAACAGTTGCCTTGACTCATGGATCTGCAGACTAATTGCAAGTGCCATCCAGGAACGTTAAAGCCCACACACAATTGTGACAACTTTGATATTATTGCTTAGAACAGTGCCCACTTGAGTCATGCTTTAATTCAGTCATTAGTATTTTCATGGAAAAAAGCATATTTCCCCCCAACCCCATTTCACAGAGTGGGAAGCACACAGGAAGGATTTATCCCACATAAAAATAAATTGCTATTTGCATGTCAGAAAATGGCTGTGGAAAACAGAAAAACATCAATTATTCAGAACAGCAAATAAACAAAAAGGGAATTTTTCCAATTTTTAAGAAGAAATAGGTTACCTGCAAGGAATGGCTCCATTTTTCCCTCCTCACAAAGCAATTGCTGTATCCTCCTCTGTATGGAGTATACATATCAAGTCTGACACACTGGTCTGATTACTGTGAGAATGAGCAAAACAATGAACTTTTACAGCCAAAGAGCCTTGAATTCAAACAGATGCCAATTCAACCTGTAGAGAGTCATTCCATTGTGCCTTTGAAAACTTGCCCAAAAAATTAAAAAAAAAAAAAGGAGAAAAATAGTCTTTCACAGTTTTTGAGGAGAAGAGAGGCTTTCTCTTTTAATCAGTAATCTCAAGATGTCAGCTCTGCTCTTACACATTAACATGCCATTAACACATGAGTTCAGGGCAATTATCTTGCTGAATGTGACTAAATACAATCTAAGACACCACAGTGAGAAAGAAGCCCATAAATCTCACTGTTAAATTATTTACATCGCAGTTGCAGCTAGACATGCCCCTTGGGTGGGGATGACATTGCTGCCACGCTGCCTGCACGCTCAGGTTGCGAACGTGGGTCAATGTCTCTGCCCCTCTGTCTTCTCCACCACTTTTTCCCATACGAGCTAGGACAAACAGCCAATCCTGCACCACAGGTGCCTACTGATGTGCCAGGGTAGTTATTCACCCTCTTGCACTGAATAGGATCCAGCCTTGACTTGGCCACCATTGGGAGGAGCAACAGCCTCCCTGCTCCCAAGACGGAATGAACTCACTGTGGATTTAGCTCATTTTTTCTTATTCTGGCAGGTTTTAATGAGGCTGGGAAAAAATAGCGAGCACAGATAATGAAAATGGTGCTTTATGTGGAGAGTTAGTTCAGTATTAGTTTGACGGAGGGATAAAATAGCAGACTGTGGATGGTGGGGTTTTCTGCTTCATCATCTATTTTTCTTAAGATGGCAAACAGCTAGCAAAGTGCTCATTAATGGATAGCGACAAGTAGTTTCCTGTGGTCTTAAAACAAACCATCAATTACAGTGAGTGTTTTCAGTTCTAGAGGCTAAAAAACATTCAATACCATTCAGCTGGTTGCCTGTTTTTCAGGTGATAAGAAATCCAAGAAATGAAAAACATATACAAAAAAGAAAAAGAGATAAGCTATTGTGCTTTCTCCAGACCAGCATGCTTCAAAATAGCCTTCAGCTGAGGCCTAGATATTCAGTGTCCCTGAAAAACAAATGGCTCTTTGAAGAGCTATAGCCTCATCTTCATTTGACCTGATCATCTTTGTTCAGCATGTCAGTAAAGGCTCAGGTCCCATAAAGCAAAGCACAGATTTGCAAGAAGGCCAGGCTGTAGTTTTAATGGATACTGCCAAGAAGGTTCGTTCTCTCATCACTTTTACTTTCCATTTTAACCCTCACACACTGACAGGTCAAGAAAGAGGTTCAAACAGGTTAACAAAAAAAAAAATCACTTATGAAAGGCAGGAACTTTTTCCACCTCTAGAGTGGCGGAAAACACCCCATGTTCCTAAACCAGCTCATTTTTCCTTCACTTGAAACAATCCTAGTGAGAAAACAGAAACTGTGTTAGCAAATGTTACAAGACCAGTTCCTCACTGTAATATGCAGAAAGGGGAACCAGTTGCACCACTGGAAACATGCGAAATAACAGCTAGCTTAAGGCTGTATCGCAAAACAGGGCATTTGCCATTATGGGGCTATTTATACCATCTAAAGTAAACCAAGAAATCTTCCTAGATGTCCTTGCAGGAAATTTACAGGGTCTCAGGAAAAACACAGCTACTGTAAAGTGGTGACAGGAACGTGTTTCTGAGCTGTGGGCACAGAGTGAGCTATCTGGGCGTTCGAGTACATCTACACCTTTTAAACAACAGACTTGAGGATTGGAAAATGTGGCTCTAAAAGGCACAAGGTCATACCCAAGCGAGCTCTGGTATTACAAGCTGTAGAGAGCATTTCCAAGACAAGAACTAGTTCCAAGTTCCCTTTCATAAGCAGATTGCAGCACATTATAGAGCCGGTCTGAGAGGCCTCTGCGTTAGGCATTAGCTAGAGCCATACAGTTCAGAAACAAACTGACAGCACATCTGGGTTTTGTGCATCTATCCTGTAGCCCAGCATTAGAGCTGCCCATCAGCCACAACCCAGAGCCCTAGAGCTCAATATGGGACTCAGACTTTTTCTTCAAAGTTTCATGGGGTTTGGATCCAGAGGTCCCCTTTAGGACCAACCTCTAGTCACCCATCCCCTCCTTCACCAACAGACACAGACACACCCCACCTTTACAGCAGGCAAGCAGCACAAATGTAATCTAAACTAATATGAATAGGGTTCCACAAAAAAAGCTGTAAGCAAGAAAGCTTTTTCTGGACAAGCGTAATGTAGATATCTTCTTTTTAAACTTGCTACATCCAACTCCAGCAGGACAACAGCTGCCAGCCCCTTGCACCCACCCAGGGTGCTCAGAGACAAAAGTCCCAGCCATGTCACAGCCAAGCGCCATGCAGCAATTACTGACCGGTATGCTGGCACAAAAGGGTAAGCGCATACCCAGCCACGGCTGCTGTTGGCAAGTTGTGTACCAGGCAGCTCATCATTCATGAAAGCTTCTTTCGCTGCTCCCATAAAGCTACAGCAGGGACTGATTTTGTCTTTGCGTGTGTATACTTATGGAACTTACAGAAAATGTGGAAACTTATGAAATACAGCAAAAGCTGTATTTCATAATATTCCACTTTCTGCAAGTGGAAAGCTCTCTCCAAGACACCTGACTTCTCATGATGACAGAGGTACTTGTTTGCTTGCACTGTTGTGCTCCCATTGCATCCTCAAATGATCCCCCTCAACCCAGCTGTGTGCTCATGCCATGACCGATAAAGTAAGGCCTGTCAAGCCATTTCAGATTCAGACCATCCTTATTATTCAGCCCAGCGGATATTGTGTCAGTTAGATAGACCAGTGGTTTCACAGGAACTGCGTGGGTTATCTTGCTATAGTATAACCACAGCGCCAACCACAAAGAAAATATTTCCACCCATATAAATATTTAATACAGACATTATCTTCATGTAGACGAAAGGATAGCGGGTTCCTTTTGAGACTATCCTGAAGCACACTAACTACAACAGTACCGACTCATTTCAGTAGGGACTGTCCATAGCTGCTATCTCTCAGAGCCAAGACTTATTGATACAAGTTTTATAACCTTATTCAAGGTGAGTTTACTGAAGTCAAGAAAGAGATATAAGGACTCCTATTAGCGTGACCTATCCACGTGTTGGGTCAGATCCCAGGAAAAAAAAACTGCACTCCCTTTTCAGCCATAAATTATGTGCTTAATTATCCAAATGTCAAACTGTGCTTGCAAATAACTAGGAAGGTCAGATCAGAGTGAGTTAGACCTTTAAAAGCCAGTTTCAGGAGCCAGTCCTTTCCATGGCAGACATGCAAGTACACTACAGTTAGAACTCACTGTCACTTTTTGCAAGTTGCTTCTACAAGAGCCACGAACAAGGAGCGAATTCTTCTTCCCACTTGGAGCAGTTAAGGAGCCTGCGATGCCAAGGTCTGTGCTATGCACTTGCAGGAAAACAGGATTTCAATTCCAGGACTTTCCTATGTGAACATTTAACCATACAGAGCAGGAGGTAACCATCTCTCTCTCATTATGGAGAATCGTTCAGACCCCTCATGACCAACTGCCATTTACACTCAGGACAATCTCAACCAAGAGTAAAGCCAACAGTGTGGGACAGAGGACAGATTAAGGCCCAGCGTGTTTTCTTTGAACTATTGGTCACAGTAGGAAATTACTAAGTCAGTACTGGATTGCAAAGGGCTTCAGGCAGGGACCATGGGCCAAATTATTATGGCTGTAAGCAGAGACACACTGAATGAAATGCATAATGGGAATAAGTATTAGAGTGCCAGGGAGATGCACCCTGAATTTGGATTTTTGGTTTTTCATAGTATGTGGCTACAAACAGGCCAGGTCCAGCTCCTCAGACTCAACAGAATCCTATTGACTTCAGTGTGATTTGGATGGAGCCCAAGGTGTTTACAAAATAAAAGACATTAACTGACAACAGGCAAACACACACATTTCCTGACTTCCTCTCCTCTTGGCACGATGGGCCTGGAAACAACTCAGAGGGAAACCACTGGCCAGAGGCATTGGCTTTGGCAGCAGGCAGCCAGCCTTGGCCACCACCCTGGTGTGAGCCTGGCAAATCAGGACTGCTCCGTGCACGCCTGCCCAGGCTCCCAGCACGGCCAAAACGAGGAGCAACTGGGCAACCACTGGGGAAGTGATCAGATGTACTGCACGGCAGGGCTGCCAAAAAGCCCCGTATCTTCCACATTTGTTTTGCCAGATATGCCAGACCTAAGTAAACACCATGAAGCCCATCACGTAGTAACAGAAAGGCTACAACATGAAGCTTCCCAACCCTGATACCACCAGAAGATACCAGCTTCCCTGCCTGGATAAAATCAAGCCAACCAGTCCCACAGCAAATTGCTTCGCATCTCCACAAAACACAGGTACCATTGCCTGTCTGCCCAATGCTGTTCTTATTCTCTTTTCATCTCGCGGGGCGGCAGCATTCCTGGTTCTTCCATCAGCATGAGTTTCTTCTGCTCTCTCCCAGAGCAGGTCGCTGCATGATGTTCTCCACATCTCTAATAGTCCACTAATTTTCTGTATAACTCTCTTATTCTCCCCAGGCTGCCCCTTGTTCCCATTGAACTCAAATGCCACTCTCTTTGACAGCAAGTGTAGAAGAAGGCCGCAGCTGCCCCAGCCTGAGCACTAGCTGTGCCAGCCCCTCTGCAGTCCTAAAGAAGCAACCATTGAGCTCTGCATGCCATCACACAGAGGTCCATAGGTTGCCTCTGCAGAGCAGAATTGGTTTTGGCACCCTGAAGAGGAACTGTGTCCAGGCCATCTCTCCTCCAGCATCAGCTCTCCTCCCCCACACCCAGAAAGAGCAAATCAGGTCTCTGTGACCCCAAATGAAACATCCCATTTCCCATTAGGTGCTTTAAGGGGCCATATGACTGACTGAAGGGATTTCATTGTGGCTGAAAGTAAGAATAACATCCCTTCACCAAGGAAAAGGCACTACCTTCTACCATTTCATGCGTAAATAGCTGCATCCTCTGCTTCCACCAAACCTCAAAGCTCATTACAGCTTTAAATGCTAACCCATGAGAAAAGCCCAGAACACTGAAACATGGCATGGAGACATCACAGCTTTAATCCTTCATAGGATTAGCTCGTTTAAATTTGATGAGATAGAAGGGAAAATAAAGGATACACATGAAAAGACACCTGGTTACATCACCTCAGCAGTTCCATGAGTGTGCTTTCTTGTACTTTTTTCTTCCCTTTCTTTTTTTAACATTTCCTAGGGATCTCAAGTGAGTCAAAGTGTCCTTTACTCTCTCACACACAAGAGGAGCTGCAAAACATGTCACAGAAGTTACATCTTTGAAGAGCCAGACACAAAAAACAGATTCTGCTGCAGCATTAAACATAAATTACACAGCACAAACCCTGAGCTTTCCCCCTAGAGCTGGCATCTTGCTTTTCTTCTCTCCAAACATGCAAGCAACGCTTGGATGTGTTTTGTGCGCCCCTGTCATCCATTCTCCAGGAAAAAAAGATGAACTCAGGGGAGAAAGTGTTCATTTAATAAGTGAATAACAGAAAGAAGGAACCTGGTGAGAAATGCTAGCGTCAGATATGGGAAAATATGAAGCCAAAAGGGAAGTATTGTGCAAAGTGCTTTGGGTGTCCAGGAGCAGTGAAGGAAAGTTATGCAAGACCAAAAAGCAGGAAGAAACATGCAGTCTCTATGCATGCACGTATTGGGAGAGGAAACAGATGATCACAAGAGACACACACGCAAACTTCTGTCAAGAAGAAACAGACTTGAACTCCTTTATTTTAACTTTCTTTTTTTTTTTTTTTTTTTTTAAGCTTTTCATTTCCCCTTCCCACCATGACTTTCTGTATGTGTTTGACTGGATCACTCGGACCAAAACTACAGACCTGAGCAGACCTGAGTGCTTACACCTCACATCTATGCATGTGACCCTCTTCTCATAGATGTTGGACATACAACTTTCCCTAACGATAGGCAGAGGCAGGTGTTTGCTGTCTGTAAATCCATTGCTTTTCCAATTAAACTGAATGTAGGTGCTCACCTCTGAAAATTTAACCTAGGAGCTTTCATTCCACCGCCCAGTAAAATGGATACAGTGAAGAGGTTCTTCAGGGCAGAGTGCAACAGTAAGGAAAAAAATAGTTGGACTTATCACATCCTTCTTCACTTTTTAATTAGGGAAAAAATGGAGGAAAGACACTGGAAGCAAAATCAATTTGCTGCTCTTGATTTGGCTTTTTGTTTAGTGACAATTTGACTCCTAAGACCAAATTATCTCTGGGGAAATAATTTCACTTACTTCAAGGCAATTTTTCCAATAGAGAAGTTGCTTACCTTTCTTTCTCGGGTCTGTGTGCTTCCCCCCTTTGTTCTCTGAACCTGAAAATATCTTTAATTTCAGGGCATTTCTCCATCAGCCCTTCAAACGAGATCTTCAAAGTGAGGAGCATTTTCTCTATACAACTAAGTTTCTCTCCATACCTATAACAAGTTTTAAAGCAAATTAGAAATTACTTCATCTGCAAAACACCACAGAAAAGAGATTTTGGAATATGCAGCATTCTGATTAGAAGAAAGAGCAAGTGACACACACTGACCGATTTGAAGTCTATGTGATAGCAAAAAAAAAAAAAAAAAAAAAGACCTTTCGTCAGACCCATAATTCATTAATACAGGTCCCCACCTCCCCTCTGGAAGCCAGTCATATCACTGGATATACTATTTGTCGTATATACTATTTGTATACTATACAACTATTTAAGCACTCTTAACCCAAATCGCGATAGAAAAATTGTCATTTATTTCTGCTAATTTTTTCTTAAATTCCAAATAAAGTTAAAGCCTTGGAAAAGTAATGTCAAAATAGATTTTGAGGATCCTGACTGTGGGTTTAGTTGAATCTAAGCTGTTTGGAATTTATGTTCTACTCCTTGTTTTCAGCCACTGGGAAGTAACCAGAAAACCATTTCCTTTTTCTTTCTTTCTTTCTTTTTTTTTCTTTTAGTATCTTAAAAGTCACATAAGAAAGATGAAATGACCATCAATAGTTCCCAGGGGGAAGACTGGAAATAGAGGAGATTCATGAGCAGTTCTTAATGCATCAGCTTCTCCCACACATTCAAAACCCACATGAAAATCAGAACCACACAGTAAAAGCCCTTACGAGCTTGTGCACCACTTAAAAATTTAAACAGTCTCATAATGGAAAAAGATAACCTATTAAAGGCAACAGTGCCCATCTACCAACATAATGTTCACGCTGCTCAGACTGCTGGGGCTCTCTATTTTGTTATTAAAGCCCTTCCTGCTTTTTTCTTTTGCGTAGCACCAACTGAGAGGGAAGCCTAACAAAGGTGTCGTTTCCCAGGAGGGATCTCCACATCCTCGCTTGCCTGAACTGAGGGAACTGGGAGACACCTGCATGTAACTGCTAGGCAATGGAGATGAAATGCTGACAGCATGGCAAGATTAATGGAAGCTAATCCACTGGCATTGTCTTTCATACCTCTGCAAGTCCTTTGCAATTTGTACTTGCTAATCCAATTTTCCGCTTCCAACATGGGCAGCTCTCTTCATTTTTTCCTCTGACTAGCATCACCTCAAGGCTAACCGTGGACCAATCGCTATCAAAAAACCTCTGGAAGGACAAAATCCACATCTCTCTCCACCCTGAGAAATCCCCTGAAGGAAGACTCCCAATCCCCACACCAAGGGGATACACTGCTACCAGAGAGCAGTTGCTGTAAGAGCAGCAACTGGTGAAATGGTGAAATGTGGTGAAATGTGGCTTGAGAGACAGCAGGAACACTCGTCTCACCTGAATGTTCAGGACAGTATTTCTATGTGAACACATCCACCTTGCATTCCTGAGGCAGGCTGAGAGGTCACATATGGTGAATTACTGTGGCTCAAGTGATGAGTGACTCCATCTCAATGGAGAAGCAGCACAGGACGGCTGAGCCCATCCAACATTTTGCTGCCACTGCTGAAAGGGGGAAGTCCTATACCCCCTACATCACTCTTAGACATGTTCTCTTGTTTACCTTCCACCAGCTCAGGTGCTTGCTGGGAGCCTCCAGGAATTGATACAACCCAGTAATCCAGCAGCAAATTATCTCAGAAAAAGCAATTTAGTTTTCTGCCAGGATAGGTGCAAAAATCAGTTCAGTAAGAAGTTTTACAAGCTGCAGAGTCAGCACGAGCTGCATAGCTGAGAGCAAAAGCAAGGGTAGGGAAGACAAAGAGGAAGAGGATCGCTCTCCCTCAGCAGATATAAGTTTGTAAAACTCAGCCATAACATGCAGCTTCACCTTTGGGATCACATGGATGTTGTCTCCCATCACTACGAAAGCATCCAAGCAGAGTGGCGAGGAAGGAAGGGTAAAAATTCTTTGGAGTACACTCTGACAGAAAAAAGAAAAATGTGTGTGAATAGTGTTGTCCAAACATACATTTTTGTGGCAGCAAATTGCAGAATGAGTATTTTAGTAGAGAGGCTATTTTAATTTTTTTTTTTTTTTTTAAATCTGCTTAACATTAATCACAAGCAAACATTTGGCACAAAGGATAGCCTTGTTAATGATTCAGTGCCTCGGTTCTTCCAGTGAGAGGAAGCACTGAAATCCAGAATTTACAGGCTGGATAACAAGTTGTTATACAATAACTGGGAAAACTCCTAACCTTTCTAGGAAAGAACAGAAAAGGGAAAGGGAAGGGAAGAGGGGAGGGGAGAGAAAGGAATAGATATTTATACACCACAAAAATAAATCACTTTTTTTTTAGTTCTTTGCAGGTTCCTTTTCAAGTAAAAGATGTGACACTTAAAAAGCCCGTAACAGCACTGCTTTGCACTTTTAATAAAGACTTCTTAAGGTCATTAACTTCCATGTGGCCCACAGCTTTTTCTTATGGGGGAGACATGAAATGGCTGTTCTGGCAGCAACCGCTGACCTCGCAGCCAAAACCTCTCCCCCTGTAACCAGGCATAGCTGGGTGCTCGCCCAGGGGCAGTGCCCACAGGGCTCCTCTCATCAGCAAGACTGGCGAGGCATCAATTACCAACAGCTACTACCCACCACACCAACGAAGTCCTCAAAAAGTCATCCCCAACCTGGGAAGCAGGCCTGTGAAGGCAGAAATTGCATCGTCCGACAGTATACACGTACCCATACTCAGGGGAAAAAAAAAATCAGCACAGTAACAGCTCAGAAACAGAGACTGGTAGCAAAAAGTTTCTCTCTGCATGCCTGCTTCGTGGGTTCATATCGTTACATGATCTCCTCCTCTCACGGACCAAAGATGAGCTCTGCAGCACTGCACAAAGTGCCTGCGGTGGCCTGCAGGTATTTTTTATTTACTGCGATCTCAGGAGGTCCATGCTAAAAGCAGCCTGGGAAAGCGGGCTATGTTTTATCCACCACATGACCCAGTTTCCAGCAGCTCTGTCAAGCACTTCTGTCACCAGTGGCAGGGCTGAATAATGTTCAGTGAAGTAGGTGATGAGTTATGTGAAACTAGCTTCCAGAGGAAATTAATTTCCACAGAGAGGCTCTGGCTACTTGAACTTTGTTTTAAAAAGCTGTGTTTTATTGCAGTCTAAGTTAATGAAGAAAGGTAGCTGACAGGCTGCTGTGTCGCCTGTGTTATCTCTCAGCCACCTTTCTTCCAGCAGCAGAAGCAGCAGCGGAATAGGAACATCCACTGAAATGAGCTTCCATTTGCACTCATTTCACTGTTTCTCTTCCTACTGCCACATCTACTGCTCTACTATTGCCATAAGAAATAATCAAACCTACTTTTAATACAATGCTGTGCCTATGGCATCTCTGCCAAGACCATTCTTGAGCAGAAGAACAGATTGCAAAAAGTACTGCATGCTCAGCATTCTGCCTAGGAGCCAAGGTAGGGGATAACATCTGTATAACCATCCCCACACTCCTTACGAGCACCTGATCTCCAAAAAACTTCTTTTTCTGCTTTTATCCTGCTAGACTTACCACAGTGGAGCTCCCTCCAGGGTTTCCATCCCTCTGCCCTGTGCTTGACCTAGTCCTTGCATGCTGGAAGATTTTGGAGGCCCTCTAACTGAGGCCTTAATACTACCCTTTATCCTGCTATCCAGACTAAGTTCATCAATCTGAATAAGCTATTCTCCATATTACATCCATATGACAAAGTTTACCCTAAAATTTAAGGTAACCTACTCTATGGAACCTGTGTACAGCAAGTACCGCATTGACACTCAGGTAGGTTACTGCTTCTAACAGCACTGGCCTCAAACATCTCAGTTACAACATCTGTTGGCTCTCAACATGTTCAAAAGTATGACTTTCTACATTTCAAAGACATGTGGGAAAACGTGGGAAAAATGCAAAAGAGTCTTTTACTGTGGAGCGGCTGCTATTCTGCACTGTTAATCTTAGCACAGAAAATCAGGCACACTTATCTCTGCTCGGGATCCTTTGCATGAATGTTGCTGGAAAACACACTTTGATGTGATCAGATGCTTCATAGTAGTTCCTCACCAAATGTATCAGGAAACAGCAAATGGGTTGAAGCAAAGACTTCACAAGATGGGATTTCCTTGTGGTATTTTCTATTGTTATTTTGAAGGAAAAAAAATGATGAAAAACATGAAAAACTTGAAGGAGCTTTAGTTTACATGCCTTTGAGGCCCCACGTGCTTGCAAAGAATCAGGTAAAAGCATGTGCAAACTATAAAAAGAATTTTAAAAAGCAGTGTTCAAAAATATCAGAAACTGAGAGCTGTTTAGGCATATGCCTTAGCCTAGCACAGTCCCAGGCAAGAGCAAAAGGGGATCTCTCGCCTCCCTTTTAGCTGCCCCAGGAAATGTAGATATAAGACTAACAACTTCTCGGTCTTTACCTACCTTTACCCTACTCTCTCATACAGTATTTTACATGTTTGGCTAGATGCCATGAAAATGTCCCACGCACTTCATTAGCTGAAAAGCTTCTCAATAGCGTAATGGCAGGGTTTCCTACAATAAAACCCAAACATGCAGCAATTTTCCTTAACACTTCTAGATCTTCTGATCATGTTAAACTCAGCCATGTCTCATTCATTGGAGTGCATACCCAGCCTTCTTACCAGTACTCGCCAGCCATGAGCATTTGAAATCAATGACTCGGTTCCTCATCAGACTGCTTTAGAAATAGAACAGTTTTTTAAACAATTATGAATTCTGAGGAGATTTGTCTTCAGATTTTTGATGTTGATGAGTTTTGGTTCTCGAAATCTTCTTTATAGCTACTAACATCAGAAACTTACTTTTTAAAAATAGACACATGAAAGTCAAATGAAATAACATAGCTCCAGAAGTCCATGCTATATAGTCAAAATAAATGCATGAAGCTCAATACCTTTGTTTATTTGTTAACTTCACAAGCTTTGTAGACAATTTAGAGCAAAGCATCATGACCAGACATAGGCAGTCCTTAGTTTCTGGAAGGACAAGAAGGAGCAGCGGGGTGAGAGGTCCCTGCCCTGGGGGGTAGGCAAAGCAGCAGGTTAAGAGCAGAACCACAACTCTTCGCATGAGCTCCCCATCGAGGTGCAGAGGACGAGCTGCACCTTTTGCCACAATGGCATGAGGTCAATAAGCAATACACTTGGTCCCTAAATATCAATTGCAATGAAACCAGAAGCAATAGCCAGAAGCCTATAAGCGAGGGGCAAAATTTTGATTGTCATCTTTGAGTCTAGGAAGTGGAAGTGTGCACACAGACCTAAGTCTTGATATCCCACAAAACGCACCACATGCACAGGTAATAAAACTCTACCACATAAAAGCTAACTTCAGATCTTGGGAAACCTCAGGGTACTATTCTTCCAAAAATATATTAACGCCAAATAATTTATTCCTGCTCTAAACTATTTTAGCTGTTAAAAAGCCAGAGGGTAGGGGACACCAAAGCTTGTTTTATATAACAAAAAAGAGTTTTCCTTTTCCATGCCTCTTCTAACTAGAAACATCTGACCAGTGTTGATCAAACTAGACTATATGTACTTCCAAGAAAAAGATAGAGTTAGATTTTCACTGGCAGCATAAATAGTCTCAGAAAAATGTGTGAGTGACAAAAACAAAGTAAAAACCCGAAAGGACTAGAACCAAAATATTTATGTCACTTCAGCCTTCAAAGTATTTCCTTTCTTTCTGCAGGTACATCTCAGCATTTCACTACAACTGCCATTAAGCTGGGATCTGTTCTGTGGGAGAATGGTGTCATGGCAAAGATGATTCCTAAGACTTTTACATCTGATGCGAGAAGAAGTGCTATTCTCCAGGTCTAATGGGGACCAAGCTGTAGTCCTGCTGCCTGCCTTGTTTGTCTGCAGAACAGTGGTGGCAAGACAGCTCACAAGAGAACACAATTCCAGCTGGGCACTGTAACCAGGTGGGGTGCTAAGACAAAAATACCAAAATAGCAGCCCAAAGTAGAGGAGTGAATGAAAACGCTGCCGCTGCCCTGGATAGATCAAGGGTCTTGTCTGTCACGAGGAGGTGAAAGCCCACTGAGTGCAGGCATGTGCATAGCCATCAGAAATAAACATACATCCTAAAAATAAATGCCCTCTTGCAATTAAACCCAGCAAAAGTTCTAACGTGTGTGTGCTTATTTGCATCATCTTACCTGCATTTCTGTGCTGTGCATCAACTCTGGTCTGCACAGCAGGGCCAGGTCACACAGATAAAATCCCTGACATTTTGCAGCTCCTTTTAAAAGTCTGCATCCACACAGGGACCACGACAGCTGCTGGACTGACAACCCCGAAGCAGCGCATCGCCGCAGCCCAGAGCGGCTGCGGCACAGTGGGCAGTGCTGCGCGGCCCCCCCGCACCAGCCCCGTGCACAGGGACCGCAGCGGGGGGGAGTCGGACGCGGAGCCAGTGCCTTTATAGCTGCTCTGTTGAAAGGTGCCAAGCTTGCAGCCATCGATTAATTTTATGCAGGGTCTCCCCCCCAGGCCAGGGCAGGAGCCACCACCTCATGTTCCCAGCTGGCGAGCAGGCACCACGAATTTGTACCGACAGTCAAGAAGTGCAAAGGCAGATTCTGCTCTCCGCTGCATGAGTAGAGGAGAGCTCTGATCTGCAGAGCAGCCTCAGCCTGTCCCTCCAATTCAAGCAGTTCAGAGCCTTTTCCGAGGAGACAAATGTTTCATTTGCATTTCCCTTTCCCACATCGGGTACTGGGAACATATCACTGACAGCAGTCACGCAGGCTGTACATCACGCAGCGCTTCCGAGATCACTTTTGTGTGTTTTACAATAAAAATACTATGAAAATCCACAGCGGCACAGGTCATCCTCCAAATCGTGGTGTTTGCTAAGTGAAGAGAAACATGCAAGGCCTAATGTTGTATCATCCAGGGCAGCTCTGACTGCACGCTGGAAGCTTCCTCGGCACAGTAATTGGTAACACTTGAGGGTTTTTTGTTGTTTTTTTTTTTTTTTTTTTTTTTTTACGAAGTGTTGAAACTTCAGTTTAAGTGAAACACATCTGCTAGCAAAGATATAAGCCATTTTTGAAAATACAGTATATATTACAGAGCCAGAATACACCGCCATTGTACCACTGCCCTTCTTTGAAGGGTAGGTAAAGGAAAGGGTCAGACTTCCTGATCTAGCAAGCCAGCCACATAGCAAAATCTTCATTTACCATGTACCAGCCCTCCTACTGCTTGCTCTGCCTCCCCCAGCCAGCACCTCATCCTCAAATGCCTCCATGTCCAAGAGCCTGGATCCATCCCCAAAGCTCTCTGCACCTTAGGGCCTCGAGGACTCCAGCCCTGCCACAGCTCTTGCCCGAGGTGCTGCCTGTCCCTCCGAAAGCAGGCAGAGGAGCCATGCTTTGCTCTCACACAGAAGAAAGCTCCTGTGCTGTGCAGATCTGCACTTCAATGATTTGCAATCCCCAGGAAGCCCAGAAGCGGCTTCTTGCCCACCCCGGGTTGGATGCCATTAAAAATAGGCATGGACCACGCCCCATCTTTTCTTTGCAAACGCACAGGTTTGATTCTTGCTATCTTTCCCTTTGCCTCCAACTCAGAAATCGTCCCATCGCTTTGAAAGTTAACGGAGAAACTGTGAAAGAGTACAAATATCATACATCCCCTAATATCACCTGAGAGCAGCTACTTGGAAAGGAATCAGAGCAAATGAGATCTCCTGGGCCCAGGAACCTGTGTCTGGAGAGCAAACCAAGAAAGCTGCTTCCCAAAGGGCCCTTTGTATGCAAGTTTGAAAGGATGGGGCTGAAAATCAGCATAGATAAAGGAATCTCTTTTTTCGGAATAGTCCTTCAGTTGTGGAGGAGTAAAGATACACTTTCAGAGGCACTGTTGTGGCTTAATCTTCCTAAATACCATTTCACAGGAGGTCAAGCACCCTGCATTTTTAAGAAGATTTCACAGACTATTTATCTTAATATAATCTCCCACAAACGTTTATGGGGAGACTTTTATTTAATGCAGTCTGTGATCTGTATAAACTTCACCATGGTATTAGGCTAGCCAAGCTCCGAGCTGAACTGGAAGTCATGTGGGAGCTTTATTTGGGATATTAAAGTAGCACAGTTCAATATATGATTTTATTTGCAGCAGACTGCTGGGAATTAGAGATTAGTCATATGGGGATTTTAACAGTTGTGTAGTTATGAGAGGCTGACTCAATGGTTTTCATCTTGTAAAATGTCACCCAACTGTCTTGTTACTTCAAATTACAAGATTAAGAAGTTAAATACTTAAATCCCCAAAGAAAGGCTTGAATTTTGGGGTGGGAGGGCAGGAGAAAAGCACAGAAGGAGAGAATTAGAAAGGTATCTGCAAACACAGTTCCACACTCTTCTCACAAGTAACTAGAAAAATGGCACTAGTGCTTCCAAATTTAATTTTCTCTCCGTGACCCTGTGTCAGATTCATTCAGTTTACAAGTCAATTTCGTATTATTAATTGTCAGCCTTGAAAACGCCACTTGGTATCCACAAATCATATTGTGTCTCTTTATGCCTCCTAAATCACCAGTAATGAAGATTCTGCCCTTTGTAATTTACCTGTCGGTGCTTTGGAGATCCAGACCCAAATCCATCTATCTTACCCCTGCAGTGCCTGTGCGTGCTGGCTCTGGATGTTCTCTGAAGAAGCGCTGCTGTTTCCATGTGGAGGAGACTAGGACAGAAATTTCCCAGGCTGCCTCACTTTTTTCTCCACTCTCTGCAAACAGCCTTTATATGTTGTGTGCATATTGCTGGGATGCTGAGAGAATCTGTGAAAGATAAGTCTTAAAATACTGGAAAAGTGAAGGATCAGATGTGATTACCTGCTGCTCTGCCCTGTTGACTATCTCAGTAGCAGAACAGGCAGAGGATGAAAACAGGAAAAGATGGGGACAACCTGACCACTACTGCAGAGTTTCAATATACATGTCATTCACTAGGTTTCATTTTGCATACACACAGGAATCCAGGTTTCTGTGACATCTGAATTCTTGGCCTTTTGCCGCGAGTATCAGTAACTACCATTTGCTATTAGGAGAAAGCACTTGTCCTCTATTAGAAGTCCATCCTTCTTCATATTCTAGGCTTGGTATTGATTTCATTTACACAATCATACAGTCTATTTAAGCTTGTACTTTTAGGAAAGCGATAGTGCTTTACATTAGGAAGTGTCACTTGCTAGATTCACATATGGCAATTGCATGGCGAGTTGAAAAAGAAGCAATCAAGGGCTGCGCGTGGGAGTTCCTGATTTGTGCCTCGGAGTTACTGCCTCTCTGCCAGGTATAAAGGCAGAGACAGAACAAACTCTTCTAGCAAAAATAACACTATTTTTGACTGCTCGCACATAACCAAGATCAGGGATCAGATTTCTTATGTCAGTCATGCTATCTTTTTAGCCAACTCCAGACTCTGTGTATTGAAACCTGTATTTTACTGCCTGTAGTCCAGTTTCTGGTAATCATTCTGCCCCAGAATGAGTATTCAGATGGGCAGAAATTATCTGATCCCAGAACCTTCATATTTACTCCTCCAAATATGCAACCAACTCCAAAAATCCATATATCAACCATAAGCTTAAAACTTTGTCTCCTACCACTTTGGAGGATGGAAAAGTGCCAATGGTCCATGATTTTCACTCCATTCATTCATCACATTCTTGGGGTGGCGGAGCCAGGAAGAAGAAAATCATCACGTAGCTGTTAAACAAACGCCATGGAAAACTACAACCTGTTAAGAAGTTAACTATATAAGACTTCGACAAATACTGAATGTAGTCGATTTTCTACTGAACCAAGACTCCTCTTGCAAAAACACCATCTCCTTAGCAAGTTGCTTGAAAGAAAACCTTAAACAGGATGTTTAAACAGTTGCAGAACTAAAGCCTTGCATAGGTTCTTATGATCTTGGCTCTATCTCATTTTTTTCCCCTACCCTTATTTCCAATTTACAGGGTCTAAAATAGCCACTGTAATTGATTAAACAGAGCAATCCTGATGTAACTTTAATCTTGGGAATTCCCTAAGGACCTGACTGTGGGATGCAGGGGAGGTATGTCAGGGTAGGCATCAATCTCTGACACACCACAGCAGTTTTCATTTTCTTACAGCCTTTTCAAACAGGTACGGTTATGATGCTACTCTTCCTCTGGGAGACTGAGCGAGCAAATACACCTCAGCCAGTAGCGTTTTGTGTCTTTCTCCCTTGCTCTTCAATGCTTTAGCTTAAGAACTTACACTATGCAAAATGGCAGTTTTGCTGTCACAGGTAGAGCAAGCTTAGTACCTAGAATAACCCAGCGGGTTACACAGTAACACCAGCAACCACTCCTAGAAGGACAAAGGATAGTAGTTTCTTATTCTCCCTTTGAGATGAATAACCCATCCTTACCTTCCTTATTTCCACCTACTAAACCCCTTAAGCATTACTGAACTACCATCAAGGTAATTACCTTCATCCATGTCATCATTTTAACTCCTTTTAAACATTTGGTCTTGCCTATACGCTGTGGCAATGAGTTTCACTGCTTATCAATCACTGCGAGGAGAGTTCTTCCTTGAAGACCTATAAACCTGTTCCCCCAGTGAATTTCACCAGGTGTTCTTGCATTGTGGCAGCCCATACCAGTTCCTTACTCACCTTCTCCATGCCAGTCATCATGGCAGACATCCACGGCACCCCACAACTGTCTTCCCACAGTCGCTTTTTTCCCTGCAGACTGAAGAACATGACTTAGTCTCATGCTATAAAAGCTACAGCATCTATTATCCTTCTTGCCCTTTTCAGAGCATTTTCCAGTCCTACTGCATCCTATTTGAGATGGTGTGATCAGAACTGCATAGATTTATATAGGCATATAATGATAGATCTCCGTTCCTTTTCTGATCATGTCTAGCCTTCCATCATGAGGGAACTGAAACAATAGCTTTTATAATGCAGAAGCAGTATTTTCCGTGCCCCAGCTGAAACAGCTTTGGTTACAGGGGATCCAGGCTCAGATGAATGAGAGGATGCCACCAATAAAAGCAAAAAAAAAAAAAATAGAATGAAATAAAATGAGGCAGTCGGGTTAGAATTTATTTTAAAACAGGAGATAGTGAGATAATAAAAAAGAAAAATGTATGCAAGCTCTCGTAGCACAGTATTGGGGGAGGGGGGCCGGGGGGGGGGGGGGGGGGATATTTTATTTTCAAGCTGTGGTTTGAAAAAGTGTCACTGAGGAAACCATACCAGAAATTTAAGGTATGTCTATGCTGCACAATGCTAATTTACCCAGTTGAGCTCTGTGCTAATGCAGCTATATTGCTTACAGTACTTACACCTAACTAGTTTAGAGCTCTCTCAAATCTCTTCACCAAATTTCACTGGGCAATGGAGAAATACTTTTTTTAGTCTTCAGCTTGCAGGGCACCTTGAAAAGGCAGGTAACACACTACTACCTCCTTTATACCAGTGGAATAGTGGCTGTGGTACCCTTGCAGACGTAGGGTGTAAAATATACTTTGCAGAAAGACCCCAACCAGGACAACCTATGCAGCTTAACTGTGCATAGACGAATATGCCTACCAATTTCAACAGAAGTGCTCTCAGGCACAAAGTTAAATCCAGGCATATGGGTCTTCTGCAGCAGTAGGGCCTAAAATTGGTAACCCCCCCACGCAATGAAAACTAGCTCTTCCACAGAGCCTGTGCAAGATATTATGCTATTGGGGTGACAGTGCCAAACTCAAGTGGGTGTTGTACCTTGGATGCAGCACTTATTGCACACTTGAAAGCACCTTACTCTGCACAGGCTCAAAACAAGAGAGCTGGACTGAGTCTTGTACAGTCAAAAATGCAGCTGCAACAAGGGGACTTACTGTGTTAGCTCTGATCTAGAGAGAAAGGTTATTTCTGCCTACTTCTGCCAACAGAGCAATGCTAACTTGTGCACAGAGGGCTGGTGCTGGCTGAGAGCTCAGGTCTTCCTCCAGAGAGGAGTCCCAAACTTTTACAGCCTGGTTGCTGCTCTTACCTAAAGCCCTTAGCCACAAGCAGACCTGTAGGGGCAGCCCCACCTGCCTCGTGCAGAGCCGTCTGCTGTGCCCCCAAATCCACAAGGAGTGGAAAACCTCCGAGCCCCCTCCGAGAGCGTGCAATGGCACTCAGCGCTGAGCAGTTCTTGGAGGGGATGGACCTGAACATTTCTGAGGAGCTCCTCACTGAAACAGGCACAGAATAATCACACCTCCTGGACAGCGGAGTAGCTATGCCCACAGGCTGGTCTGGGAGAAACACAGTATTAAGTTAACAGCTACCCATGACACACACAACTGACATGATAGCTGATGTATTTTTGGCCCGATTCCTGTCTGTCAGCTCCCTTTAGTTGAATTTTCTCTTTAGCTAATTTTAACCAAATTTGAAAGAAGGGCTGGAGTCTCACAGATAATTATATTTTTATAAGTTTCAGGGATCTGGCAGCTGGAGAGAGAAGAAAGACCAAAATTAGTGCTTTCCGTTAAGGGAAAGCAGGCAAAACTCAGACGCTATATATTCCAGCTAGCCCGAGACAGCCAACAAACCCTTACACATTCGGTGGCAGACTAGCATCACTGGTGCTTGCTCTTGCCAGAGCTGGTAGTTTTGCACTGGTGTATGGTTCAGGACACAAACTCATAGGCATCCAGGTTTAATTAGTTCTGCTATTCTTATAACAGTTTCTATTATTTTGTTGAGGTATTAGTAATAGCAGAGCATCCACTGGAATTAGGATGATTTGTGAAGGAGCAGTCAAAAATATCTATTTTGTTGTAGAAAAAAAAAATGTAATTATGACATCTCAGCAATGACTTTTATTCTCCTTGAGCAGTCTGTTTTACAACTTTTAATCCTACAGCTATTAGAAAGTAAGATTGGACAGCGAATTTTGTAATTATTAAAAAAGGGATTCAAAGCATCTCAGGCCAATCTTCTGTTACGTGTCAAATGAAAGGAAATTGTGTTTTGCCTTTAAATTAAAATGAAAAAGAAAAACAATTCTTGAGAAATAAAAATGTCATTGTTCAAGGAAGAGTAATAAAGTATGAATGCTGCTCCTTCAGCTGACTGTCTTTGTAAATGAGCAAGAACACTGAAGTCAATAAATTACTATTACCCAAGCTTCATAAATCCTCAGTGGTTGGATTTTACCACATAGTTTAAGTTACAAGACCTCAGAAGAGGCTAAAAAAGATTCATTTGGTGTATTTATAGGCAGAGACAAGGTCTCCAAACTTTTTAAACTGTTACTTGCAGTGTCAACATGGAAAAAGTTGCTCATCGTGGAAACTGGTGGTTCTAAAACACAGCTCTCTGCATGTGAAGCCATAAATAAAGGCCTACAGTTCCTCAGTAGAATGAGAGGTTTTGTCTGCTCATTATCAATTGCAGCTTTGCTAGCGGATTATCTGGAAGAGGTAATGAAAAAAGCAATGCAAAATTAAGTTAAAAGTAGGACCAGCGTAGATACAAATAGCAAATATCCCTGAAACTTGGAGCACAATCTAGAAAGTAAAAAGCGGGAGAGTTGATCCAAACAAGAGGTAAAATAGGACCACGTATGCACTAAGCTGCATGAATCAAAAGGAGCTATCTGAGGATCAGTCAGCGCAGACAAGTTCCTCCCATTAGGATTCATCCTGTAGATGGAACAACCTCCAGAACCATAAAGGATATATAACAGCACAGTTTGAAAGCGAGAAAATAAACAGAACACTTAGTCTACACCACGAAATTAAACCAGTGCTGAAAAGGGCTTTGCGTCTTGTGGAAGACAAGTCTAAGCTTGTCTGTATTGTCCTGTGATTAGAGAGTGCGAAGGAAACATCTGCATCCCGAAGAAAATCTGGGAGTCTAGGTCTCATTAACTATCAGTGAAGTTTGGGCTTCTAGGTACTCCAGCCTCCTCAAATTTGGAGCTTACATCACTTACACATTTCTGACGATTTTTACTCCTTCACTCCCTTTGAGTGAAGTAAACTCAGCAGGCTGGGGACTGTCTTACATGTTTATCTCCTTAACTGATCCCAAAATACAAACAATATCTTGGCATCTATTTCTAGAAGAAGAAAAAGAGACACCTCTATGGCAATGGACAAATGAGAAAGCCACCATGACAGAGCTCAGAGCCAGACTGGAGGGGAACAGGGGCTGTAGGAAAGCTGTTAATTAGAAATTGCTTCTACTATTAATAGGCTGATGGAGGGCATCATTATCAAAAGGAAAACATGTGCGTCCGCTCAAACAAGCTGTTTCTTGTACTGGCTTGGTTAACAAGGAAGCCACCTGAGTATGTCAAATTAAGATTACTATTACATGCTGTCATGGGGAGTCCCTGAAAGCAACCTATGAGCTTAACGACGCACAGTATATGATAGCATTCAGAGCACAGCTTTTACTGTTCCCATGCCTTTGAACAGCACTTGGTGACCTTGAATATTCTGAGCAGGGACACAGGAGGGCTGTATTAAAAAGGAATTATTAATTATTGATTTTTTTTTTTCCTCTGGTATTAGGCCATCAAGATAAATGCCAGAAATTCATCTATCCTGTTGAAGCTGACCCGGAAAGGGTGCTTCATCAAGTTCAAGTGTATAGAAAAGGAGACAGGGACAAAGAAACAAGAAACTTTTCCATCTTATCAAAAAACTAGCTAGTCTTTGTCAGCGTTCGGAGCAGATGCTTCAAAAAAGCTTCTGCGACTGATGTTAGCTTAGACACAGTTAACCACACTGTTCTACGCTCCCGTCACAGATCCATTCACTCATGAAAGTGGTCCTAGTATTGCGACCACAAAAAGTTTAGCAAAGACAACTTTGGGGACTCACCAAAGGGACTTTGCAAGTGCTCATGCAGTGCTCAGGAACTTTGCTGATCCAAAACCTGGCAGTTGTCTGGCTTCCCACAGAGCGCAGGCCATAATCTTTTGACCAGGAATTCCTAGGTCAAACTCAGTAACTCGTAGCATCTTTCTGCTAAGCTGGCACACGCTGCAATGTTCCCAGCTTACAGCAGCTTCTGCAAAGAAATTTCATAATTAACATATCTTTGCATGAGATCTCAAACAGAAATCCTGAACTTTCTTACTTTACTGGCTGCTGACAAGAGACTGCCCTTTAGCGATTGTTTCTCTCATTCACTCCAAATTAACAAAACCACCCCCGTGTTGCCTCCAGAGTTCAGCTCTGGATTTTAAGGCCACGGTGACTTTGTCCAGAACTGGATGAGTTCCAGGGCTGAAGGCAAGGAGAATGCCAGCACTTGTGATTGCATTGAAGCTCAGCTGCAACTCGAACTAGGACACAGTCTTTCTGGCACCTCCGGTGCTACTGGATCCACTTTACAAAGGGAAAGCTGGAGGACATTTTCATGACTTATTCAAGCCATAGTTACGTTGCTCACAGTTCTCTGCTGACAATGTGACATATTCCTTTGAACTAGGGCTTCATCTTACCAATGATTTGCCAGTAAATTTGGAAAAAACTGACCTCTTTGGAAGAGTCATAGCCCAAAGAGGTTGTACAGTTTTTGTCATTGGAGGTTTTAAGGACCCAACTGGATAAAGCCCTGAGTAACTTGGTCTAACCTCATTTCCTACCCTACTTTGAGCAAGAGGTGGGACTAGAAATGTCCCAAGATCACTTCCAACCTGAATTATCCTATGATCTTTTGAAGACATGGAAGACTTGCAAACAAATAGTCCTCTGTAATTTTTTTCTCCCATGGAATAGGAGATTAGATTTTTTTCCAAAATGAAATTCAAGAAAAATTCCTATTTGTCTTGTATCCTATTCAGATATGCCGGTATGGACTAAATAGCATTTGGATGATCCAAAGCATGGATCCTCATTTCAACCTCTTGAGACCTAAGCCAAGTTCTCTATTTCATTTTAAATGTCGACATAGTGCTTATTTGCAGTCTGTTTAAGCCTGGTGGCCCAAAACTTTAGGGGAAAAAAAAAAAAAAAAAAAAAAGAGGAGAGAGTTCCATGACATCTGTGGTGAAAAGAGAGAAGAACCCTCTCTCACAAGTCCCTTAGTAGGACTTACCAGAGGAAGCAGCTTTCCATAAGCACCTGTTGAGGAGCACAAGGAAACACCTGGAAAGCACCAGGCTGAAGTAGGCATAATTTTGATGTGTGTTTTGTACTGTTTCATGCTCTTCATTAAAGCAGGAGATGTTTTCAGCTGGAGATGGGTCTAACAGTCATTTTCACATACAGAAAAATACAGGCAGTCAGAGACAAAGTTCATTGTGCCTGGGGTGAGGAATGGCAGCCTGCAAGGCTGTGGCAAAGCTGCTCATGGTATGGAGAGTCCTGAGGGAGTTTTGTTTCTGAAAGGGAGCACAAAGACACTTGCTTGGAAGTCTTTCTGGTGCATTAAAGAGGCAGTACAGATTGTGTAAGTCACTTGCTCAAACTCTTGCACAAAATCATGGAACCACATAATAATTTAAGTACAAAAGGACCTCTGGAGGTCATCTAGTCCAACTTCCAAAGTTGAATATTGAACACCTCCAAAGATGAGATCCCACAGTGCTTCTGGGCAACATCATCCCGTGTTTGACTACCTTGCCTGTGAAGATTTTCTTCCTTATATCTAAGCTGGAATTTCTCATGCTGTGACTTGTGTCTGTTGCCTCCCATCCTCCCTCTGCTTCTCCTTGTATGTCATATGCTCCAGCCCCCCCTACATATCTTAGTAGACTCACTCCAACTTGCCAATATCCCTCCTGTGCTAGGGACTCAAAACTGGGCACAGTACACCAGACATGGCCTAAAAAGTGCCCCACAGAGGAGGGTAACCACCTCCCTTGACCTGATGGATAAGATCCTGCTAACGCAGCTCAGTCTGCAGCTGGTCTTCAGGATCACCAAACACAGGGCCTGCCAGAGATGGAAGTAGCCAAGTAGTTCTGCATGGGCTGGTAACAGGAAGAGAAACAGGGATTTCCCCCCCTCCATGTTTCTTTGGGGTTCTTATCAGCACCCCCGCCTGCCCAGCCACCACCCTGGAAACAGCAGAGAACAGCGGGAGGGCTCAGACCACTTTACACTGAGATCTGAAACATATTCAATGGCTCTCACAGTTCAGGCTTCCTTAAGAGATGGACAAGCAAAGACATCAGCCAGCAGATGGACTGACAGAGCATACAGCATCCATGTCTGGTGAGAAAAGTGACTAATGGAGGACAAGGAAAGGTGGGGCATCTACTTTTTAAGTAAAGAAGTAAAATCTGCTATATTTACTCTTTTGTACAATATCTGAACTTACTTAACTCACATCTGAAGTACTGTAAAATCATAGTGTGAAAAACTGGGAAATGTCAGTGATGCTGCTGAGAAAACCTACCCTGAATCAAAATTTAGACACCCTGCCTCAGACAGCAATTTCCATTGTAATTGCGCTCCCTTCATCAGGTTTCTGTAGAATGGTAATAATCCTTCTTTCTTCTCCTAGAGCAAAATACAAGTTCATTCATTTGCTCTCCACTTTGGAAACTAACCAAATGTTATTAAAAATGACCATTTTTGTTCCTTCTTCAGGTACAGTTTCTGTCACTTGTATTTGTAGTAAGTCATGTTTTGCCCTATGACTAGTCCTGTTTATTTCTAGGATGACAGAAGTGGCAAATTTTGGCCCATAATATCTATGTGCATCAGAAAGAGAGAGTGGAAGAGAGACAGTGAGAAGTGATTAGAGTACCATGTATTCTCAGTAACCACCCACATACACCTGCACCCCCACAGAAAAGAAGTCTCACTCTACAAAAAGTTATTAATTATATTTTAAAGATCTACAGGTTAATCAAGCTGTTTTAGAAGAACTCACCATAGAATCAGTTTCATTCTGTCATTGCAATTAGTCAAATTAAAAACCCAATTATATATTAAAAAAATCTACTAAGAAGCCCAATAAGGACTATGACAGAGTCTAGGACACCCTCACTTTTTTTCCATAATGCCTGCTTTTACTGCATTTGATGAATATTGGCATCAAGTTCCCATACACCTGACTTCCAGATGACATCCTCTTTTTACAAGCTGGCCTGTCCTTCAGCAGTTTTCAGCGAGCACTTTGTATCGTAGGGTACCAGCCCAAAAAACCATGAAGACATTAGTCGAATTTAAAGAGGGGAAAAAGCCCCACAAACAAATGTCTTCCAAAACCTACTCAAAAAAAGTAGAGATGAAGCACAGAGGAATTTAAAGGAGTCAAAAAGGTTGATTTTCCCAGACACATAAGTGAAGCTTCTGGCAGGACAGAGATTAAAGTTTCCAGTCACAAAAAGTCCAGCCCAGTCTAACCCTACTTCTATGGCAAGTGTTCCCACTGTCCTCACTAGGTTTGGGCCCTTTCTGGGGGGAGCCAGCCCTAGGAACCAAAGGACAGCCATAACATTGTACCTAGGATAAACAGACCTCTTCTGGTGGTGCTTCCAGAAATTATGTCAAAACATGCAATAAGAGAAAATATACCGGATATATATATACACACATATATACACACACAGGCAGACTTGAATAGCACAGTGGTAGACTGTCCATGTTATAGAGACTTTACAGAATCTAAAAAAAAAAAAAAAAAAAAAAGCCACCCACAAAAAAATACTCCAAAGTAAAAACCCTACGGAGCTTTCAGATTAAATCTCCTTCTAGGCAGTTTGGTGCTGAGGGCCGGTTCATGTACCGCGAGTTCACACCAGACCCCTTTGAACAGCGAGAACTAGGTAGTGTCACCAGTATGAAACTCCTGCTCAGTTCCAAAAAAGCCAGCAGGCTGGGGAACACAAGGCTAAGCCCACACTTGCCCAATTTCCAGATCCAGTCTCTGTTCTGCACAGTGCATGGCAAGAGCTTCACACAATGCAGGGCACCCAACCGGGTTTGCAGGACCTTACCCACAGTGCAGCATGGGATGGTCTCTTGCATAAGGGCATGCTGTACCAGGCAGACTGCAATGTTGCGAGCTGCGTGAACTGTGTAACGTAGACCAAGCTGAGATGGAAAAGCGAAAAGAAGAGGAGCCTATCTGATTTTCCACCCTCAGAAGAGCTGGGGAGCCTAATTCCAAACTACCAACCTTTCTCCTCTGCAACTGACAGGATGACCCCCTACTTCCCACACAGCTACCAAATTTGATATATTCACAGCTTCCCTCCTTTTCTCTAGCTGTGAAGCACCAAATGACCAGCCAGCAGTAAATGAAGAGCAGGCACACTTTGCAGCCCATCCCTGCAGTCTGGGCAGCAGAGAGAAGCTTCTGAGCATGCAGGGAAGCAGATGACTTCCAGGCACACATGGCCTCCTTTCTTTCTCTTGTGCCTGACAGTTACAATAACCTTTGTTACTGGCAGACCCCCAGAGCTCAACTTCAGCACCACCAAGGGAGAGGGCTGAAGAAGCTTGGTTACAGGACCTCTTTGGCTGGATTATTTTCCCTCTAGTGAAACACCATGTGCCCTAATGTTCTCCATAGCACTCATTGTCAGCGAGACCATTGTTCACCACGAAAGCCGTGCAGTCCAAAAAATCCAGGAGTGCAACACAAACTGTTTTACAGTGGCATGCAACACCATAACATGAAAACACCTTCCCACTGGCTTTTCCCCAGTCAGGAGGTGAGGTTGGAGGCACCGTCACCAGCACATCTGCACAATTCAGCATGCAGCTAGGACTTTCTGCTGCCACTCCACTGCCATGGTACAGCAACGTCCTCCCTCTCAGTTGGCAGCTGCTGGGTGAACTACCTTTATAGACCCCTGCTGTCAACCCTGGTACCCTATTCCCAGCCTCCGTTTTCTTCAGTTGGCTCAGCAATAAAGTGCCTAATGATACTGGTGCCTGAATCATCATTGGACTCCGAGACAAATGGCTTGGGCCTCCCTCTGCAGAACTATTGCTCCAGGCTCTTAACAGTCTCAAGCAGGCATTAACACCTGCATGCATCGCCTGCACACTGTGCCCTGCAAACTAGGATGTTTTGCAGCAAGATAAATTGGTCTCACCACCTACTCCACTGCAAGTATTCGCTCTTCCTGGCACTTAAGAGGGAGTCTCCGAGTCCAGCAGAGCCTCCCTCCTGGAGGTGTGGCATTGCGGGAAGGAAAGCCAGCCTGGGTATTGCTTTTAGAACAAATGGGAAGAGATGGCTGCACTTGCTGTTTCATCGAAAGAGTCCCTTCCCCGAGCAGCACTGATTCCAGGGATATTTAAGCAGAAACAAGGTGAGACAGAGTATTATTATATTAATACCTATATGTGTTCCTCCCCCTTATACCAACTTTACCTCCTCAACGTCAGCAATTAACATGTCTGACGAGAGATACAGCAAGGAAACAATTTCAGGTTGAACGCATCACGTACTGACTCACTGCCATGAAGCTCTACACTTCAATAGAATTCCTGGTGAATGACAATGAAATATTCATCAGCTCATATTTGTAAATGGCCCAGCAACATACTGAGTAAATGACCTCCGACGAAGCGCCTCGCATTAAAATGGAACAGCAGCCAGCTGAAGCGAGGGAGCTACAAACTACGCATGTTTTGTCAGCACAGACAAGCAGCAAACACAAACAGAAAGAAACCTAGTTGGACACATCATCCTAACAGTGAGAAACAAATGAGGAGCCAGCCTGTTCACTTCAGAGGGACCCACTGGCGGTGCTGCCTGTGGTGGGAGCGAGTGGGGCAACTTGGGCTAAATTTTACTCCCTGCCTTCTCTCACCATCAGAAAGTGAACCAGGCAAGACAGAAGGGTGAGCTGTTTTGCTCTCCCCGACATGCTGGCCCTGGTTGCTCACACCACTCACCCCCATCCCTGGTACCTGCACCGCTCCGCTAGTCCTTAACTGAGGGGCTTGGTCCCTTAGATAGCAAATGCAAGCCTGTACCCTCCAGAGCAAACGGGGAGCCTGGCCTCCCCAGATAGGTGCCTGGTGCTGGGCAGAAGCTTCCCCAGCTTGCATTTCTTGCCTTGCCTGTGCATTTCAATGCGAGCCCCTGCAGAGAGGGAGCTGGGCCTGTGAGAGGGGCAGGCTGTGACCAAGCGCTGCGCTTTGTCTGGGGTGGTGTTACACAGTGCTGATTTAGGGAGAAGAAGGGTGGATTTTCTTGTCCTGCTTTCAGCTCTCATCATTATTCAGGATGCGTGATTTCCAGGGAGGTTGCCAGCGCTGCACTGCACCGCTTGTGACGGTTAATCCTCATACGGGAAAGCTCCACTATGGAAATTGTGAGGAGAATGCAAAATAAATTAGGAAAACCTAGCAAGCCATCGTCAGCCTCCACAAAACGCAGAGGTACCCTAGCCTGGCCTCCCCCAGACCTTTTGCAAGGCACTTTCTTGAAATCAAGCTTAAAAAACCCATCGGTTGTTGCCCTGGGGCCTGGCAGAAAGGTGAGCTCCCACCGCCAGAGCCAGGTGGGTGATGCAGACCTTTTTTTCCTCATTTATTTATTAATTAAACGCCCTGTGATAAGGCAGATCTAGATGCAGGTCCACAGCTCTGCAGGCGAGGAGCACCCACTGCGGCTGGGAACTTGAACAAACAGCACCATCAGGTGGCTCGCCTGGAAATAGATGTGCAGAGCCACCCAGGACATCTCCAGCTGGACCCGGCCATCCCTCTGCTCTGCTCTTCTACCCCTCCTCCAAGCAAGCAGGAGGGCCCACGGCCTCTCCTGGGAAAATCCCAGTCCAAAATTGTAAGGGAAAGCTTCAATGGCAGCAAGGCACATCCAGGAAAAGCCTCAAGGGAAAACTTCCAATGTGCTGCTTCCACCCCTGCTATGCAAGTCTTATGTCTTGTCCTTTTCATTGCTGACAGCTATATTTATCTCAGCTTTAACTACATAGTTTAACTGACTCGTTAACAGGCTACCTGCTCTGGCATCCAGAAGTGCTGGTCTGAGCAGAGTACAAGTCTTGATTCCCTCCCTCAGCCTCTTCAAATTTTGGGGGCACTGGCAAATTGATGTTTACGCCTTGAAAACTAGCCCCAGTGTACAAGCCCCCTTTGAGCCATTGCTGGCATCCACCTCCCCCCTGCCTGCATAGGGAAGGGGGAAGATACCCCATCCAGCCTCAAGCAGGTGCTCTTTCACCAAAGACTGCCTTTGAAATAACTTGGTTCCTTCAGCATCTTCACTGCCTCTGCATTCTCTTGCCTATTACATGCTTGGTTAGTGCAAAGTGGGAGAAGAAGCATTTCCCACTGATGAGCCAGAGCCCCTTCCATCCCCTGAGAGTCACAGAGCAGAGACAGTCCCAACACACATAAAGATAATGGACGGGAACTCAGCTCCCAGACTCCAGACCTTGGGCATGTCACAACCTCTGCCCTCAGTCTCATGCCTGTAATCCTTACCTCTCCTCGTAAAGACAGGAGACCACTGGATGAGACAATCTGAAGGAAAACAAAACACCGTTTCACCCACAGTGCTGCAGTGACTACAGCCATACTTGCATTATTTGCATGACTACCAAGAGAGGAACCTATCCCATCAGTCTCAGTGGCTTTTCTCATACCTGGATTTTAAAAGATTTTTCTTCAGGGTGTTCTCCACTCCAGTGGATAATTAGGTATTTCTAATTGTCTTCTAGCAGAACTTAGGTCATCTAAGTAGAAATGCACACAAAATATTTTTATTTAGTTGTTTGTATATTTATTTGTTTATACATACGTAATATTTATCTTCTATAAGTAAATATATATGTCTTACATTTATATAAGATATAGAAATAAATACACAAATAAACACATATACAGTCACGTTCACAGATTTAAAAGGAAAACTATTCAAACACATGGTTACTCAGTTCCTCTGGGACCACACCTCATCTCAGTTTCAGCCTTGAGTCCTCACAGTTAGATCTTACAGCAGCAACCCTGAAAATCAGGACCTTCCATAGTTGTGTTGGTGCTTATGCATATAGAAGGTTTGATTTACATATCTAATTTCAGGCCTCTAATTTTCAAAAATTTGTGGCCCGAACAGGAAGTCCCGTGTTTCCAGTTATACTGCCCCAAGGGGCACTTCTGTACAAAGCGCATCATCCAGTCACCTTGAAGGGATGTTAAAGCATTGCAAGTTGTTGACAGCCCATCTCAAAAATCTCTGCCTTCTGTAATAAAGAGACCTCCCAATTCCCAGATATGCTCAATGCAATAAAATTTCTGAACATCCCACATAAAGATGATAACGGAGCACCTTACACAAAAGACAAAAAAAAGAAGAGGAAATGAGATTATATTTCCCATCATGGCATCTGCATTAAGCTCGATAGCTGCTTATTTCTACTATAATTGTGCCAGAGTCATTTTGAATTTCGTTTTCTTTATGCACCTTGCTCTGAAGCAGAGATATTTTGGGAGAAACAATGCACAAAACGGCACTTAAATGCACACAGCAACGTCTCACCAGTTGCTACTAATGATGTCAGAGGAGGTCAGGTGGGCACAGAATTATGAATTGTCCCTACATTTGTACATTTTTTGAGTAACTAAACAGCACCCAGGAGAACTGAAGTCTTCCTAGGACAGTAGGAACACAGAAAACTAAGAAGGAATGTCTTTTTTCCTGCCACCTTAATAATTCTCTTTGCTTTCAAGCCCTTCCGTAGCCCTTGCCTTTTATTTTTCTGTAAAAGGAGAAAGCAGTGCTAAGGAATGTCAGCTAGCAGCAGCATTGGTTCATGGGAAAGCCTGCAGAAGCCACCTCCAGGCACTTCTATAAGTACATTTTTTTCTATGCTGGGCTGTCATTTGTGCTGCTCTATTCTAAGTGTAGAGCCACTGAGCAAGATGCTTGGGGTGGATTTGTTGGCAGATCAGTAGGGACTCATAATATTCCTGCCAAATTCCTTTTCTCATGTGACCTGAGCTTGACTTGGAACATGGATTTCCTACAGAGACAAGTTTGAGCAGTGCCAGGAATCTGAAGGCCAGGTGGTCTGCAAAGCTTCTCCCCAGGCTCTGCGATCCTATTTCCTCACGTCATTCTTTCCAGCCAGCACAGAGCTTGGGCTGGGGTGCTCACAGCAGACCGAGTCCTCAAAACCAATGCAATTGCTCCTTCCCACCATCGCCAATCCTCTGGAAGAGATTGCGACAGAAGCAGGAAGAAAGATGAACACGTTTCTGCTAGGAAATGGATTCAAACAGGCTTTGACCAAGACCACTAGTGAAACTTTTCTCTGCCAGAGGAAACTAAAAAAAAAAAATCGCACTTTTTCACCTCAGCAGCATCCAAATGGGGCTTAGCTAGTCCAAACTGTCCTGTCCTTACTAACTCAGAAAGCCTGTATTTGCCTACCTGGAAGGGAAAGTTATCATGAAAAGACAGATAGATAAGCTTTTCTGAAGAAAGCTATCCATAGCCACACTAGTCTCTTGGGACAAGAAGGTCCATACATTAACTTACATCTCTGGCAACCTGCATGCTAGAAATACCTTGTGGCTCTGATCCATACTGACTTCTATTAAGGAAACAGAAGCTAGAATGAGCTGGAAGTTCTCCCAGATGATGCTCTCTGTATATCCATTGAGAAAAAGCAGCCTACCCTAAATATATTACTTGCTTTCTTTAATAAGAGTTTCTCAGGGATCGGGCAAGTTTGGCTTCCTGAAGAGGCACAATAGCACTGTCAGCACTGTAATGTGATATCAGGCCAGGACCTGGACCAAAGATAATGCTTTTCTCACTGTTTTGTCTCAGCAGCAACCAGGGGTAATGCACAGATTACAATTGTCTGCTGCTGGACTTCTTAATCTTCCCGTACCACTAAGGAAGGACCTCTGCCGTCCCACCCCTGACACAGAGCAGGGAGTAGCAATCTCATCCTAAAACGGTTCCTGTCATTCTCTCTAGAAACATTAGAGAAGTGGCAATGGCCCTTCACACATATAATCCCATATCTATAATTGCTGCCTTGTTGGCAAATTCCAGTCACAGATTGCAGTCAGCTCTATCCCACCCTCACATCAGATGCAATCCACACCAACCTGTGCCTGCTGGAGCGCCTGGCTGAGGTAGCAGGGTGGAGAACAGCCCACTGCACTGGCACCCTTAGGAGACTGAGCAGAGAACTCAGATTTCAGCAACTCTAAACACCCCGCCTCAGCTGAAGCCATCCCTGTACCAGCTCCCTCCCCTGAGGGCCCGAGGAAGGGATGGATGTAGCACATCCTTCCCCCCATCTAGGAAGGAGAAGCCTGTACCAGGCTCTGCTCCCTCCTGTCAGACTCAGATTTGGTTGCAGCAGCCAACCTCTCCCTGCACAATTACAATAATGCTTGACACAGAGGGAGTAATATCTTCCATCAAAGCAGCATCTGAAACAACAGCACAAGCCACCAAGAAAGTGACCTCCCTGCGTTCTCGTCGTTGGCATTGTGCTGATGATAAGGGGACACTTGGAAACCCTGTGTTTCTACAGTCTGAGAACAGCAGGATAAACTCAGGAATAGCTTCACCAGGAGCAACTGCAAACTCCCCTAGCAGACATGCTTCTGCTGGAAGAACGTCAGCAACAGCTATGAAATTCATTTGCATCAGACTCACAACTTTTTGCCAGTAGGCTGACCAGTCTGAAATTCACTCCTAAAATCCATCAGAATCCAGTTTAAACTTAGTCTTCCTTCAGCTGTAGTTCCTTTGCCTCCTTTTTTCCATGCATCCAAACAAATCCAACCTTACCACTCATCAGTCAGAAAGGAGAAATATATGTTAGGATATGCGCAGGTACCAAATGGCAAAGTAGGTCAATGAAATCCAAAATTCTTGCCTACTTTAAGCCCTGCTTTCTTGCCTGGAAGGGACAAGCTGCTTGCTCACAGTGTCTGTTGCTGGTAAGAGACCACCACTTTCAATTGCTCTCCCTTTTACAGTGCTCTCAGTGAACAGACACTTCTTCACATAGCTGCCAGCACGTGATTACGAGAACATTTTTAAAGATTTCATGTCAGGCCTGTGTGGAAGCCAACTGGATCATTTTAGGGGAGAAAGACTATCAGTGATAAGTGATCCAGAAACACAAGGGTAGCTATTTTGCACATTCATCCCTGCTTGTGAATGATTATTCAATCCAAAACCCTGCTGAGTTGCCAAGTTCTCTCACACAATACTTGCGTGACTACAAAATTTCACACCGTTCCAACTGTATGCATTTGGCTATAGATACTTGATATCTATAGATACCACTTCCTGCCCTGTTGAGTCACCTGTAAACACAATTTGGCCAGAAACTCTGTTCCTTACATCAAACATTAACTAGTCCTTTGCTGAGTCTGCTCCATCACAAGGTCCCAGGCCATATTATGAAAGGAATGTCAGGACACTGCTGAGCATTTCCCAGGCAGTGAACTGAGCTTATTCTACAGAGAGAGTCACTTCCCCATGAACACAGAGGAAACTCCATTAGCCAGGATGGAGAAACACCCATTTCCACCAGAGTTACAAAAGCCAACACACCTCAGTTCAACTGTTCCTGGTGTGCCGTTCCTTACTGCCTAACCAGCACCGATCTGCATCAATCCAAAGTTGCACACCAGCACCGCAATGTTGGCAAACAAATTCAGTCCATCCAGGAGGGCCACAGGGTTTTAATAGAGGCCATTGATCCACTGTGATCCTGATTCAACACCAATTTAAACATATTGCCTGGCCGAAGAGTTGCTCATGAGCGCAGCCATGAAGTAACTCAGGAGAGATTGACTCCTGACATAATGAGACCTGCCAAGTTCATGCTGAGCCAGAGGCTGTTTCCTTAGCTAATTAAAGGTTGCTCACCAAAGCAGTTCCTCACCATATTTCTGCCGCTGCCACGCACTGAGAGGCAGTCCACCGAAGGGACAGCACAGCAGCGTGAAACACCCTTTCTCACCCCTTTGAAGCTTAAGGTTTCAAAGCTTCTCCCATTCTGAGCTTCATCTGAACAAAAGGAGGCCACCCCCATGGCATCTCAGAGTCTGTTAGCCCAGAAGTCCCCATACGAGTCCCTGCTTTGAACTCCAGCCTCACAAGAAAAAAATGTTCCTCAGCCTATACAGGCTATTCTGGAAGGGGAGCTTTCTGCTAACTGCAGTGCTTGCTCCTGGTGCTGAGAAAACTCCCCTGGTGGTATGCACATTCCCACCACATATTACCAGCACTTCCATAAGCAGCTTTGGAAGCATTTCTACAAGAAGCCTCAAAACCCGACTGCCACAGTAATAACTCTGGCACAGCTATTGAGATCAGTGGAACTGAGGAGGGGAAATGCAGAAGCAGATGAATGCTTTTCTCTCTGCACCAAAGCTGGTTTTGTTGCTTCCACCCCTACTACGGTTTCATACACCACATGACTCCAAGGCCAGAATTTCTTTTCAGCCTTAGGCTCATGTACGTTTGCATCATGAACATGCAATGCAAACCACAAATAAGTGTACGCACGTAACATTGCCTCTGCTCTGGGTGGTGCTAAGTCTGCTTTCCTCCTTCCCATTCCCTTATTCAAAACCGTACACTGTGGACAAGTTGACAAACACAGCAACACTCGTCCAAGAATAACATCCCAAACTCTCAGTCACTCACTCCGTACATGGACGTATGTCACCTTAGCCACATCACAGGTATGGCTATCCTCTTCAGAGGACACCAGAACAAACTCTTCCTACATTTTCTTCCTGCACGCAAATAAATGGCAGAGGGATAGTATATAAAAAAAATCACCTTCCTGCTCCAAACATACCATGATTTAATTTTTTCTGTGTCTCTGATACTTTTTTCCCTATGGCAAGAAGGTGCCAAAGAGAAGAGGCCATACAGGAGACAACCTCATTCTTTCCTTAGGGCTGAGCACAGTTTGTGTCACTACAGAAGAGTCCCTGGCACAGCAGCACAACCAAGGGCAATAAAAACATGTAGTGATAAGTGAAAGCTGGAAACCAGACAACTGCTCTTGCCTGGGTACCACCCATCGACTTCACACCTACATTTCAAATGCTGCTTCTGCTACCAGTAGAAGTCTGCAAGCCTAAAAACCAGAATCTTTCAATCTTGTCTTCTAGCACTTTATAAATGAGTTAAATGGAGTTTTAACAAATAATGTATGTTTTTATATGAAGACGCTATGTAATCACAGCGCAGAAATTGCATACAAGTCTTTGAAATATTGGACATTATAAATGCAATGATTCAAGTGTTAAAATCTAGAAGCATTCATAGAATGGTTTGGGGGGACACTTAAAGGTCATCTATTCCACCCCCCCTGCAATGAGCAGGGACATCTTCAACTAGATCAGATTGCTCAGAGCCCCGTCCAACCTGATCTTGAATGTTTCCAGGAATGGGGGATCTACAGCCTCTCTGGGCAACCTGTTCCAGTGTTTCACCACCCTCATTGTAAAAAAGTTTCTTCCTTTAGTCTGAATCTACCCTTTTTTAGTTTAAAACCATTACCCCTTGTCCTATTGCAACAGGCCCTAAAAAAGTCTGTCCCCATCTTTCTTATAAGATCCCTTTAAGTACTGAAAAGCCACAATAAGGTCTCCCTGGAACCTTCTCTTCTCCAGGCTGAGCAACCCCAACTCTCTCAGCCTTTCCTCACAGGAGAGGTGTTCCATCCCTCCGATCATTTTTGTGGCCCTCCTCTGGACCAGAGGAGCATGCTTGCTTCATAACAGCAGCTTAATTTCGCCCTTTCTCCATGAATGTCCACCAATTTCCTCCAGGAAAAGGCTAGTTTTTAACCAGAAGGAAGCTGTACAAAGCTTCACTTTTGCACGTATCTATTACAGCTGCATGGTCTAAGGTGTATATGTTGGTGCAAATGCACAGCCTCTTGCTTGGCAGCAGATGAACCGGGAACCTTTAGTCTGTATCACAGGCTGTAGACTCCCGGTTGAGTCCTGAAAAGTTGTAACAATGTACTTAGATACAAGTATGATAACAAGAAACTTATAATAAATGCTCAGAAAACTATCTAAATGATAAAAAAGGAGAAAGTTCTTTCCTTTTCTCCATACCACTGACTACTCCCTTTTCCTGTAAGCTTTCATTTTAAAAAGAGCAATTAAATTGAATTAACTGTGAATTAAAATTAGCAAGGTAGGTAACATAGTAGTCTGCTACTATGTAAGGTGTCAAAGTAATTAAAGCCTGACCTGTATAAAACCACGTAGGCTCATGCTATATACAAACAGCACTAGTGTTTCACAAGGAGCAGGTATTCCTGAGGCAGCAGTCCAACCCCAGACAGCCACAAAGGGCTTGTGCTGAGAGCATGCCTGGGCTCAGCTTTATGGGTCTCAGAGAAAGCACGAAACAGCAGCCCCATCTGTAAGTCCTGCTTGTGCCAAATTCGGCCACTTTGCAGCAGTCTCAGCCCCAGCTCTCGGTTTGGTCCTGGAGCACTTGCAGGGAGAAGGGGTGATTGCCGGAGTCTGGTGCTTGCCAAGCAGGTGCTGCGTTAGCAGTCAACAGGGCTGCCGGGTCCCAGAGACTTTCCCACTCTGTGGAAAGGAGAAGCCTCGGGGGCTCAAGGGCTGCTGGGCTCTGCTCCTGCAGGGCTTACGCTGCGCACGAGCCCCGTCAGGCACGCTGCAGGCAGCGCAGCTCTTCAAACACCCCCAGCACTGCAGAAATCTCAGAAAAAACAAAACTCACCTTCTCTCAGGTGCAGCTGGAAAGGGGCGGCGGTGGCACATTAGCTTGTATTGCGTTTCTAGGCCTTGTTGTCTTTTAACTAAAATATGAAATAGACTATTACAAGCACAGTAGGAAAAGTTGACTTTTGGGGAGAGCGAAGGTGTCTCCTCTGAAGAGTCGCATTTATTTGCTAAGAAATTTTCACTCACTCTTTCACTAGCAGGAGACCCACGCTGAGAAATATGAAGCAGAAAGCTTTTGTTCTGAGAGAATGGCAAGAAAAAGGAAGAGAAATCAGTGAAGCTTTTAATGCGGAGCTTTCCCTGTGGAAATGTTTCATTGTACGATACAGGTGTACACAAAGATGCCAAAGGCAAGAAAAAAAGATTTTTGTTTGAAAGAAAGAACTTAACTTTGGTTAGGACTCACCTTATTCTGGACTTGCACAACAGGGGGAGGGTGGGGAAATCTTTAAATAAAAGAAACTCTTAAGAGAAAACCCCATTACTGAGATCAGGTGAAGCACTATCCAGATCTACATTTGAAAAAGTTTTGCAAACATAACTACTTGGCTAGGAGCATAGGAAAAACAACATACCCATAACTGTTCTGGCAAAAGTCATAGCGTAGGTGCAGTCATACAAATGCAAGCAAGAGGCCCGGCTGGAGCATCAGGCCTCATGACTAGCTAAACCTCTGCAGGGAACCCAGAGAGTAATTAAAACAATTCAAGGGCAAGGATGCTGTGTGAGCACAAAACAGAGCAAGAAAAACACGTAGCTTTGTTGCTCTGGTATGCAGGCTACACCTCAGATATGAAACTACTTGCATTAATTGGAGGCAGGTAGAGGAATAAAGGCTAAAGTAGAATAATTCGCCTTAGTAAGTTCATGAAATAAAAAAGCATTGCCAGTATGAACCAGATAATAATAATAGGGGATTTCGGGGATGTAGTCTTAAGAGACTGCCTGTGCCTTAGCAACTGTATCAGTAATACCCCACAAGGCCACCATTGCCCGAGTAAAGGTGTTGGAAAGATCAAATTTGAGTACAGATGTAACAGAGTTGAGACCAATGGGGGGGTGGGGGTGGCGCGGGGAACAGGTGAATTTCTTGTTTGCAAAGAGTTGGGGTAAAGAAAGGGAGGTGGTAAAGGTAGGAAAAAAGGTTGGGTCCTTCAACAGAAAAAAGGGGGAGTAAGACATAAAATCAGGTAAAGAAAAAAAGAGGGTGGGATCTTCTGACAGGAGGAGTGCGGGCACCTACAAACTGCACCGAAGCTACCTGTGCACCCAAGCCCACCGGGACACCGAAGGGAACCCCTGCGGACAACCCACGCGACTCCATCAGGTCCTTGCCCGAAAGACTCGGTGGGGTTGAGTAAAGAGGGACAGGCTTGCACTCTGGCACCAAGCAGTGTGGCTGGGAAGGGTGGCAGAATTATACCAAAATAGTTGGGTGTGATTTATAAGGTCTGAGAATGAGAATTAGTTTTATATTTGGTAGTAACTGTGCAAAATGATACAATTGTAAGTTAATGGTAACAGTGTATCTATTAATAGTCGATCTATAATTAGGCTACTTAATAGTACGTTGTTTAATCAATAGATGTTGTCTATTAAATCAGTTATGACTCAACATTGACTGCAATCTAAAAGGGGAGAATTGGACCCTGAAGTAACAAGGAACAACAACAAAACAAACAACAAAAAAAAAACACACACAAAAAAACCTCTATTGCTATACTTTTCCAAGAAGCTGGTACTGGCTATTGGTTATAAGTATGACAGGCTAGTGGTATAAGCTACTTGGGGGAGGCGGGGGGGAGGGTGCGATTTGTTGATACAGTTATATCAGCAGTCTTGTATCAACCAACCCAAGAAGTTACAGACATTGATGTAAGATTTATCTGCTTACTAGTCTGCTATCTTTGTATCTTTTACTCTTCCCAATTAGATTACAGATATAATAATCTTCTTGGTAAGGAACAAGAGGCTTTTCCACTCTTTATACTGCAGAAGCATCCAAACAAGGTGAAGACTGTTCTAGGTATATGAAGTCAATGCCCCTCTAAGTAAATAGCTCTCTTTACAGGCATTTTTGAGCTGCTTATCTCCATCGTCAAAGCCTTCAATCAGACAGATAAAGAAACATGCTTGTTGGCCAGCTAAGCAACCTGCCAAAACAGAATTCCCACTGCCAGCACTGATACCACTTCATTTAGATGTAGTTTCTCATCCCACAGGCTTCGGCTGTTTGAAGGGAAAGCAGTTCTCAGAACAGATGGAGTTGGTAATAAAGCTCTTTCTAGGAGATACAAGGATTACACAGGGAATGAAACGGCGAAACAGTGTCTGGAATACACGTCGTAAACTTGAACCACTCAAAGTAAAATTCCCTTCCCACTGAGAACAACATGGTGGGGCAAAGTGGAAGTGACAGTGCAGCTTTCCAAAACATTAGCTGTCATGGCTGTTTCCCCTCAGAACATTGGCTACCCAAGAACTTGAGAGACACATTCCAACCTCACACCCACAAAAAAAAAATCTTGTGACTTGTCATTTTGAGTCAGTGTCAGGAGCACTGCCAAAAAAAAGGATGAAGTAGCTGTCTCAAAAGAGCAAGAGAGAGTCTATGCACCAGACGGGGAAATGGTGCAGGCACTTGCCTGTGTATAGCAGAGCTCCTGAGCTCATCTACAAAGTCGTATTTGGTTTCCGCTAGGAGACCTACACCAGCCATCCTGCTTTCAGTGAAGCAGGAAGACTTGTATCCCAAGAGTCCAGTGTTGTTCCACTTTCCCGAGCTTGGGCTTAGACTGAAATCTCTGCAAGGCAAGGCCCAGACTTGTGAATATCTGCAGAGCAGCTACCACAGGGCTTCTGCAAAGGCGAAAGACTGCTTTGAGTCAGCACTTCAAAAGCCACGAGCAGCAGCAACACTGTTCCAAGAGTATGGGGTGGGCAGAAGGAAGGGGAGGTAAAGAACAAGTCCAGTGTTCAGGTAAACCATTGCAGTCCAGACCCAAGGCTCCATTTAACCCAGTAACCTGTAGCCAGCAGTGTGGACAAGCAGGCATGCAGAGGAGAGTAAGAGCAGGACAAGCATGTATGGTATTTCTCCCACATATTTTCCCAGCTTCCAATGATTTTCATCTCAGGAGAGGTCCCAAGCCTGATTTGGTTTATTTCATGATCCCCAGTGGGTCTCTCTTTGAAGCATTTGCCCTATCATTTGATTTGCTTTGTTCGTTGTTATTGAGCATTAAGCTGACATTTTAAATGAAGGACCATGATGATGTCATTCCTAAAAAAAAACTCTGGAGGTTATGTTCTCACAGTCCTGAAGTACTTTACGTTTCATAATAAATTGCTATATCAAATTTTCAGTGTCTTCGTAGACCCTTAGTGGGAAGGGACTTTTACTTTACGAGATTCTAGTTTAAAGGTATGACAGTAATCCTAGACTCTCCTTACTATACCCTTTGCAATTGTGCTTGCTTTCATCAACTATCAGCTGGGTACAACCAAAGTCCAGTCAAACCAGACAGATCTATAACCCAAATCTCTTCACGTGACTCGTACATGTTCCATACCTAAGGACAGTCGCCTGGATTCTCACCCTGGACCTGAACATATAATTTACCATTATGATAGTATGCAAAAACATGAGGCAGGCCTGAGCCTCATTATTCAAAGCAAGGTCTCTTGGATTGCATTGAATTGGCTTTTAAATTTAATACATCATGGTTGAAATCTTGGCACCCTCTTCAATCTATGGGATGACTTTTATTACCCGTTCAGGCCAGGATTTTCCCTGAGGAACTGCTCTACTGTTTAGCATTATTTCATAATTATCTTGTTAGGTGCTCTCCTGTTTGCTAAAGTACGTAGCAAAACCTACTCAGTGGCAGAGCAAATGATACTCACAGCCTTCAGAGCAAGAAAGCCAAAGATGGCCAAAGTGATCTTTTATCCAACTCTGTCGTGCTACAGAGCCAATTATTTCTCCTTGTCTCCAGCTCAGAGAAGACTATTGCAGACATTTGCTTTAGGGTTGAATTTAGCTTGTAGCTTTTTTTCCAGTTGGTGCTCTGTCCAGGAAGGACATTTTTGGCAACTGCAGTTTGAAATTCTATTCCAATCCTGGATCTTAAACTGAATTGGAGAAGTTTACTGGAGATGCAGCAACCCTCCCTCCTTTCCTTACTGATCATTCCCTGCCATCCACAACAGCCACTAATTTTTGCATAAAGCACAGCTTTAAAAAAAACCTAGAGCGAACAAGTGCACAGTGTCACTAGTGGGCAGTTAAATAACCAGGAAGACAGAAGGAAAAAAAAAAGTAAGTCTAGGTTTACCTGATTGGGTATAACGTTAAATAGTACATTCCTAAGAACCATTGAACAAAATGAACATAAATGCAGTATTTAGCATACTCAAGCAGAAAGGATTCATTCGTAAAAGTTTCGAGGCTTGCTTATTTGGTGTCAGCTTCGTTAGACACACCTCCCTTCCCTCTAGCAGACAGATTTGTTACTAAGAAGAACATAGAAACCAAACTGTCTGCCTTGCAAAATTTGGTCTGACTTTGTGTGATTAAGATGGGGCAATTTGGATTGCAATGTTTTGCAGTCAGAAGGACTAAATAAGCCTGTCTGAAGTCTTGACCCAAATGCTTTGACTTCAAGAGAAGAAACTGGCAGCGAGAGAAAACCTAAACAGTTCCTTGCATTGTTCCAGCAGGCACCAAGGCAGGGCTACGCCGTGCAGTGAGTAGGTGTGATTAGCTCATTTGTCATTAGTTTAAACTAACATGAAGCAGAAAGCAGAAGTCTAAGCACATGGAAATAGCACGCTCCAATTCCGATTAGCCTCTTGTTTATACCACATTGTGGTAAGCTAAGGCTGCATTGGCTCACTTAACCCTTCTGCAGGCACGAATGTAGCAATTCCGGTCTGCCTTGGAGAAAGGAAGGAACACCTCCCTCCACAGAGGGTTAGCAAGAGACGGAGAAGTAATCCTGCAAACTACCACCACCACCATGAAGGCATCAAATGTTCTCGTTCTCATCTTAGTCCTGCTCTACATCAATGCCAGCACAGAATGGCCTACGCACACAGTCTGCAAAGAGGACAACTTGGAATTATATTACAAAAGCTGTGGTGAGATTTTTAAAATTTCCATTTTCCTTTTAGCTGGGCAACAAAGTTGTTCTTATGCAGTGAGAGAGGCTTATAAACCAGGCAACGGAATGGAAGAGTTATACTCCCAAGCCAGCACCGGGTTTTGCAGATAGAATATTTTTAGTCTTTCAAATATAGCTGTTCTTGTTGACACACACACAAATCTAACTGTATTTAGATAGAAGATAATAAAGAGGAAATAACATAAGCTAATTCAAAATAATAAACAGCTGTCAAAAATCCAGTTCAGCATGAAAGAGATGACTAGAATTTTTATCTTGAAGTTAGGTTAAAAAAAAAAAAAAAAAGAAAGAGGAATACCCTAGATCTTTATCTTTTTTACTCCTGGGGCAACACAGACTCTTCAATGCACTGATCTGCTGTTTTCTTAGTGTGCAGCGAGGCTGTGGTGATGTGCTTTCTGTCCTCCCACTTGGAGTGACAAGGGACCCAGCGTGACAGTGGAAAGGATTCATGTTCTCCACCACTGCCACTGTGCCTAGTGAGACTTCAGCAGCAGCACTTAACAGAGGCATTTCCCAGGGACCATAGGGGGGTTGGTTTGTTCTTTAAATCTGTAGGGAAGAAAAAGGCGTAAGCGGCACTGGAATGGCTGAAAATGAATTCATGGAACGGTGTCTGCTTTCCACCTCTTGCTTTGCTGGCCTTGTGCCTCTCCTATTGCGCTGATCTGCTTTACAACTGGGACAAAGGGAATTAGATTCACAGACGCCTCATTCATTTTCTGCACGTGATGTGAAAAGCGATTCATGGCAAATGAGCACCCTAGAGTTTGTTTTTCCAATTCATCCTGATACAAAGGGTTTCCCGGGGGGCTTTTTCTCCCCTATAGCTTTCATGTGGTTTTGCACACCCATTAAAATAAAGCCAGTGAGGGACAAGAGAAGCAAATAAATATTTGTAATGCTATTCTTTACTGGCCTGCTCCCAGGAGACTAAAGTCAGGCTTCACATATTATAAATGGGTATACTGCATTAGGAAAACATTTAATTAGATATTGAATACAAGCTTTGGTATTACCTTTATTTTAGTAAGAATTCATTGTATAAGTTAATTCTGTTCCCTCAACAGGTCTCAGTTAGCATGAGATGCCTTGACACAGAGGCACAGGCTACAGTTTGAATCAATTCAAATGATGATGAAATTTGTCTGCTGGGCACGTGTCAGTCAGGCATTGCTTCTTACTATGCACACCACTGGCCTAGCTAACAAAATGCATTTGTTTAGAGCTCATGTGTCACTTATTTTGGGTGCCACGCGCAGAAAGGTAAGAAGTACATTCATTCAGGAGGAATTCACAGCTTGAGAAGCACAAGCCAGAGATCATACAGGTCAGGTCCCAACACTGAGAGTGGTTTTCTGTTCTCCCAGGCACAGCTATGGGAGATAAGAAGATTACACAGACATGGAAACAATGCAAGAATTAAACCAGATACCTTGTTTGAAGCCCGATTCCTCGCTCCCTTACAGCTCTGGCAGATTCAGTTGTGGCAACACTCACAGCTGCTGTCACAATGTTCTGCCCTGCATTTTTCCAGAGGCTACCACACCTGTAGCATCAGACCAGGATGCACCATCTGCATCTCTGCTGACCCAGCTCATACTCTGGTAGCTTGCATAAAGCAGAAAAATAAGGTGTTTTGGGCTGAGCCCAAAAACCTACAGGTGGTGAGAATAAATCCGAATACACTAGTCTACATTCCCTTCAGAGAAGGCACTGCTCTTACTGAGCTTACTGGCAAGCTCACAACGGTGCCAAAGGTGCCGATCACCCTTTCAGGAGAGGGGAAGCTTTGTCCCCACTTCATTTCACTGTAAACCACAACTAGATGGGCAGAACATAGCTTCGTTCTTTAGCTGCGTCCTGCCAATTGTTCTCACCCAGGAGGGAACAGAGGTGCTAGTGCCTAGGTTTGACAAGACCCTTTCCCAACAAACCTTCTCGTGACAGCTTTGTAATGTCAGCAAGCACAGAGTCAGTGCCAAGCAACCGCCCATACTCTTTAGCTATTTCAGAGGAAGACTGCCCCGCATGTCCCTCCAGTCTGAGAAATCCCCATGGTATTCCTGCTCCACTGAAGATGCCAGAGGATGACAAATTTTTGGGATACAGTGAGGTATCTACTATGAAATCTTGGGTAAAGGATTCCCTGTTGGCTTCAAGAGGGTCAGGATTTCACCTCTGTTGTTGTTACTATAAACTCTAGGATGTTATCAGTGAATCAGGGTTGAATCAAGTAAAATTTAAGGAAGTTGAGAGGATTTTAGCCAAGTACTTCACAACTTTATTTCTGGAGCTGAATGCCCTATATCAACAGATTAATAGAGTTCAGTCTAAGCATTTAAAAAGGAGCTAAGTGTTCATTTTTACTTTGCAGTTTATCAGATCCTCTCCTATAATGCAGTAAAAGTCTGACTAAAGCCAAAAATATGACCTAATATAACTGTGATAAATGTAGCAGAGAAGATTAGGTGGATAACTGAAGACAGACAGAGAAAGCATAGCAATCTCCTGTACCCAGGAGCAAGTCCCAATCCCTATTGCAAGCACTTGCTCTACCTGCATCCCACTGCTATAATGTGTAAGATACAGGCAAGCATCAAGCCCCCCAGCCTCACTCCATGCTCTGGATCCTTTAAAAGGATCCCCATTCCCACCCAGCCACATCAGACTAAACATTCAGTAACCAGGACCCCCAGGGATGCATCAAAAGAAAGGGCTGGACAAGATGCCATTGATCAATATCATGCACTTGTAAAAAAAGTCGTTTAAAAGAAATAGGACAAAAATTCTCAGCAGCAAGTCCATAGCGAGAAACGCAGGCTGAGAGACAGGTGGTCTAAAAGTAAAGTAAATAGACAGTATGCTGCCTCCTCTATATAACCACAGGAGACAACACCGAGACAGTCTATAAATAGCAAGACATTTCCCATCAGTGCCACCTTTCCTCCCAGGAACAAGTGACAAAAATGAAGGAAGATCTCAAATGACCACAAATCACTTCAGAAACCTGGGCAGGGATCCCAAGATAAAAGCAGCACAGGTTAACATCTCTGACTGAGAAAAGAGAACCGTAATTGGCAAGTCTATGCAGAGACATGAAAAGAACCTGCTACACAAATGGCTGATTCCTATCCCTTTTAATTTCACAGTGATTTTTACAGTAATAACGCTTTTGATCTTTCCAGCTACATTTTAAAAGGCAATTGTCTGGGAAGGGAAAGGTGGGAAGGCAATGATAGCGAGTGCCCTGAGCAGATTCCAGTGCTATTTGAGTGTCAGTCACCCACCTCAAAGTGCAAAGTGCAACGCAGCAAGAGACTACAAAATACAACTCTAACACGTCTACCAGCACCTGCTTCCAGAGCATTCATGTAAGCCTAATTGTCTTAATTAGCCATGAAAACATTCTTACAATGTAGTGTTCAAATGGGGCCCTCTTCATAGGGTAAAGCAGGTGATTGCTGCTGCAGACACATGAAAAACATTTTCCAACTATTTTTACATCTCCTTCTTGAAATGTTAGTTGGGCCTACACCAACAAATCAGTATTTCAGAATGCCTGGTTTTGTTTTGACCAGCAGACCCAGACCAGTATGCTCAGTGATTAATAAAGCTCTACGTAGTAGGACCTGGGAGACTTCAGAGCTGCCTGCTGCCCAAAACTGTAGATTTCTTGACAGTGCAGAACTGGTAAGGCAGAAGGTTCTTAGAAAGGGTCTGGAGAGCACCAACCATTAAGGACTTTGTCTTCTCTACACAGAAGTAAATAACAGGGAGTTTCAGGGCTATCTTCAGGAGATTCAAAGTAGTAGATTTGAAGACATCTTGAGAGATATTCCCTAGGCTTTATAAAACACTGTTCAGACCACACAGGATTTTTTACCATCGCAGACAAACACATTTCTCCATTCATGTTTGACTTCGCTTTTTCTTTTTTTTCATCTGAAGCAAGGTTAATAGCCGTTAGCTGAAGTTTCAGGAGAAGGAGCAATCAATCAGTATTCATTTCAGCCTCCAGAACCTAAATATGAAACTGGTTGCACCCTTCTTTACAAGTTTCATATCTGCATATCTACAGATTTTAAAACAATAGAACATATTTAGGGACATGGGTAACCCTTTGCTCTAGTTAATGTCTTCTGCTAGAAAAAGAAGCAGGGCCCTATGGGCATCTAGAGAATGATTTTTACATGCCAATGCCTCTTCCTAAACAGAGCAAAGTCAGACTGAACTTATGTCCACTGAGCTCCATGACTTCTTGTATAGCTCTATGTCACACTTCAAGCAGGGTCTTTTCTATAAAGTTTTTTCCTGCCCTACATCGGTACAGTAGGAGAGAGCAGCACTTCAGTACAAGCTTGCACGGGATTGCATTTACAGATGGAGAAACTCTCATTTGTATGGCTTTTCTTTAAACTTGTGAGCTCAGATTTGGATCTCCATTAAAATGGCCCCTTGAAGTCAGAGTTATTCTGGTGTAGAACCTGCTCTGTTCAGATAGCACAGTGTAGACACCTTCCTGTTAAACTCTGCTTTGAGGGAACGTTTCAGTGCTTACAAAAAAAAGAAAAAGAAAAAGTGGAGACTGATAGAGCGGTTAGATTACAATTTTCTGATGATTTGTCTGTCCATGCTGAATAGTTTCAGTTTTACTAGGGTCCCCCTCACACTCAGCCCATCATATCCTTTCTGCTACATACCGAGAGATCAAATACACTATTTCTCTTAAAATCATCTTTTAAAAATAGACCTGTAACACTCATCCCTGCTCAATCAGCAATACCAACCTGTAAACAAACCTGCTAAACTGTCATCATTGTAGCACTAATTTTACAGCACATCACTTTCCATTTTCTGTGTCAACCAATGTTACTACTCCTTTTTTCTCCCTGGCCACACTTACATCCTTTAGTTAAAGGATATAAGTAATCCAATAGCTTCAGCTGGCAAAGAAAAATCTGCAAAAAATTCTCACCTCATGCATCTTCAGGGCAAATGTTCTTCTAGACACTTGGTAAAAGAAGGTTCTTTTTCCATTATTCTTTGGGTTTTTGGCAGACAGATTGAGCCAGATGCTTCTCTTGGACTTACTTATTTATTTATTTCCCTCAAGCAGTCTCCAGCAATTGCTTCTGCTTCTAAATTATTTAAAGCCACACGACACTAACTCCCCTCTGATCTTTTGTTGCACAGAGTGCTAATGGGCAAACAATCAAAGAACTTAAGAATTTCACTTGAAAACATTTTGTTTGTTTGTTTGCTCTGTCCAAGCCATCCTAGTGTCATAGCCTTGCTGCTATACTCATCTGGTATAGCTTGCTTATTCCAGGGGGAAGGCCAGATGTTGACATGCATATTTCTGGCACCAGATCCTAACGAATGGAAGCTATCATCAGAATCAAGGTAGCATAGATATGAGTGCACAAGCAAATCTTCTTTTAAAGTTTTGGTCCCTCCGTGAATTAAAACTACCTTATCTATTTCGTTCTCCACTTCATTAGAGAGGATTAAAACTTTATTTTCCTATGTGACCTCTTAAGGTGGTTCTGATTTAATTTTACCTCTTCTTTCAGAGAGGGGAGAGTATTTAGAAAGTTTTAAAATGTAAATGGTAAGGAGAAGCAGGAGAATTTCATACCTTCAAGGTACTCTGGCAAAAAACATTAGGTTCAGCGTGTAGACTTTGAACTATTTAGCAAAATCAATATTAATGCTTTCACTGAGACTAGTAGTGGAGAGAATTAACCTCAGCTGAACCTTTCCTACCATGCTTTAAATTTTCCCATCTAATTTAGTTCTCAGAGGTTTCCTCACAGCATCCATTTCTTCACCAAATCAATGAAGGTCCCGCATCATGGACTGCAAAAGAGGGTTGTTTATGTGACAGCCCCTCCTGCTTATCTCCAGCTGCTAAATCTAAACTAGCAGACACCTTTTCCACCTATTGACTTTTGCCACGTCTTCGGTTGTTGTAGCCACTGAGTCACTAAGACATCGCAAGCAGGAGGGGTAACAGCCCACAAGGCAAGCCATAGAAAAAGGTGTTCTCCCCTTTGGAAACAAGCAGGAAAGACATACCGAGGAAACTGTATATTGCATTACAGTCAAGAAGTACTGTGGGCAAGGCAGAACTGTCATTTATTACTGCATGCTAAATTTGAGCCTCTATGGAGGGAGCAGTCTAATATACTAAACAGGTGAGTCACAGCTATATTAACCATTTGATGAAAATTTGAGATTAGCTTCCTGTTTTACATAAAGTAGAAATTATCAAAAGGCACATTCACTGCATCAAGTCAGGAGCAAGAACAAGCCACAGTTGCTCATAACTGCTCCAATGTAAAGCTTTCTGTGTAAGCATATGAAGCATTGCTAGGCTTTCTTGACATTGCCACACCATCTCTTGTAGAGCTGTCATCAAGGCCTCAAAATAGCTCTGGGCCCTACAATGCTTACAGTTTACCAAAGAAAAGAGAGGCAGGAGATGAGATTCTCACAGCAGTTTAACAACCATCAGTAAAAATATCCAGAATAATCTAAGAAAAATTAACACACCTCAGAAAAATGCAGAAAGGACTTCAGCGTTATTGGGTATTGGTGTCACTGCACCAACTTCGAGGAGGCTTATGGCAACCTAAATCTAGGGAGGAACAGTGGCCATGAGGGACAAGATACCTAAATACCTTATACAGAACCACCACGTACCAAATCCAAAACCTCTGATCTGTCCCAGATGCTGCTTTTAGACTCAGGAGAGCTTCCAGTTGCCAAAAGCTAGGATCTTCAAAGCTACCAGAAATTAATTCAATGCACCAGTTTCCTCTTCACCTGAAGATAGATGGCTCCTGTCAAATGATCCAGCCGTGATCAGGCAGGCAGGAACCCAGCTAGTTTCCTCAGCAGAGGAAGCATGCCATTCCAATTATAGCTTACTGCCACACTCCTGCGGTGGATTTCAACCCATCCTGGGAAAATGGGAACATTTAGCCCATTTATATGCTGCTGATTACTGTTCTGTATAATCAGCGGTAAAGCCTGCTATCCCAGAGCATGGCATGTGTCTAACAGCAGGGTAGTTTCTAGTAATGTTTGGTTCTATTTCTGACACAAGTCTGCAAGTCTGTTGTGAATCCCCAGTCATACTGGCAAGCACTGAAGTCCAGAGATCTCTGTCCCAAGTAGAGCAGTATAAAGAACGATTAAAAAAAACACCACATGAAGAGAGAAGAGACAGATCTGATTAGGAATACAGGCAGTTACTGTATGCATCTTACTCATGCTGTGCATGGTGTTTTCTTACCAGAAGAACAAAGACTCGCTCTCTCTAATACATTCCCTGCTGGGCCCAAATTAATGCAGCATTTTCTCGTTATACTGCTGTAGCTGAAGACTGCCCTGCCTCCCTTTCTCTCTCAGGCTAACTAGGACAAATCAGGATTATCAAAACCAAACACAGATCTGTATGTGCTATCTCTCAAAGCTGGCATCTTTCAGTTTTGTCTTCTCAAACAGGCTTAGACAAAGCTTTGTCATACCACACAAAGCACAGAAACCCCCCTTTCCAAATATCACTGCTGGCAAAAGGAAGAAAAGTCTCCATGAACCTTCAGACACTGGGCCTCCCCTTGAGCCCTGGCAAACATCTCTAACAAGCCTGCTGTCAAAGAAAGGTGGTTTGGGCAGGAAAAGGCAGGGACACTCAGGTCAAGTCTTTGGCAAGGCGGCTTTATGCATGCTGGTGACACCCCCATCCCCAAACACAGCCCTTCAGCTGCAGAGCCCCTCACACCTGCTGTCTTTACAGGGGCTTCCCTCCAGCCCATCACAACCACACAGCTCCTCACCCAGGCCACCACACCAGCAGTTCCATGGACACAGGTGGCATCTGGGCAACCTCAGCTTGGAACCGGGCAAATCTCTTCCTCTCTTCTCCATCTACCACACTTCAAGCCCTTTGCTCACAGGCTGAGCCCTCCATCCCACATCTGTTCCTCACACCCCAAATGCTGCTACAATTGCAGTTAGTGTCCCAGCAACGCATCTGGAGAAGCTACCAGCCTTCTGAGTTACTATTTTGGAATATTTGCACACTTGGACATCAGTTATACTTAACAATAAGTTTTATTTGAAATAGTAAGAGACAATGTCTTCGTCCCTTATTTAAACTAATTTTGTAAGACTCTGGAATTGCCTTGCTCCAAAATTAGGGCCACAAACACAGGCCAGTAATGCCTGTGCCTTAATCTAACCAAACAGTATATAATTGCTTTTTGCATTACCAATGTTCAGTATTCTTGAGAGAGGAGTGGAAATCATTTAAATATTGCATAAACACTTTTTTTTTTAAACCGTATTTTAAGTTTCTCTTACTGGCGTTCTGGGTTTTTTTAGCTTATAGATTATACTGAGACCAAATCTTCAGGCTTCCCTCTACAGCTGTGTAAGTTTTATCATAAAGGAAGCAGTTATTCACTCCACCAGCCATCTCCAAGAGCTTCAGGTTTAAGCAGACTTCAGAGACCACAAGTTGATAGCGCTATTTCCAAAGGGGAATTCCCACAGTCTGTACACGCAGGACGTTAAGTATACATGAACTGTAACCTTCCCTATTCCTTCACCTCCGCGTTGCCTAAGCAAATCAGAAAGGTATAGGAGATAAAACATACCATGACTTCCGCAAAGGAGACCAGAGTGCCTGTCCAAACTAGGCAAAAGCCTAGAGCTGGTCATGTTTGAGGTGAGCGTCTTGGGATTAAGCACTCTCATGATAAACTAGCCACGGCCAACATGAGTCTCACAATTTGTTCTGCTCCCCCCCTGTGAACAGAAGGTCACTCTGCCTCTCCCAGCCATGCCTGGACATGGCAGTGGCATGCAGGGAAGGCAGACCCGAAGGGAAGCTCATTAAACCAAAGGTGCTCAGGGAAATCTAGATGCACAACTGGAGAGCCAGTAATTCAGCTGATGCTTCTTCCTCAGTACCTTATAAGTAGATTCCAGTGTCAAATATAACCTTGAGCATTCAGGTTAATTCATTTAAATAGACATTAAAGGGAAAGTGTTGAGTGAATACATAAAGTCCGAGATCCCAAACAGTTCCTCATTCTTTCCCTCTCCTTTCATCACCTTGAATGTTATAAGGACTAATGATTTAATTTTATTAAGAGCTTTGAAGGTGAGGAGTGTTGGGTAATTACTAAATGTTTCTTCCTTGTGCTAATTTCCAGCTCCTCTAGCACCAGTCTGTCCTTGTATGACCCTAGTCAAGTGCAGCTATGTCATTCCATTCAATTATGTGGCCTATCTGCTCCTAAAAAGTGTTATTTTGAAACTCCCAAAGCTTACCAATTTGGAGAGTCTTCTCACCACTGCAAGACTTGCAGATGTGGACTCTTACAAGCAAAGCTTGCCTGCTTGCTGCTCCTATTCACTTGTACCAGTGATTTTCATGCTCATATGAAAACAATGTGATTTTAGAGCAGATTCAGATGAGAGTAAAGCCAGTAAAGGATAGTTAACAAGATGGGGGGGAGGGAGAGAGAAGAATAAAAGACAGAAGCTGTTGTACACCAGCCCAGCAACATTCCTATTCCCACCTGGCCATGCAGTTTCTGTGGTGCCCAGTTAGTCATCTAGCAGCTCAGGCTCTGAGGGACATAGCCATAGTGGGTTAGCACATTATCATTCCCAGCAGTCTGCTTCATCTTCCTGCCGGAGATCACTTCCCAGAGCACAGGAGGCTGAACAGACCCATGGGGCATAAGGGCAGCCCCAGCTCACAGCCCTGTGGCTTGGTGCACACCCATGTTCAGCAGGAGTGTGAGCTGGTGGCCCTACAACTGCGGTACTGAGGCGTGAAAGCATGTTCCCCTCTGTTGTCCCTGTTACTGGGGTAATAATCTCCATCAAAGGTACAAGGCTTGCAGCCAGGAGGGTCACATAGATCCACCACTGTAAATATGTCTGAGCTAATTTACCTAGGAACCTTCTGCCAAGAACAAGAGCAGGAAAAGAAACTCTAGGAGGAAAAGGTGAGGAACTCATCTGAGATTCTAGGCTGTACTACACATCTGTTCAGTCTTCTAGAAAAAACCAGCCAAATTCATTGCTGTGAGCACCTCTCACTAGTAAGCTGGGCTGAAATCACGCGCTGTGGTGCCACTACAGATCGTATGCAAGGAAAACCACATACCGAGCCAATACAGAAATAAGTGTCCACTAGGGTACTTGGGTAAGGGTGAAATGGGAGGTGGGATGCATGGGGTCAGCTGGCACTATGCCACATAAAATGTGGTCAGTGGCAAGATGCCTGCTACGTCCCAAATTTACCTCTCAAAGCAAGATTGTACTACAGAAGCCAGTCTTCAGCGAGAGCTGTACATTCAGTGCTAGATACAGCTGAGAGCTCAGCATTAGCCACAGCATCAAGTTCAAATAACAGGTCTAAGATCTTAACAGTGCATTGATTGTTTACAAAAGCCAAAGACTTGCCTCCTTCTCAAAGAAGTTGCCTGAAAGATTTAGAACTATCTAGAGAGAAACTTCAGTCAAAATCCTGCTCCCAGGCACCTTCATGCTAGCTGCAAATATGTTGCAGCCCAAACCCTTCTCACATAGAAACAGAGACACAAAAAATGCCCTTTTTCCCCCCCAATAAGCAGATTTTCAATGATAAACCTCAACGTGTTTGCAAAATTTCCAGCAACGTTTTAAGTGTTGGTAGTATATCAAAGCTGAACTGGAAAAGCAAAACTCTGCAACCAGTTGAAGTTTCTAGCTTTAATTATGGAAGAGGGAGCAGATTGAAGGGAGTGGGTGGAGGGAAGTCTGGGAACATACAGTACTGTGCACTATGAAATGTTGCAGGGAAGTGGAAGGCTGAAGGGCAGCCCCACGTATTTTAGAGATTTAACGGTAAATGTTATTGCTCTGCACATGTGAAAGACATAACATGTATTTTTTTCAGTCTAACCAGCTCACTTCAGATTGAGGCAAACAAGGAAGAATAAGTATTAAACCTCCATAAGAGACACACAGTGACTCACAGTTGTGCATCCGAGATTAAACACAAAAATGGCAATTGCCTCGAGTTGCCTTTGCCACACGAGGGACTCCTCAACATTTAAAGAAAGAAGGGCATGGCATGCTATCTTAGTTCATAGTGCACAGCTGAATTTACAGATGTCTTTACTTATCAAATGGTTAAAAATCACTATTAATTTCTTTTTAGCAGCAACCTTTCTGCCTACATGTTTTGGAAGCCAGGCTCCCTGGCACCACAGCCATCCTTTCAATTGATTTCAGCAGGAGACCCCCACGTACACCACAATATCTAAGATTCTGGATTGCAAAGTCATAGCCTGAATTTCCACAGAGAGATGGTCAGAAAATTAACTGGGGTTTCTTTTGCCAGTGGAAAACTTTGTTTCTCAGCAACAGAGTCACAACACAAAATCCAAGTGCTCCAATTCACAAATTTTGCTGGAATTTCTCACGTGAGTGCTTCCACACTCTCTTCCTCTCTGGGGACCAGAAAACACTTCTCTGGATACACCAGAGTCCTATGCTGCATCACTAGCGGTGCAGTAGACAACACCCATGGCTACAGTGCACCATGAGACATCCAAACTAAAACCACCCTGAGGTCAGGTTCACTGTAAGGAAACCCCTGCTTTCCAGAGAAGCTTGGTTTTGTGACCCCCTTTCCATCCAAAGAGTTATTGATGATAAATTTTGAACTAAAAAAAAAAAAAAAAAAAAAATCAACTTCTAGCCCTAATACCATGATGTAATTTGTTGACTAAAGCACAGCCTAGTCTCTCTGAAAAGAGAAAAGCACAGTATACGTTGCAGTGCCATTTTTGACCATAGCTCCCTCTGGAAGTTACAGAGCTGACAATTTTAGTCATTTGACAACCGGCACTGTTTGTAGGCATCAATGCTCAAGTTGCTCTGAATCTGAGCAGCTGCTTCCTGAAACTTATCATCACACCACACACAAAACAGAAATGAGAGGGGCTCTTGCAGAAGTCCAGAGGAAAGCAGAAATCAAGCCCCGAGAGGTGCTAGAGACCAGAGGGGAAGCAGGCGCAACGGTCCTGGAGAAAAGAGAAGTTTGACACGTTTTCCGGCTGGAGCAGGAAACTGCTCTCCTACCCGATTGCAACAGCTTCTGAAGCTGCAATAACAAAAGCAAGAACTGACAGGCATATGGAAAAGGAGGAAAGACAACCTTCTGACTCTTGTCACACTTGAGCCGATAAACAACTCCAGGCACAAACTTTTTGTCCCAAGCAGATCATGCAACTGCAGAGACTGCTTTAGTGGCGTGGAGGACAAAAATCACAGGGACACAGAGCTGTGGGAAATACCAGTGACTCTCATCTCCCTCCTTTAAAAAGTTATTTTAATCTACCAGAACTTAGGACTCTGGAGCTCCTTTTGGACCACACTGACAATCAGTGTGCTTGCAAAGCCTGGCTTAGTTAGAGCCCCCAGCACCTCCATTCATTTCATGCTCCCCTCTAAGCAATCAGGCTTTGGTCACCCAGGCTTGCTCCCTGCCAGCTGCTGGGCACTGCTGCAAAAATAGGGTCAGACTATGGAGATGCTAGCTCAGCCTCACAGAGGACACTCACGACTCAAGTTTCACCACAGCATCAAAGGAAAATTCTCCCAACCCGTTATTTTCAATTCAGTGAGAAGATTACCTCAAGCAACAATAACTTAGAAACAGAATTCAATTGCCAAGCCTATATTTTGTCACCACCAGCTCTATGTAAACTGGGGAGCCTATGGCTGCTTCTGCACATGCCACAGTCACTTCTCTGGTTTCTACAGAGGAGGAAGATGGATGCACAGGCTGGCTGGAAACCCACCCTGAGGGACAAAACTATACTAAAGCAAGCCTTGAGGCTCAAGGTGATATGCTGCTGCCAAACCGGCCAAATCTTTCACCTCCAGCCACGGCTCTGGAAAACACTTGCACGTGCTGTTGGCTGCGGCAGCTGAGCTGTCAGCTGCTGCTGCCGGCTGTCACCAAAGAGTGACGCGTTGGCAAGCCTTCAGGCATAGCACAGAGTCTCATGGAGGCTAGCAAGGAAGAAGGTGGAAGTGGGGGGAAAGCAATTATGTTTGTACAAGAGTTTTGGAGCTTGATGCAGAGAAAGGGGTACTACAGGAACTGGTAAGAGCCATGTTCATGTCAGTCATCAGCTGTAGGTCTCCCTTTGACCCCAGCTCTGCTAGTCTCCCAGAAAGGGAGAAATGTAGAATACTTTCTGGGTTAGAAATACCACATCAGGGTGAACCCAGCATGAAATACTGCAGGACGTCAGTTACACAGTTTTATTTTCATTTTTGGACTTTTCATCCCACTTCAGGATTCAGTTTTCCAGACAGCCTCACCAAGCCATCTCGCAATACAAATGAATTAAAAAACCATCATCATAACTAACTGCTTGTCAGTGCTGAGGAAGGAATGGCAACGTGCAGAGCCTGGGAAGAGCAGCTGTGCTAAGACTTCTCTGTTGAATGAGTATTGACTACCCACCACTGTGGGGAACTTGCTTTCCCTGAACTTGGCTTGTTTTCCCACACAGTAGGGTTTAGGCCACATATAGGCTATCATCTGAATGTGCTTCAGATTGAAGTGGCAGGAAGGACAGAAGCAGCTATTAAACATGGGGTATGGGAGCTTTCTGCACATCTTGGAGAATTTCTAAGGAATATGTAATCTAGTTTTTATAAAACACTTGTGTATTTTATTGTTTTCTTCTATACAGTCAGTATTCTCATTAAAAATACAACTTGTTACCCACTGCTTTCCATCTCCAAACAGATCCCCAGCAAGATTTTGCTTTCAGCATTGACCGTTGTTCTGATATCACAACCCACACTTTTAACATCAGAGCTGCAATGGTCCTAAGTAAGTGAATTGCTATTTTCTCACGCCATAAACAGGTAATTCATGTGTGAGTGCTGGTATTAAGTAAGCAAGGGTAATAGCCTCCTATAAAATACAAATGGGCTTCATTTCTGAGAAATTTCAAAACCTGTCTGGGGCTACAGAAATGTCAGTTCTGTTATCAGCTCTGCCTCAGACTACGTGTGTCACCCTAAGCAGGTCATATCAGCCCTCAGCCCCTATTCCTCTCCTACCCTTCAGCTGTACATATGGATAGCCAACATGGGACCACTTAGAACTTGTCTTCACAGCTAAGTCTTCTGGGGAGAGTCTTGTTGAATGAGACAGTTACAGCACCCACACTCTTGTGTCAGCACCAGCAGTGCTTACCAGACCACCAAGGCTGTCCCTTGCAGGTGGAAGACTGAACTAAGGGACTCCCACAGAGTAAGGTAGGGGCACCTGCCTGCCATGCAGAGAAGCACACTGAGGAGTGCTGGGGATCCTGAGCACTGCAGGAGTGCTAGCCTGAGGCAAGTCATACCATCAGCTCACCACCTGTACTAGCTAAAATTATACCCTCCAGCACTTGACTGATCAGCAATAAAAGGTCAAAAGCAGAACTGCATTTGAGCTAATGGGCTGGGTGCACAGATTAATATTAGCCATAGCTTGGCTTGCAATCCTTGCACAGGAAAGCCACCTTCTTGCAACCCTATTGGCCCCAAGCTCACCTAGAAGCTCTACTACCAGAGCATAAATATGAGAGCACTGCTGTATGTGGTGCTGAAAATAGGTTTGTGTGCCAAGTGTCTTTTAGCACTTGGGAATGCTTCTTGCATGCAAAAGACTTCCCTCCTGTGAGACATATTGCCCTTTTGCCTGGGGAGCACCAGTTTTCAGGTGGCTGCAAAGTTAAACAAGCCTGCAAAATCACATTTCAGGCATCTGCAAATACTTTTCCAACAACTCAGAGTACAGGACCTCCCTCTAAATCCAGTAGCCTCACTGGCTGTATGTGTGTTAGCAGGCCAGGCACAAGCAGGCAACCTCCCAGCACTGCCAACCTGTTATGCTGGTCCCTGGAACAAGTTTGGCTCAGGCCAACTACTGTTTTCCCAGGCAGCAGCTACAGGCTGCTCCTCGGGGCCCACCGGGTATGGTCCTTCTGCTAGGGACAGTAGGAAAGACAGTTTAGATGTACGGACACAAGATTTACTGTGTCAGTTGGCCTTAGAGTCAGACAATGGTCACGGGCATAGTTTATTTAACAGTAAAGATATATGCTATTATGTCCCCTGTTATATACATTAAGGGACTTAGAGACCTGTTCCTGAAGCATGGATTTTTACGTATCAGGAGTTCAGTGAAGAGAAAACAGTCAATGGCTTAAACAGCAGCGGAAAAAATGGAATCTGTTTAAAAATAAAGTAATAAACCTGTTTACCCTTGCACTTTCTCTAAGCTCTCCTTCTGCTTTGTGTGTAGGACACAGCATCAAGGAACTGTACGTCAAGTTTGACCTGATCATAAATGGGAAGACCGTCTTAACCTACTCAGAGACGCTTTGTGAGCCGGGTCATTCTAAGCTTATTTTCTGTGGAAAGAAGAAAGGAGGTAATTTAGGTAGCACTCTAAGTGTTTGATGGCTACTGAATACTCCAAGCAGGATGCACCCGCTGTGCTGTTGAATGTACCACTACATCATAATGTTCTGTTTACTTCAACAGCATGTTAATGGATGACAGAAACAGAGTAGGACAGAGACATTTTAATTTCAGAGCCTGCTTTTTCCCCTAACCTGTTTGCTTGCTTTTGTTTTAATCACAGAATATTGCACACACATGGGATTTCAAGTCCATAAAAAAAATAACCATGGTAATGTGACCCCATCCAACAGCAGAGAGGTTCATAAGCCCTATTAATAGCCACATGGCTGTCACGTGAGCAGGAAGTATGACAAAAGTAAAGGCCAGTTCTGTAAAAGAAATGGCTGAGCAAACAAACAAGCCATTCTGAACATGTTCTTCACTATTAAGCAAGTAACACTTCCTGTCCTTAAAGGCAGTTCTTAACTCACTTTAAGAGGAATTATGCTTGAATAAGGATATTTGGACCAAGATGCTATTTTGATACCATCCATGGTTTGCATCTTTTTTCTGCTCAACACATGCCTATGCAGCAGTCAGATGATTTCAGTTCATGCCAGTCAAACTGCCAACTGGTGCAGATGTGCACTAGTTGGTTTACAAGTGGCATCAGCTGCCCCCAGAAAGCAGGCATCTTTGGTCCCAGGTGAGTATGGGCACCTCAAGGTCCCTTCTGTCACAACCCAGACCAGATAGTGCAAAGCTAGCCATGGTATGTCCAGAAGAACTATGGTCATGCCTCTGGACTGTAATATCCATTTATCTTAAAAAGTTATTTTGAAATCCCTCTTACATCATGGATCATCTCTCTAGGCTGATTTGAAAATAAACAGGTAGAGCTGCAGGGAAGTTTCAGAGTTGTTAGAGCACCAGTTAGTTTCAGAAGCTCCGCTTTCCTTCCATTCACTTGCATCCCTGTCCTGATAACACTGCAATAATTCATCTGCAAGGGCTGTGAGTTTAAAGACCATGCACAGCACTACTACTAAGACAGCCCCTGGAAAATTACCAAGACATTTCACACAGTATAGAAATATCACAAAGAATAATAGAGAAGTGCTGCGTGAGCAACCAATTATGTAAATCCTGTAAGCTGGATAGACAAAAAAAATTAAATTCAGAGGTTTCTTCAATTGTGTATTGAATTACAATGTGGGAGAAAAAAACAACACCCACAGACCTACTGAAAAACTATCTTATTCTGATGAAGTACTAAATAACATCCTTTAGAGAATACATTAAGGAGTAGAGTCAGTCCTCAGCTGAGCAAAAACTGCTATTCACACATTAAGCCACAAAACCAAAGCCTCCCGGGGTTTCATAGAATGGTTTGGGTTGGAAGGGTCCTTAAAGATCACCTCATTCCAACCCCCCTGCCATGGGCAGGAACACCTTCCACTAGACCAGGTTGCTCAAAGCCCCCATGCAACTTGGCCTTGAACACTTCCAGGGATGGGGCATCCATAGCTTCTCCAGACAGCCTGTTGCAGTGCCTCACCACCTTCATAGTGAAGAATTTCTTCCTTATATCTAATCTAAATCTACCCTCTTCCAGTTTAAAGCCATTACCCCTTGTCTTATCACTACATGCCCTTGTTAAAAAAAAAAAAAAATCCCTCTCCAGCTTTCTTGTAGGCCTCCTTCAGGTACTGGGAGGCTGCTATAAGGTCTCCCCAGAGCCTTCTCTTCTGCAGGCTGAGCAACCCCAGCTCTCTCAGCCTGTCTTCATAGGAGAGGTGTTCCAGCCCACTGATCATCTTTGTGGCCCTCCTCTGGACTCGCTCCAGCAGGTCCATGTCCGTCTTATGTTAGGGGCCCCAGAGCTGAACGCAGTACTCCAGGTGGGGTCTCAAAGAGTGGAGTAGAGGGAGAGAATCACCTCCCTCAATCTGCTGGTCACACTTCTTTTGATGCAGGCCAGGATACAGTTGGCTTTCTGGGCTGCAAGCACATATTGCCAGGTCATGTTGAGCTTCTCATCAACCAACACCCCCAAGTCCTTTTCCTCAGGGCTGCTCTAAATCCATTCTCCATCCAGCCTGCATTTATGCTTGGGATTGCCCCCCAACCCATGCACAGGACCCTTACACTTGGCCTTGTTGAACTTCATGAGGTTCGCATGGGGCCACCTCTCTAGCCTGTCAAGGTCCCTCTGGATGGCATGCCTTCCGTCCAGTGCATCAACCGCACCACACAGCTTGGTGTTGTCAGCAAACTTGCTGAGGGTGCACTCCATCCCACTGTCCATGTCGCCAACAAAGCTGTTAAACAGCACTGGGTTTCCAAGTTCCTTAATCTTAAATTGACAGGTGATTGTTTCTCCTAATTGGAGTACGTTATGATATAAAACCATAGTTGGTTGTTTAAATAATGCTATATATCTTCATTTAGAAGCATCCCTAAATTAGCCCAAGGACCACTGCGAAACACTTTAATACACACCCTCTTGTTCAGTAGCTGTTTTTATTTAGTAATTAAGTCACAGTGGGAAAGAAGTGAACTTTCTCTGACTCAGGTTCAAACTGAAAATGTGGTATTTCTTAATTAGTTGACATTTGATTCTAACCTGTGTTTTAGGACACAGAATTGAGCTGAAGACCAATTTGAGACAATTCAGCACAGCCATAATTAACTATATTATCACAGCTGTATATCTGACCTAATACCTATGCAGAAAGGACAACATTGTGAATGGCCAAGTATGCAGCCTAGCAAAGGTGCAGAGGAGCAGATAGCCCTTTCAACTGAAGCTTTTCATGCAGAGCCCCTTTTTCCCCATTTATGGGCAACACTTCCAACATCTGGTCAGACCTGACCTGAGTTTAAATATAGTTTCACACAGAATTTGCTTGCCTTCCACAAGGAGGCCAAAAATTGCCTGTTCCTCCCTCTCCCAAAATGAGACAGAATGTAGTTCTGCTACAGGTTTTGTTGGTCCACTCACTCATGTCAACAAACAGAGCATAAGTATCTTTTCCTTGTAACTTCTAAAGGCCAGATGTGGCCTAGTCTTGTGTGTTTGGTGGTGGTTTTTCTCCCCTCCTTTGCTCTCCTATAATGCTACAGTTTTTCCATGACTGGAAATACTTTAGGAGACTTAATATAGCTGGACATTTTGTGTTCATCATAATCGTATAGTATTTACTATTTATGTTAAGCAAAGATCACATCTGGCACTCCTAAGTAGAACTCCAAGATCTTTTTCTTTGAGCTATATGACTGTTGTGAAGTTGCTAGCTCAAAGGTTGCAAGGAAATGGGCCACTGTCCATTTAAGAACAATAATAACAAAAACTGCCAAATTCTTTGTGGCATAACATGAACTCAAGTTCTTCCTCTTTTTTAGTAGAAAGTGCTGGTTATTCCCCATTTCCTCCAAAGAAAGTAGTTACATAAGATTTAACAGATTTCCCAATACAATCACTAAAATAAGAGAAAAAGACCTACCAGGGTAATATTTAGCAATGTGCCAACCACAACTTGCAGGCTTAACCAAAACTTCCTGACAAAAGATAGTTGCATCCTCTGCAAGTCCACAAATTTTCTTTCAGTCCCAACTGATAAAGGCACCATCGAAGAACTTGCACGATTCCTTGTGCACACTCCCAAACCATAGAGGAAGCTTCCCTTGCTTCAGACCTCCATTCTTTACATTATTGCCTCTTTCAGTAGGTGTTACAGTGAACAAGTTTTAAAATAGTATTTGTGAGTAAAAGTAGAGAACATGGCATGAGTTACAGAACTGGGTATCACATCAAGAGTTTAGGTACATGTTTCTGAGAAAGCAGCCACACCACAAAGCTAGGTCTTTGGGCTGATATACAATGCTGTCTTGCTTAGCCCCTTCATCTCACTTTTTCCTCCCCAGTAAAGAGAGTAGATGTTTCTCACCCAGCTATGTATTTATATACATTTTTCTCACTCAACTATACATCTATAGCTGGCAGTTACTCAGAGCATTCCTGCATCCCCAAAACTCACAGAAGTTATGTGTCAGTTGCATGGGTGCAAGATCGTGTCCTAGAAGAACTCCAACATGGAGCATTTAAGTTCTAAAAAGATTTAAAACAGAAGAAGGAAGAGGTGGGTGCAGATGTACAGGGCCTTTATATAGTACAAGAGTGTGAGAATGTTTAAAGATTTTCAGTGCAAGGAAGATTTGAGAAAGAGGAGTGAGAATTTCATTATAGGTGTTTTGTCAGGAATGAGAGGCATCTTCATGATAAATGATAACTAGTAACTTGAAGTAATCCTCAGGAAGTTCTTACTTATATATTTGAAAGCTCTGCTTTAGACTGGAAGCTGCTAGAGGACTGCTCACTGGCAGGGAAAAGGACTAAGTTACTTTTTGGTAGAAACAATAGTGAAAAGCCACTACAACAAATACAGTAATATCACCTGGAATCAGTGGTACATTAGAAGTGTTTTCCAGAATGCTCTACAGAAGTCACCTTCAGTTAAGTCTTTAAGAAAAAGGGCTGAACATGGAAGGCAGACTGAAAGCACCTCACTGATGACAGCATGCTTGACAGATACTGTAACTTACCAGCAGACCAATAAAGACATAGGGGAATTTTTAGTTGGGAAAATGCACTCGTGATTTATGCTCTTCCCAATGTTCTTACATTTTTGCAACTACATCTGGGCTTGTTCTAAAAAGACCACAGAATTCTTTCAATGAGCTAGGCTCAGTGTTTGCAAGTTACACTTACTGCAGCAGATGTGTTCATCCTCTTTCAATAGAGGAATGCAGAAACGTATGAATATGTGGAGAAAAATGTATGAGTATATGAAGGATGCTGTGATAAACTACAGTCCTTAAAGCCTTGGAGGATGTTTACACTTCTGGAATTATAGCAGAAATACTCATGCGAGAGGAACATTGAATGGGTTTTGAAAAGCCCGATGCAGCCAGCATAGGCACCGAGGAGGTTGCCATAGTCTGAAGTGAGTATGAATGACAAAATTCAGCAGATCTATGGATCCATATTATTTCCTGGCAGGTCTCAACTAGCTGAAAATTAAAGCTGTCCTTGCTTTCTTATCAGGACACACTTTCAAAACAGTATAGTCCTTTTTCCCCTCATTGTTGAGGCAAGGAAGGTCACAGGAGTTTTCTAGAGGCCTGGTTACAGAACCACAGAATGGTTGAGGTTGGAAGGGACCTCTGAAGATCATTTAGTCTAACTCCCACCTACTCAAGCAGGGCTACCTAGAGCAGGATACCCACGACCATGTCAAGGCAAGGTTTTTGAATATATCCAAGGATGGAGACTCAACAACCTCTCTGGACAATCTCTGCCAGTGCTCAGTCACCATCACAAAAAAAATAAAAAGTCTTTCCTGATGTTCAGGAGAAACTTCCTGTGTTCTGGTTTGTGCCCACTGCCTCTTGTCCTGTCACTGGGCACCACTGGAAAGAGCCTGGCTCTGTCCTCTTTACACCCTCCCTTCAGGTATTTGTGTATTTGATGTGCTCTCCCCTAATCTTTCTGTTCTCTAGGCTGAACAGTTCCAGCTCTCTCAGCCTCATTGGAGAGATGTTCCAGTGCCTTGAGCATCTCAGTGGCCCTTCACTGGACTCTCTCCAGTAGCTCCATATGATTAATAGCTGTGAACCACTGCAAGATCCCTGGTTAGAAAGAGCTAAATAAGGGCAATGCTGAAGCACAAAGCAGTAAACATGGACCTCAAACTGGACACACAACACCTAGCTCCACAGTTTGAGGCTCCCTAAAAGATAGTACAGCCCATGAGAGTGACTCCATGGATTACCAAGCAAAGGCATAGCTACCACAAATGACAGCAATCATGGAAAACTTCTCAGAGAGGGCTGAGGCAGAACCTTAAGACTGCATTCATGTAGCTGTGATGTAGTCATTACTTTGTCACAGCAAAAGGCGGGGGGAAATAGCTCCTACCTACACTGAAGGAGAGATTAGCATTAGCATTCATTTCAGAAGCAAATTTATGGCCCGATGACTCCTACTTCATTTTAAAATACAGGCTTTGCAGGCTTGAATGCTTCATCTGTATGTTTAGATTCTGGATGGCTTTCCAACAGCTTAGGTGAGACCCTGACAAGCCACATGATCCAAGAGGAGTTTCCATGTCCCTGTGGAGAAGGGTGATTGTTCACAGCCCAGTTTCCTCTCCACTCTCCTCTGCTGCCATCCAAGATTTGCTAGGCTCAGAGTTGACTGAAGGAGAGAGAGTCAAACAAGGCTCTCTACTAGATGAAAGGACACACAAACCACAAGCCATGCCATTGCATGGTCTACACCACCACCCTGAGGGGGCAGCTCACAATATGGCTTAGCACACATCAACACACATACAACTCAAGTCCCAGGGGAGTCACTCATCACCCAAATCATGCAGTCTGCAGTGCCTTCAACTCCCATTTAGCCTCTAGTAAAGTTGTGAACTGAGGAGTGGGCTGTACTGTATTTTTAAAATTCTTGAGTCACTGCTCTCTGCAGCAGAGATGTGTCAGACTCCAGGGCTCTTGCTTCCTGCACAGAAGCAAGCAGCGCTGGTGACCGCTCTTTGAAAAGGAAAAGACTTCTCGATGTCCAGCTAAAGTAGCCAGGGACATAGATGGGAATGAGTACAGTACAAGTGCTGCAGCATACTGGATCAGTTTGAGAGTGACAAGCCAAAACATACTTATTCTATTATCTGTTTTGGTATTAGGTTTTTCAGAGCAACACTGGGAAGTTCTGCATCTTCTCCAACCTCCCAGGATCATCAGGGCATTACATTTAACAAACTCCTCATTAATGCAAAAGTGTAGAACATTGGTGATGTCTCTGGTTTCTCCTACTCTTTTCCTAGTTTACCTTATAGTCATGATTCTTTCATACAAGTTTTTTACAAGGCATTGACTAACATTTCATAGCATGTATGGGGAAGACCTTGTGTGGACTCTTTCCAAGTCAGATACCTACTGCATGGTGGGATGGACCATACTACATAAACATGTTAGAAACCTTTTGTCCAACCTTTCACAAGAAACAGTTTAAACCAGCACAGTGAGACTGGACTAAAACAACTCTCTAGAAGTGACAAGCATCAAGATGCCAGCACATACTCATATAAATATGATGAAGCACTTACTCCTCTGTCACTGTCACAGTAAAGAATATTTCATGACACCTACAAAAGAATCTTTAAACAGTTCTTAGACTTTTCCACGACTTGTGGAGGGCAAGTTGTGCAAGAAATTCTGAAATACCAAAACATCTACAAATTTTATTTTCAGTCAAGTCTGCACAGTTTGGCCCAGTAAACTATGAAAAAGTAGGAGGAACTGCAGAACAGCTTGCTAATTCTGTTCATTAGTGCCAAAGTTGCCCTTTCTTCAACAGCAAAGAGCAAGCGTGCCTTGCGATTAGGGAGATGAGGATTGGAAGGTGGAACTCCTGGGCTCTATTCCAGTCACCAACACAACTTGTGATGGCTTTAGCACATCATGTAACTTCTTGGTGAATGCTCCCTCAGCAGCGAGAGAAACATATTCTTATTACTTTAATGTCATGTTCAGCAAGTAGTCAAAAGTCCACACCTACAGAAACACTCAGCTCACATTGTTTTTTCTTAAAGTTACCAAAACAGTATAGTTCAACTATTGCAGCTGCAGACGTTTAACAGATCATGCTAAAGGACTTGTGTCTAGCAATCACCCTCCCCTTTCATTTCCCCATTTGCAGGATGCATGCTGATATAGAAACACCCACCCAGTTGTGCAAAGCTGTGCACCCCTCCTCCACTCAGACAGGGACTGCAGGTCCTCCTTGAGCCCAGGCTCTGCCTTGCTTTGCCCATATAGCAGTACACATCCTGACATTTCTCAGGAGGGCTGTTGCGAGACTGTATAGAGCACTTTGCAGTTCCATAACACTTGTCACTGGAGCACTTTGAAGTGCTATTATAAAAAGCATCTACAATCAGCTGCTTGTTTCCTTCATGTGCTGCATGTCTAACCACCCATCACCATTTTCGCTTTTCAGAACACCTCTACTATGAAGGACCAGTCACACTGGGAATCAAAGAAATCCCACAGGTAAGTTGGTCACAGCTGTGGCCCCAAGCAGAAGGGCTTTCTGGATGAGGTATGGTCAGAGGACTACCAGCAATCACATCAGCATATTCCAAGTTCCCCCAGCTGGCACACTGGATCTGATAGTGTTTACATGACTAATCCTTTTCAATATGAAATTAAGTGGCTTTGCTTAAGGCATTAGAGGATGACCATTATCCAGAGATGGACAGGTTTTCTTAGGATAGCAGATCCTCTCTACCAGCACTAAGTCACGCAGCTGTACAGTTCTTTAGTAGGCTCCCCCTCTATTACCATTAAAATGGTAAGAAAACAAGCAGGTCCAAGGGACTCCTAAGAGGCCAAGGCTGCAATTCAGCTCACTCCTTAGTGGGCTGAACAATTTGGAGACACTCATTCATCTTCACTTACTATAAAGGCAAATTAGGTAACTATCACAACTGTATGTGTTCCACTGTACATATATGGTGTTAGATATAGAAACAGAGGTCTTCTAGGTTGCAACTGAAAGTACAAGTTATTGGGTCAAGAAAACTTTCTCTGGAATTATGGAGCCTTAAAATAAGAAAATAGTTTCTTAGAAAGGTGAGAAAACAGGCAGTACTCTAGGCACTGCTCTGAATTTCCTGGCCACCCATTACAGATGTTCTTTACAATCAACCTTCTCCACACTCAGCTAAGTCTCCTTCTTAAAGGTCAACCAAATGACATTGCAAAGCAGGATACGTCTCAAATGCTGAACACACCACAATCTCTTAACTGGGCACAACATGAGTCTATATTTGACCAGTAAATAACAAAGAATTTTTAGCCACATACACAAAGAGACTGGATTGAAGGAGAGAAGGCAAGATCTGGATCATCAAGGCACCCATTTGAGAATGTGGTGAAGAAAGGATCACAGTCACCACTGTGAAAGCACACAGTTCAGGTGGTCAGTCAAACACTCCTTAGATTTATTCAGAGAGAAGCACAGTATGAGCTCTCAGTTCTTCAGCAGCAGATGCAAAACCTATGTCACAGCCTCAAAGAAGTCTGGTGCCTGCTCAGTACTGGATTGGTCCAGGTGCAGGAAAAGGAGAAAACAGGTTCAGAACAAGGATACAGAACAAGGACGTGAGTCCCAGAGAGCTGGGCTTGCCAAGACCTGCAGAGGTGATAACAAGGATAGCTGGCTTTTGGGAGATCAGGCCTCCATAACAGCTACCATCTCGTATGTCTCGGTCTTCCCTTGGGGACAGCAGCAACCACAACCTTCGTTTTCCAAGGCTTTCACAGAGGGAGCTGGGCCCCCTTATGCAGGCTCCCACCCTTACCAGCCTGCTTCCCTAAAGGCTACACCTGGAGATGCTGTGTTGAGCAATGCCTTTTGTTCTCTCACGCTGGAGTGCCCAAGCTCATGTCAGTCAGCATCCTGCTCCAGGAGCAGCTTTACTAACGTACCAAAACCACTTCTGTAATAAAGGCTCTAGACAAACTGAATAATAGGTCTTTAGACCAAGAGGAAGCCCTACAAACATCCACACAGGCCAGTAAAACTCCAGTTCTCGGCAAATTAGCTGGATTTGGAGACAGAAATTCTAAGACTGTTCACAGTCTTTTAATAATGATTTTGACCCATGAGTAAAAAATTATTCTGGAGTAGGGAAAAAAAAATCTAATGACCAACAAGCAATGCAAATGAGTTATTATAAACTCCCTTTCCATGAATGAAACTATAACCTTTTGGAGAATTAACATGCTTGTGAGAAAGGGAATAGGAAGCCTTTTTTGTTTAATTAATCAATCAGCTAAATAACACCATCCTTCCATGCCAGCAATAGAGTTATTCCATGTGACAATCGTCTTCTGCTCATTACAAAGAACAGCCTCATCTGAGCAGCCCAAAGGACATTTGCACAGTCTGCACAGCAATTACAACAAGACTGTATTCTCATGAGCATGTTTCCATTGGGCCTCTCTAAATTTGGAAGTTACGCTTAGCTTGAACCTCTCTGTGAGGACACAGGCTAGTTATTACTTTAGAAATCCCATGGTAAAAGGCAAATGCCAAGAAGCCTGACTCATGCTAGCTGTGCCTCTTTCTACTCCACAACCAGAAGAGTTCTGAGCAGGGCAAGTTCAAGGCCAGGAGGCCACTGCTGCCAAGCTCTCCTACCCCAAGTTTTACTCCCCTCCATGCTCCAGAAAAACACTGAAAGAAATACTGCAGTGCCAGCAATCTAGAATGAATGAAATCTCATTCACCTCTTCCTCCAAATCTGTTAAGTGAGCCTTGTCACCTCCCCTGCCCAGTGCTTCTCCAAGTGTCTTGAGAGAGCAGTTTTGACCAATACAAAAAATGTCATGGCTTATTTAAGGTTGAGATTTTTGCACTGCAATGATACAAGTTCTCCCCAAAGCCTGGATTATTAGTAGTTTTAACTACACAATTTGAAATTAAACTACCTCTTGTTTTATTATATAGGAATTCATCACAGATTGAGTCATCTATACACACACATCAACCAAGGTGCTCCCTTTTATAAAAATATCAATAACAGTGTACACACTAATCAACAAGATCCAAGGAAGAGAAGTGCCAGACAACTGAGCACCTCTTCCCCTTCCAGTTACTAAACAGCACCAGCCATACTGTGCTTGCTCATAAGAAACATGAGAAGTTACGCAGATTTGAAAGGAATTTATGCATCAAACATTTTGTTCCCCTTGCACTGTTTTAATTTTGAACTTCTGCCTTCAGCATTGGTATCCCTGATGAGATTATTCTGGCAGAAAATATAGGCAAGTCTTTTACCAGTTCTGAATTGCATTTGGACAGGAAAGGTTTTGGAGGAACTTGATGGGAAAAGTGTTATTCTCTTTCTAGGAAGACTCCCCCCTCATAGAAACAGAAGCAGTTATATACTACTGATGGGCTAATCTCTTGCTTTGTGTTTGTCTCATACAGGGAGATTACACTATTTCAGCAAAGCTGACTAATGAAGATCACGTCACTGTTGCTTGTGCTGATTTTACCGTGAAAAATTATTTAGATTATTATTAGCAACAAACAAATTTCATGAAAGCTACAGATTACCAAAGCTATTCAAGCCAAGTGAGCTGCTTGCATGCTACAACAATTCTGAAGGAAATAATCCCCACATGGTGGTTCTGATGCGATTCCTCTTTATAATTCACTATTTTCAAGAAGTCACTAGACCCTCTAGTGGTAATTTTATCTCTAAATGCACACTGTAGCCCACTTCTAGCTTCTAATATATACAGCTGCAAGTAGAAAGTATCCGATACCAACATTCTCATCTTAGGATGAAAATAGCATGAGGCAGAACAGGCCAGAGAGCCTAAACTTTTTTTTTTGCAGTAAGTTATGGAGGTATCCATTTCTAACACAGGCTAAAGACGACTTTCATATGTATCACATATGTATCACATGGGGCCTGTCTGGAGCATCCACTAGTATAGATTTTGTTATAATCACAGAACAAAGACCAAATAGGATGAACATGCCTTTTTTCCAGTGATCCATGTCCTGTCACTGGATTCATATCACTCAAGTCTTCTGGAGTCTACCTGGAATTTTTTGTTCTTTAATGTCTTAAGTGATATGTGAATCATTCTGTACCTAAGCTGTGTGCTCTTCCTGCTTCTCAATAAATTCATAATGAAAGACTAATTTTTTCCTCATGATTCTAGGTTCTAGCCAAAGCTTGATGTGGGGGGAAAAAAAGATTGAGGGGAAACAAGTTAAATGAGCACTTTTTTTTTTTTAATATGAAAAGTTAGTCACATTGACACACATTTTATGTTAGCAAAGGACAAACTGTTCCTTGCTTTGAGCATGAAGCCCCAGGAGAAGTAAACAGAAATTACATCCTAGGTGCAGCACATTCCCCAAACCCTCTCATTCCAGGAGCCTTTGCAGCTGGCATAGCTGATGGGTAGGTAGATAACCAAGCATTGGGTAGCACATGGGATTAGGATCTTGGGTTAGAGAGCGTGGAGACCTGTTTGGGAGACTTGAAGTGTAGGGGAAGGATCAGGAGTAGGGTTGAGTTCTGATTTGGAAAGGTATAGGCAGGAATCAGAGCCACAGGAGGGTCCTGGAGCTGAGCACAGGCTTACAAAAGATGGTAGCAAGCACTGGGTTGCATGCCTCATCTTGGAGAGGTTCAGCATGTACAGCTTGGGCAGCTGTGGCTCACAGCTGGCCACACAGGAGCTCTGACACATGGCCTCCATCCTACACACCCACATGCTGTGGCTCAAACAAGTTCCTGAGCAGCAAGAACATCCCTGCTGCACAGATAACCAACACAGCAGAGCAGCCAACAGCTAGCGGCAAGGGATAGTCCCTTGCTTCCCTCCCATGCAGAGAAATTCTCACCTGCCATCCCAGCAAAGGTGAGCAAGTCTTTGAGGCCTGAATTGCATTAGGGAGGCTCACCACCATTGAATGTGAACCAGCAAGCACCACAAAATGGGATAGAACATGTTTAACACACTGCAGTTTCAGCCCATTTCTATTACAACCTGATTTGGGGGGGGGGGGGGGGGGGGGGGGGGGGGAGATAAGAAAGGCCAGGAGGGTTCATCACAGCTTTGGCCACCACTCCCCAGGTCAGGTTTCAACTGTGAAGTGCTGATGCTGTTTTGGAAGCAGTTCAGCCAAGTCACCACTCTTGCTAGGTTTTAGGTCTTCATAACTAATAAAAGAGAATCACAATAGACACAAGCTCAGTTTTTTCTCCTCACATGATTCCCATAAGATACCAGAAGAGCCATACCTTGAGGAGAAGCTAGCAAAACTGCATTCAGCAGCAACACTTGCACAAGAGTCCACTTGCTCAGCTCTGTTCCACCACAACCACACAACAAAAGCATGACTAAAACCCAAATTCCTTCCACCAAGCTTCTTGGTCTGTTATCAGATGAAAAACAAACCCAGTACTAGTTTAAGCACTTCTACTTGAAATCAATCCCATAATCTGGGATCCTCTTAGTTAAATTTGCCAGGCTCCTTACACCCTGGGGCATACCCGGAGGGGGCCCCAGGCCCACCACAGCAAACAAACCAGCCTTTGCCTCTGCACAGTGCAGGGGCTCCCCTAGAGCATCTGTAGCAGAAGCTGCTGCAGGAGGTCTCAGCTGCCCCCAAAGCAGGAATTTAACCTCTAAAGCATCAGACTTCTGGCCCTCAAGATCTTCCATCACTGACCCTTCACTGCCCAGCTCACACACAGACATTGCAGACCCTCACTCCCAGCACCAGCTGAACATTTGGCTTCCTATCACAAAAATTGCTTGCCCTTTTTGTCTTGGAATTAAGCTGACGAACCAAGACTAAATCTTAAATCCACACTCCAAAGCTTAAACTGGAGCTTTCTCCATAGCAGGAGAAAGGTATGTTTGCCATACCAGAACCATGGAGCTTCCTTGTCCAAAAATCATTCAGGGCTTAGCAGCTCAAGGCCTCAGCTGCTCTCTAAATTAAAAAGGGCTCTGCCCCTTTCGCCCAAGAAATGCCTCCGTTTCTTCCGTGAATTCCTGTTTCTAGTCAGACACCATTGTGCATGGTCAAGCAACAAAAACAGGGCTCAGCTTCATTGATCCCAGCACAGCTAACGAATCCTTTGCTGTCCCAGAAGGTCTGTGGTGTATTCACACTATCACACCAGAATTCAAGTACATTTGGTAGCTACTGCAGGTGTCTTTCTGAAGTAGCCTCAAAAAGCTTAGTAAGGGCACTGTAGCAACATCCAGGCTCTGAACATAGCTCAGCTGTGCAAGGATGAGAGCAATATCCTCCAGGGATTTGCAGCCTGAGCAAGGAGGCAGTTGGAGTTTGCCAAAACAAGGATCTGCACATTTCCAGCCAGCTCTCCTTGAAGTCAGGGATGAGGTACAAGTGAACCCCACAGCCAGATTCTGGGTTCTCAGCCCTTGCTGGCAAGATTGCTTGAACTGCAAGTGTCTTTATGCTATTACTTCTGTTATGTTGAAAGATCCTACTCTTTCCATAAAGATCCATTGTTTAAATTTCTCATACACCATCTTCTACACTCTCCAGTGTAACCCTAAAATAATCCGAGTGGCTCCACTTTATTCTTTTGATAGTGCTCTGCAGCATGAGAAAGGGGAGTGAGGGCAACAGGACATCTAAAGGGTGTTATTCCAACAAAAATCAAGCTTTTGTCCCAGAGGACACTGGGAAGGTAAAGCATGAAGCTATCTTTACCCTCAGCTCTCATGCTATATGATGAAGGATCTGCCTAGAATATAGACCCCAGTCTCTTTCGTAGATTATTCTGAACTAACCATCCCAGGACTAACAAATGCCTCAGCAAGACAGATAGGATGGAGTCTGGTCCCCAGGAGATCCCACAGGGCTCAGGCAAACACAAGGATCAGCATGCTACAAATACACTCAATAATCAGTTAAAGCTGAGATAAAACAGTTACTACAATGTTTCTACCAAGTCATACACAGCCCAGACAGAGACTTCTGCATCTCAGCAGGCAAAGTTCAGGATTGCCAGATGTGAACAGAGCTCCCACCACTCCTTTACACCAGCCCATCCCTAGAACAGCATGAAGGTCCACCCACAAATCTAGCTCTCGCCCACCCAGCCTCGTTACATGGCTGTACACTGCAGAGACCCTCATTTCTCTGCAGCAGTAGGATGGGGCTGCCCTGGAGGACAGCTCTCAAGCTAACATGGCACCTGCCACCATGTTCAACCAGCCTAGAACAGGGAAGCCTTCCTGGACCTCACGTGATGGATGCAGTACCTTCCTCACACAGCCCAAGAGAGCCAGCTGTGGCAGATGAGGACAGAGTCATTGCCCTAGCTAGCTCTGCCAGCCTTCCAGATTGCTCCAGTTTACCCTTAATATCCACACCTCCAGGGAGGGCTCCAAAAACAAGTACTCTGGCCCCAGCTCTGGCTAGATAATGCAGAGCCATTTAAAAATAAGAATTGTAAAAAAAAAAATATATATTATGAAGCAATCTTCTGCAGACTCACAGGGTTAACTTCCCACTGTCTGCTCTCCTCCCTTGCTGCTCAGCCTGGCCCCTGCTTCAAGGCAGGGACACTCTGTGGTTCTTCAGCACTACCCTGACCCAGCGAGGAGAGCCACAGTATTAGCAGGTACATTCAAGCCCAGCTCCCCTCTTCTCTCAGGCCTCTCTAGTTTAAACATATTAGGAGCTGGCCTTAATCTGGATCTCAACTCAAGCACACTGGTGTCTACAACAATCTCCCCAACAGAGTACAAAAGAAAAAAAATACAGAAGGGACAAAAACGGTGAGAAAAGAAACCATGGGAAGAGTCAGAAATAAAGCTGCCTTTGTTCTGCTCTTTTATATATAGAGATGCAAGATGTTTGCATAGAAAGATCCTGCTCATGAGGCCTCAAAACTTTCTCCTCCCTCTGTGCCTCTCCATGGCACTACTGCATTCCTCACCCATGTTACTTCCTCCCAGAAGCTCTTTAAGAATTTCCCCAGCCAGTGAGACTGAGCAAGACCACCACATTCACCAAGTGAGCCCCCCCACCAGACACCAGCCACAGAGCCTGAAAGGCTACTTTGGATTTTCAGCCAGGAGACTAATTGCCAAGAGGGATTCAAGCACCTCTAGTTGGGGGAGAAGAGGGGAGCCCTGAACAAAGAGGTCAGACAGAGAAGAGGCTCCCAAAGGGCCCAGCCTCAAGGGGATTTCTGCCAGCAGGGTATTTTGTTGATAAGGGTTGCAGAGCTACTCAGTCTGCTAGGCATGAGCCTGCAAGATGGTAAAGCATTCCCTGTTGGCCCTGTGATAATGCCTGTACTATCTAGTTATACAATAAGCCTTAGGTTGTTTTCCTAAACCAGGCAGTGGCTGGCAAAGCTAAAATAAGCTACTGTTATCTCACACTGCAGTAAAGCAGCCTCACACATACTTTCCTTCTCCCTACTGATACTTTCCTTCTTCCACTCAGCTGCACAGAGTATACTGATGCCATCAATGCAAGAGCAGGGCACTCCCACACCAAGCAGGGAACAACTTAAGAGGTTCAAACTCCAACCACTTTGATCAGGAGAGGGGCTCCACCGGAGCCAAAATAAATGTTTGCCAATAGTTTGTTTGCTTCTGTGGCTCCTATTTTATTAGCTTTCCTATGGTAAGTTTTACAGCTGGGCTTAGCAGAGTGATAAAATGCACAGATTATTCTTCACTGTTGGTGATTTGCTTCTCCCCAATTTAATGCAGCTTCACCTTGAAAAACCAAATACTTTGATCCAGGATGCTCTCTTGCCCCTTGCAAAACTCCACCTCCTTCTACCACCAACAGACCAGTTCAGAAAACAACAGGCTGCTCCAGGGCAGGAGGAGAGCAAGTCATAATCAGGTTTCCCTCTACTGAATGCTCAAGATGCTCTTTACTAGAGCACCCAAGTCAAAGATCCTCCTCAACCTTTGCACCACTGTGCTGATAGTGATTTACCCCCTCCTCCATGCCTCCCTCCCAGTAGTGCTCTGCCTGAGCTCCCACAAGGACCCTTTGGGTGCTGAAACACAAATAACAGCAGGATCAGGACCACATCGAATCATAGGATACAAATAATTTTCTCTCTCACCCCATCATCACTGAAGCAGAAACTTCAGTGTCTGCACAATGGGTTTTAATTCAGCCCAAAACACAATGCCATAACTTCCATCTGTTCTTTCTACTTGATTTATTCAAGCTATGCCCCAGCTATTTCCCATTCTGAAAGCCAAGAGAAGCCAACAGAAGGAAAAAGAGGGTTTGTTTTACCTTTATTTTTTCAAGCTCAGACTGCTCAATCTGCATCACTTAGCTGGAGACACCTTTGTTGTATCTAGACAAAAATTAAAGCTGAACCAATTTATTAACTGTGGCACAGCAAAAGCTGAAGAAGCTGTCGGTAGCTTTCTAGTACCAGCATGGAGCTCCTATTGCTTTGCAGCAGGCTGAGAAATTACTACTCAGTCTTTACTGTTGAATTTTATGAATGGAAGACAGTTTTGCCCCAGAGCCTGCATTTATTATTCATATCTTGGTTTGTCCCCTAAGAAATAGGAAAGTAGCATCAAATTCAAGGTCTCCCTGGATGTTAGGGAACTGCAGATCCAGATCAGGAATACACTATACTTTTCCCTCCCCAATTCTTTCATCAACATCTCCAAGGGTAAACACACGCGAGACATGAGAGTTCAAAAATACATCAGTACCTTGCAGATGAGGAGTACAAATAAACAAACAGGCCTAGAGCCACTACTACAACGAGCTTTGGCACTGCAGTTGCAGAAGGTGGCAAGCAAACATCACTGCAGGATTTTTTCACCTCCTAGTCACTCCAAGTTGCTCACACAGATAGCTCATATAGTTACGTCTACAATGGCAAACTGCTCCCACTCTGGCATTTACTGGCCAGCAAAAAAGAGCAACACGGACACAAATCCCAAGTACAGCTGAGGTAAGAAACTTAGTCTCAAGTAGACTCATGGGTACCTCAGGGTTTAACCTCACCAGAGTATCCAAAGGCAAAAAGAAAAATCCCAGTCTACCTGTGACAGTTCAGGGAAAGTTTTCTACATTGGCTTGGAAATCACAGTCTCTGTGCAGGCCTTCACACAACTGATAATCACCATCAGGATTAAAAGGCATTTTCTTGGCAAATTTTCTGGGTTTTTTTACCTCCCACTTGGGATGAAACCCCAAACACAGGTGAGGCAGAGCTAACAGACAAGTATTAAGGTTTGAAGATCTTCTGCTCAATTTCAGGGGAAGCAGCCAGATCAAGCAAAGCACTTTGTCTGGAAAGGGTGGTGACTAAAGGATTGATTAAACAGACAACCTCCCAGACACAGACTGGGGTCACACAGCAGAAAGGGCTGGTAGGAAGAAAGTCCAAAACTATTAAATTGTACCTTGATGATATGGGGGCTCCAGCAGTAAAACTGGCTGAAGGAATTCTCAGTTGTGTCAACACACTAGACTTGCGCTGTAGCTTTATTTACTCGTTTTAGTCTCAGCCAGTTCTCTGGCCTGGTTCATTCCACAAATCCTTCAGCCTAGCTGAAGGATCAAGGTCCCAGGATGCAGCACTTCTCACGTCAAAAACATTGCGGAGGCTTCTGCATTGCTTGACCATGGGCTGAAGTTCTGCTCAGCAGGCACTACCACACAACCAGGTTTTTCCATCACAGCCATTTCAAGACATTCCTGCCACTCCTGCTTCCTCAGTACTCACTACACCCACAGGAAACACCGTAGGATGAGATGAAAGTGAGGAGGATGGGGAACACCATGAAATACAGATATAAATCCGAAGAACTTGCCAAAGTGGTAAAACAGAGGGAAGATTAGAAAGCTGGTCTCCTGTATTGTGCAAGTATATTTTTGTACCATCTAGAGAAAAAAAAAAACCCACCCCACACTGTTACTGGAACCTCTGCAAAGATAAATTGTTTCTTTAGAGAGGGAAAATACTGCCTATAAGGTCCTGAGCATCTCCAAGTGCCCTTGAGAGTACACCGAAGCAGATGATGCGCCTCAAAGTGCACCCTGCTGCTGAAGGCCTGCCCCAGCTGTGCTGAGGGCCATCACAAACTGAGGGCAGAGCAAAGCCCCAAGGGCCACTGGGGCTGTGCTCGTGCACCCTTGCCACCACAGCTATGTGCTCCTGTCCCCTCCCTCACACCCACACTAGGTTCACCCTGCTCTGCCGCACGTCTGTTCATGAAACAGCCAGCAGAAAGCTGCTCACCTCTGCCTTGTACTTTCTGCTGGTTTAACTTCTTGAACTGGCTCTGCAGGGGTCATAGGAGTGCCGTAGCCAGGAGCAAGGAAACAAGGCGGGAGGTTAAGAGCTGCCTAAACTGCTGTGGGACTGCCACCCACATGCAAGGCAGTCCTGGATCCTGCTCAGCTTCATTGAAACTCAAGTGCAGCAGTAAAAATAAGGCTGCAAACCCAACCCTTGGGGGAAACCAAAGTTTCCTGCAAAGCTGAGACCCTGTTCTGCTGGCCTCCCTAGAGACAGCCTTTTCCACAGTACCCCAAGCTCCAGCTCCTCAGTCCCAGGCGAGTCCTCGCTCTCCAGGTGACACCCCATCCCAAGGAGCAGCCCAGCCACGCCGCCCTTGCATCATCCTGGCTCAGGAGGCATTTGCAGCAGCACCCAGTGCAGCCCCGGCAGGGCTGCCGGCTACATCCATGCTGCCTTGTGCAGCAGCACATGTCCTGTGCTCACTGGTGTTAATAGGGAGATCAGGGGCCTAGGGGATGGGGCAACCAGGAAATCCTGGCCTATTCCTAAGGAGAAAGCTTTACACCAGTGCTATATAGGAAGGGGCTTTTAATTTCAAAATACCTTTCTAACTGTTGCCTTTAATTAAGATTTTTATGAAATTTAAATATCAGCATTTGGACATTTGTTCTGATCTTACCAAAGAGGACCTGTCCTGCCTCCCCATGAATCCAAACGTTTTGTTTTCCGAGCCCCCCTACCCCTGGGAGAGGAGGCGAGATCAGGACTTCTTTTCATCCCATGCAGATGAAAAACATCGAAGACTTGTGGGTTTTGCATGAAGTGGAAAAAACCCTGCCTGGGCCAGCCTTTGCACAGCAAAGAGCGTACCTGGCTGCGGCGCTGACTAGCTGCAAGCTGCAGCTGATTTTCCCCGTTGCAGCCCCGCACCGCCCAGCGCTGGGCGAGAAGTCCGCGTGTGGGATTCCACGGCTGCTCCCGGTAACTAGTGAGCGTGGGACATCCCCTCAGTGCCCAGCTGGGACATCCCTGCCTCGCACGGCCAGCCAGGAGGTGGCACTGTTAAACTACCGAGCCTTGCCACTAGGCTTTTTGTTTTCCCTCCCCTCCTACTTCCCCCCAGTAATCTTTTTTCCTGCCTTGAGGATGGCGATACACCATTGCAAAAACCTGGCTGAAAAAAATAAAAGCTCCTTAAACAGACGACGGCTTTATGATTGCACGAGTGTTCCTCTCTCGCACTAAGATTTTAAAGGGCTGGCTAGCTAAGATGGAGATGTTTACTCGGTGTAGGGTGATGTTATACAACTTTCTCCCTCCAGCGAGTGCCGGAACTTTTCTGTTTTAACCCTCTGACACCTGGACCCAGCCCATTCAAAGTTCCTTTTCTAGTTTCTTTTGAACAGCCTACACCCTTAACGCACAGCAATGCAGAACACCTACCTAGCTCTAACCCAGAAGGCAAACAACAAAAGCCCTTTATCACGAAGGACTCGTTATCACCCCGACTCCCACTCCCTGAGCAAACAGCGGCCGGGGACAGCAGCGCTCCTCTGCCCAGTGCCCGGGCTGCCGGACAGCAAAACAGCACAGACCTACCCCCCTCAGCAGCTTGCACCAAGATTTGCTGAGCTGAGGGGACATACTCTTTCCTGCTGGGACTCGACGGGTCCCTAATCCCCGGGGAGGAGGCAGTGATGCTGCAAGGTTTGCCAGAACTCATCTGTCGGCACTTTCATGTCCCAGCAAGGCCCCACGGGAGCGTGGCTTGTTCGCTGAAGGAAGGTGACTGAACAAGCTGCTGCAGTTCGCAGCAGCGCTTTGACTCTTTGTGAATTTGGAATAAAGTTCAAAGTGGGAAAGACATTCCCAAAACATCCTGAAATTATCTCCACTCACACTTCAATAATGCAGACACAGCGTTCCTCATAGACGCACCCCACCTCCCATTTGCAACACTCACGGCAGTGCAAAGCCCCATCATCCAGGAATTACTGATATTCCAGCAACTATGTCATTGTTTGTTTGCAGGAGAAAGGTGACAATGAGAATGTACTTGCTGGATTTTTACTTCTCAGACTTGTTTAGCAGCAGTGGAAACAACAGGTGGGAAGAAACTAGCCAGCCACGACCTGCTAGCTCTCCCTAAGCTGCATCTGGCCATGGTTGGAGGGAAATCAGTGGTTGGAGGCTCAGCATGGGAACCACTCACCAACACCAATTCTGCTTTCAGGGCTTCAGCAAGTTCGCAAATGAGTGCTGCTCCCTTGAGCAAGGAGGTCCACAACTGCTCAGCCTGCCTTTTTCAAGTAACAGCCCAGATGAGTCATAGCAAAGATTGCAGTGTCTGTGTCTTTTTTTAGTGATTTAAAAGTTCTCATGGCCACTTTTTTCCTCCCTGAAACTTGGCCCTTCTCTACCACAATTGCAGAAACTACCAGCAAATGAGGCTTTGCAAGCTACATGCTCTGGGACAGCAGTGCCCAAATTTCTAGCTAGAGACAGGCCACAAGTTCTTCTCACCACATGAATACTACACACCTGATCATCCCTGAACATCACCTGTCACACACAGGTGGAAGAGCTGACCTGTGTACATGCAGTCAGCTCAACGCCTGTCTGAAATGCTGCCTTTGCTGCAGGCACTCACACAAGTCTCTACCTACCCTGCTTCCCACCAAAGCCATCAGGAGGATGGTCCTCAGCTGGTGGTACCAGAGCAAACCATTTTCCAAGAGCTCCTGGGATTCATTAGAGCAGGTACTCACAAGCACCAGTTTTCTGGAAACACAGCCAAATACCAGCTTTCCTGAGCACCTGGCAGCCCCTCCTTTCCCACAAGGGGAGCTCACACCTGGCCTCCTGATACAGGAAAGACCATCATGAAACACAGATGGGGCTGCAGTGCCTCAGCTGCTACCTCTGCCATCACCAGCAGGGTAAGAGTGGCCTACTGCCTGCTTTGAAGGGCCCTCCAAAAAAAGGCAACAAGCCTTATGAATTGTCCTGCTGGGCCCTTACTTGTAGGAGCACATCTAGTGTCATACACCAACACAGTGCAAGTGCCATAAATGTAGAAAGTTGCCAGTTAAGCAATCCTCTTGATTTTTATCAAAGTCACTTTCCTAGGACTTTACCATGTGAGGAGATATTTATCACTGAAGTGTTAATGACTTAATATCATCTGTGTCCATACTATGAGATGATTTCAGCCTATGTTGACAAGACAGAGCTCCCTCCTCATAACTAGAGCAACACTAACCCCAGCACAGCACTACTGTTATCCTTCTGACCTCAGTAGCCAGCCAAAAATGTAGGGAGCGGCAAGTTTCCGTTACAAGCGGATTTGGTAGCTAAGGTGTTCCCTCCATCCCTTACAAAGAATGCACAAATTCCTTTTTTTCTCTCCCCCCCCACCCCCCCCAAACTCAGGAGAGATAAAATAACACAAAGCAAGTGTATTTGCTCACTTTCTCATGTCCCCTTTTGAAATTCATACTCTGTTTAAAAGCCTCTTCAAACCTTGACAGTGGCTCTGGCCATTCCTGCTGCAGGACTCAAGGACACTACCAGCTGTGGGCCACCAACCCCTTCTCCACCAGAGATTATTGCTCTGCAGAGGGGACAGCCAAGCATGGCATGTCCCTGCTCCCAAGCCACCTCCAGGAACAGGCTGGTGCACTCCCAAACTTGTCAATACCAGGCATTAATACAGCTGTCCATCCCCTGCAGCAGATCCACAGCCAGTTCATTAACAGCTTCAGCTGCCAACACAAGACTCAGCAGATTTTTTTCCTGAGAATCACCCTCAGATTGCTGCCTCTTACCTCCTCACAACCCCTGTCTGCAGCTGTGCTTCTCCCTCAGGCCACAGCACGACCATCCCTGCCATCCCATAGCAAGCTGATCCTACTGAAAAAAAAAGTCACTGTTGGGAGGGTGAGGGGTGCTGGGTTTGTTTATGTCTTCCCAAGTAGCTTGCTTCAGAGTCAGGGAGGAGGAACAGAGGAAAGGGGAGAGCTGGATGGTGTGTTCAGCAGCAGTTAGGCATTAGGACAGCCGTCCTCTATCATTGAAAGGGCACCATCATTTTTCCCTGCTTTTCTCAATCCTTTTGTATTTGACAAGCCACTAGCCAGCTGAAGCCCCTGCCACCCATCATGAGCATGCATTTGGGGCCAGGGCTCCTATATTTCCACTTTTCAAGTTCCATTAGGGACCTTATCTGTTCCCTACTCCTACCATAAGGGGGGGGGGGGGGGGGGGTACAGATTCTCCCTCCACCACCACTTTCAGCAAGGCTTAGTCTATTTGCAATTTCACCTCAGTCTATTAGTGTCTGCAGCAGCCCTCACTGAAATCAATAGGAAAGAGCCCATTTCACTGATTAAGGTGGGAATTAAATTCCTTCTCTTTCCAAGCAGCCCTGAAGTATTACTTTTTGCTCTTCAACACTGCTGCATCCTGCAAGCAGGGGCTGAAATGACCCCCTCTACTTCTGCTCACTTTCACAGAAGTGAAAGAGGGGGAGGACAAGTCTGATCTGAAAACTGTACACCAACCTGTGTTGCCCCCAAATAAGGTCAAGGTGAGGTTTTCAAGAGGTTTAATTCTGTCTTCTTTGTTGAAATTTTAAGGCTGCTTACAAAACCATCATTATTAAATAGGGTTTCTGCTCTTTTTCAGTGGAGTTTCTTGGGGCATGAGAAATATTTTATCTTTACCCCTGAAGAGGGAAAATTAAGTGTGCTTCCTTTCAGGTTTGGGGTGGGATTTTTTTTTCTCTCCCCTCCAGAGTTAGGAATACCAAGAAAGCTAAACACAGCCTTCTCTAGTTTTGCAGAGATCAAGAGGTTTTTGGGACTGAGTACCAAGTGCTCTTGTGACTTTTGTGAAAGAGTACTGAATGCTTAGAAAAGCATCTCAAACACTTGGGCACCAAAAGCACTTACTGAGTTAGTTTCCTCATTGCCAGGATGCCTTTCAGGCTGGTCAAAACCTCTGTGTTAAGATTTAATAATAATAAGGACCTGTTTAGCACATCCTAAGAAAAAAGGGAACACCCTCTTTTTTCCTGCAACTATGGTACGAAAACTCAGAAATCTTAATCACGCTTATTCTCACACGGCACTAACAGCTAATGCAGAAGACCCTGAACTATTTTGTCAATTGACTTGAGCTCAGTAAAAGAATAAGCAAGCCAGCTACACAATGAAGAACCTGTTAGATCCCCAGATTATTCCCATTTTAATAAGTGCCAGTTTTGTGTTTTTATTAGCAACACAAGTGATAGTCCCACAAACGCTCCCTTAAGTAATGTTCAATATTCCAGAGCCTGAACTTCATGACAGAGTAGTTATTAGCCCCATTTTGTTTCTAGGGGAAGCTGAAGCCAGTAGCACAGCTGGGAATCTCCTACACTTCCAGCTTCCCAGCCCAGCATCCCCACTAGAAGCCAGCTGTCCCTTTCCTGTTTCTAACCTACCTCTGGATCCTCAATCAAGAAGTTGCCCCAAGAGTAAGCGAGGAGCCAGCCTGTGACTCAGCTGCCCCCAGCCTAGTTTCATCCATCTCCTTCCTCCAGCAGGGAAGGAGAGGGGCCGTGCCAGCTCCCCACCCGCGCAGGCTGGGGCAACGCAAGACCTCGTAGCTGCGCGAGCTCGCAGGCCTGCTTGCGGCTGAAGCCCAGGTGAGCCACGGGCACACTGTCAGGGGGCTGTGCCAGCAAACACCAAGGTCTTTCCCAATCGCTGCCGGAGCAGACAGCACCAGGTGTGCTGCTTAACCAGCCCAGGTGCGGCTCCAATCCATTACAGTCAGTCCCCGAGATACTTCGCCTGGAGTCAGCCGCTGGCAGGGCTCCCAGGGAGGCAGTCTGCTTTCCATCTTCCATCACAGGGCAGCCCTGGTAGCAGGGAGAGGATGGGCACGCAGCTGTACACCTCTGTTCTGGGACAGCATTACACCTCCTTTTTGCTAACATACGCTTTTATAGGAGGGAATAAACAGAGTCTAGAAGCAGTTGAATCAAAACAGGGTTTGAACTGTTTGGCTGAACACACACAAACCCATATGAATGCACTTATACGAGCTGACAACCGGTTTTTATCTGGTTAGCGCTCATCAATTAATTACAGACCAGCATGTCCACACCATGGTTTCTCTGTGATTTAGCCAAGTCTATTTTCCAAAACAGTTTTAACTAACCCAGTCACAAGTGAATATGTAGAAACATATTTCACGATCTGGGACAGCAGAATACAGCCAGGACTCAGGCACACAGTGCACATAGATGCAGCCCTTCCAAACCCCTTACAGAAACTTTCTGGGGCTGCTTACAATATCCATGCCCAGCCCAACCCTCTTGCAGGGACTGCTGCACTTCCCAGGGATGCTGGGGGAAAGAGGTACATGCCTGGGTCTTATTTGCTTCAGGTTAGAAGCTGGTACCTTAAGCCTAAGCTGCTGAGGAAAGTTTGTGCTCAGACCCCAGCCTGCAAAGGGAAGGTAACAAACAGCTGAGGAGCAGTAGCATCTTAAACAGCTGCAGCTGTTTCCCCAGTGAACATGATTCAGAGCCACAGCGTTCAAGAGCTGAAGCTCAGAACATAGCAACAATTCTTGCAAAATATTTTGCTTCTTGTCTTTTTTTTTCTTCTCCCCCACACAGCTTTTTAACCTCTTGGTGCCTATGCCGAGTTACTCCCTAAAATAGGTTTCAGGGTGGAACATACTTGCCACTTGATCCGTGGCTTGCTAAATTTAGACAAACACAGACTGCCTGTATAAGATGGTTCTCTTGAAATGTCAGTAGCCACACATAAAGTTGCCAATGTCATCCAGGAAGTGGGACACCACGGCAGTTACATTTTTTACTTAAAATAATAATAAAAAGAAACTTTCATACTCTGTGGAGAGGCAACCATAAATTTGATTCCAAGAAAATAGAGAAAAGACAGACTTCAGCAAAGCAGCACTTGAGCCAGAAAAGAACCTTTGTGTTTAACATATGTAGAGGAGGTTAACTCTGTGTTTGACTAGAGTCACCGAGAGCTGAAAAAGAGAACAACCTGTTTCATATGGCTTTTGGCAATACAGAGTTAAAGTAGAAAACAGACTGGTAGCCTAGAGGAAGGGAAGACATGGAGGAAAGAGGAGGATACACCAACATAACATACAATTCCATCTTCTTAAGTTACCAAGTGTTTGATGTCAGCATCTGACTCTGTAAATACATGACTTCTGAAGAAGTATCAAATACCCAACTGCTCCTCCATCCAACAAGGCAGCACAATCCATGGAAACAGTTTTCCCAAGATCTTTGCAGGGGTGACACCACTGGCTACTAAAGAGCCTTTCTTTTACAGTCCACAGGCAGCTGTTTCTCCCTGAGCTCCTTACAGCATCACAGAGAGCCAAGTTCTGATACTGAGCATCGGTCTAGTTTAAGTATTTCCAAAGTATCTTTTTTTAAAAAAAAAAAAGCAATAGAAAGGATAATTGTCTAGGAACTTAAGCCAATATTTAGAGAATTAAAAATAAACAATACAGTTTTTTAAAAATTGCCTGGCAACAGTACCTTTAGAGTCAGAGAAGCTCCTGTAGATAGAGAGAATATCAGCTCAGCTTGTCTCCCCATGAAGGAGAGGGCCAGCCATGTTTCCAACCACCTCATCTCTCACCTCTATCCTTCCTTAAGAGAAAGTAAGAGCTGCTAGTGAGGCTAAATCCAAACTCTCTTTCCTGATTGCTGGAGGGCCAAATATAAAGGTGATGAAAATGGTGGGTTGCACCAGCTGCTGCTTCATCACTTGACTAAAAGCAGGTGAGCAACTTGGGACAGCCCTAAAGACAAGGGAGTGCTGAATTAACCCCATTAGTTCCATTTTGCAAATCCCCCGCTTCCACAGACAAACCTCCTGGGCCTTATAGCTTGGAAATGATCCCAGCTGTAAATAAGCTCCTCTCCATCAGCATGTAGGACTGGTCACCTGCTATACATTCAGGCACATGCTGAACCACATGCTGTGAGCTCAGCTAAGCTAAGGGGAGGAGGCACCTAAATGCAGGTACAATTAAAGGCTTGTCAGCATGCAAAATCATCACGGTTACTACCCAAAGCCTATAGCAAAGCTAAGCAGAGCTAGGCTGGCTCAGGGCTGCTGAGGTTCTCATCCCAGGATGTACAAAAAAATGAGGGGCCTAAAACCTGGGGGAGGTTAAGAAGCATCTCTGGATGTGGGGCTCTGAGAGGAAGCTGGGGTGTAGGTACACTTGGGCTGGAGAACTGGCTCACTGTGTCGGCAGAGGCAGTGCCTCATGCCTGACCAATACTGCAGTCAGTAAAATGTGATATTGCACCCTCCTGGTAAACACAGTCCCCAGCCTTAATGATGCCTCTGTGGAATAACCTGTTGCATCTCAAATTTAGCTAACTGTCTGGGCAACACAGAGCTATTTTCAAGGCTAAGGTGCCTGAACTTTTCCTCTTGGAGACTGAGGCAAAGGAATGAGAGATTAACTGTGAAAAATGTATGAATATGGAGAAACAGAGCTGTTATTCAATATCATGCAACGTCTTCCCATTTGAAGAGTAGCCTGACTCTTCAGATAGATAAGCTTTTGGCTGTGATGGGATGGCTGTGGGAAGGGATAATGCAGGGTTTTGGACAGCAGTGGGACAAGAAAGTGTTCGCTATGCAACCAGCGGTACAGATGCTGCAGTGTTTTGTCATCAGTATTTTGCAGAACTCTCCGTAAACCAAACTGTTGACCTACTTGCCCAAAGTCATGGGTAATTATCTTCATATCCAATATAAATTAGCAAGATGTGGGTGTCACTGATACTGGGACAGTGTAACTTGCATCATTTCTGGCATTCAGTGATCTGTAAAATAATTCTAACTACGTGCAGAGAATGATTACAGCAGGAAAAAGGGGAAGATGCATGATTAAAACAGGTGGGTGGAGCCACCAGAATCAAAATTGTGATGATTCATCTTCCCCATATTTCACATTTTCAGCTCTTTTCCTCCCCTCGCTACATATCCCTAGGGTCAGCTGAAGATCCAACATGTATATAGTTTCAGAGTCCCGAAGGGAGCAACATAAAAACATTCACCTTTTTTTCAGCTTACTTAGAACTTTTGGAGTCCTGATGACTGTGGCACAAATCAGAGAACTCAACTGAGTCCCTTGGAGATGTTCACCAGAGCAAAAGTTGCAAGCTAAAAGGGAAGTAGGGCCTTTATTCTTAATTAATTCTTATTTAACTCAAATATCTAGCAATCAGTTGGATGAAAATCTCTCTTTGTTTAACATTAAACAGCTGCTGTTCCATTAATGCCTGCGTAAGCTACTAATCTGGGTTCCCCAAGGAAGACCTCCAGCAAGAAAAATCTGAAAGAAATATCAGATCTTAAAAACTGTGGCTCTTTTTTCTTTAAGAGGTGGGAGGGAGGGAGTAGGGGGTTCAGAAACACTTTCCTTTCCAAAGCTTTCAGAGGCTTTTTTGCACAGTCGCACACTCTCTTTAAATTCAGAGTTCCTGGCTGGGGGCTTCCCCTTTTCACAGCCAACTGCAGCAGCAAGCTGCATGGATGCATAAACCCCCCAACCAGCATGAAGAGCATAAGCCCGGCAGGGAAACGTAGGGCATAGTCTCAGCAGATACTGTCAGATTTGTAGACCTGTAAACTTCCAATTATAAGAAATGTACCTGAAGCATCATCCTGGACCAGAGCTCCCCTGGGTGCTAATGGTTTCAAAACCTGAGGCAGAGCCTTTGACTGCAAGGCTCCTCCTGTTTGTGGTGTAAATCTCACTGTCTGTTAAGAAGAGAGAACTGCCCAAGCCATGGCAGCATTAGTCAGACTACACTACTGTCTTGGCCGACAGTGGGGTAAAACAACCATCATTTAGTCCAGTGCAAATGTTATCCTCATTAAGCCCGTGCCAAGCAATTTGCTAGTTCAGCTAATCTGAATTGGATGTGGGTATCCGAATGCGAAATAAGCACTTTCCCTGCTTTAATTATAGTCTTTATGTTTCATGATTTAGGTTGCTCCTATCATTGTTTGCAAGAGAGGATGGGGTTGCATAACAGTGCGTAACACGATACAGCTGCAGACGGGGCTGCTCAACCAGCGCAAGCCCAAATAGAAAACAGCTCCTTCTGTTAGCCAACAGCTGAACAACAGCAGGGAAATCTCACCCATCCCTTTTCCATTGGTAGGGGCAAGGGAAGGCCTGTGGGCTGTTCCTTTGCCCTGTTTATATCCAGCTCATTACAGCCACCAGCATCTTGGCAAGATTCGACAAAATTCTCTCTGGTGGGTCCTGCCTAGGAGAGGAAGCCAAACTGGTTCTGTTTGGAGCGTTGCTTTTGATGGGAGTGTTGGTGTGTTTATTTGAAGAAAACGCGAAAGTCACCCCAACAATTTCACTTTTCATTCACCAAGTGTCAAACCTGGTAGGTCTCCCTCAGGCAAAAATCCAACCTGTGTCAGCAGGACTGTTGGGTTTGTCTTTTTTGTTTTCTTTTAAACAAGGCCTGTAGGATCCAGTCCAGCAACTCTTCAGCCATCACGTTCAGGTCCAGGATTAGTCTGTACTTGACTGGATCCTCATTCTTCTGAGGCAAATTCTGTGGAAAGAAGGGACACTATTGCACCAAACAAGCATCAGCGTTTGCTTTATGCGCTTCTGGGGCCTACAGGAGGTTCTGAGATCAGAGCCCTGGACCAAATTTTCTTCTTGCATTCTTCAATGTAGTTCCTGTGAAGTCACTGCTACCAGATAAGCTATGGAGCATAGCACAACCTTATGTGGACACTTGGACTGAGTGACTTATTTTTAGCTCAAAGCTCTACCTTAAGAGTTGCCTGTCCTAACAATCCAGCACAGCCCTTGGTGGTACCCATGAAACTTTCCCTGCACAAGGTGCTATGCTTGGGTGGTACAATATTAAACTAAATGAGTTTAAAGTCATACAGCTGCTTTAAAGTGTTGCAGACATGTGTGGACGTTCAGGTTAGTTTGTCTGGCACCTTGCACCCCAGTGTTTTAGCGGAAGAAGCTGCACAGATGTAGCCATTTTTAAAATCAGTGCAGCTTCTGGGGTAAAAACTACACTGCAACTTGTTATTTTCACTGTTCTACCCAAAATAGAAATTTTAAGTATGTTGACTGTTATTCTGGAATATGAGGTGCAGGATTTGTCAAATGAAATGAACAGCTGCACATGCTCTTTGCTGTGCAGACACAGACTGGGGAATTTAGAAGCTGATGAGTGCTACTAGATATAGAAAGACCACCTGAAAACCCCACAGGTGCAAATTCAGAGTCACAGGGATGTGACCTAGAAATCCTTTTCACATGTGGCTCCTAGTTCAGTGTGTTGCACTGACCTATAATGGCAGCTTAGAAAAAGCAACCCGTCTAACAGAGCAGTTTTTTCACCTGGTGCATGCCCAAACCTGATCCAAGCACATCCCATAGCGCCTTGGCTACCAAATGCAGATTGCTATTAAACCGACTGCTGCCTACATTAGTCAGGAACATTGCTTACTAAGTATGTTCAGACTTCTGGTTGTCTTTGCACCCGCCTATTATCTGATCTTAAAAAGCTACCCGGCAATCCCCTGCCAGTGAAGGCATTGCAGATGGCTGCATGTCGGAACTGCAGCTCTCTGCAGATCAGGTTGGTCTGTAGCACATCATTCTCAGTTCAGGCAGCGAGAGAGGAGATGGAGAGCACAAAAAAAGTATCTAAAACACGGCCAGCTAAGCACGTGACTTCTATGCCAGTTCAATTTCCTTGGGACTTTCCCAGCATTTTTACCCCAACTGTTTGCAACAGTGAAAAAAAATGTTGAGATTCAAGATTTCTTTTTCTGGCCCAGGCATCCTAATAGTTCTTCAGCCTGGCTGCAAAACTGTATAAACAAGGATGAAAATCTGGCCCCTGCAAATCATGGCAAAACTCCCACTGATTTGAATGAAGCCAGGCTTTCACCTCCCACCTTCCAAAATGTACAAACCCAGATTTAAAATACATTTTATAAATAGAGCTCTAAAACTGTTCTTTCCAGGCTGGATAGAAGAGAGAACGTCAAAGACTGCAGCCTTGCTGTTTTCCTTAAACTTTCACCAAGGCTGGCTAACTGTGATGAAACAACAGTCGTGATCCTGTGTTCTCACTGAGATTGTTATCAAAATTAGCAAAAGTAGTTAAGTCAAAAAAGGGAGAAGGCTGTGAATGAAGTTAGGCTCCAGTCCCTGGAACTTTCCTCCAAGAGCTCTCAGAGTGCTTGTTTGTCTGCTTAACTGCAATTCATCTTTCGTTTTCCCCTGTCGCTTACGGCCTCCAGTCCTCAGTAGGATGCTAGATTCCTTGGCAAAGAGATGCAGGCTGTGTCGGTACCATTCTTCATACTCCACTGATCATTAACTCATCTGCAAAATTCCTTCCAGATATCTTACTGCTTCCCTTGTGCTGCTCCAATACAGCAGTGTGCCTCCGGACAGTCTTAAAGATTGTGTTTTTGGGGAGAAAACCACAAGAACTCCACAACACTCGATGAACACCAGGCTTTCCAGGGAGCCCATGCTGGTTCAGGAAATGCTCCTGAGGGAGCAATACGCTGTACCTTGCCCGCAGATAAGAAGCAGCAAGCCATTCAGCAGGGAACTGCATGGTCCCTGCTTGGTAAGAAATGTAATCCCTCTAAGTCAACAAGGCAGGCAGGGCACCGATAGCTTTCTCAGAACAGAGGAGACATTATTACACGTCTGGTAGTGGACTAGCAGAAGTTGACACTATGTGTCTCCGTTACCACAGTAAAAGGTTTCACAAATAGAGCTGTCTGAACTCTCTCCAAGTGTCTGGCAAGTCCACAGCAGTGTCTCTCCGACCACGTTCTGCAGGTCTCCTGTGGTCTGGAGAAAGCTGATGGAGTTCAAGGGCTGCGCTGTTGTTTTTCTTCTTTGTCCACCCTCTAAACTGCATATAAAGCCGTGAGGAAAGGCAAGTACTTCCCGAACAGGAATCAAAGCAGGATGGGATGTGGCAAAAGCACGGAGAGAAAGATGGGGTTTGCACTGAGTGCGGGGAAAAGGGAAAGGCACGTTATACCATGAAGAGATCTCTCCACGCTCTCTCTCCAGAGATTTGTCCCATGCTATGAAATCGCTGGAAAAAGCTCTGAGCTAAGCAGATTTCTTTCACTGAATGCACAAAACCTGTGCTGTCCCAAGGCTCGCAGGGACAGGCAGCCATTAGAGGGCAGCAGGTATCTAGCACATGCATTGACGGGTCCCTTTCTGATAGAGGATGTCCCAACCAGCAGAACTCACTGGGCAAAGCTAGAGAAGAGGTATTTAAAAAAAAAAAAAAAAAAAAAAATCTCCCCTTAAAGAAGCACTGTCAGCCAAGCAGTCAAGCACCTACCCAGAGGCGGTACAGCCACATACCATCCTATGCCAGGACTAAAAGTGTTGTAATGTCTCGTCCTGAATGAGCCACCCGCCATCCTGCCCAGCTATTATCCTGGAGATATAAGAAAGAATTAAATTTCTGGCAAACATCCTGACTTAACAGCTGAATGGAAGTCCGGAGTGAAATAAATATACATCCCATGGGCTGCCCTCAGCCTCACGCAATGAAAATAGAAAAGGGGGGAAAACCCTGAAACACACAAGCTGGGATACTTGTGACCGCGACGTTATTTGTTTTGCAAGGAGCAATAAAAGCCAACCCTGCCAGCTAGGTACGGTCTCCAGCGCTTTATGTCACCCGGTCCTCAGACGGGTGCCCTGGCCACTGAAGGCGGGGAGTGCTGGGAGCACCGTACCGGCAGAGCATCCCGAGAGCGAGCAGCAGCATCTCCCTGGGGAGGAAAGGCAGGGCTCCTGCCCTGGCCCAGCACGCTTCGGCAGGAGGCACAGTTTCACCGGCAGCTCCTCTCCATCCCACTGATCTGAAGGTGAAGCCTCTCGGCGAGCATATGGCACGGGGTGGAAATAAAACCGGACTGGCAAGCCAGCAGCCACTCGGCTCCCATCACCAAGAGCAACTCACTCGTCTGCTCACGTTGCCAACATTTTTAGGCAGCAAGATCTGAAGCCCAAGTCAGAGATTTGAAGCACAACATGATGCGAGTGATTTCAAGTGACAGACACGCCCAGAGAGAGCTTCTCGGCCATGGGCTAACTCCAGCGGCCGACCACGCTCTGCGCCAGGAACAAAATGTCTGCAGCCTCCTGAGGACGCCCCGTGCTGCTGCAGCACCAGCCCTGGGGAGCTGGTTGCACTCCCAGGCCCCGGCCCCAGGCCCAGCAGCAGGCCGGGACAGCCGCCTCCTCCCATACCCCAAAATCCCCCCTCGAAGCCATTGCAGGGAAACCTCTCCTCCCCTGGCAACGAAACAAAGCGGGTGCCAGCGCACCCCGCCTCCATGGCACTTCCTCCCTCTCCAGACAGGCAAACCGACGGGCTGGTGAAAGCCCTGCGTGGAGATCAGCACGGCCCCGCGCCGCTCCCCCCCGGCAGCAGGGCTAACATGGCCGGCGGGTGCCTGTCCCACGGCCCCTGCGGGCCCAGGAAGGGCAGCGCCAGCCCCAGGCATTGGGCACCTCCCTGGGGATGGGACGGGCCTAGGACCACGGCTGGGCCCATGGCTGGGCCCATGGCCGGGCAGGACAGGGCTGTGGGGAGTGGAGACCAGCTCTGCTGCGGCATCGCTGGGGCAGGGGCTGATGGCCCCGGGGGCTGACATGGGGTGTGGGCCGTGGGGGAGCCCTGAGGGCCAGGCAAGGACATCGGGGCTGCCGGTGCCCTCAGGGTCCAGGCAGGGCGGGAGCTGCTGTGCCACCTCCCCAGCACTCCACCGAACAGGCTCAGGCAGATGTCTCCTGCTGGGGTCCCGCAAGCCCATGGCTGCTGTGCAGCCCGTGGCACAGGTAGCCACAGCAATGCAGTCTCCCTGAGAGCTGCCCAAGCCCCCTGCCCTCACCCTGCCCGCAGCAATGCCTGACATCTACCTAACCTCCCACCTCGGTTTCTGCATGCCAGGTTTATGATGCCCGTTTGCTTTTGTGTCAGCATTGTCCTTTAACTGAAATAGCTCCTCTTCCTCCTTAGCATTAACCTCCAGGATGTATTTATAGCGAGCGATCATATCCCTCTCTCAGCCTTCATGGTGCTGGACTAAATAAGCCGAGCTCTTTTAGTCTACTTTTATAACCTCAGCTCTCCAACACCCTAATCCTCCCGCTGCCTTTCTTTGCACCTGTTCCAGCGTGAATCAATCTTTTTTGAACGTGAATGACCATAACTACCCCGCATTGTGTGGATGGCATGTCGCATTGCTTTCTACAACAGAATTAGTATTTCCCTCTCTCAAGCACCGGCGCTTTGCATCAGGCAGCCAGGGACCTTGCCTGCCTCTTTCCTCGCGGACTCAGAATCAAAACCAGGTCCTGAGAGGACCACAACGTGCTGGGGCAAAATACCACTCGGTAACAGTGATATGAAGCAGCACACGATACACACCTATATTTTAACAACTAGAAAAAAATTATTTGGGTGCGATGCTGTGGACAAGATCTTTTAAATGTTCAAGAGGCAGAAAAAATCAAAATTCTTTTTCTGTGACAATCTTACACTTAAAAACCCGTGAAGTTTAATATGGAAAAAAACATTGTGAAAGGGCTGCGTGGAAAAGGAGTGTCATGCAAACTGTTCACAGGTGGTAAAATTATTCTTACAACAGCAGAGCTAACCAAGTAAGATGTGTGCTATAAAGAGCAAATGATGGCCACTGTCCCACATGCCTTTTGCAGTGTCTCTGAGTGACTGCATTACTGTTCCTGTGCGGCTGCTGTGCTTCTTTCTCTTCTAGCATCCCTTTCGACACCCACCATGATCAGTCCCAGTATTTCCATCTTCGATCCTTCCACACTCTGACTGGTGAAAGGAGCCAGTTTTCTCCCTGTACGTGTAGGATCCTGAACATCCATTACTTAGAGCAACTCCGGGGCTTCTCTGCACTCCGGTTTTCTGTGGGGACCAGCTAGGGATCCCAGCCACAGCCCAGATACACCGCGCTGGAGTTCATATCACATCTGACCAGACAGCTCCGTTCCTTTCTGAGCCCCCCAAACACCAGATGCCTGCATGGATAAAGGAGGATGACCGTTCCGCGTGCTTTCAGCTACAGTCTTTATGGCATCCATTAGGATGTTTCAAAGGGCTGGAAAAGTCATGCAACACGTGGACTCTGTTTTCCAGCGGAGCTGGGGAGGACATGGGGCAAGGGAACTTCTGCCCAGCCTCCTTGAGACCTCCCCGCCAGAGGAAATGTTCTTAGTGCCACCAAAAAAAGTTTAAGGGTAATATTGCAAAGCCACAGATCTTCAGGCCCTTCAATTGCACCATCAGCCCCGGGGTTTTTCTTCTCCCATTTGTTTTCTGTACTAGTCGGGTCCTGTTTGTTTACAAAAGGTGACCCCGGGGGAGAGCGCGTTGACCTCCCGAGGGGACCCAGTGCCCTCCGTCCTGCCATGTGGCCGCCCATGCCCAGCCCGCTCGGCCGCCGGTCACCAGGGGCCACTCTCAGAGCTGCTAAGAGCAGCCAGCAGCTGTGTCTTGTCACTGTCCTCCCCTCCCGCCCCTGCCCGCTGCCCTGCTCTCTGGAGCTTAGCTGGGAACCGGAGGGGAGAGCTGGGAGGGAGGCAGAGACAACTGGCAGGGATGAGGAGCAGGGCTGGTACTGGCTGGGAGCGGTGGGAGGGAGGAAAGGAGAGGAGCTGAGGCTGGGAGAGGAAGAAGAAAAACATGCTGCTGCAAGTCCTTCCCCCATGGAGTTTGAAGAGAAGAAAGCTGATTGCTGACAAGGAAGATTAGGAGGCCCTCCCTTGCCCGTGCCAGCCCATCCCTGCAGAAAACTGCTGCTTGGGTCCTGCCCTGGGACCGGTGGCGGAGCAGAGAGCTGGACGGGGGCGTGGGAACGGAGGGGCCTCCGGCTTGCTCGAACACAGATGGGGCGCAGGCTTCGCACACCCGGGTTTCATCTTCCCCCAAACTCCAGCTGGAGGTAGCACCCCTTGGGCCGTGCATCACCCCACAGCTTCCTCAGCGAGGGAGGATCCTTAAGGGAGAAAAGGGGCAGAAGAGGAGGAGGCACTGGGGAAGGCAGAGAGCAAGTGAGGCCAAGATGGGCCCTTGCCCCCGGAGAATCCCAGCAGACAATTCTGAGACGCTCTCCTTAATATAGCACCATCTGCCCAGCTATTTTCTCCTCTGGCTTGCGCACAGTGATCTCCACATTACAATCAGCGTGGCTGGCATACTTGAGCTAGCTGCAGCCGAGTGAGGTCAGGCAGGGAGCAATCGCAGCAGAGGCACAGCAGCGAGGACTTCAGCCCCGGCTCACAAAGGCAGCCAGTTCTCAGGTCCCTGAACTGTTTTTTGCTGAAGGCCATGCTGCTCCCTCTTCCCTGCTTTGACCTGTACTGACCAGATCAGCCAGCATGTGCTGCCTCGCACCCATTTCAGAGCAGTCCGGTCCCTGGGGAGCCTGGCTTCGTGCAGCAAGGGCTGGTACGTTGGATGGAGAAGGAGAACAGGTACACGTGGGCACTGGACTGAGAAACAGTTTGGCAGGTCTCATGATTTTGTCACGAGGCACATTATTCTGTATTTTTTCATCACACCTCAGAGACAAGAGCTTCATTGTTCTGCACAAATATCACCTTGCAAAAGAAGCCAGTAAGAAGAATACCACGTTTGTGGTTTGCTGTTTGTTTATTTCTCTGAGCCTTGCAATTTTGAAGGTAAATTCATTTTTCTCTGGTTCAGGATGGTGGTAGAAGGAATATTAAAAGACAACACATGTCTGTTCTCAGAGGGTGTGCTTGCCTACATCTTTTTTATCTTTTGGGGGTTTTTATCTACGCAGACTTTGTGCTCTCTGATGCAGAACCAGGGCTTCACCTGTCTCTGTGTTTACCCTGCATCTCACAAAGTTTGAGCTGCCATGCAAATAATAATTACAACCATTTATATGGCTGAGCAAAAGCCTTATTTTTCTTTTCCCTAAAATGGGTGTGACACAGGGACAGACTGGGCAAAGTTTGCGAAACATTTTGTACTGTGTGCTGATTGCTCCATCTTTTAGACAGAGTTAGGGCTCCCGAGAAGAGAGGGAATTTGCCAGGGAAGTTCCAGCGAGGACCAGTAACTTGCCTGGCACAGCGGAGGCCTGTGCTTTCCCTGCAAAGATAGCGTGATGTCTGTCTATATACGCTGAAACCAAAGCCAATGATAAATTTCCTCTCATATGAAGTAATGCTATAGCACAAATCAAGATTAATTGACATCCTCATGCCTTACCACAGCTGCACAAATGGTCGGTACAGCACAAGTGGGGCCTGTTCGCTAATCGTGAAGTAGCTAAGAGCAGACCTTGGATTACTGTGGTCTATAGTAATATATCACTTTCCATAAAAAGAAAAGAACATTGTGCTCCCTTTCCCAACACTGTTTCACCCCAGCTCATCAGTTGCCCAGCAATCACTCTCCTCTCCCAACACTTGCACGGTGGAAGGAGCAGTTTTTAATCCTGGAGAAGTTCTGCTGCACCAAACTAAAGCAAAAGGAGCAGGGAGAAGCAGCTGGGTGCGAGGGGAAGAGTTTTTTGACAACAGCAAAAAAAATGCAGTACTAGGGGAGTTTCCAGGTTAACAGAAGTCTAAAGGCCATTCTGTCCTTTCTAATGGCTTCTAAGTGCTCGGCTGCAACAGGGACAGGGAGAATATCTGATGGAGGGAGCAGACTCCTCTCTCCTCAGACAAATTTCATCTCTCGCTGAACAGTCAAAGGTGCTGTTGAGTTCCTGCTCCGTTTCAGCTACAGTAGCCTTTTAAGGCACATACGTTATGTTCTTGTATTGTGAAACCAGTCATTTCGCAAACCGGCTGAAGTTTTTGGTCATTTTGCAAAATGTCAGGAGATAATAGGTATGCACATGAAATCCTCACCCTCTGGCTATTACTAACTCCCTAACTCGAAGACAGATGCAAAACTATTCTTATGTTCATTTCTACAACCAGGCAATCTTTTGTAATTACTTCTAAAGCTGGTCAGCAACATCCATCCCTTGACAGAGCTAACTAGTATTTTCACAACTGAGCGTTGTAACATCAGCCAATACATTTCAGTCTTGCCTGTAACATCTGCCTCTGTCTTCCGGTGCTCTGGCCCACCACAAATCCATCACCCAAGCCGGCCTCCCCCAAATGAACAATGATCAACTGTCTGAATCGATCATAAAAGTTTCTTTCCATTAACCACAGGAAAACTGAAGAAATGGTCACAGAGAAAGAGAGTGCATTTCAAGTGGCCCAAGCACAAGGAACTGTACGCCGGGAGAAATACATCGGTTCCCAGATCCAGGATGGAGACGCGACCATCTCGGTACACGTTCTGCAGGGGAGGATCAGGGTCATACGCCAAATGTCAGTCAACAGTGCAACACCGTTAGGAAAAAGGCAAACAACGTGCTGGATGTATAAACAGGAGAAAAGCCCTCGGGACAAGTGAAGTAATCCTTCCACCCAGGACTAGCCAGGCCAGAGCTGGACTGCTGTCCAGTTTTGGACACAATACTCCAACGCCAACCAACTGGAAAGAGTCCAGAAGAGAGGAGTGAGATAGACCAGAAGTCTAGAAAACATGAAGGACGAGAAGAACTGCGTCCGTCTGAGAACATCCCAGTCAGTACAAAGTTGCTGGAAGCTCAATCATCCACAGAAAAGCCCATTTTTGATGGCCACAGTGCACCAGGATGCCCAAAGTGCCAGCATTCGCACAAGTAGTGCGACAACAATGCCAGGCAGCTTGCGAACGTCTCCAACTTTCCATCGCTTGGTGTGGCAATGGAGAAGAGAAACCAAGCAGTGAGGTAAAATGTCTGCAATTCCTGTCACAAAGCGTCTAAACTTTTAGTCACTTTGTGAGTAAAATGTGTTGCAAAGTCAAAGAAAACATCAGTCATTCCATGAAATTATTTTACAGGATGACTAACCGACATATGAAAATACTTTTAAAAATTATTCTAACCAATTGGGCCACGCTGTTGTAATACCTGAGCAGCGTGCAGTCGCAGGGCCCAGCGGAGACTACAGAGGGCAGCTCACTTCTTTTGCAAAAGGGCAGAAGCCTCCAAATCTGGTTTACATGATTTGACCACAGAAACCACAGGAGTCTTTGGCTGAATCAAGATCCAAAACAGAATCTTCTGAGTTCAAGCCCACTGCCCTCGCCATCAGAGCCTACACACGCTCCCCACCGTTCGTGCTGTTCTTGTTCCCGTTCACCCATTAGGATGAGTAGCACCGTAACTGTACATTGCACAGCATGGCAACCTACTGCATCCTATTGGAAGCAACACAGCTTATCCCCCCAAAACAGGGCTAAACCTAGTCACCTTTGACCTTGCAGGGAAATTGGGATTCAGAATCCGCGCTGGCGGCTGAAGTCACCGCCCCCCCCAGCCCCTGCCAGGCAGATGCACGGCCACACGGTCTGCGTCAGACTAGGGAAAGCCTTTCCTCGCTGCTGACACGTAGGCAGAAACCGAGCGTGGATATATCAAGAAATATCAAGAAAAATATCTGGTTATCACAGTCCTTGTCGTACAGGGCAGTAAAGGCCTAGCTGCTTTCTCTTTAAATCCTTGTTTGGCTTGATGCATGTGTGTACACAACTTTCATTTCCTCTCGTCTATCCCCACGCTCGCACAAGCGCACATTTCCCTGGAAGGGGGCTGCCTGGCACTCCTCATGGTTGTTTTCTGACTACAACAAGCAGCCTCTCTGATATGAAAAAAGAGTTGACTGGAGTCAGACTTTTCCTGGCGGCTTTTCTCCGGTGCCAGCCAGACCCTCTGACCAGAGCTGCTTCTACATGGCTGCCAGCGCTGCGCTGCAGCGCAGTGGTACCCAGGCTGGGTGCCTGAGGTGCAGTGAGGGCTGCAAAACCCCACTGGGAAAGTTAGGTGAATGCTTCGGCGTGAGTCCTCACCCCAGCGCTGCGCGGCCCCAGCTGAGCTGACAGGCGAGCCCGGGCTGGGGAGGATAAAGTTAACTCGGCTCCATCGGCACAGCCTGCGGGGTAGATTGATTGCAGTGCAGACACATCCCAAATTTCTAAGCCTGCCGGTCAGCCTCAGGACTCGGCACTGACTCCCCAGAGAAATCTGAAAAAATAACTGATTCCATAAAAGTAGCCTATCGGTGTTAACTTCCAAAAGGCTTTTTCCTCCGGTTTATGCTGACAAATGCAAAGGCTCTCCCCCCATCAGCTATCGCAACGGTCTCGCCCCGTCAGGACCCGCGGCTGCCGAGGCGGAGGTGCGGATTTACGGCACTGGCTTTTGCAGAGTATAATGCTGAGCCTCAGGGATCAAGGGTTATGACATTTTTATGGCCTCTCTTCTCTCCCCCCATACGAATATGAAGCGACCATAAGGAAAAACATCTGGTTTCACTTTTCTTTTCTCCACCACTGTTCCCATCTGACAAAACCTTAAAAACTTGCCAGTGCTCTAGCGAGCCGTGTGTGCCAGCAGCCTGCAAGGAGCCAAGGTTTTTCTGGTGTCATCTCAAGCGAGAGTACGCTGCCCTGGAAGGACCAGCTCCATCGTTGCTAGAAGGCAAGAGTGCCCAGACCTCGTCCCACTGGCGGCTGCACTGGCAGCCCTCCCCCATTGTTCGAGCAGGCCGAAGCGTTGCTAAAAGGCCGCCCCTCCATCTTGATTTCATTACAGGCTGCATCTCCAGAGGGAAATGCGGGCCACTGCGGGGAATGCCACGAGAGGAGGCAACCCCTGCTGCGGGCAGGGAAAGCAAGCTGCGAGGAGAAGTCCTGCCTCACCTCGGAGTCCCCAGGGGTGTTCTGCAGGGCAGCAAAACAGACTCGATTTATTTCTGAACAGTGGCGTGCTGAGGAAGGCTTGTGCCCGCCTCTGTGCTCGGGGCTAGTCTGCACCAGAAATGGGAGACTGGCCCAAAAATCAAGGTGGAGGCTCCCGACTCGCAGGAGCTACCTGCACCCCTCCTAGGTCCAGGCGGGACCCACGCTGCCAGTCAGGAGAAGAAGCATAAAAGACTACAAACTCCGAGGCCGGTCTGGGAAAGGTGGCCGAGTGCCTGTTTCCACAGCTAGACACCAAGAAACATAGTGTAATCGGTTCCCTTAGGTAATCTTATTTATCCGAGGAAAGACAAAATTAAAATATTTCCAGGAATCTGAAAGCATTTCTCCCTGATCTATAGGAGAGGAAGTCATCTATGCAACAGACAGTGTAGCGGCTCTGGAAAACCTCCAGAAATAATCTTCCTCTCAGTCTCCCATCTCAGGATCTCCCATCTTCAAACCCCCAAAGGAAGCCAGGTGGACTATTCGGACCCAGCTCACAAAAGAGGGACAACTGCTGAGTGCTGGCCCCGGGGCATGCTGTTGAGTACCACCAGCTGCCGTGGAGGCCATGAGATGTGAGGGTGCTTCACAGGGATGAGGTCCCAGGACTGCATGGCCATGAAGATCGTATGTTAGGCGTTAGAAACAAATCTTAACAGTGGGGCACCCAAATAAAGAAACTGGCCTCCAAGGAAGGTCTCTGAGGGACAGGAACCAAAAGTGCTCATGGAGAAGGATACTGAGCATCACGGCGCACAAAGAAAATGTCTTTTCTGTGCTGTGGGCTGCAAGAGAAGACCCAGGGTATTGTTTTCCAGTTCCTTTCTCTCTTTTTGACTGCCCTTCTTGACTATGCCAATAAAAAACCACCACTCCCTCCTTTTATTCTTTTTCTTTGTTTACTTAACTTTTTTCCTCATAGCAACTGCATAAAGCTGAAGCCATCTGATATTTCCAAGTAACCAAGACCATTATTCACTGAAGGCACTGGCCTGGATCCTAATTACTGCTGGTCTCATACTCCACACAAGCGTTGCAAACAGCTGTAAATATCTTAGTACAGTACTCCACTCATGTCAAGCCGACCCTAATTCCTACAAGTCCTCTGGGATACAAATAAAAGTTCATCAACACACTGCCAGAGAAAATAGGTGTGCTAGGTATGCTTTGGAAGGACAAACAGCAGCAAGAGAGGAGACAGGGTAGAAATACAGTTTTACACCCTTTTCCGAGGCATGCAAAGGGGAAGCAGGTGAAAGGAGTCGGTGGTCACCAGTATCTTCAGGCCACATGGTGGGATGAAGAGACCTTACAGCTGAGTGACACTAGGACAATAAGGACTTTCCGGATGTCCCAGTGCCCGGAGAATATTTGAGGAGGCTGGAGTGTCCGCCTTCCCACATTACCTTTCCAAGCCTTTGTTCCAGGCACACTGCTATTCTGGCATTACCCGATTTCTTCATCCTATTTCCCTCTATTCACACAAAGGGCCTGTGTTTCATACGAACCTTTGTTTAAGGCTAAAGAGCATCATAACTGCCAGGTAACAACATTGCATTACGCAGGTGACGAGGTCAGCAGGTAAAACCCCTGCTAAGGAGGAGAAGTCTGTGCTTTGCACCTCTCTTTGCCAGAGTCATAGAAAGGAGAAAAGGACAGGGAAGCAAAGCACATGGCAAAGTACGAAATATGGAGCTTTTGTTTTTAATCTATTGCACTGCTATAATCAGAGGAATGCAAAGAAAAAAAATCATAGTGCAAGAACCTGAATATTTCACAACAAAAAAAGAGTCACTAAAATATCTTTTGGGGTTTTTTCCTTTTCAAAATACAGTCCAAGTCAGAGATGGGGGGGGGGGGGGGGGGGGGGGGGGGGGAAGTCCAATTTCTTCCCAGCTCCCCAGAGAGTTAGGCACTTATAACACTCCCTCATCTTTTATTGCCCTTATTCTTCAATCCTGCCCATCCCCTGGGTGATTTTACACTGCCCTTCTGTTCTCCTTCCTGTCTATCCCGTGGTATCTCCCTTTTCCGCTCACTTCCTCCTCTTCTCTCATCTGCTCATGCATCCCAGCTTCCCTCACTCATCCCAAAGTTTGTTGGAACATCAACATCCCTCCAGTGCCTTCAGCCCCTCATCCCACGTGGCTGCCTGCGCCCTGCCAAGGGGCTTCTGTCCTGACAGCGCGGCTGCAGGAGCCTAAACCCGCTGCTTCTCATGGCCGAGTCAATTCAGCCGTGCAGAAGAGCAGAAACTTTGGCGAGAGATTTCAGCCTAGCTGGGGGAGGCAAAGAAGGCACAGTGCGAAAGTCCACTGCTACATACCAGGAGACTGAAATCAGTACAGCTGGTACTGTGTGTTCAGCTCTCAGCCAAAGTCCTTTCTCTCAAGGTTGTGCTGACAGACTATGAAAACAACGGCTGAAAGCACAGCATGAAAGCGAGAGATGGGGGACTTGCCCCAGAAGAAAGAATTTATGAAGAGGAAGGTTTAACGTGTTTTGTTTAGATGTCAAGCCCTTGGCAGGGACTTGTCAGGAAGGAAGATGAAAGGTGTTAATCCAACACACACCAAATGCTTCTTGATGCACATGTGTATTTCTCCCAGCCTTTCCACATAAGTGCTCGCTTTAAGACTCAGTCCTTAATGAGCACATTTCAGAAGGACCCCCCGGACCCCCCTATCTGCTCCAAGACAGGAGATATGCTGCAAATTAAGAGATGTGGCAAGAAAAGTTTTACCAGGAACAAATATTTGCCATCGTTCTGGGTGGCTGCTATGCCACGCTACATTCTTCCTGGCACACTAGAGTGGATAAATATTCTCGGAAAAGTAAGTAGATTTCTGCCATCGCAAACGGCTGACAAACACTTCAGGCTGCTGAACCCTGGGTCTTCATTTCTTCTTGTCAAGTTGGAGGCCCTACCCCGGGTAGGACTATGCACACAGCTGGCTTCTCATGTGTGCTGGCGGGATGAAAGAGCTAGAGAGTCAGATAAATAATAGTTGTTAGAAAGCTACGGACACCCAGCATGGTGAAACCTGCGTTAAGGGCTGCAGACACATGCCCCATGCTAACTAGCCGCCTCTTAAGGTCTCTCAAGATTTCCGCTGCCATTTCATTTAATCTCTTTTTCAAGTGCCACGTCTACTGGGCAAACGAATTCCCTCTGTTCCCCTATGCCAAGTTTCACTCCAGCATGTCAAAACCACTGCCCTACACTGCAGCATTCCTTTCCAAGTGAACTGTTCCCCCCCTCCCTCCCGCAGGTCCCGCTGATGGCAGCTCAAGGTTGTATAACTGCGTGCTCCCTCCTTGATAATAGCGAGAACCAGGATTTCCTGGTATGCCAGAAATGGGTTTGCCACTCCTGCCTGTGTGAAAGGGGTGGGACAGGAGGCGAAGCAGCCATCGGGTGTTACAGCTCTGGGTCGTGTCTGTGCACCTTGACATCCCGCCAGGCTATAATAAGAGAGACCTGCAGGGAGCAACATATGTCAAAGTTGGTAATTTTCCTTCCTGCCTTTGCTCCTCGAAACCGCCTCAACTGGATCAACGCCCACCCAGTTCCTTCTTTGGATAGCCAACGAAGCATGCACGCTGCAGGAGCAGCTGCCAGCTCTGCTGGAAAATGTACAGACCGAAAGATCACCTGTGAGTGCGCAGCCTTGGTGTGAGCTGTTCTGCACGTCTGCAGCTTGACAACGCTGCTGCGGCTTTGGGAGGCAGCAGCAGCCAACTGCAGCACCGACCGGCCGCTCGCAATCCACAGCTAGAGGCACCTCTAAAAACATGCTCCCTGCAGCAGAGACCTTGCAGAAGCCTCCCGAACCTCCCCTCATTGTTAAGCCGAACCGTCCTAGTAATGCCTCCTCTCCCCTTCCCTCCCCCAGCAATTTCCATCTTCCCTGGACAGCCACGGTGTCAGTCCACATCTGGAAAGGGCATCCCTGGACTATTTGCGGCTGGATCTGAGCCAGATGTGTGAAAGGCTTGAAAGCTCCCTTGCACTGTCTTCCTTCAGGCTTCCTTAGTGCACACCGTGCTCACACGGAGACCACAGGTGACTTCGGGTGGTGCCTACTCGTGCCCCCATGTCACGCCAGGCATTCGGCTGAGGTGCAGCCCTGGTGCTGGGGAGCTGGGCTTAGAGAACTAACTGGCGCCGTTTTCTGTGGGGGCCCCAAATTTGGCCTCCCAAGCAGAATTACCAAAAGTTGCACGAAAGAGCCCCAGTGTCTTGAGGTTTGCAGAGGTTTCGATATCTGGTAAAGCATCCAGGTTGTTAACTGCTACTATGGACATAATTCAGATGCCGCATCGTTCGAGGCTGTCCCATCCCTCATCAGGGCCAAGCTGGCTTAGGATTCCTTGTGAAGAAAACCAATAAACTCGCCTGGCCAGTGATCTTTCAGCTCCCAGAGTTGCCAAAGCAGATCTGCTTTGCCTGTTCTCCTTCCTCCTGCCTCCCTTCCCCCAGCTCTCCACACTGCTGTCTCCTCTCCACCTACTCACAAATGCATGTGGCCCACTTTACACTTTCTAAGCCCCTACGTGAATATGGGATTTACAGGCCGTTTATTCCTGTGATGTTAATTCCAGGGAAAACGGGAACATCGGTGTCGTTATCACGTTACTGGTTTCACCACGTTGTCCACATGGAGCGCAGGCAGGCTCGCAGCACTGCCCGATGCTGGGATGCTCTCAGAGCCAGCACTGGAGAGTCCAGCAGCTCCTTTGACAGGAGCGGGAAAGACCACATACTCACGCTGACTAATTCAGCTGACTTATTTTTAAATGACATATCGAGGCAGGCACAGCCTGAACGGAGAAGCGCAAACCCATTGAGATCCAGAAGGCGCTCCGAGCTGCGTGTCACTTTATGCCTCTGCCTGCCTCTCAGTTGTCTCTGCGAGTGGTTCAGAAAACCCTGTTTAATCAGACTCAGCTCCTGCCACCTGTTAAGCGAGACACTATAGGGACCAGGTATTGTAACATATTGCGTAATGGAATTTAGTGTACTTTGATTTAGCGTACTTTGTGCAGCATGTCCCATTGCCACCATTCACAGTGATCAGAGTGAGGCTTTAAGGCTCCTGTTCTCCTTGGGGAGTAACGAGTCACTGTGGTGGGTGAGCGGGCCGCACTGACCCTCTGCATCCCCCCAGCTCTGAGTCACAGGCCGGGATTATAGGGACATGTTTAGGATTACAGACAAGCACTCTCCCAGAAACCTCCTTCTCTGCCAGCATCTTTGCTAACAGAGGTTGCATACACTCTCGGATGCGGCAGAAAGGGTGGAAATTCAGAGAACCCCCGGACAGCCTGCGACTGTATAGCCAGGTGTCACATCAAAGGTACCAACTGATCAGCTTGGTCAGTGACACCCCAGCATATCAAGATGGGATGGCATAAGTCTATCCATCCTCGTGCCAGCAAGTCTCTTAATAGTAAAACAGGAGTGTGTATTGGCGGTTGGCGTAGGCGGGTGTTTTGCAGGATGCCTGACACTTCTGAATGGGTCCTCCTGGCGGCACGGAGCAGAGGCATCATTTTACGAACCTTTGAGACGACGTGCTTTGCGCTTTTTTGAAGCAGTCACGTGTCTGTTGTGGCGGGACGGCCACCTAATTTCTTGAAGACATCACTCGTGCCGTGAACCCAGCAAGATGCATCTCAGTGCGGCGGCTAGGGGCCAGGGCCCTTCTGCTTGCCTACGCCAGACCTGGCTGCAGGCGTGGGGAGAGGGAGCGGGCCCCAGGTGAGGGCAGGGCAGCAGGCACCGCAGGGCGCTGGGGTGGGGAGAGCGGGGAAGGGGAGGCCTCATTAACGAGACGGGGTTGATGACTGCATTAGTCTGAAGGTCTGGTGGTGCTGGAAATCAGAGACGGAGGGAGCAGAGCTGGTTACCTCCTCCTGGCAGGGTGGTTTCGCTCACCTCTCACAAAATCCCTGGCTAAGCAATAGCTGCCCTTTTGGAAGAACATCTGCAGTGGCCCGAGGGGATGCATACCCTGCTCTGCTTGGGAAACACCTCCCTGGGTGCTTCGGTGTGTTGCCCAGGCTACCGCTGCTGAAATACCTGACCCAGTTTTATGGGGATGGATAAACTCAAGCACAAGCATCAGCATTTGGAGAAGTGACTCAGTGTCAGCTACAGACTTTAATGAAATGCATTTAAAAAAAAAAAAGAAAGAAGAAAACGAAAGAGGAAGAGCTAACATCAAAGTGAGCAACAGATGACCCAGAAACTGAGGGATTTCACACTCGGTTGATTGTTTGAATTAATTACACGGAAGGAGCTGTGAACGTGTGTGTACCAAACTGCTCCCCCCGCGCAGCTGGACGCTCAAAAGTTAGCGAGGTCACGGGAATCAGGTGTTGCAGAGGATCCAGTTGCACCATACATTTCCACATCTTGCTCAAGCTCCCCAGGTGAGTGTCTGGGTTTGGTTTCTGCGGTACCGCACCGTGTGCCCGAATTCGTCAGGGACGGGCGTGTTCATGCCTGCTACCAGCCTGCTGCGTTTGCCTCCCCGCGGGGGAAGCGGGGAGGAAGCAGAGAAATTGTTGGGTTTGCATTTCACAACCGCCTGCATAATCCAGGTTGCTGCGCACATCCCGGTGGCTCGGCCTCTCGGCTGCGGTGTGATGGGAAGCGGGAGGGAGTGTTTACAGAGCTGGCTAGCCGCTCTGCAGTCACTATAGCAACCCCCGAGGGTCAGTTTATAGTAGGAAAGGAAGTTCACTTTTGGGGAGTTCGGCTTTCCAACACCAGCATCAAGCATGGCTGAAAAACAAAAGGCCAGACGGCAGGAGGAAACACATTTAAAGGAGCTTCCGATGTGCAAAACCACCCAAGCTTTCTCAGTCACCAGGAGATGTTGCGTTCCTTTCCCCTCGGTCAAAGGCACGCTGCCATCTGGCTGATGCCTGCGCCGCAGGGGTATCTCCCCTCTCCCGCAGAGAGATGCCTGTGAGCGGCGGAGAGCAAGGCAGCGGTAAATCAGTGCAATGCAGAGCCACGCTTCCAGAAACACCACCATGCTGGCACCTCCAAGCTGAGAGCCACAGGACCAACGTCCAGAGCAGGCTCACTGCACGCTCTGGCTAGGCAAAGGCTGTTTGCAGACCTTTGCAATGCCTCCCATGGCTGGAAGAAATAATAGGCACCGCTCTTTCTGGTCTGAAGGTAAACCAGCAGATGTCCACGCATTCAAACTCGGGTGCCCTGTGTAGAGACACATGGGGTTTTTTGAACTTACTATGCTGAGACTTATTCCGCATCTGTGCTGCCAGTGGCACCCTGAGCAACTCCAAAATAAATGACAGGCATCTCTGAGGTGGTGCCTAGGGAAACCCCCTCTTTCCAAACACTGCGATCTTCCCCAGACAGCTCTCCTTGACCTGTACGGCTCCTTGCTCGGTTGTATCTCACTACCAAAATGGCCTGAACACTGCCCAAGAGCTGAAAGAGCATCTGTCAGCCGTTGTTACAACAGTGGGACAGTGTCAGAGTGCGGTCACCCTGGGGAATTGTGTTTTCTCAGGGAAAGAGGTAATAAACACAGCATCTCCTCAGCCACAAGGGAAAACAGGCTGTGTCCTGAAGTCATTCTCTCCTCGGCAGTTCCCATCGCTGAGTCTGAAGCAGCAGAAGAGAAAGGGCTCATTGGGGCACTGGGGGCCAGGGGCTACTTTAAAAGAAGGTCCACCCCCCGCTGAACAAGTCCAACGCTAGATGGGAAAACAGGAACAAAATTTGTTTAGCTTCCCAGCTGAGCTCACCGCTGTGCATCACGCTCCGGGGTTTCAGAGCCAGGTTTCAGCTCACCTACCCTGCGTGCCACCCCTGTGTGACAGATAGAAGGTTATAAAGGGACCCCTGCTCTCAGCAGCTGCTGGAGAAAGGGCACTGAGGAGTCCTGTCCTTGGTCGAGGACACAGGGGACGTGCAATGGGCACTCCTGCACCCGGCCTTGGCCGCGGTGGCGAACGTAGAGAGAAGGAAGCCTGGTGAATCCCAGGGAGGTGTATGGACTGCAGAGTGTCAGGACTGCGCATCCCAAGGCCCGTTTTCCCCTCTAAAATGGCAGGTTACATCAGCTAAGGATCTTTCCAATAAAGCTCCTTCTTCTGCCCATGAAGATCGCGGTCACCAGTGCTCGGCTGCTGGCTGGCTGGGAGCTAAGCTGGGTACCAGCATGCTGCGCTGGAGCCTGCTGCGCAGGCAGAGCTTGGGGGAACTGGCATGGGTGTTTCCCAAAGGACCAAGTTCAGCAAAGAGGCAGCAAGCCATAGCCCAAGGGAAGAAAGAGGGATAAAGAGAGGACGCGGGGAGCAGAGACTGTGAGGACCTGTGCACAGGAAGATTGGGAATTGCGATACATTATGCCAGAGAAAAACAGGTAGGAAGACAGATCATCGTGGAGAAGCACAGGCCCCAAGGAGGGGAGAGGGGAGAGAGACAGCATGAGGCACTGTGTAGGAGAAAGAAGGACTACATGGATGGGAAGGAGTGAGCCATAGCTGAGACCTCTGAAAATAAAGTGATAAAAGGAGAGGAAAGATGATGAAAATGAGTGTGGGTGATGCAGGGGAGGAATGGCAGTAAAGGCTGCAGAGGTGGAAAGGAGGCTTTGTGGGGTGAAGGAATTCATCCAGCCATACAAAGATATCAGGTCTGCGTGAGAAACAGATGTATTGAAGGTGCAATTCATCTCGTCCCAAAGCAGATGTCAGATACATCATACATCTACTTCTCTCTGAAAAGGGGACCTACAGTAACGATGCCAGAAGAAGACATACACGCTGCGCAGGTCAAATTTCAGTGAATTAATACTTTATGCCTAACAATCCTCTGCTCTTGGGTGGCAAGTGGAAGGGCAGAGCTTTGGCATGAGGGCTGCGTGTGTGCGTTTGAGGGCAATCTCCTGGGAGATTTTCCCCGAGCCTGGGTGTTGCCCAAGGAAACATGAGTAGGTTTCAGTGCTGCTTCACTCCTGAACTCGTCAGCAAGGAGGACTCTCCCAAGGAAACTCCACAGGTGGGTTTCACTTTTGCTGGCAACACCCATCTCACATGTTTAACCCCACAGGCTCCGAGCAGGGGATGCATATAGGGCCAGCAAGCAAACGTTATGGCCAGGAGTGGCAAGCAAGCCTGCAGGGCAAACCACGAGGGCTAGCAGCACAGCCTGCGGGCTGGCATGGACCCTCGCCCTGCCAGTGGCTACGGCACAGCAGGGATGCCCGCAGGATTAGGCACTGGTCCTGTGTGGCCGTGGCAAGTGGGCTTCAGCATCTCTGCAACAGGCTGCAGTTCAGGCCCTGGCTTGGGAACCCCTCCTGCCATTGCCCTCTCCTTCCTGCTCTGCGTGTGGATGAGTCAAAGCAGGTCCTGGTGTCCTCACTGTCACCCGAGTCCCGCACAGCCTGCTGCTAGCCCCGGTTACAGGACTGACCTGCCTGATCTCCTTACGGTGATTAACAATGGCCCTTCAGATGGTTTAATGTCACGAGGAGTCTTTCTACAGGCTCGGCTCATGTCCTAGAGCAGCGAGACGTGCTTCCTGCTCCTTTTCCCGTGTCAGTGAGCAAAAGGGGCTCAGCCCTCTGCCCTGGGCTCCATCCTGCGGCACCCCCAGCTCCCTGCATCCGCCTCGCTGTCCAGCCCACGCGCAGCGCGTGGGGATGCCGCAATATCAGCTGAACTGGGCCACCTAGTATGGAAAAAGCAGAGGGCACCCAGGTGACTGAGACACCAGCAATGCACATGCCGATGGCTCAAACCCTTGGCGTGGCTCTTTGGAAATATTACTTGGGGCCGGGGGGGACAGGGAGGTGGAGGAAGTGTTGTCAACATTCCTTTATTAATACTGTATGAAGAAAAATACCCCGAAATAACACAGTCGGGATTGGCAGCAGTTGTGAGGCGCTTGCCAACTCCTCCCCCTGGTCCTCCACACCCACGGCAGCTGGAGGCGAGGGGCCACAACGTCTCAGCAGCGGCTGCACCCGACGTGTGCTTGGTCCTGTCTGTAGGGCAGAGGTCCGTGTGAAACCCCAGCCTAGGCAGATATTTAATCCAGCTCCCAAGATGTTGCATAAAGGTGTAAAAATGTGAGCTTTGGTACTGGCTCACCATCTGCTTCTAGGTACATGTAACAACACAGTAAATACCGTTTGCACGTATTTGCAGATTTAATGGTCAGATAAGCGGTAAGGATGGTATGAAAAAGGTCTGCTTAGAAACAAGTAACTTTAAAAACAGGTATCTTCATCTTTGTTGCTACCACAACTTTGTATGGAAATAATGCTTATGTTAGACCATAAGTGGTCATCACAGAAGGTAAAAATAATTAGGGAGGAAATAATAGGAAGGATGTTATTTAACATTATAAATGTTTCTATATCCTCACCTGTGCTCGGGTGTTGCCACTGCAGCCACCTCAAAGGATGTTTATTGAAAGAGAAAGAAGAGATTAGAGAGAGACATGACAAAAATGGTGTTGAAAGAGATGGAAAAGACTTGTGGAAAAATCTTTTACTCCATAGTCACTCCTCTTTTACTTTGGCTCATTAGAGAAGGCTTAAGACCCTCAAGCCTAGAGGAGGCCAAAACAGCACAGAAAAGGCTAGAGAAATACTTCTGTTTGCCCACTTTCATCACTTCTGCCCCAGGGACAACTTCACCATCTTAAACTGATTTTCTCACCCTGCAGGGTTAACCTGCCCAAGGCACACCTCATGCCACTGGCTTAGGACTCAGCACAGCGCCTGGCATGCAGGCGAGCGATAGCTTTGGGAAGGGTATGAGCCCTCAGGTTTCATAATATGACGCTAGTCACTGAATGATGGTTAGGAAGGTCCCCCTCCAGGCAACTTAACCCTTAATTGTCTAATATGAAGCATTTTGCCTTGGCCCAAAAGCACGGCTGCCTTGATCCTCACGGCACTTCTGCCCTCCCAAAAGCATCATGTGGGAACAAAAAAGCCAGTTCATTTTACCCACGTCGCTGTGCCCCTTCACTCTCCGCTGAAGACGAAAGCCTGGGGGTTTTATTTCTGTTTTCTGTGAGATGCTGCTCTCCGGGGGGAAGTGGAAGCCAACTTTCCACAAACATCTCAGGGCACCCAGTCTGCGCCAGCTTTCAGAAAGGGGGTCGGGCATCAGCAACGCACATGAATGAGCGGTCAGGCCTTCTGAAAGGCTGGGAGGCTGGCCATCAGCACGCCGGTGGGAGCTGGTGTGGGACGAATCCTTGCGAAAGTGCAGCATCCTCAGCTTGTTCAGCTTAGTGTAAAAGGCAGAGCCTCAAAATGAGTCATGTTTGAGACTCCAAGTGGGAGACAGGGAGGGTTATGTTTTAACGTCTTTGATGCAGGAGTCCAGACAACGCTTCCTTGTGATGGCAAGGACCAGTATTTTGCCTTCTGCTTAACACACTATCAAGAGAAATGGAGTCACGGACCATGACAGAGATTTATCTGTATTGCAGCATCACCTACACTAACAACTGTAATAATGACTGCTCACTTAAGCCTCCTTTTGAAAAAATGCCCTGCATACAGAAGGTTTTCTTATGCGATAGCGTATGATAGATCGCACACTTTTAAAATACACTTCTCTGCATCTAGGCAGATCTTCAGGGAGAGGATTTCCTTCATCCTTTATATTGCTCTAGGGGCTCTAACTGGTGCCTGGCTCATCCTGCCCCTTGAAACGGCCGCATTTCCACCGAGGCAGATGGCAGTCAGGCCCATCCCACGCGCGTCCCTTAAGGCCGAAGCGCTCCAGAGCAGAGGGGATGCTTTAACTTTTGCTTCTTTTTGCAGCTTGCTCATGACTGCTTCCCTTCACGCTTGGCTTAGCCTGGCTCCCAAATACCCAGGACCACTTCCCTTTCTGGTTGGGGACAGTTCCACTTTCTCACTCTCGTGTGCTGGCACGCTGTGGGTGTATTTAGGTTTCCAGCTCTCTACAGGGAAGAGGTTTAAAGATTATAAGATATCCCCGTGGAAGCTGCACCACTTTTCAAACATGAGAGGATGTCAGTATTCATACAAGGCAGGGAAGCCCTTACTAAAAAGGAAAAATCCACTATGTTTTTGTTCCTTCTTCTTGACGGTGTCCCTTTAACAGCACTCAACAGCTGTTAAATGGGATAATCGCCTGTTATCCTCATGTCACTAATTCAAATGCTAATGGCTCTCAGTGCATGAGAGGTTATTCAGCCATCCGGCACCCCAGGTACGCTTTGCATGAGGAGGATGCTGAAGCGATTAAGCTCCCTTCTGGGATTCTAGAAACATTGGAAAGAAATGCTTCCAGATGAACTCGGAGAGGAGATGATGTCCAAGACAGAAAGGAAAAGCGGGCAGGGAGGAGGCCGGCAGGAAGGATTTGCAGGTTTTGATGCCTCAGAGGGGCTCCATCCCCACGCTGAGAGACCCTGTGCCCAGCCCAGCCTCTGTGCCAGCCGATTCAGGCAGGGTTCAGTCTGATCCCAAATAACTACTACTGGTATGGTGGTAGTGTCAGCGAGCCCAAACAAGGGTCATCATTTCACTGTCCTAGATAAACCGCTGTCCCAGCAGTGCAATATTTGCTATCGACACGGAAACAGAGGCACCTCTTCCTAAGAGCTGGGTCACTACCACAAGGTCACTAGCAGCAGAGGAGCAACTCTGCTCCTGGCCGGGTGACACCAGGCTCAGTGACCCTCCAGCCACGCAACACAAAGTGCCAAGCTGTTAGTACCCTGCGGGGCAAACCCTCTCGTCCTCCTTGCCTCTGTGACAGCAAAGAGGCTGCGGAAGGCAGCAGCAAAATCTTTAAAATCAACCCCACTTTTATGGAGCAGAGCTTGCAACTCGATCCATGCTTGTATGTGTGTGTGTGTGTGCGTATGGACAAAATGCAGTTCAATGCATTCATTTATATTTCACACATGCAATTTCCCAAAAAATCTCCCAGTCTCTACAAAAGTATGTAGTGTCTTTTACATGGTAATAACCACAGACTGTATAGTCGCACTGTTAAACGGGCCACGCTATTACTCGTCAGTAATATCAAAACAAAAGTAGAGCCAGCGTTAAGCCTAAAACTCTTTTGTTATGAAACTGCTGATAATACACGAGCCGCAAGGAAGTAGGCCATCGGTGTCTGTCCTTCCCTTGCAGAGAGACCAGACGACAGCGTTATGGGTGATGCCGAAGGAAAGGAACAGCGGTGACTTTGGTTTCCACCGCAGGCACTGGTGGATGTGCCTCACCTGTCCCTGTTGTTCTCCAAGAAGGGTACCCCGATCCCAGATACTGGTGTCATCTGTCTAGAAAGTGGCAAGTAGGGGGAGAAAAGGGGAATTAACAGATCAGTATAATACCCTGGAGGGGAAGAAATAGAAGGTGGGGAGGGTAAATGGCTGGAAAAAAGAACAGCTCTTCCACAGCTCTCAGCCATGATCACCTGAAACGCTTGTGACCATATTCTCCAAAGGGGTCAATAACCAATGAACACCCAGTTTTGTCTTTTGAAAAACCTATTTTGACATCAAAACAACGGTGCGTTTCTAAACCTGGTCTTAAGCCCCTGGGGACCACTATTATTTAAGGAAATTCACTGGCCAAAGCACCTTCTCAGCCTCAGCATCCCTCCTTGGCTTTCTTTTTAACCTTGAAATGATCCTGTATTCAACTCTGCTGGCCTGGTATCTCCAGTCCCCTCAGTATTTCATTCCTAATTCTACTTTCTCGACATCTTCTCCTCTGAAGAGTTACTTATGGGCAAGAAAAGTTGTTCACATTGCACAGTCAAAAAAAAATATATACCTCTGTTCCCATGGCAGTGGTGTGGATTACAAGCAACCTTTTTAGCCGCCCTAAGTTTAAAATGGTAACCAAGTTAACAACTCTTTTGTTGCCTCCTGGGAAATAAAGAACCAATGCAGTCAGCTCAATAACAAGTGCTGGGACGTGTTTGCTCTTGCAGGCTTATGGGTGACCACCAGGCAGCCCCGGCTGGTCCCTCCACGGGCTGCAGAGCTGACCCAGTTTCTCCTCGGAGCTGTCATGGCAACCTCCACGGTCGCATTTGCCGCTTTGCATGGCGAAACCTTCGATTTCTGGCTACGGCGAAGCAAGAACGCAAAACCAGTGGCAGTGCAAGCTGGAGGGCGGCTCAGCCTTTTTGCCCCGGGTCCTGCTCCCGAACAAAACCCGCATCCATGCAGTAGCAAAGGAGTTGGACGTGGGATGGAAAGCAAACTGCCACTTACTTTTTTCCATTCTGGTGCTGCTTTATTCCTCATCAGGAAGCACGTTCAGCCTGGCTTGATAAAGAAATGAGGCACACACAGTCATTTCATGCGTGCCCAGCATGGGACAGAGCCTGCCCCTCTTCCCCGCCAGTCCCCCGTGAACTTGAGGCCATTGCCCAGGCAGACCGAACTCAGCAGGGAGCTAGCAGCCTCAGATCCGTGAAATCCACGGGAAGAAGGACAAACAGGGGAGAGCGATCGTGCCTTCGCACAGGGGAAGGCGACACTGGGAGCTCAGCCTGTATTTGATGTCGGAGAACCTGCACGAGAGCGGTGCTGGCAGACGGGCGCCTGCCTGGGCCACCCCCAGGACCTCCATCTTGAAGGCGGTTGTGCATTTACCCATCCTGTTCATTACCCAGGGAGCTGGCTGCCTGCAGCAGCAAAGAAATGTCAGCACTTTACACTAAAAACCTCGTCAGCCCGAACGGGAGAGGAAAATGTTCCGCACCGTGGGGCAGACACCCAAAAATCACTCCTGTGTCGTGGGGAGGAGGGAGAAGGAGGAAAAAAAAAAAAAAAAGAAGAAAAAATGGCTGGGGGGGTTGATGTATAAAGGGAAATGAGCTGTAAGATAATGTGCCCGGACTGGCTAAGCCGAGGTGTGTGCGAGAAAAGAGGGTGACAGTCAGCAAGCACCAGAAAAGTCCAGGCAGTGGAGAGGGAAAAGCATCAGCCTGCTCGGAGGGAGCAAGAAGCGCGGAAAGCGCACGCTAAGTAGGAGTGCTGGGATGACATTTGAAAAGGGGAAAATTTCGGCCGAGCAGCAGGAAAAGCTTCCTGACAGCGAGATGCACGCACTGGATCCTTCCCGCGGGAGAAGCCCTGGAAGCCTCTTCGCTTGGCGTGCGAGCACCGAGCTGGAGGAAAAGCTGCAAGTCCTGGAAAGGCCTTATCCAAAGCTTGCTGAAAGTCAACAGCGAGGCTTGCATTAATTACAGGAGGCTTGGCTCAGAGACGAACTCCGCTGCCAGGAACAAGCCTGCAGGGGAGCTCCCAGTAGGTGACTGGGTGGCAGCAGGTCTCCGGCACGAGCATCCCCCTCCCCACAGGAGCTGGGAAACAAATGGGTGAGCACAAAGGGGAAATAGATGGGGAAATAAAAAATCCCTTCTCCTTTAAGGCAACGTTATCTGTCGGCGAGGAGCTGCTCCGCTCTGGCCAAGGCACAGGCAGAGTCAGGGCTCAGGCTTCTGTTAGTCTGGGCCCCTGGGAAGGCCAGCTGCCAAAAAAAAGGGCAATTTTGCTTTAGTCAGGGGGTAGGGCATGGGTGGGCGGGGAGGGAAATGAGGGAGAGAGTGAGGGAGCGCGCACGGAGAGCAAGGGAGAGGCAGGGGACATATGCACCGTGTCTCTGGATGTGCAGCAAGAAGCCCAGCAGGACGGGGCTCGGGACTGGGGGGAGGAGGCGATGGCTGCAGGCAGAAGCGAAGGCAGAGGCAGAGCAGCTCCAGGGATGATGCTGTTTCCCTCCTATCAAGAAGGAGCCTTGTTCAACGAAACCTGGCTAAGCCACCAGCCCTCCCCGCCGCAAGAGGCAGGAGGCGATTTCCCTTATGGGGTGGCAAGTGGAGTAATTTCCCTTGCAGGGGAATTATATGCAGGACCTGTATTTATATGCAGGACCATTCCTGTGCCCCGTCCCTGGGCGTGCTGCTTGGCCAGCCCTGCCCAGCCGAGCCAGGTGGAGCCTTCTCCATCGTGGCTCATGGAGAGCTACAGCATGTAGCCCCAGAGCTGTGGGCTGAGCTTGCAGGTACCCCTGTGTGAGCCGAGCATCATCCCACCAACTCCAGTGGCCTTACTGGGAGCTGGCATCACAGTGTCTCCTCCACAGCATGAAACTGAATTTCAGCCTCCGATCCCGTGTGGGTTCCTTCTACCCCCAACAAAAGCATCTGTGCGCAAAGGGGATCCACACAGTCACGCAGGAGACAGCCAGGCACGGGCAATTAAAGCACCAACGGGGATGTGCACGCAGCAGCCCTGGAAGTGCTCCTTGTGTGTGCCATCCATCCCCCATCCCCGCTTTTACTGCTGTATTCCTTTATTTGGATACACCGCCTTCTCCAGTTAAACAGCAAACCTGGCAGGGCAGGAAATGACAGCCCATGCTATTGCCAAGCCAACAGAAATGGAGCTAAAGTGGAAAGCCTAATTTAAGAATAAAGTACAATATAGAGAGGTTGCACTTCTTTCCAGATCAGGCATCACAAACCCAGGGAATTCGGAGTTAAAATTATGCTTAAAATAAATTCAAACTTGTTGAAGTGTGGCAATGTGCAACCAAGGCATACAAACAGCCTTAATTCTGCCCTGCAGTGACACATAACCATATGACTGTGATTAAAATGTTTTAGTCCTTGTGCTCCTAGACTCGATTACCCTGATAAATACAATATTTTTTCATATTCCCTTGGTTTGCCCCTCCCCCAACAACCCCGTGCCCCAGATATTGCCACTAGTACAGATTTCACTGCCTACCAGGAAAAAAAGATATATATCGCAGGTCCTTCACATCTGTAACGGGAGCCCCGGGCTAAGCGTTTTCTTGGAAATACCCTCCCCTCCTACCATCGGATCCACAGCCACCCCTGCCCAAGGCTCTGGAAGCGCAACTTAAGCGTGCACCAAGCGAGCATTTACTCCTGCTGAGGAGAAGGGAAGGGCTTTCCTCACACCTTTTATACCACTGTAATCTACACTTATGTATTTATTTTACAAGCCCATTAAAAGCTTGGTTTTAAAGTGTAGAGAAAATAAAAGAGACAAAGAAAAATCATCTGGATAAACAATTATGGCTTTTTGTCAAGGACTCAGGAGCTAATCAAGTCCAGATCTGTTCCATATTCACATTTATATGCAAAATTGTACTTACTGAGCTAGAAAAAGTCAGATTAGCATCAAGAGTCAGCTCTGCCCTCAGCTACATAGTGCAAACGCCATGGAGTAAATGGGGGCTCCCAGGGTGTAACAGAGGGCAAAGTTTGGCCCCAAATACTTGAAGACCGTTTGGCCTTGATGCACATGAAAGCTGCTGCTCTGCACTTCAGTCCAGTCTGAAATGACTCTCCAGAACTTGTATTTACTTAAGAGTGTGGGTGGCCTGAATTGTCATGATGTGTTTAAATATTTGGCACTAAATCACAGCTGTCCACTTATTAGCACTTTTGCTGCCGGGCAGCAGGAACACCCCTGGAATTAGTCAGCATCAGACGCATTAATGAGCTAATAGATATATTATAGTTTACAGTTTAGACTTCTTTTGTTCACATAAATATACACCCCATCTCCGCTTCTTTCCCAGAACAGCATATCTTTTCAAACATCTTGACTTTCTAAGCTTTATTTCATTTGGCCTTTATTAATGAGCTTGCAAAGTTTTCTGTTACGCGGAAAAGTACCTTGCCCTTAGCAGGCTTTCTGTGCATTACACACAATCCTGAAGAGACTCGTTGTGCAAGGGGATACGGTCCAGCCTCAGAGAAGTTCCTCTTCACAAGCCAAAAGCCATCCTCTGCATGCAAAGATCCCAAGTAAATATGGAACCAATAACAACTGCAAGCGAAGACCTTTGCATACGGAAAATATCTACAAACTCCATGTTACAAATCACATCGGCTGGCAGAAAACGCTTGCACCTTTGCTGTGCAGAAAGCAGGCAATCTGTTGCACAAAAGGAAACAAAATCTTGTTTTCTGAGTTAACGCTCCCGCGTCTCATTCATCCCACTTCTCCACCACCAGTAACCTTTCATAAATCACAGGCATAGCATAAGGTCATGATTTAATAACTCGCCAACAAACTTTATCCAGTACGGGAGGACCGCAGTGTCGGTATTAATTCCTTGTGACTTGTATGCCTAATGGATGCTAATTGCAAATAATAATAATTTTTTATTAAACAAAACACTGGAGATTTTACCAGGGTAATGCTCTAAGCATGGAATCAATGGGAGACAGTTTTGTGTCTGTGTGAATAAAACAGTTTTTCATCAAAAAAATGCTTATTTGCTGACACTGAAGTTTCTTGTGGGAATACATCACTTCTGCAATTAAATTTTCATCTGGAAGATTTTTCAGGTCAAAAATGGAATTTCTGGTCAAAATCATCGCGGGGAGGAACACACAGGAAGCCAGGCTCTGAACCGAGCAGAGCCGAGCCTCTCAGATCCCGAGCACTTGGCCTAATTACGGAGCCAACAGCTCATCTGCCATATGGCCGCTCCTCGCCTGGTCTTGCTCATTTTTGGCCATACTCCTCCAGCGCCGTTTCCCAGTTCTCCCTCCAGCCCCTCCCAGGAGCAGAAGGTGCAAAGCCACGGGCTGAAAGCATCTGCCCGCTTTGCAATTGGATTTGCAGGGAAGCATCCCCGAGCGGGTGGTTGCCTCCAGCTGGAGGAGCACAGAGGAGCAACCCGCCGCCAAAGCCGCTCTCACCCACGCAACAGGACCTGGGAGAGGATGTCTGGCCATATCGGCCTTCCCCTCCATGCGCAGGAACGCGCCGTATCAGCAGAAAGCACCTTCGGTAAGGGCGCAAAGGCATCCCCCCGCCCGGGCGGCTGCACGGCTTTATCTGCAGCGGTGCAACGAACGGGGAGAGCTGAGCTGCCGGCAAGCCTCCGTACCCTCACAACCTGATTCACCGGAACAGCCCAGCTGCTTTTCACCACCATAATGACACATCAGAGCTGCAAACCTGGTTTAGCCGGCCAGTTTGTGACACTCTTGTGTCCACAGAGTGGTACGGAGTCGCTGGAAGGGGCCGGTGAACCCCTCCATGAGCTCCTTTGCATTGCATACCTCAGCCAGACTGCTGCAGCAGAGGTGGAGACCGAGCTGTCACCAGCCACCACGAACAGCCTCATCTTCCTTTCACCTTAAGGAGGGCGAGTCAGAAGTGGTTCAGCTCACCCACCACAGTCAAATGAGTCTGAAACACTGTTAGGAGGGATCAAAATCACATGTGTGTGTGCGTGTGTGTGTGGTTTCACAACACCTCCCTCTCCACACTGCCAGCCACACCAGTTTCCTCAAAGAAAAGCAGAACAGTAGAGCACAGACCCAAAGCTACGCCGTGATGTATTAAAGCCTTGTTTTTCCCACTGCTTGAAGAACTGACCCAGCCCCCTCAAATGTTCCCAGCATATTTGAATTGTGAGTCAGAGACCACAATGGAGATACTTGCCTAGCTTGACAAAGTTTAAGTGTCTCCTGCCAAACAGTAATCGCTGATTTTTTGCTCTGTCACTCATGAGTCCTGTTTCCGCCGCCCTAACCATGCAAAACACACTGCCTCACTGATGAGGCGAGGATTACTTCTCGGATGCTTACCTGTAGCATCTCCAATTTCTCGTGGTCCCTTTCGTGCAGAGCGCTGCTAACAAACAGGATTGAAACCTGCAGGTATTGAAAGCTCACGACTCTGTACCCACAGTGGAAGCAATGAAGGTAGAGGATGGAAAGAATAGCAGCAATACCGAAAAGCGAAGCCAGGAAAAACTTCATCTTTGCAGGCAGGGTCTAACATTTAAAAAAAAAAATTCAAGACAGATTTCCACAGACTGGACTAGCACCTCACTTAGCAAAACACCCTAAGGCTTAGGAGATAATCTATGATGGACCACCACACCCGTCCTTGGGCCATCACCACCACAACCACTGCAGTAAACTTTGGCAAAAGGGAGCAGCCAGGAGTAGGAAGCACCAACCGTGTCGTTCACGATAGCTAAAGCCACTGGCTGTCACGAGTTAGCATCCAAAGTGGCAAAATAAGTTTTCACTGCTCGCTCTTCTGCAGCAGTGACAGGGCTGCAGCGTTGAGCGGGGCTCTGTTTTTTCCCCCCACCATCCGAACAATTCACGCAGCCCCAGCTGGGGCAAAAAGGTAAAATACACTTTTGATTATTATTTTACTATGGGTCACACTTACTTCCCGTTTTTAAATTTCCCTACAAAATCATGAGTGCTAGAAACTTGTTTTTCTTAATTAGCTCCCCCCCCCCCTTTTTCTTATGTTGAAAGCCAAGATTCTCAGGCGATCTCAGCATTCGGGCAGAGAGGCACGAGGGCTTCAAGGAAATCCCCGAGTATCACAGTGCAAGGCTTGATCTGCAGCGAGAAGAGCTGGCAGCACCGCGGTGCACCTCAGCGCTCCAGCTGTTGCTCCAGCGGTGGAGCCGTGTCGGGAGGAGTCCAAGGATCAGCAGCTAAGAAAAAAACTCAGACACAACCAAACCCTTCAGTGTTACATGAGACTGAGGTCATGTGTGTGTATATACGTGCGCTTGCTTTATTTTTCTTTTCTTTCCACTGCAACTAGACTTAATATTTCTTCAGAGGATTCATGCTCATACTTGTACCAAGAAAACCTTCCCATTATCTTCTCCATCGCCCGGGCTGCAGTGCAGCGAGCAGCCTGCTGCTATCCATCCCTGCTCTCGGGGGTTTGGGACAGCTGGGCTGCAAGGCTGGCGAGATGGGGGAGTTTCTGGGCTCTGAGGTGCATGAGGAGGAGAGAGATCATTTTGTGCTCTGCTAATCTCGCTCTGCAGGAGCGCTGACTTTCATGTCTTTAGCACCTGCCATGGGGAGCTTGGGGGTGGGATACGGGAGATAGCAAGAAAAAAACTTCAAGCAAGATTTAGTCACTTCCTTATTAGTTAATGCTCGCCCAAAAAAGCGACACAAAGGCAGGGGAGTGAATAGGTCCGAATGGACTTCACGTAACAAATGCAAGCATCACACTTCAACATCTCCCTGCTTTTAGGAAGGAGGAGTCTTTGACTGAAGCTGTGTCCAAAGCCCTAGACAGAGACCCAGGGGCTCTAGGATTTCCTTCCCAGCTCCACCTCAGGCTTGAAATTTCAGGACTGTGGTGTCTTGCTGACAAACCTGAGCCATGCTAAACTGCAGATAAAATACCAGTGATCCTTTTAAACTTCCATCCCCGCCCCGAGCATGCATTGCTCTGAGCTGTGCACATGTACTGACCTCTCCCAGCTCGGTCCTGGCGACAGGGTGATACACGGCCCAGACCTGCACTCCCCGAACGCCCCACGGGCTTTCGTCTAGCACAGAGCCAGGCACCAGAGGTGCGTAAGAGGGAGCAAGAAAGAAAAAGCAGCTGAACTCTGCAATGTGCAACAAATACAGATCATAAAACAATACGGATCCTAAGTCCATTCAAATCAATCATTGAGGGTTTCCAATGCCTTTACCACGCTTCGGCTGAAAACAGTAAAACCAGTAGTAAGTATGATGGCAGCAAGAACAGATCTTAGAGTCCCAGCTGATGGGTCAAACCCTGAACTGAACACTGAATTCATCCACAGAGGTGATTGCTCCAGGACAGCCGCACTGGCAAAGCCCTGTGGGGTGGGAGAAGGGTGTTTGGTCTCCCACCCGCTGCCAGTTGGTAGGTGACCAGCTTACTTCACATGTCCAAGCTTGTTAATCTGATATCATCTGTGAGCAATAGAATGTGTCCATTAAAAACCGCCTACGCCAGCTAGAGCTATTGATGGGAGACAGACTGAAACAGCGGGCAAATAGGGCTACCATAAAGTTGGAGCGAGAGGCCTCAAAGCTCCTTGCCTCACACAGTTCAGATGATGTCAAGCTAACCAAGGTTGGAAGGAGAGCTGCTCTTGCAAGGGGGTCTTCTGCAGCCATCTGCATGAGACCACTGTCATCTGAGCTGAAAGAAAAACCCTGTTGTATGGCCACGGTAAGAGGCTGGCTGGCTAGTGCAGGGGGATGCAATGCATTTTAGAGCACACCATTCTGGACAACAAGCTATGGAAAGCGTTGCTGGAGGCTGAGCCAGCCCCACAGTGCTGGCCCTGAAAATATTTAACACTTGCCCTTCTTGAAAAAGGCATTTAAAAGAAATCTGTGTTGCAATCTGAATGCAAGCAGCTCCTTTCTGCCCTCCATCCTCAGAGGCAATGCAAGCAGATCAAGCACTTCAAGGGGCGTAAATTGGCCCTGGAAGAGCCTCAGCCCAACGTTTGGGCTTGTTCCTTAAGCCAAAAAGAAAGAAAACGGCAGCAAAACCATTGCATATTCACCTGGAAAGTTTCTAAGGCTGCTTGCCGGAGCAGTGGCTGCCACCAGGAGCGCACTGGCGAGTCCTCTCCCTGGTAGCGTGCCGCCACCGTGCCATGGCTGGGCCGTGAGATTGTCAGCTGTTACTTAGCAGCCCAGGCTACTCGCATTACAAAATCTGGAAGAGAGATGGAAGCTGAAACCAGAGAAGCTGCAGACAAGGGCTAGCAACCTCCTGCAGCAGAGCAGGACAGGCTGCCCGCTGGGAGTAACTCTGGTGCTTGGGAGAAGACAGATTTTCAGTGCTGGGCACTCAGAAAACCTACGTGAGCGCACGCACTTGCACGATGCGCAACGAACCACTGGCTCTGGACACGTGTACCGGCCCCTCGCATCTGGCACTCAGATGCAAGGACTTCCAAGGCCTAAAACAGGGGGTGCACCTCTCTCCTGCCCCTGCTAACTCACAGCAGTTGCAAGGGGGACCACAGCAAATGCCCCCTCTCCAACCCACGGCTGGCACGTCCACCCCAGCAGTCTGCCAGGCTGTTACGCCCTTACGAACAGGCTTGGCAGAGCAGCCTCCCCAGCCAAAGTAAGGTTTGTATCAGGGGCTAAAGATCAAACCGTATCTATCTGTGAACACACCTTTGTTAGTTTTGGCTGCACCCTTTCAGGTATTACCTGCCTCCCCAGGCAAACACATTCCCATCCCGAGCTCCACAAGCCTGCTGCGCTCCTCCGAGGACTGCTTTCGCCTGGCAGGTATCCGTGCACCCACCGCATCTGCCACAGCAGCGAGCGGCCGAGGAGGGAGAGCCCCGGGACTAACGCAGCTGCAGCGAGCGTGTTGCAGGGAGCGGAGGAAGGAGCTGGAAGCAGATTCACGGTCAGGCTGCTGTTTGGCTTTGCTGGAAACAAGAGTGGAAAGCTGGCACTGACACCCAGCCGCCCCAACAAACATTGCATTCATATGCAGAGCTACGGAGCAAATGCTCTGTCAGTTGTTCATCTGGAGAACAGGTTTCACCAGCCTGGATTAAATGATTACGTTGCCGCAGCATGTGCTTCTTGCTGCTTTGGGAGATAAAGGAAGGAAGGCGAAAGCGCCGCGGAGAGAGGCCTGACCCTGCAACCCAGCTCCACGCACCTTTACGCTCGGGGAAGGTTCAGACCGGCATGAAGCAGGGGGGACGCGGCGCGAGAGCGTTTAAAAGGCAGCACTTCGGTGCCAATGTGCTGAAATTGCTAACGCAAGAAAACACCTCGTTCGAGTACAGAAGGTGTATACTTTGCGTCACGTTACTGCCGCCAGATGTGCGCTAGACTGGCTGCATTTCTGAGCCTTCTGCTCCTCGTTCCCACAAAGCTGAAGGCAGGGTGAGTGCACTTGGAGGTCTAACAGCACATGTGCAGCAGCGACAGGCTCCACCAAAGCCTGCATCCTGCCTTCACAAAACCCCCGTTGAGTGACTCCCCTAGGATGTAATTGCAGTCGACTTCATTCCAGGCCGTGAGCATATGTCTGGCTATGGCCATTACTGCGAGCACACAAGGAAAAAAAAAGAAACATAAAGGAGAAAGTGCAAAACAACACTCTTTTAATCCAAGCCCAGTTAGGATAACGGGTGTTTTCCTCTACAGGAAAAGGTCACTTTGCTACCTTTGGCAGTCTGGCAGCTTCCCTGCATTAGTCTTTTGCAAGGCAGAAAAGAAAGGCTGACACCAGCTTAGCAGACTCAAAAACATGACATTGCACCAAACCCACAGCCCCCGGCAGCACCCCCTGAAGCCCTCCGCTGCCCACGCGGGCAAAAAGCAGATGCCCAAGAGCCAACACAGCAACTGTAGGACTCTCCCAGACCTCAGGGGGCCAAACCCTTGCACCAGGGAGCCCACGGCATCTTTCTCCCCTCTGTGGCCTTTGGCAGGTCACCAGAGCTTGCCCCATGGCCCCGTCTCTTCGGGGAGGATGCATCTGCAGGGAGGGCAGTGAAGGGCGCAGGGATGCAGCCACAGCACACTGTGGGCAGCAGGAGCCGGAGCCACTGCCCTCTTCCCCCACCATGTTTCGCAATATGAACAGTAGCAGCAGCACTATCGCTTTTCTATTTGCCTTCTTTTTTTTTTTTTTTTTTTTTTTCAGAATAAGCAAACCCGGGCATCAGTCCATAGCCCACCCTCGGGAACGGCACAAACACTGCTCTGGGGGAAGCTTCCTAGAAATAGCCTGCAGCAAGCACCCAGCACCCAGCACTCCCAGCCCAAGCAGTTGCAGGCTGGCAAATTTCTAAGCCATCCAAAGTAAGGTCTTATCAATGGGAAAGTGTCAGGCAGGCTTAAGCAACACTGAGCTGCCCTCCCCACATCAAGTGGCCGTGAAAACACATAGGATTTGTCCAGCTGGGATGGCTCCCAGTCAGGCATTTACATTTGTGACTCGTGGACAAGTCTTTAAAAATACATCCCAGTGCACGTACGGATGTACTCCAAGATACACTTAACATCCACAAGCACATGACCTAAGACGTGGGTTTGAACTAAAGTGACTCAGCCTCCCGGTTACAGGAACAAAATTAGCAACCACTCATGAACGTCTTATGTCTCAGACGGGGCTAGATGGCACTGTAAGTTAGTTAATGTGCAAGCCCTTCGCCTCAGGAGATTTCACTTTGGCATTATGATCAGTGGAAAACCAGGAAAGCTGGTGCTCCCTAGGGTATATTTTCCAGAGCTGGGCTAGTAATTCACACTGACAGCCTGATTCGACACATTTTCTAGGTACCTACTTAGGAACTGTGTCCAATAATTTAGTCATTCTCTGGAATATACTTATTTTATTTTTTTGAGCAAATAATTCTTGGCTTGCAAGCACTTAAACATGCAATATTTATTATAAAACATATGTTTTTCCCCAATACTTAGCCTACATTTTCCCTGCTTTAATTTATCCCACTTCTCCTCATTAACCCCTGCCCCCGACTCCCGTTGTTCCCATGCTGGATGCCTCTACCTCTCCGAGGAGAGCAGTGATGAAATGACATTCGCCTCCCAGACCTCCTGGCACATCACCCCTTCTCTTCGGGATCAGTTCGGTGAGGCAGAGAGCCCTCTGGCCCCGAGCCCCCGAATCACTTAAGGATGCACAGCTGAAAGAGAGCAAGGCAAAGTGGCGGAGGGAGGCGAGGACCAGGCTTGCGGCGCAGGCGCCTGGCTGTATTCAGGTCAGAGCATTCAGGTCCCGCAGCCTCGGGCCTCTGCATGAGCTGGTTAGGAGATGAACGAGTAAGGATCTGCCCTAGTCTCACACCCAGACCTTCCAGAGCCTCTGCACTCCCTCCTCAAGCGAGCACGTCGTGGTTAATGGCACCGTGCCACTGCAAGGGAACGGCATCCACATGTCTGGGGGGGAAGGGGGGACGTTCCATCCTGCTGCAGCACATCTGCCTCCGGGGCTGGGAAGAAGATGGCCACCTCTTTAACTGAGAGCGTATCCATCCCATCTAATACTCAGATGAGTATCTCTCCCATCATTTAACAAGGGGAGCAGCCCTCTGAAAAAAAACTTTTCCCAGCAGAGAATCCCATCAGCTTCCTGACAGCCTGGGTCATTCGTGCCTGTGAATCTGCCTCCCCGTTCCTCAAGTAACAGATTAGTCACGTACATTTGCAATGGCAGCGATTCTGCCAAATAGCTGAGGAGCGGGGCAGGAGGAGGAGAACGGCAGCATGACAAGAACAGGCAGAGGAGGGGAGAGGAGAAACGAAATGTTTCTTCCTCTTCTCCCATGCCCCTTCGGTTTTCAACAGCGTTTGCATGCACAAGCTGCAAAACAGCTGCATCACGTGCTGGAGGTGAAATCCAGGCGTTATCTAGCTGAGAGAATTGGACATCCCTGTCTCTCCTCTTTTGCCCCCAGGCTGGCAGGAGCATCGCCCAGCAGCAAGAACACCAACAGCTCCTCTGAGGTTGGAACCAAAAGCCTCCCTAAATATGGACCACATTTGGCAACTGGGAAAGAGCTCCCATCTTCCAAGTGACTGACAAATGCCAGACCCTGGCAGGGCTGACAAAGGCTCAGGGCTGCAAAGCAAGTCACTAGGAGAGAAAACAAACAGGCAAAAGGCCCCCAAAATCCAGCTCCTGATTAATATGTGGCTTACTGCAAACAGTTACTTCCTTCTTCCAATAACATGCATGAAAAATCACCATCGTCTTTAGAGCAGCAGCACATGGAGCCCGTAAGCAGGTCAGACTGCTCCTCCGTGCTGTACATGCTTGTGTCAAACTGTCCCTGTCCCGACACGCTTCCAGCTATGAATGCCCCGGTAGGTAACAAAGAGGGAGATTCAAAGCAAGAGCACCTGAGCGATCCAGTAACAGGAAAAAAAAAAAACCATGGTGTTTCGGGTCATCTGAGGTGTGCACACATTCCCAGACACTCAGTCTGTCCCCTATAGCTCAGGGAAATGCTAAACGGGCAGCATGGCCTGGAGAAACTGTAAAGAGGGGGAAAGCAGATGAGTGCCTGGGGGAAAGCAGATGAGCAGGTTTTCAAGACAAGCGTTGCTACTGCAATAAGAGATAGGGACACATGTAGGCGGTCCCTGTCCTGGTAATAAATAACAGCTACAAAACTCTTATTAACCTCTGTAAAACATGTTGGTTCTGCCAGTACGTCCATCATGAAGTTATCTGTCACATGTTAGCACTGCAGTACTCACTTCAGGGGTCCCAGGGAGAGACAGAAAACACAGCAGGCCTGTCACAGCATCCTGTATGCCAGCCGAGGGGAGTCACAATCTCAAAGGACGCATCCTTGTTACCATAAAAATGATGCTCCCTTCCTGTATCCTCCACCTTAGGGGGCAACACTGAAAAAGGAGAATAAAATACAAGCATCGCTTCTGAGACAGGAACCTCATCATAACGTGAAATACCAAAGAAAACTTCAGAAATGTTCTAGCTTTCCTTCCTAGGAACAAGCAGGCATGGGGCTACACGCGAGCATCTGGGCTGGTGCATTCACCCACAGTCCGACGCAAGCCTGGCCCCAGTCACCGGTGGGGGTGGGAAGCACCGGGCCCCTTCTCCTCTCACCGTCCCACTTCCTGGAGGGGAATTCAGGGCACCAGTGGCACGATGCTGGTGAGAGAAGTCCCGTCCCACGTGCTGCCAGGCTTCCCCATCTAAACGCTGTCCTGTTTCAGAAACAAGATGGGGAGGAGGGGGAAGCACATAAACCGGTGCTCTGATATCTGGCACTACACCAGGACATAGATTAGACTAGTCAATCATTTTAATCGCCATCTAACAGTAATAATCTATTTACGCAACGTACGCTAAAATGCGCATAGCACTATGGTCTGGTTTTAACTCTAATTGGGGTGGTCCTGACCCAAACAACCACCCTGGGTAGCAAAGCGGTGTATTTGGGGAGATATTTTTGGTTGGCTGTTTCCAGAACTGCCCTAGACTACTGTTTTGCTTAGGTTTTTACTTCGACATATATATTTTTGTCCGTTGACTTTTCAATATCATGCATTTGGCAGACAGAACAAAATGCAGAGCAGCAATCGGCGCTACACATACTTACCATGCGACATGGGTTTATTCTTCCAGGGCACCCATGTCTTGTTCCTGTCCTGGGTATTTATTTTTGTACTGCTGTGAGAACTTGGATGCTCAGTAAAGATGCTGGGTTTAAAATTACTGGACCTAAGGAACTGGAAGTACATAAATGAGCAGTATGCTGATACCCGGGGGGAGTCGACGGCTTTACTAGGTCGTCAGCTAACCCACACAGCCAGGAGTGCAGGGTGTCAGTGAAGGAGATAAGCCGGCTCCAGGACAGACCCCAGCATGCCTCCGCAGGAGTTTCGTACTCCACAGAAGCACTTTGCTCTCCCTTAAGGAAGGGGAGATATCAGAGAGAGTTCCTCTCCCTCCATCCGCGCCGTTAAAGTCTCCGATATTGCATGCATTGGGAAGGACGTGTGGGGTGTGCAGAAGCTATTACCTGCCACATACTGAGCAAAACCATGGGGAAAAAGATGGTGCATCCTCTGCTCTGTCTGCGTCCATCCCACGTGCCAATGAACAATAAAAACAGAGCACTGAAAAATAAAACCCACTGCTTCAAAAAGCCCTCAGGAGAGTATTTTCAATGGTATCATATTCTTTTTTCTGCTTCTTTCTGATCCTTTTTTTACTGTTGCAGTTGACATCTTTTCCTCTTGCTGAACCAGCATTTCCTGACAGCAAACCATTGTCAGAAATTTTCCATCTAGCTCTTGAGTGGATTTCAACACTCGGTGCTTGTGCATACTTATGAGAAGAGGTTAATGTCAATCTCACAAAATTATCTACAGGACGTGCAAAAGGGTACCACCAGTGAGGAGCAGTGCCTCTGTTTGGAGAAGTCCAGACACTAGCCAGTTTCTTTGCCTCAAAACTGGGGTCAGCTCCTCTCCGCTCAATTATAGCTGTGATGGTGATCCTCCTTCACGTGTTTACTGCCCAACTGACCTGTCACTTGGAAAAAAAACCTTCCATGGGGAACACTGCCTTTCATGACACAACACAGCCCCTTTCAAACACCCTGGGGACATCTTGATGGTTTTAAAACTAAGTATCTCAGAGCAAGAGCATTGCTCTCCCAATAAACAGCAGTACAGACAGGCCTCAGAAGCTAAACAAGCAAGGCAGGCACTTGTGGGAGGAGATGGCAATAAATGCAATAGCCAGCTTCTGAATCACCGCCCCTAGTGCCTGACCACCACTACCTTACCACGGCTGCCCTGTGCATAGTGGTGACGGGACAGCTCTCCGAAGCAGAACATGCACTGAAGCGTAATCACACCCAGGTAACTTTTTAAAAAGTTGGAAAAGAAAAATCTCCTGCTCCATCACAGCGCTGCCGGGCACGATGCAGCCTGGGAACAGCAGCCCACAGCGGCTGTACTTCAGTGGGTGGGGGCAGCAACCCCAACAGCCAAGGCTTTTTTGGGACCAGCCTGTCCCCATTCAGAATTTCTGCCTGCAGGGCACTCAAGCCAAAGCTGCCTTAATATGCTTTTACAGGCAGGCAAATGACAAGCAAGGCATCTTTCCCTTCAAAGCCCAGCACTCCTCCTCCTCCTCTGAGGCATCTATAACTGCTATCATTAGCTTAAGGGGCAATAACTTCACTAGCAGGTGAAGCTGGTTTAGGAGGGGGAGGGGGAAGAGTTAACCCAAATTCATCAACCCACCCACTGTCATCGGCCAGCAGCCCTGAGCACACTCATGGGGAGGCGGGGGGACACAACACCCCAGCAGCGCGTCCAAGAGAGGATGCCTTTTCTAAAGGACACAGCTGATTCATCGTCCTGCTTAAGTATCACGGGCAGTTTCAGCTGCAGAAGCCTGACCTGTTTGGCAGCAGCCAGCCGGCATCAGCTGCCTCCTGGAAAAGGGAAAGAAAAGAAAAAAAAACCACTTTGACATGACTGAATGAGCAGAGGAATGGGGGGAAAAAAGGGGGTGGGGGGAAAGAGGTGGGCTTGCAGCGTCTGGTTGGGTAACAGGCTAATTCCCCCCTGCTCCCTGCCCACGACTCCATCTAATTACCCTGTTTCCTCTGAGCTGATTGGAAAGTGGCCTTGTGTCTGGAAAAGGCCATAAGCATCTTACATGCATCTGTTCCACCTAATCCCTAATAACTAGCGCCTGTGTGTTCAGGGAGAGGAGGAGGAGGTGGGGGAGGACGAGCAGGGAAGGGCCGGGAAGGGCGGGAAGGGTTTCCCATGAGCACTGCCATGTGTTGGCAGGCAGGGCTGCCCTGCCGCTGGGGCCGGGGGCTTTCTGGGAACTAACGCTGTTCCTCTTCTGTCCGTTTCACAATCTGGAGGCCTTCTTTCCTCCTTCCCCTTGCGAGAAAGAAAAATTTTATTAAAAAAAAAAAAAAAAAAGAGAGGGCTGGGGTGGGAAGAAGGACACGTTTTGCTGAGCCTCGCTGCAGTTCGGATCTGTTTAAGCCACTCGTTTTCCCCTTGCCCTAATCCCGCATTATCCTTTAGGAATGACGTTCAATTCCTGGAGGGGGGTGGGAAGTGCTCTCCAGGGCCCTGCATGGTTTGCCCAGGAATTTGGATTGCACTTTTTATGTGCAGCTCCGGGAAGGGGCAGAGGGACAATTATGCAGCCGTTTAGTAGCCAGGCAGGCACATTTTCAGCAAGCCCTTCCTAGCAGGAGCTAACTCAACACGAGGAGAGCGCGGGGATAAACAGCTCCGTTTGCCAGTAAAAGGATCATCACATCTGGAATTTACACAAGTTATGAGGAGCCAGGAGCCACTATTTTGTTTCGCTCGCACCGCGTCGTAAAACATGTTAGCGCTTTAAAAGCGTTGCAGGGCAGACGCACACAGGACGACGTCTCGCACAACCCTGCCGTGCCCTCGCCTTCCCCTGCCATCGGTGGGGGATGCCGGGCTCGGCCCCGCGTCTTGCTCAATGCCCTCAACTTTGCTCCAGCCCCTGGGAAGGGAGGCTTCTGGCCTCCAGCACAACCGGCTGGGGTTACCACGTCACATCTCCACGTGACAGCCCCGGGGGGCTCCTGGCCAGGACGGGGATCCGCCGTGCCCCCTGCACATCTCACACCCTGGCTCAGCCCATGGCGGAGGAGGACTCAGTTGCCGATTGCTTTAAACCGATTTCGAAAAGGTTGGCTGCGCCTCCGTGGGGTGTTTATTTCCAAGTGCTTTCCGCATTTATCCAGCCAGCTTTCCACTGTTTTGCTTTGGGATTTTTTGCAATTTTTGCAAGCCGTGAGCGCTCGTCCTGCAAGACTCTCCTCGCTCATCCCTCGGCATGCTAATGATGCCAGAGGTGGTAACGAGTCCCATGGGCTGAGTCGCACCTGGTTTCCATAGGAAGCCCTTGTCCTCACCCCAACAAAGACGCTGGGAAGCATCCTGCGAAAGAGCGGCAGGATACGGGTGTCCACAGGCTGAACCCAGTAATGGTGGAAATAAAAAATTAGGGGGAAGAAAGCTGAAGTCAATGGCATTAGCTGAGATTTTCACCTTTGGCACTTCACACCTGCACACAGCCCTTAAGGATGAGCAAAGCAAAAGCCAACAGCCCATCTTTTCCGAGTCTTTTTTTTTTTCTCATTTTGTATCACCAGGCAGTGGTTACCCAAGAAATCTGCTGCCCACTGACTTTCATAAAGGACCGACCCAGCCTGGGTGAGAAAACAACCATGAGCACAAAAGTCATCCCCGTGTCGGTTGCGAAACATTGTGCAGAGGTAAAGGCCTGCAGGTTACCATGTGGAAACCCGGCCGTGACTTACACCTCCTTCTCGTCCTCCCACCAAGGGACAAAGGGCTGCCTCGGGGAGGCTCGCGTCACTCTGCCGAGGACCTGCAGCATCGCTGCTCGCTTTGCTGCCTGCCGGCAGGGCGGAAACCCAACTTTCGTGAGTCATCCGCCTAGCCCATCCAGCAGCGGGTCCGCTGCCCGGAGTCCCACCGGCGCTCACAGGTGCCTCTCGGGGAGCAAAACTCCGGCCAGGCAGCGGGACGCACGGCACCTCCCTGTAAGGGCGATGTGGGACGGGGAGAGTCGGCGGCTGCCCTCTGCTCCAGCTCTCATGACCGGCTGGAAAAGTGAAGTGAAAGAGCACGACGGGAAGCTGCAAGGTCGCACTTTGCTTGTAACGCTGTCCTCCCGGTTCACAGGCTTTTCTTTTTTTTTTTATTTTATCATAAAGCGTTATTTTTTTATTTTCTCATCACGATAACAAAATTATCGTGATGAGAAAATAAAAAAAATAAAAGATGGACCAGTTGAATTTGAGCTTTGCTAGCGTGATGCAGAAGGCATCCCACATCACCCTCACTAAAATTTAAAGCCCCTTGAAGTAACTTGGTGAAACTTTCCCATGAGCGCAGGCTCCTGCCACTTTAAGATTAGCAGCTGAAAGAAAAAAAAAAAAAAAGTGTCTTCAAAACCTCCATCTTTAGGTACCAGATAAGTGGCATAAACACTCGAAGTACCCAGAACCGCTGGCAGTTTTCTGTTAATTCAGCCTGAAGGGCTGTGAAAACAGAGGCCACCTTTCCCCCAAGCTGCAAAGATGCTTTGGTGAGGAGTGCTCAAGGCTCCTGCAAGTCAGCTGCGCACCTAGGGCCCTATATTACCATCCCAGACCCTTTCTTTTCCTCTGTTCTTAAAAGAGAGAAAATAAAACCTAAAGCTTGAGCCCCTAAGCTGCAGAAGCGTGCCTGAAACAGGCAGGCCATTGAAAACACACCCGTGTTTCCCCACCTCCGCCTGCTTTGGTTTATCGGTGCCTTGGAGTCACTTTGCACACACCTGCTTCCCGAGACTGACCACTTTCTGGATGGGACCACGGGTGGCCCAGTAGCATGGACTTGCCTGAATGAGCAAGGGTTGGCATGGAATATAAACAGTAGCAAGCAGATGGCGTTTTAAGACGAGAAAACATCCAATTGATCAAATTTAGGGCCAGGGGTGGTGCTTACAAGTACAACTGCAGTCTCACTCCTTCCTCCTTAATATCCCACCAGCTCCAGGTAGGAAGAGACCAGCCGTGCCACAATGGCTCCAGCCCTCTGAACACCTCTTCCACAGCCTAGTCATTGCATCCTCAGGAAAAAAATATACCAACCCAAGCCGTTCCTCAAAAGACACACAGGCGTCAGCTCTGCCCCCAGCTACACCTCCGAACGATGGGAGCTGCACAGGGGTAAGGAGGAAGAAAGTCTGGCTTGAACAGATCTCCTCTATTAAAGAGTCTTCTCATTCACTTGCACCAAAGTACCAAGACAAGCTAGGTATACAAATACTTCTGAAGACCCAGGTTTGCCCAGCTGGTCAAAAATTACTTGCAGAGCTGGGAGGAGACTGGAGGTACGGCCATCTACACTTCCCACAGTTAGTGCCTGTAGCAAGAGCAAGTGACCACAGCTCAGGAGCCCTCTCTCCTGGTCCCTTGCTCTACGTAGAGATCTGCAATCAGTCCCTCAATATCTTGCATTCTTTGAGATCCCTTTCAAACCCTTTATAAGGGTGTTTAAAAAAACAGAAGTCTTTGCATGACAGATTCCACACACTGCATAGAGAGACCTGTGATGGTTTTAAAAACTGCGAAAGGAATAAATTCACTGTATTCATGCTCTGCATATGGCACGATGCTCCCAGCCTAGATGTATGAAATAAAACAATAGCTATATTGTATGATAGGGCTTAGCATGAAGAGGCCCTCTATTTTCTACTCTGCTTTCACTGAGGTCCTACCTTTCCAGGATGAAACGTTCATAAATTTTCAGTTTGGGATACTGAGCAGGTTTATTCTGACACCCTTCTCTGGGGAAAGTCTGCAGCTTCCGAAAGACGGGCCATGGATGCAGCATCAGCACGGTCACAGTCCACTGAAGGGCATTCGTTATCACCCATCCCAACTGAGCTGATTAATCCTCGATAGCAATGGCTTATTTTAATTGTCTGAACTCTGTTAAGGCAGGACCGAATCCCCTTAACTCCTCTAATTCTAGGAGCTGGATTTTCAGCTCGCTTCATGGGTTTTTTTCCTTTCAGTCTTGAACTGTCTTTGCACTAAATCACATACCGCAGACCATACCGTGGGAAAACCCATATCTGCAGGTCCCTGTCCTGGCCAGGGGAAGTCCTGATCTAACTTGGACAACGGCCCTGCTTTGAAGGTGTCCCTCCAGAGGTCCTTTCCAGCTGACATGTCTCTGAGATGAAGGCATTATACTACTTGAACAGGGAGAAGCAGAGCCAAAGCTGCATGAAGCTGGGCTGACCCAGAGCACGGCTGGGGCACTAGGCTCCCCTGGGAGCCTGGAGATGCTGACTGGGGGGACATCGCCTGGCCGGAGATGCACCGTCTCCTTTGGGGCTGTCGATACTCAGCAATGGGTCAAAAAAATGATGCCACCCCAATGGGCTTCGGGATTGAGTGACCACTCCCGAAAATCTCAGCTGAAAGAGCTCGCCCAGGGCTGGGCAGAGAGCAAACTGGCAGAAGCACAGATGGTCCCCCCGTTCTCCCCATTCCCAGATCTCTTCTTTAGCCACAGGCTCTGCGGTAAAAACTTAACTGCTGCAACTTTATATAACAATTATGTCGCCATTAGATTTCAGAAAGCACCTGCAAAATCCAGTTAACTTACTGCACCAAAAAAAAGAAAAAAATAAGGTACTTCAGATGAGAAGATAAAACAATGGCATTATTTTCAAGCATGAAGCCTTTACGGTTTGTATTTAAATATAAACACCTGTTGAAGCTATTAACCTAACTTTAATGCAAATCCTTGAGACCTTTACCTAATATTCTGTAATGTGATAATGTAAATGAGAAATTTCCAAAGCAGATAACGAACTGCTTTTACAAACGCCATTTCGTCCACACCACAACCATGATAGGCAATCCAACTGAGGGGCTGAGCAGGCACAAACCATTCACATTTCCATTTCCATATGAACTGGTGTAAATCAGGAAGAATTCAACTGGTCATTAAGCGTACCAGAGACCTAGGTTTTCACTCTGGCTGTATCTTATTCAACTATGGCTTTATATTTAAATGTTTTTACAGTATCTTTCACACTGGGGCTTGGGGGCTCCCAGGCAGTCAGTGATGCGATTAGATAAAAGACCAATTTAAGGGCTATTTGACTTTTCATCCTTACTTCTTACTGCCTTGCTTTTGTGGGTCTAAAGCATAATCTTTTTACTAATTAAATACATGTGAATATTCTGTTGCCTGCGCACTGAATATATAATTAGACTCAGGAGAAAGATTATGTGCTCTCTAGCTGATACTAACACTTCAGCATAAAGGTACCCAAGACACCAGTAAATGTAACCTATGAGCTTCTGCTAATAACACGCTGCCTCTGATCTCCAGAGGATTATCTTACTCTGGAGCTCTTATAGGAGCCGTATATTGAAAGGGGCCTGAAACAGATACCCTGTAATTTATGTCCCTGCTTAGTGCCTGGGTGAGGAGAGGCGGCCTTTGCTCCAAATGGTAAGGGTTTCTTTCCTTCTCTTTTTTTTGGTCTGAAGTTAACGCACGTGATCTTCAGGGAGCAGGAGGCTGTAAGGAACCTCTGGCTGGTTTCAAGGAAGAAAGCGTGTTTTGTTGCCCAAGCTCCATCCTTTTTTTTTTTTCATGTCCAGGACCACTTTTCCCGCTCAGAAACACAGAGAAACCTCTTAAATAAATTATATTAGGCAGGGCCGTTTCTCTCCGCTCCAAAATTAAAGAAGTATGTCTGCTGCTATATCCTCACCAAGCACATACTTCGTAAGCCATGCTACCTCCCAGTGCTATTATTTGCTATACCTCATAAATATCAGAGTCCTTTTCCTTTCCTCTCCTTGGCACTTTTCCCATTGCTTTTAGGTTGCTGGGTTTTGTTTTTGTTGTTGTTTTTTAACAGAGGTTACCCTCCCAGCCATCACATGATAACGCTTGTTTTTTCCCCCTCTGTGGTTAGACCAGCTCAGACAACTAGATAAATATTGTGGGGAACTGACCCTTAAATATCAGGTTTGCCTGTACTTTTTCACGGAGGTCTTTACTTCTTTAAATTGTAGGTGGTCTCCTTAAGACAGCACGGAGACGAGCCTGTTGTAGTGAAAGGCGGAAAAAAGAAGCAGCAGAAAAATCCCCTCAGGATGTTTCCTGTGGTAAAACAGAGTAAGGAATATTTCAGGAATGGTAAGGAATATTTCTGGGCAGCTCCAGACAAATTCAAATCCAAATCTTCTGTGAGGTTCAGTGAACTCTGCAAATTGCGCGTTTCCTCCAAAACCCCAAACCAGGCAACTTGAACCTGATTTGGGAGCCAGTACTGGGGACGCTGGCATTTCTGTACCCCTTGGCAGTTGTGAAGAAGGTTGGGTGGGTTTTTTTAAGATGTCTGTTTTTTCAGAGCAAAGTTTGCTTAAAAAACCAGTGGGCTAGCTAGTGAAAATCAGCCTCTATCAACTAGCGTCAACCAAAGATTTAGACAAGGAGGGGGAAAAGCTCCTTTACTAGAAGTATGGTCTCAGTGTAAGCGAGCCACAAATTTCTCCTCATCTTAAAAAGAAAATGATACCTGGACAGGCCAAGAGATAACAACAGACATGCAGCCTCAATGTCGGCAATACCTGTGACATTGCTAGCATTACCCTTAAGTTAACACAGCAAATCATGGGGTAACATTGCAGTTCAGTCACTTTTCCTAGGGAAAAGTTAAGCCACTCCTTAAATAACTTCCTTCAGCAGGAGACCGGCTTACTTTTTTTTGTTGTTTACATTGTCAATAAAACATGTCCGCTGCTGGCATTGAGAAGAAGTGTACCAGAGAAGATGTAGGACCTGTGTCAGTGTACTTGATCTCCGGATTTCATCACACATAACATGCTTCACTGCAATTATTTTGCTTTACCCTTTGCTCAACACAAAGAGGTACCCGGACTTCAGAGTTCCATATCTGTGCCCAAAGTTCAAGGCTGACATACCTAAACGTCAAGAATGAAGCGCGGCTCTCCTTTACAGCCCCAAAAGCAGGCAACTTGGAAGGTTTGGGGATGAAGCAGGTACTTGGCTAGAGCGCACTGTGCATTGGTCCCAGCTTACGCAGACCAACTCAAAGTAAAGCTGCTCCAGTCCCGGGGCCACAGGTAGTCAGGTTGGCCCCAGTGCCACGCCGTGGTGGAGCTGCTCCGTCCCACTCACGGCGCTCTGCTTGCAAGGCTTTGATGGTTGCAGGTACCTGACATAAGCAGGCGTATGCTGGGACCCTTCATTCTCACACTTTTCTTGAAGCCCTTTCCTTTTGGGAAGGAAAACCCAAAGTATCTGCCTACTCACATGGAAACATACCACATATCTCAGTCAGAGCTGCTGAGGCAGATTGCTAAACTTAATTACCAGTTCCAAGGGCTGAGGCTGAATGACAGGTCAATTCATGCAGTGAGCTAGCAAAGATTGCTGATAAATGCTTTCTAATTGAAAGGATGATAAAACACCTATTAGTCACTGAGGAGCCTGAAGAATGAGTTAGTCCTGGGGTTTTTTTACACTATGAAGATCAAGAAGTGCTAATCTCGTCAGCGTCAGCACTCTGCTGTCATTTCCTACCAGCCTAGTCACTCAAAAGGTTCAGAGGGGTGACCAGTCACTGCTCCCTCACTCCTATTAAGGAGATGAATAGAAATAAGCATTAACAGCGTGGATGAAGTCTATTGTACTCTGGAGAACATCGGACATTTTTGTGAGTTAGGAAAACAACAAAGAACAAAAATAACCTCTCACACACAGCTCCCTTGGAAAAGTGACGGTATTAACAACATGACGAATCGTTTGCACAGCACCTTTTAGCCTGAAGCATACAGTGGAGGCTAGCGGGCATTAGGAGTCCAGGTACTTAAGGCCCACCTTCCGCAATACCAAGGATCTGCTGTATATAAGCAGTTTGAGACTCAAAGGCTGGACTTTGCCATAGAAGGGCCACTACGCAGGCACGTGTACCTTTATGCACTGACTAAGGCATTAGGACAGTTACTCTGGCAGTAGGACGCGACAGTCATACAAGACAAGAAATGCTCTTAAATTGTCACAGCGGGAAAAGCCACCAGAGCTGCCCTGCAAAAGCCCTGTGCGTAGATCTGACCCAAAAGTTACATTCTGCAGCGTTAAGTGAGACAACACTCGCTGCTGGGAATGCACAAAACCAGCCACCACCCATTAGCAGGAACCTCTGGAGCCTTGTTTCCACGCTGGGCAACCCTGAATGCATTTTTTCAGCTCTCTGTTTCTCTTTCCCTTCCTGCTCTTTTGCTGGTCTTTTTAGACCATGAGATCTTCCGAGTAAGACTGCCTCTCACAGTGTATTTGCTCTGTGCCTAACGCAATGGGTTACAGTCCTCGCTTAAGCCTCCAGGTACTGCTGTCATATAAATAACAATTCACAACACACCGCATTGCTGAAATGTAGCCGCACTGGAGTTAAGGCTGGGACGTGGCCAAGTGACACAAGCCACAGAGCACGTATAAAGTGAAGTTTTGCCAAAGACAGAAGGTCAAGTCATTTGTAAGTCCTTAAGCAGCAGACATCATCTTACCTGTTAGGATGTGCCTTACTTTCCCCTTTCTCCCCCACCAACATACCCACAGATTTCTTCCTACATGGTGTTTAATATCTACATCATGAAGCCCAAGGTTTTCCAGGAGGCTGCAGCACTCCTGAAACTGTGCTTAACATGTTTAACTGGTGACAGATTTACTGTGTGTACGTCAAAAATTGTGTAAATTATTTACACAAAGAGCATTTCCCATGGAAACGAGTGTGCCCGGCTGGCATATCTGACTAGAAATTGGCATGAGGGGAGAGAGAAAATATTTGTACTAACAGTGTGTGAAAGTAGTCCAACGATGGCATGAGGATTCAAATAGCATAGAAGCTTGTAAAACTGTTAGACCCTGTTCTTTTAATTTCAGACCCCTAAACTCTTGAAAGTCCAGATCAGTCTTGGTCAGCTCGTGCTTGTTGTACTCGATATGGTTTGCCTCAAGCCAAAAGCCTCAGGCTACGGACAGATGCCCTTCTTCATAGTCAGATGTACAGATAGATATTTTGACTGAAGTGCACAAGGCAAATCAGATCAGCAGCTCTGCCAGTAAATCTTAGAGATGTAACTCGCAGAGAAGGGACAGTGATAAGCAACTGTGGGCAAAAACTTCTTCCAGCAGCTGGGTCCGGAAGATATACTAACCAGTAGTGTAGTGCCTACAATATTACATTAACATTTAAAAACAAGAGTCTCATTTAGTGCCTGGCCATGAACTAAAGTCATCTCATGCCACTCACTTTACAGCACACGTATGTCAGACCTGCTCTCCATACACATTCCACACATTATAATTATGTACCAAACATAGGTGGATGCTACTATATATATTTTTTTTAATTGATGTGGTCTCTAAGAGTACTATCCCTGCTGTGCAGGTACCTATGCTGGCATAAAACTGTTTTTTACTGATGAAGTATATTATCTTTCTAACTTGGGGATAAGCCGTGCCACTCTGCATCCATATAAACTATTACACTCACATTCTCCCTGCAAGATTTTATACTAGATATTTGGAAAAGTACACCTGCTGAAGCAGGCCAGTCCGCAGTTGTGGTGGTTACACCAAACTTTAATATACCTCCCCATAAAGGCTCCCCAGCCATTTTCACACATACTCTGGAAGAAAGGAAACATATCTCAATGAAGCAGAAGCTTTTTTCCCTCCCTCCATGTTCTCATCCTCAGTGAACATCCTTCTGATCAAAGGTTGCTGTTTGATCCCAGGGAAAGGCTAACAGTGACTGCAGTGCTTAGGCAGTTGCTCCAACAGCTATTCATAGGGTTGCACTGCAAATCAGATCAGGCAACCGATCCTTTTTTTTTTTTAATAAAAATATCTTTCATTTTTCAGGGTGGGTTTTTTTTTTCTTAAAACACTTTTCTCGAGCCAGCTGCAGCTGCAGCCTCCATCTCATCAAGCCGCAGCCTGAATTAGCATCCATTCAAAGCATCTTATTCAAGACAGATATCCCAAGTTTTATGTTTCGTGCTTACTGCAAAGCTGAGCAGATGTGAAACATGTTTACAAATGCAGAGACATTTTGGGAGTTGCCCTGTTTGATGTCTGGACTTGTTTTGTACACACTCCTTATATTACTGCAAGTTCTTGGAGAAGGATCCTTCCATGGTGACTTTACTAAATTAAATAAAATGAAGCCTCCTTCTGTTTAAGCCAAAGGGAACTTGCCTTAAAGCTTTTTTTTGCAGTTGCAAGATAGCTCTTTAGTTTATATCTTACTGTGTCATCAGTAATTAGGCATGTACAGGACATCAATCTCAACAGGGATGTAAGATTCAAAACCTGCCAGTAAGCATTAGATAACAATTCTTTTTAAACACAAGCTTTTCAAAACAATGCTTATTAGTGAAATACAGTGTTTGAGTCAAACTCCTAGATAACCTAATGATAATTAATTTTGTTCAAAACAATAAGCCCAAACTGTTTTGGTGACCATAGGAATATAGACCACTAAGATAAAGCCTGGCCAGAGTTCCTCTAGGCTGAGAAGTATGAATAGGCAGCATGACAATTGCTAGGAGGGATGCCAATGTAAAAAACAAACTCCTAACAGAAATTTAGGCCTGGAAAATGCATGTCAGCCTGTAAGGAACTCTGTTCCTGTTAGCCTGGAGATGCACGATGTCCTTACCAGGCACAAACCACAAGGACTGCTTTCAAGGCATTTGTTTCCTCCGACAGTTGTTTGCATCAAAAAAGTTTTCTCCGATAGTTACTGTAGCTAAGATTTCCCACCTAAGCAGACAGGAAAACACAGTAAAGCATAGATATTTTGTGTTCATAGATGTAGTTCCATATCTCTAGACTCACAAACACATACAAACACACACAAATACAGAGAAGGTCAAGTGTTGAGCTGAAGGGAGGCAGTGTCACTCCTCTGATTACATGTCTGCACACGTAACATCAGGTTCAAACACTGAGATGATGTAAATTGGAAATGCTATGTTTAAGTCAGTAGAGTTAGGCCATTTGATGCTGATCCAAAATACCTGCTTTAAGTATGTAGGCAGGGCATGCCCTCTTAAATCTGAGCAGATCCACTGAGTCAGAGGTAGTTTGCAGAAAGTCAAATCTACCCTTTTTTCCTTCCTCCTGCAGCCTATTAATCCATAAAATTTGGAAAACAATGAAAACCCATTGCAGTTTATTATTAGATTTTAAAAAGTCCTGCAGACCGTTGGAGTTACTTGCAGGAGTAACATTAGCAAAATCACTCTAGCAACACAATTCTTGAGACGCTGTCAGCAAACCAAGACTAAAACAACGAAGAACCCACAAATCAAGCCTACAAGGACACGCAGCTTGTTTCATTGCTTCTGACAGCAAGGTAGTTTCTGCGCCGCTTTCATTTGGGCATGTGTCCTTAGTGATTTTGTAACTGGAAAGGACCTATTAGATATGTTGAATTGGGGTACTGCCAGTAGCTATTGCTTTCAAGACCTTTACACACTGAGATGGGAAGAATGCGTCCATGAAATAGATACTGGACCGTGTGTGTTTGTGCATGTGTGTGTCAGCTTCAGAACCAAAAAGGCCTGAATGAGTTAGATCTGTAAACTTAGCTCCCTTTGGGAAAACTCCTCCTCCAGAAACCTTCTGCTTTTTCAAAAAATACACATTCTTGTTATTCCAGCTCTCCTCATCTTATATACTTTGTAATTCCAACATGCAGTGAGATTAGTGTTTACATTGGCACAAAGGATTCCTGCACTTATGGCACAAATGAGGAATAAAATAGCAAGACTGTCCCACAGATACACAAACTGACCTGTAGGAAGGCTTAACATGCTGCTTAGCATTCATGAATAGCAGTGCATGGGTACCCGGACACATCTTCATCCTTGCTCATAATAGTTTTCACTTAATTACTTTCTTTAGTCAAAATTCTTCTATAACATAGAAAGAGGCACTGGAGGACATGCTGAAGTTGAACGGACATCACAACGTTCTGCCTCTCTGTTTCCATCTTGCATCCATTGCCTGTGGTTTCACTTCCACCTCCAAGTTGGAAAAAGACAGGACTGAAGTGGAAGATAAACCAGCAGCCCCTCCGCAGAGTCACTCTGATGGGGAGAGAAAGATGTGGGTAGGATGGAGAGTGGCTCAGAGGACCCTTAGCTGACCACGGTCCTGTTCATCAGCCCTAACTCCCAGCAACTGTGGGAGTCTGTCTTTATGATTTTAGAGCTACCTGCTCGCTCCACAGCTAGTAAAGGAAGCAGCCAGCCAGCTGGAGCGATAGACAAGTCCCTATTGCCCTCCCATGGGACGGGACTTGCCCTCGCATCCCCTTGCAGAGCTCTCTGGACCAGGAGTATGAGAAGGGACGAGGTCCTACCCCGCGTCCAGCCGTGGCAGCTGAGCTCAGCTGGGAGGTGCCTGCAGCCGGCTCCCAGGTTCGACCCCTCCACGTCCAGCAACGGGGACTTCTCAGACGAGTGCTCCCGCCCTGGAGCTCGCTCCCCTTGGCAGCCACTCAGAGCTTGAGTCTAACGACCTTCAGGGCACCATACAAGCCTCATTCATTTTGCTTAACATTTGATTAACTGTGTCTGGGTTTCTCCTGTAATTTACTCTGAGATTGAGGCCTCCACAGCAAACGGGAATGAGAAATAAACTTAGTTCTTAAATTTTTCTGCAAAATGCGGCATGGCAGCAAAATAAATACAGTTACTCCATGCAATCTAAAACAAAAAATAATACTGAAATATATACAACAAAACAACCTAAAACACTGTCAGGGGTCTGCAAAGAGTTGACTGCCTCTGCTTGTCTTCTGGCAAAGAAAACACTTCAGACACAGAGCAGAGGTATAACAAAGGGTCAAATGAAAACGCACAATTCTTTTTTTTTGTAAAAACACCTGTTATGCTAAGGATGCAAGAAAAGTTTTTCTATTTCTTTTCTCTCTGCGCAATTGCTAGAGCTGCTGCAGAGATATTTTGCAATTGTGAATACAAAAGGAGGTGGTTTATCTGGCAGCCAAGCTGTGGTTCCCACGATGAAAGAGTCTGAGGACTCTGGTGCTGGCGTGCACATACAGCTACTCCCTCGTGTGATCCTCTGTGCTGCAGCTCACCCAGTCTCCCTTTTTTTCCATGTCAGGGCTTTGTCCCAAAGTTTCTGAATGCCTCGCCCGTGGCTTCAGATCCTCTCCAATCACAAATGAAGGGACTGCATCAGGGAATGACAGCCTAGCTAAAGGCTCATGTCCCAGTTCCTCGGACAAAGTAGGGGAGAGGAGAGATTTAAGAGATTTAAGAGATTTTAAAGTGTTCCCTGTAATTTGACAGTTATTAATCATGTTCCAGCTCTCGAAGTGCCTCCAGCTCCTTCATAACTCAGTATGTACCTGCAGAACTCCAAGGGTTTCTATGGAGCTGCATAAGATGAAAACAAAAAATACTGAATGCTTCCCAAAGTACTTCAAAATTAGTTGAGTAGATTATGCTGTTGAGATTTGTTGAGCTTTTCCAATAATCCTGACAATTTACGTGGACCAAAACAGGGCAGAGCTGTCTTTCAGAGTCAGCAGGGTTGGAGCACGTTGCATTTCCTCGAAGATAAGGGAGAGAATCATTTCATGCTTTGCTCGGATTTGCAGTAACACTGGAGGTATGTGAATCATGATGATAAAAGTTGCAATGCACAGCGGACTCCTAATTCAAAGACTTCTCTTTATGAAGTTTTCCTATCTCTAAGAGAGTATGATATAGCTCTTGGGTAGATCCCAGATGGTGGAAACCCACTTCGGCACAAACCCCACTGAGACCTTTGTGGCTGAGACGAGTCCTCTCTTCCCAGGCAGATAGCACAAACACAGCTCAAACATGCTCATCCTCTGTGGGTCGGACCTGGTGAGACCTGGAAAAAGGAAGACACTAGTACTACACTTCTTGTGCCTCAGCCATAGAAAAAGATAATCTGTTGCATGGCTAACTCCTATTAACCCAGCCGTTAATGGCGCATCCATTGGGCTTTCAGCTCTGCAGATTTTCAGTTTGATCCCTGGTCAGGCAAGGTAGCATTCAGCACACATACAGCCTCACTGTTTCAAAGGAACCAAGCAAAACCCTGCACCTTCAAAATCTAGTTCTGCATCCATAATTTGTAGTTCTTGCCCAGCCCTGCTTTTCATTAATAGTTTTGGAAAATATCATTACAAGGAAGAAGGGCAAATCAAAAGTTTCCTGTTCTGCCTGATGAAGGTTCCACTTAGGAAATCACGTACCCCATCGTCCCTGCAAACATTTTACAGGCATAAACATTTTACCCAGCTGAAAGCAAATACATATCCCTCTGCTAAACCTGCAGTTCCAGATAAACATAAAATGGCTTAAATGAAGTAGAGAGGCCAACAATGAACTTCAGCAGCATGAGTAGGCCCACTGTTGAGAAGAGAGTAGCAGAGGTGGGAATCATTTAGCAAGAGCACGTGGTGGGAATCTGAGTGACTCACAGGGGTAGCAGCTTTCACTATTTCCAAAAACGTCCCTGGTCCCCGCACCACGGTGTGGCTGCAAGTACCGGAGGTGTCTCAGGTTCCAAGTAGCAGAGGCGACCGTGGGGCACCTGGGCACCCCCGGGACTTCTCCCTGCCCCTTTGATTCCCAGGCACAGCAGCAGGACCCACGCATGGGGTCCCTGCACTGCTCCAAAGGGCTGCCTGCACCGCCGCTGCTTGTGGCCGGTCAGCGTGGCCAGGGGAGGCAGGTGCCCCTGCACAGGGTGGCTCAGGGGTGTGCTCCTGTAGGGCTACGCTGGCAAGGGGATCAGGGCCTGTGCGCTGCTGTGGAGATGACTTTGATCTTCTTCCATCCTCTGGCAAAAGTAAGGTGGTGGGAAAGACAGAGGAGATCACAAAGCATGTAAGCACCCAGAGGTATCACCCACCACCTGGGAATCCCCCGAACATGGGAGAGGGCTTCCTTTGCCAGAAAGCTCAGCCAGCTGTTTTCCCAAAGGGCTCTTTGGGGCTACAAGTATCTATGCATAACAAGGAGCATCTTTTAGCCTGCTCTGCTTTTTATTAAGGACTTAGTAAGCACTTTCTTAATTCATTTAATGACATCTTTCCTTCCTTTCCCACACCCAGTCATGCACTGAAATCAGACTGACCCTAGTAAACACCAAAAAAAAAAAAAGAGTATCACTCTTTTCATGAAAAAGCTTGGCATTATTTCCCAGTAACAACTGCAGAATCCTTATGGAAGAATCCAATTAAGCAATAAAGCACAATAAAGTACAGCCTATTACGCTAACATAATAATTCACACCTACAGTATTGCTACTAGATTCACACCTGCAGTGTTACATAAAGCCAAAAGCCAGGAACTATTAAAACAAGCTAGCCAGTTTATTATTACAATATAATTTGTGCCTGGGGATACACTGCAGAAATTATAAAATATTGATATGTATTTTTATTTGAGTGTGAACAAAAATCTGAATTTTAAAAGGGAAATGATTGAGTGGTTTAAGAGTAAAATCAGATGGAGCTTGATTCATTTAAAACTATACAAGGCAAAATGCTGAAAAGTAGCCAGTGGGGTGGGGGTTTGCAGCAGGAGGGGAAAGGAGTGGATGAAGTGACACCGCGGCTTCTCGCATCTGCTCTGTGGCCTGCTCTTATGGGGCAGGTACTCAGCTGACCTTAGCTGGAGGACCTCATTGAAGCCAACAGAGCTATTAGGTACATAGAGCTAGCTGCTGGGCTGGAAGCAATTTGATGGAAAAAAATTAAGTGCTTAGTCAGAGTATCTAGCATGCATTTCCTTTGAAACATCCCCCAGTGATAACTATCATAATTATACTTCTTTGCTCAGATTGGTTACAGAAGAGTTAGGCTGCCATCATCCATTCCTGCTCTGCGAAGAGTTTCAGCTGAGTTGAAGGCACAGGACATGGCACTGCTCAGCTGTGTCAGCAGCAGGTCGCCCCATCCTAAAGGACTCCCAAACAAGGAAGAACTAAAAACGACAGATCCAGAGACAGTAAAGACTCCCTCTCTTATGACACTCCCCAGATTGTTCAGAAAAGAAAAAATATGCTGTTTTCTTATGCTTATGGCATGAATGGGGCTGGACGTTCCCGTTTCACTTGGTTATGACCCTAATGGAACCAGTTGCAGGATATAAACAAGGGAGTTGAGTGGTGCTGTGGTACTTGGGATATACCTTTTCCATTCAGAATTTGGGCAAGCCAGAGAACAGAGGTAGCCTGCTCCTGCGCTAGCACCTGGTGGGTACTGGAGGGCATGGGGGAGTTGCATGCCAGCGTTCATTGTTAATGCACCTGTAACACAGTGCCTGAAGCCATCCCTGGTATTACAGGCAAAATAAAGGCATTGCCCATTCCTATGCAATGTCTAAGAAACTGTACTCATTACTGTCGGTTCCTTTGGCAGGCTAGGACCCTGACTAACAAGCCCCACAGCTTCTGTGTCTCATTGACCTGATGGCCCGAGGTTGGTCGCCTCAGCTCGGCTATCGCATTCTCCTCCTCCCTGACCTCCCCTGCCTCCTCTTTCCAGTCTATCTAAAGAGCTGCCACAGAAATAACCTTCCCCTCCCGCTGCTCTGACCTTGTCCCCAGGTGCCCCTGGGAGGTGACTGACACACCAGATCTGCTGTGTAAAGGCTGCAACTACCTTCGCTGGTAACACTTTAACTCCGAGCAGCCAGGCGGGCAGATAAGTGAGAGGTCAGGGTGGTCCCTGCATCGCCTCTGCTGACCGAGTCCGTTTCTCCAGCGTGACCCTCCAACATCCCTCGTACAATCGGCCTCCTCACGCTGTTGTAAACCCCGCCGGCGTCCATCCTGCCCTTGTCCTAGCCTGCATCCTGGATCCCCCCCCCCCGAGGACCTTCAGGACAACGGCCAGTGATGGGGCCGGCCCACCAGGATGGGCAGGGGGACTGCAGGGACACTCGACCTCAAGCCACATCCCTGTGCCCCAGGTGGCTCCTCTGAGATCTCCAGACCTTGCCAGACAGTCTTCAGGAGTCCATGTGCTAAAACATCCGGGGCCCACCCTCTCCATGAGGAACTGAACACAGAACCTGGTGGAAACCCCGTAAATTACAGCCCACAGAGTTGCTCAGGATTACCACTAATTAGTTAAACAAATATTACCCGCTGTGATTTCTATGGAGACTCAGTGGCCCCAGCCTCCACTGCTTTAGCAAAGGTGCTGAGAAGTTATCAGGGGCACTTGGCTCAAAACTGGGTTGTCTTGCAACGTTTTTCTGAAGAGCTGTTTGCTTTGGCCTGTCGATTTCTGTGTGCAAAACAAAAAAACAACCCAAAACACAACACAACAAACAAGTAGATAATTTCTAGGAACAAACTAATGGCTTTAGGGATCAAGTTAGGGGAAGAGGGTGAGAAAAAAAGCAGTCGGAGCTGAGGGACTTAAGAAATGCCTGGAGCATGCCCAGAGCTTGTGCTAAAATGAAAGGGGGTGAAAATGGGTCAGATCTTTTTCTTTTAAATTTGTATTCCACCTGTTTAAGGGGCTCCTTGAAAACTTGTAACAGCCAGAAGTGTGTTTCACAGCTCTGAACACAGAAGGGAAGTAAAAGTAATCTCGTCTTTGCTGTTTTTGTGAAACGACATCCCTTTGCAAAGGCAGAGTGCTGTGCTCTATTCAGTACCCAAGCTGTACTGTTAAACTACCACACATACATACAATTAATTCTAAAACCTAGAAATATAGGGGAAGGGGCGGGGCACTCAATTTTTTTAAAGAAGCCATTTCTAAAGATGTGGCAAGGAAAAAAAAAAAGGCAGAAAGACACATTTTCTATTAGGACCAGATGTGGAAAGGGGGGAAAAACTAGGTTTGTGCCAACCAGCATCGAGGAGAATTTTTTATGTTTCAGCGTCGGAGTTGAATCTGCAGCACGCCGCACCACATGCTGATATCCGTCAGTCTAATGGCTACGGCGTATTAGCCGCATAACGCTCCTGCCAGCAGAGAGAAGGGAGTTGGTAAACTAAAAGCAACCTCTTCTCTCCATCTATTATGGTATAACCTTTTGGACAGTTAGTGAAAACTGGTTCAAACTCTGCTGTCGTCCAAACTTCAAACCCATTGAAAAGCTTGCTTTGGCCCCAGGCCAAAGTCTAGTGTTTTATTACCAGTCTCATGTCTTTCTGTCCCTCGCCTTCCATTATCCACTTATTTTCTTAGCTTTTTAGAAAAAAAAAAAATAAAGCATCCTTATAGTACAACAACTATCTTAACAAATTCTGGTACATGTCGTGGACCTCGTTAATTGATTCCACATCCAAAACACAAGACTTTGGGCTATTTTTGTTGTTCAAAGCTGTACATTGGCCAACATCCTCTGCATATAATTAACCCCCTATTTCCATGGAATCCCTGCATTTAGCTTATTACAGACTCAGCTGGTAATGAACTCCCGGGAGAAGTCCACATACAGACACTGGCCATTGGCTTTGCTGCCCACGTGGATTAAACAAAAATTAATCTCATCTATTTGGTTATTCATTTGGTGTCTTTAAATTGGAGGCGTTTTTCTGCTTCATTTGATGCACACAAAGAAAGAGGGATCTGGCTACTGAACTTTATCCAGAAACATCCATGTGTGGAGCAGATTAATGGGAACTTTTCATACCCATAATAGCTTTACAGCAGCAAAGTAGAACACGCAGTTCTCCCTGGGTGACTATAATGCTCTGGGAGACAGGGAAAACAAATGTGGCTAGAAGATAGTAATGTTTTGCTCATCAAGCACTGCGTAGTTTAGACATCATTAAAGTGATGTGTTTAGAATCAAGCCTGGGAGGAAACTCGGCTACCAGGGGTGGGTTTTTTTAATGCCCTTTTTTTTTTCTGTGGAGCACTGAAGCTTTTGGACACTGAAATAAAAAGAAGGATGTGACAGATAGAGATGTCCCAAAGCAGCTGCTGGTATCAAGTGACCATATGTAAAATGGTAAAAGGGAACTGACAGGCGGGCTAGTAAGGAAAAGCAGCAGCCACAGCAGGGCTTACCAATTCCCCCTCTACCTGCTTCCTGCTGGAAATGGGAATTTCTAAATAAAGAGAGCAGAACGGCTATTTTTATACCACTTATAACTTATCTTGTAGCGAGCACCTGGCTGGAACCCAAGAGAGCAAGGTCCTTCTCTGGGCTTTGCACTGACCACAGATCAGTCACCTTACTGCTGCATGCCTCAGTTTCCCCATTAGTAAAGCCAGGGTAACAGTAACAGTGTCCCCTGGAAAATGCTCTGAGAGCTACTGGGAGAAGACTGTAAGAGAATAACTCTAAATGAACTCACTTCCCCCCTGCCTTCTCCCCACCTCATCAAACTCCTCCTCAAAAAGAGGGTGACTCTTGGGTTTTGGGGTTACAGTTTTCAACAGCACCCTTCTTTATACTGCAGGGGCATGTCTCTGGTCCATTAGGCTCACATGGAGGTGTCCTGAAGAGGTGTCACAGGGGCCTCACGGTCTTTTTTTCCTGCCACGGACACAGAAGCTGTTTCTTGGCATGAATTGACTTCTTCATGTTAAAAACATCAAGGCTACGCTGAGGAGCTTCCTCAGCTTGGCCGTTCCAAATTCATGGCTTAACTTTACTGGATGGTACTAATCCAATTTCTCGCACGAGGTCCCAGTGTAGCAGACTTGCCTTTCCTGTGAAAACCCCCTGCCTCTTGTGCTATTTTGGTCCTGTTGATGAAAACCTCATTACTTGGAAAGGTATTTATACAAATTTTAAGTTGGGGATGGGGGCCTGTGTGCTTTTAAAGCCCACAGTCCTGCCTAAGTCACCCTCTTGTACAATATTCCTGTTGTTGTAGGACCTTCTGGAAGAGGAGCAGACCTGGCCACATGCTTCAGGGTCCTCGGGATTTCCCCCAGCTCAGGCAAGTGGTCCTCTTCCTGCACGCCAGGGATGGAGACCTGCACAGATCAGGACCTTGAGCCCACCTCAGGGGTGCCCTGAGCAGCCTGGAGGACCATCCGCAGTGCAGCCCATCCCTCACAAGGAGCTGCCAGCCAGGATCAGTGCCAGACAAAACTTCTGCCTTTCACTGCAACACTGTCATTTTTTTCAGCCTGAGGTTTTCAGGCACACATGGTACTCGCTCAGGTGATTAAAGGTTGGGGCAGCAATTCCCTGCCCAAGCCAGCTGGATTAAACCTCGCTGGCATCTGCCTACGTGCGTCAAAGCCTCAGGCGGCCATGCAGATGTCACCTTTGACAAGCAGGGGCAGATGGGCTCGGAGAAAGGCGAGCACGGTGGCCCAGCTCCTTCTTGGATGCATTTCTCCCCTCCTGCCCCCCCACCTTTCTGGCCAGCATCTCCTCTGTGCAACGGGGCTGGGGCAGCAGCCAGCTGTTCCCCCCATCCCCGGCAGCTGCTGTCTCCCGGCCACCTCAACATCCCGCTGGCGTGGTAAGTTATGTCAGCAGGAAAGCAGATGGGATTCACTGGTGTACAGCGAGAAGCAAAATCAGTCATCATGCCACCTCTGCAAACGGCCTGGCCCGCCACGACACAGGGAGCATGCATGGTTGCAGCCCCTCAGGGAGGAGGGGACTACGTGCCCTGCACCCCCAGCCTTGCTGGAGGGGAGTGGCAGGAGCCATGTATCCCCATATTACCTATTGTATCTGAATAGAAAGAGTTAAAAATTGCTGAAGGGCCCGGGAAAAAGGGGTTTAGAGAGCATGCTCACATCCATGGCCTTAAGCGCTCTTCATCTGAAAACACCAGCCGACCCCCGGGTCATGCTGCCGCGAGTCTAACAGCAATGCCTCCAGGGTGATATGTCCTGGGGTGCCACCATCACTCGTCTCCCACAGATTGAAAGATGACTGACAGGACCGTGCCCGGGTACCCCATGCCTTCTGTGAGGTTTTCGGGCTGGGCAGAGAACGGGCAGGTTTTGTTCATCCAACGGGGGTCCCCGTTCACTTCTGACAGCCTGCCATAACTCACTGGCCAGCATCTCCTGCCAAACAAGCAGAACAGGAAGCAAAGGGTGTCCAGAAAACCAAAATCAGGCTTGAGGGCACAACACAAAAGCCAGTGGGAACGTGGCCAAGACCCACCCACTTCTTCAAAGCAGCTTTGCAAGTTCCCTTGCTACCAATATTTAACCAGTCGACCAGTTCATCTAGTCAGCTACGTCAGCAAGCATCTCTGCTCAACCACACCGCTCTGGTCCCCTGTGCAGTTGCCACAGGGATGTCAGGGCTGCTCAGGCGCACCCCAGCCAGCTGGAAACACACTAGCTCAGGTACTGAGGCCGTGCAAATGGGCAGCAAGGCACAGGGACGGACTAACCACTGGAAGGTTGACTCAGGTTCTCCAACAGAGCTGCCCCGCTCGCCTTCTTCCAGATGTAGGGTGTCTCTGGCCCGGTAACCAAAAGCGGAGCACAGCTACAACCAGCCTAAGGCACAGCAAGAAGACGAAGCAAAGCAGTAGTGGCACTTCTGTTTAATGCATCAAAGGCAACATTTGAAGGACGTTGCTGTCATTGACTAAATAGTGCAAGATGGTTTCTTCAGACAACCAAATTGGTTGGACGTGTCCAGGCCCGTTTTCATTACTGGCTTGGAGACGAAGCTGGTGGGATGCTTGCGGTGCTGAGTTACTTGGCTCATTACAAGCACACATTCTCACACACGAGTTTTGCATCAAAGTGCAAAAAACAATGTATAAGAAAGAGTTGTGACTATAAGAGCAGGATTGCATCTCATCTAGCAGTCTTTCTTTCACAGTTCCCATGAAAACAACAATGTGATTGCCCTTTATTCAATATTTACTAATGCTTCTAAAATACTGGGAAGAATTTCGCTAATCATCCATTTCCTTACGCTTCACAAAGGAGCTGAAATAAACCCTTAAAAATTACAAGACATGCAACAACTAGCGGAGGTTTGTAAGCAGCACCAGTTAAATAACCAGCCAGCAGCTTACAGCACAAAAACCTTTTCAAAGGGAACTCGATAGCAGAGCGTTGCCGAGGATGCGATGAATGAAGATTGCGGCGTTATCTCTGAGGAAGGATTTCGCTGCCACTGAAGTCAATGAGACCTTAGAGGAGAGATTTAAGGAATTCACTTCTCATTCAGTCTGGAGTTTTCTCAAAGCAGCTTGGATATCCACACCGATTTCCAAAGCCTCCAGATCAGCACCCAAACTTCAGACCACCCACAGCTCTCACACACATTCAGGCCTCCCCAGCAGAGCCAAGGGGAGCCCGGTGGATCCTGAGTTTCCCATTTCCCTGCCTCTCATATTTCCTAACCCCATGGAAACCACCCTCAGAACAGGAGGGAGCTGCCTGTATTAGCAGGGAGCTTGGGCTGGAGAGGAAGACAAGAGGAGAAAGCAACTGCTCTTCAGCCAACCTGGCCACCCTGCGGAGCCCACGCAGCTTTGCAAGTCTCTGCAAGGAAGAGGATGAAGCCTGGGGAACGTGCAGCACAGGTGATTGCCTGGTGACAGTGGTGACAAGCTGCCACAGAGGGGTCAGAGCTGATGAGTCTTGCCCTTGGCAGGTCCCTCAGAAGAGTAATCATGCATTGGAGGGAGGTCGAGCTGAGGGTTGCTCCACAGTGGGGTGCAGTACTGGCAATCCAGTAAAGAGTAAGCCAATGGAAGCGGTGACTGCGCAGCAGACTGGAAACCCTGGGATTTCAACCGCTTCCCCGCAGTGTAAAACTTGATGGCAACCATCGCACACCTCCAAATCAGGCATCCCATGATCCTCATCCATTTTTATCTTTACTCGCCCTATGGTGCCCCGGATGAAGGATATCAATCCATCTGCAATAGCCCAAAAAAAATGCTGTAAAAAGTCCCAATAAGCTGCTAGGACCTAGTAATTTCTATAAATCACATCTACTGTTTAAATTCAGGGAAGAAAAAAAGAATTGATCTACAGTAAAAGCAGATTATTTATCAGGCAAGACTAGAACTTCCCGATTTATCAGTGTCAGCTGGGGTTTTAAAACCCAACCTCTACATGTCAAAAATGTAAAAGGTACAGCAGAGCCAGGTTTCCAAAGGTTTATCCACACAGTTGCAAGCCTTATGTAGACATGAGGACGTTCTACCAGCTCAAATAACACGATTTTTAAAGAAGTGAGTTATTCAGGCCAGCTCTGTGAACCTCTATTTTATTTTCAGTTTATTTTGGTCTAGCTTAAAATTGACTTCAAGATTGATTATTTCAAACAAAGTTGTCCACCCAGGGCTTTGTAAAAATTTTAAACTTTGCTTTTGGTCATGGAAAGCAACTTTTCCACAGAGCAGAGGACAGGACAAGTTTTAATTCACACCTTTGTTTATTTGAGAATTCCTGTGTGGAGCTATTCTTATTTTAGAATAAAAGCACTCATGCAGGGACTGAAGTAACAAGAGAGTTACAGCCCATATAATTATTTCCGAACATTTTGTGTGTATGCCAGCTTTGTATCACAACACCCACTCTGTATTCCAGTTCTGATGTAATGACATAACTCATTATAATAGATTATTTGGGGGTTAAAAACAAAACAAACAGGTATTATAAGGAAAAAATATTGCCACATGAGGGCATGCTTCATCTCTTTCAAAAGCTTGCCTTTTCGTCTCAGATATTTAAGGCAAGTTACATTTTAAGGCCTAGTTTTAGAAAAAGGAATACTCAGTTTTTAATTATGATTTGCTAGGTTTCTTACATACCAATTAAGTGCAAAATTATCACAAACTTTGAAAAGAAATACTCTTTGCTCCCATCCGTGGACATACTATTTTCCTGTACTGACAGCAGCATAAGCGTTGGTCTTAGGGCAGAGGAGATGAGCTATCTGGAATCTCAATGCATAATACTCATGTTTTGTACCATTTGGTACAAAACCACAGGACACAAAAATCAAACACAAACCTACAAAAGATATAAATTTCACCTTTTGCCCAATGGCAAGAGTTTCCTGGTTGCCCAACCACACCAAGGCAAAGGGTGGCATCTCTTACTATCCTCTTGCAAAAGAAGGGCTGAGTTGCAGGGTTCCCCGGGGTTCCCCAGCTCTAGTGCACCGCTGGATCTGTCTCTTCCCACAAATGACCTCCCGTGCATCCGTGCAACCCCTGCATCCTCAGATCACGAGATCACTGCCAAACCTGCAGTATACCTTTGTGGGGATTCCTGAAATCACATGGTAACCCCAACAAAGTCCAAGTGTCCCCCGCAAAGTCCACCTTTTAGGCAAAACTACCACCGTCAGCCTTTCAGAGCCTACCAGGTCATTTGTGGTAACAGGCCAGAAATGAATTAGGTCTGCAGACGGTACCGATGGGCAGTAAGAGGTTAATCTCTCCACCCAGAGAGCTGCACCAGAGCAGGAAGGATTCTCAAGGCCACAAACTTTCTCTGGTCCTCACAGGAGGATTTTGGACCCACAGTGGAGCACACTGATTAACTAGGAAACAACAGCATCCAAGCCTTTGAGTCACTAGAAGTAATTTTTCTTCTAGTGAGTCAGAGTATCTGCACATCCTTACTTCCTGGAAACTTGAGTACTTAAACATGCAATATCCCCACTTGAGTATCATGTCTGTATCATGGAAATGATTCTCCAAAATGTTAGGTTTCTCCCAGCTCTAGCCAGTATCCATGGATGCTCAACATGCTACAGGACCTGGCCTCGGGGTAATTTGTTAAAATCAAACAGGAGGGTGTTTTCCCAAATTCCAGAGGAGCAGGGTCACACGCCAAGTTTCAGATGCCCGCCACTCGCCTGACCTGGGCTCAGCAGTCCCGGCCAGAGGAGCACCAGCTCCCGGAGCCTTCATCCTTGGCTGATCCAGAGAAGCAGAAAGCTGCAGCGGCTGAACCCCTGACAGCACCCGGCTGCACAGTTTTGGCAGTCTGGGCTTGTGCTGACTAAGACGTTCGCACTGACGATAAGAGCCAGCTCATGGGGGAATCTTTCTTCGGCTTCTCCCTTAATCCCAGAAATGTAAATCCAGTACGTGCATCTTTCACCACCACACCCATGCTCCAAGATGATTTCATCTGCCCGTGGAAAAGGCAGATGAAACACGAATGCTCTGATGCTTGTGGAAACAGGTGCAGCAAAAGCCATAGGTGGAGGGGTAAATAAGTTGAGACACAGGCTTTTAATCCAATGACCCAGACAATGTTGAATCCTCACATATTTTTGTTGTTGGTAAACATGTTTCAATTATAAAATTGAAAGATGCCAGGCTTTATGTTCTCACTGTAAGATATCACAAGAAAATGCACTGTGGTATTGGATGGGAACACCACCAGTATTCTGTGCTAACGGTGACTAAAATTTTTCTCTTTCCTTCTGTGATTCTACCAAGAGTAGTTTTGAATTTATGCCTCAGCACATAAGTAACTGGATATTTATAAACACCCATGGGACCAGATACATTGCACCCCTGGACAATCAGACCCAAAGAAACAAGAACCCCGAATGCCCACTTGCGGTTAAGGGAGGGACCAAGTTTCTCCCTAACTCCCTTGCCAGGCCTTAAACTGCTTTTTTTGTGCGTGGCCTGGCTTCCCCACCAGCTTTTGCACCACAGCCTGAACCCATCCATCCCCCACACACCACCATGGCCCCGCTGAGGCCTGCAGCTCCCAGTGGGGCAGCAGCAGGCCATTGCTGCCTGCTGCCTCCTCCCCGAGAGCCTTGCCCAGCCACCCCGCCCCCGGGACCTGGAAGGGCCACACTGCAGTTTGCTAACGGGGTGGAAATGGCAGCTGGATCCCTCTGTGCCCACTAGAAATAAAAGCAAGGGCAGGGAGATGACCAGGCAGTCATCTGCTGAGCGCTGGGGGAGAGGAGAGGTCCCCGCTCGCCCGCCCGGCCCCCGGCGTGCACAGCGGCAGCGTTATCTGCACCTCCGAGCATCCCAGGCTCGCCTGGCGCTGGGAGATAAAGGAATCATATTGTATCTTTAAAGAGGGGCAGGGGTGCGGGAGGGGTGGCCTGTGGCCCCATCTTGGACCCGGCAGGAAAAGGCCAGCGAGCGTGTGGGAGCAAGCGGGACACCCGAGTCGCACACGGCAAAGGCCAGCCTGGCGCGGGCACTGCTGCCCAGGCAGGGCAGCGGGACGGCCCTCCCGTGGCTCCTCAGCCAAATGATGGAGGAGCTCCAGCACCCAAGGGACAACCTTCCCGCTGTGAGCGGAGAGAGAGGGAGGTGCGGAGAGCGGGGTGAGAGGGACGTCAGCCTGAAGAGCGCTGGGGGCAGGGAATTAAATAAGATAGAGCTGGGCAAAGTAAAATTAAAAAGATCAAAAGTAAAAGTAACTCTATAAAAAATAAATAGTATAGGATGAAGTAAAATAAAATAAATAAATACATTTTAAATGTAAAATAAAATGTGGCGGCGAGGGGGAAGGAGAAGTAGCCACTTTCTCACTGGCTCCTGCCTCAGCAGCACAGGCCTGTCCCAGCTCATGGGAGGACAAGGGTGGGCTTCCAGGGCCTTATCCCTGGAGGAACACCACCCGACCGACAGCCCCCGCCGGAGCCTCCTCCGGACATCGGGGGAGCTGGCCGCCACCTGCGGCGGCCGAGGAGGCTGCCCTGTGCCCAGGCGGGCGGCGAAGGGGCCTCCCCTCTCCCCGGGCTCCCGGGCGCCAGCTCACCCTGATTCACGCGGCTGTTTCGCAGGCGGCTCTGGCTGGGAGTCAACAGGAACCCGGCGCCCCGGTCGAAGGCTGGAGCGGCTCACAGGCCACAGCAGGCTTCCTGGCAGAGCCGGTGCCGCGGGTGCTCCCAGGAAAACGCAGGAGCGGATTTGGGCAGCAGAGGAAGGGAAAGCACTTCCTTTTTCAGTTCACACCCTCACCGATTAGGCAGGACACGGACACCTGACATCACCTGCCCGGCCAGGTGGCCTGTGCAGGTCCCTGCAGGGAACTGCCACCCAGCATGGAATCTCCAGGGAACACAACAGGGCGCAGGAGATGTCCTCTTTCCTCGGTGTGCAATGTCTAAGGTATCAGCTGGCTCACCACCTTCACCAAAAGGCACTGGTAGGACACGTGCAGCAGGAGCAGGCTGCAAAATCTACAAGCCCGTGATTTCATCCGGGCTTAGGTGGTGTTTCTGGCCAGCCACCGCTTCAGCAGGTGCCCACAAGCTTGACTGCCCAGTACATGCACCTGGGAGATCTCTCTGCCGAAACTTGCTGTTATTTCACATCACTGCAAGCGTGGCCTGTCTGGGAGGATTCCCGGATGGCTGGGGAGAAAGGGAAACAACAACATCCCAAAAGCTTAAAAGGTAAAACCTCAGCAGGAGTCAGGTACTGAAGTTCCTTTGGTACCACTGAAAATCCCATCCAAAGTCCTCAGGCCCAGCACAGGCAGGTTACACAAGCTCACCTGCCCGTACGCAGGCACCCCTGTCACTAGGACTTTTGCCCCATTTGCAACAATAAGGCTATTTATAAAGCACCACCTTCCTGTTCCAGCTCCACCGCCGGTGCTCGCAGCATCGACGAGCGAGCGCTCAGCAAGCGAGCCCCTGCAGCTGCGAGGCTGCCCCTTGCTGCTCCCACCGCTCCCGCCGGGAGCTGGCAGGGCAAAAAGCCTGCCCGCCCCAAAGCGGCTCCTCCAGCCACTCCACCAGCCTTACACAGCCTCAGTTGCCGTCAGCTGCTCTCGTGAAGCCGCTGGGCTCCGCATGGCCGCAGCCGAGGTGCGAGCACGCATTTCGCTTGCCTGATGGCTGGTAACCTCACCGCAGAGAGACGGTGAACAGCTGGGTTGAGCAAGCCTCCGCCACCACCAAGGGTATGTGAGTCAAAGCCCTTGCACCGGTATGTAAACACAAAGCACAGGTAGAAAGCCAAAGGATCAGCCGTTTGAATGCAAATAAAAACCTCACGGTGTACCGAGAGGCACAATGTAAAAATCACTGGTCGCCATAAAAAAACCACTAGGCTTTCCATGGAGTAAGAGCTAAGCAGGAGCTCCTCTCCAAAGAGGAGAATTCCTCTTTGACCGGGGAAGAAAACAGGGAACAGGCATAAGGAAAACAGCACATGGCAGCAATCATGGGAGAGTGGCAAACAGCCATCCTAACTGGTGGTCACAAAGCTGTCCAGCAGCTGCAGAGAGAGAGGAGGAGGGGGAAAGTGAGCCAGAGGGAGATGGAGTGGAGGAGGAGGGGAGGAAGCTTTAAAGACGAGCAGATTGAGGGCAGCCTCTCAAACAAGTCAAAACTCAGAGATGTGGTCACGACTCCCTGTTTAGCAGGAGGCATCCGCAAATGAATAAAAAGGAATAAAACCTGGACTACTAGGAAGTCAAAGTCAGTCAGATTCATACATATTTAACAGGGACATTCATCCGAATAGAGGCCTGCCTGTAGTGTGCTGGAAACAAGTCACGCTGCCTGGGAGGCTCACACAGAAAGCCTCGCTCACGGCCAGCACGGGACAGAAAGGCGGGGGATTGCTCACTGTCCTTGGGGAAAAAGCAGCCCCGATGCGAATGGAGAAGATGAAGGAGCAGATGAGATCCCAGGGAAAGGGTTATGTCCTGCACTGGTGAGATGCCGAGGAAAGGGCACACTCTCTGGACCCCGACCCAGGGAGGACAGGAGAGACCATGCTCTGTTTCGCAGCTGAAATCCACCTCCTGGCACGTGCTGCAGGGGACAAGCAGGGACAAGCATGGCTGCCCAGGCTGGGATAGCCCCAGGAAAAAGCTTCTCTCATTTTCTGGTCCAGAGCTCTTGCTCTCAGTGCAGCAGCATGGCTCTGACAAGAAGCCCCAGCAAGCTGGAGAAACACGTGCCAGGATCATAACTGATGTCAGGAGGATGAGGGATGGTGGGATCACATCTCCTTTAGTCTCTCCAGCAATGGCCTGGATCCAGGTGTGGACCTGGGTTATAAACCTATTGCCACACCATCCCAGTGGGCCCTTTCAGACCCGGATTAGTGGGAATTCAAGCCTAAGAGAACCACGCTGCATCAAACCACGTTGCTTCTGCTCCACCTCTGCCTGGGCACTGGCTGAACCCTTGGGTAGGGCTCTGCAATGGCATGTCCTGTATCAGAGCTGCTCTATGGGCAGCCCTCAGCAACCCCTTGGCATTTGATGTGAACCCCATTAGTACAGAAATGGGAAACCCACCTTGGGTACTACTGGCTTGGGAAGCATCATCACAGGATTCCCCCTGCCTACTGTCCTCCATCAGCATCCCTATGAAACACAAAAACAATTCCTACCAAGGCAAGTTTCCTCTCTGTCCGGCACAGCCTGTCATAGGAGTTCTGCAACCCAGGCTATGTCCTTGCTGACACCTGCTCAACCTCAGAGCCCTCCAGGGTTTTGCACAAGCACAACTGGCTGAACTTTCCAACGAGGCAGAGGAACACAGGCACTCATCCCACAGGAATTGCTACAGCCCTGTTGACGCGGAGGCTGTGAGATGGTGTTTCCAGAGCAGATTTCCCTCTCTCCTAGATGCGGAGGCTCTCCCTTGGGGCAGAAGCAATGGCTTTGGTCCACCCTGTCGCCTGTGGCAAACAAGCATCAGCCAGACAAGGAGAGGCTCTTATCTGGCAGATGGGAAGCAGGACGTAGCTGAAGAAAAAAAGGGGAGCACACCTACAGCACATGACAGTAGTACGTGATACGTTCCAGAGATACGTGAAAATGACGGTTATGAAAGAGACAGGAGGGGAAGGGAAAGAAAAAAAGTCTTTTGGCCCACGTCCAGGGGGAAAGGTTCATTTCTGTCATTAGACTTAATGGTTCAGCCTAGGGAGAAATGCAAACGGCATCAGGTCCTCCCTTCCCAGAGAAAGAGAGCGGGGTCAAAGGCAGCACCGCCTTTCCTCTCCCTGTGCATGCCATCTGCCTCAGCCTGACCCGAGGCGGGAGGTTGTCCTGAACTGCCATTGTAGCCGGGTTTAAGGAGAACAGCAGTGGTCTGGTGATCGCTGCACCATGTAGGGAATCAGAAGTACTTTTGCCTCAGGCACCACGGTAAGCTCAGTAGGAACCAGTTTTCATGCATCAGATATATTACATGGATGCCACACATCCCATTTGGCAACTCCCTCAAGTATTGCAAGCTTCTGGACAAAGGGACTCCAAACTCTCTGGATCTGGCACAGCACTCGCCGGACTTGAATTTAGACTTACATTCTTGGCCGGCAGCCCGAGCGCTGGGAAGGAAGCATCCTCATCCCCCCTCTCCTCCCTCCTTCCCCCTCCTGCCCCTGGACGGAAGGCGTATTGGATGGCTCCTCTCCACGGGTGAGGGAGGGCTCTTCTGGAATAACACCGCCTGGACGGGGAGCTCTGCTGGTCCTGCTCTTCTCCATTCACCAGGAAAAACTCTGCTGGAATCCATACACATCACAAAATCCAGCTGATTTCGCCAGGATTTCCCTTAAGAAGAAAATCAGGAAAACAAAGAGTTCCAGCAGTGTTGACACATTTTTCAGCATGTTTGAAAGGCAACATAGCTGCTTTTTTTTTATTATTTCAAAACTACTTTCATTTTAATGTTGTGTCTGTTTGTATTGCATTAGGTAAGCTGCAAAACTCAAAATCAAAGCTTCCAATTGACCCAAAACAAAAAAAAAAAAAAAAAAGGAGTTGGGGGTAAAAAAAACAGAAGATTTTAAAATTTGCCAAATCAAATTCTGAAAAGTAAAAATCCTCCACAAAACTAACCTAAATCTCAATTCTTACCCTCTGTAGAAATGTTGAACAGTATTTGAATAGAATTCTCATTCTGTGAAATCTCCTGGTGTAGACAAGCCTTTAGTACTAGGTAGGATGTGAAAAGTGCTGTGTTGGGTAAAAAGCTGTTATAAAAGTCTTATAACTCCAGTAAGGGGTTCTACCAGTACAGCATCTAAAATTTTTAAAATATATATATATATATATTTTATCACCAATAAAAGCATACAGCCAGGGAAGAAGCTATCTGTACATCAGCATTTACAAATTTAGGAATTATATAATCCTAAATGACATTTCGCAGCATCGGTCCTCTGGACCACATGACTTTTCAAAACAGAAACAACTTCAGCATCCTGTTAACTGTGTCCTCATGTGCATGTATGCAGCTCCATTGGTCTTACAGGTGTAAATTAGGGCAGGATTTGGTCCATGACATCCATAGCCCAAAAGAACAATTGCAAATCCTTAAAGGAGGGGGGGGAAAAGAGACAATAGCCCTAAAACAATTAGTGAGATAAAAGAAAAATAATAATGTTGACAAAAGCAATGCTATATGTTAACTTGACCCTAAATAAAACCTTAGGTACCGGCTAGTAAGTACTCTGTCAAAATCACTGAACTGAACACTAAAACAAAGCCACTTCGGAGGGGGCAGCAGCTTTAAACCTACAGAAAGCAGCTTTACATACCAACCGCAGGCAGTGAGTAAAGAACACCGTGTCTAAGCAGAAATTGCAGGAAGCGTGTGGGTGGCAATAGCCATCCTCCATGCTAGAGTTTAGTGGAGGACACTGCAACCATTCCTGTGGCTGGTACAGGGATATCTCCATGCCGTGGCGAGATATACCGCCAAGGCACACCCTGCTTTCCAAGGTGCACCCTGCTTTCCAAGGGCTCGGCAGCCGTGCTTGGGATGAGCCTCCGGGAATTGCCAGGGTGAAGCAGAATTAGAAGAGTCAGAAATGAAAGGTGAGATCTTGGACCAAATACAATAGATCTTGGGTGCTGTACAAAAGTCACAGAGATCAGGTGTCACCCGGTGATTAGGGGAAGATGGGATAGTATCAAAAAGCAGGTAGGCCAGCTATGTTAAGAGAAAGAAAACTCCTTCGATGATAGCCCAGGCCTACGAGTCAAAAGATCTAGTTTATACCCTTGGCAAAGCTGAAAACTTCCTGTGATATCTTAAGCAAACCAGTTTGCTCCTTGACACAACAGGATAGTAATTTACACAGTCCAGAGCTTTAAATTAACTGAAGTTTGTAGACTGCTTGGAGCTCTCGAGGTGAAAAGTGCTCTTACCCTAAAACACAGCAACAAAACCCTCCTCCCGTCCATCTGCTGAGCACAGTGGGAACGCTCCTGGTAGGGTACCATACACAGCCAGCTCCCACTGATGTAAAACATGCTTTAGTGCTTGCTACTTAGTGCCAATAAGGTCCCAGCATACCACTTCCTCCTTTGCCTCCTATCCCTTATAACCAGCTATATCGCACCACATTCTTCATAAATGGAAACTGTTCATATCGTTATAGTAGGTATAGCCAAGTAAACAGAAAAAAACAGAAGATTTGCTAGAGGGTGCTGGGGGAAGGGAGGATGTAATGGCGATCAGCAGCTTTGGCAGCTACGTAAATGGTACCAAGCAGGGCAATTTTGTTAACCACCTCCCTGTCAAGAAAACCAGAACCGTGGGGATTCGTATTTAGAGAAGGCTTTCCAACATGCTGTTGGCTCTTATCTTGACCCAGCATTGCATATGTTATTCATCACAGGCCATGACAGAAGTTATATCAGCATCAGCAGCAACCAGAGTAGCAGAATATTCTGTGTGGGGAAAAAAAAACCACCAACAAAAACCCACCGGTGTTTACCATGAATAACGTCAGTTGTACTACAGTTTCCACCTTCCAGTTGGAGTAATTTGGCTCTGAGCTGACGAAAGAGCTTTCAGAATATGGGCTGAAAGGAAGACAGCATCCAGATGTATTTGACAGGAGTAAAAACCTATATAAGCCCTACATTTCTTGTCTAAAAGTCACCACCTCAAAATAGCTTGTGATCTAGCTATTTTTATTTAGAGAAGAGCCTGTGCCTTGAGTTTGGATCCAAGTCCAAATTCCACTAGAGTTTCAGACTGTTGTTAAGGTAGGATGCTCCATTCTGGCCCAGTTCAGAAACAGGATGACCAGTAAGTTGGGGATCTCATTTACAGCCAGACTCAGACATTAGGGTGGCCCATTTTTACAGGTTTGTCATACAATAAATCACCAGCTTTACACAAAAGGGCGGGTTTGTTTCTTGATGAAGGGAGAATTTAAAAACTGTGTGCTCATTTCCATGTTTCAGAAAGGCTGCAGGTTGTTTCTGGGATGCTGGGAGGACTCCTGAGTCTCACCAGGCCTCAGAGGGGACTATTCGATAATGGAGAGCATGTTTCACTACCTGAAAATCATAGTAGTGGGTACTACCAGCTCTCCGTGTTAAAGCACTTCCAGCACACAGACACATTTACAACTGGGCCACACACAGTATTATAGCTTGCTCCCTTTTGCCTGTGCGTGCGTCAAGGATTCTTCGACAGTTCTGTATTTTTGGATTGGGAAACCCTGTAAGAACTCCAGGATCTCTTAAAAACCACCCGCATGTTTTCTCCCTGCTTCCTCCCATTTCTGAACGATCCCTTGAGCACAGGAGCTTTCTTCTTTGCCCCTAACTGGATATTCTTAAACATTTTATTATAACTCATTGGTTCAGCTTTAACCACAGTGGTACTAACATAATAATTAATACAAATTTCTTGTAAATGCTCTGTTAGTAAATTTGGATACCAATGACCTCTTAGTTACTTGAGCTTCTACCAGACTGTGTACCCATCCTACAGCACTTGTTTACACAAGAGGCTGACGCAGTCCCAAAACCCAGCATTTTAGTTGCTCATGTAACAAACAAGTACTTCACACGTATTTTACACACATGCTTGGCACAAAATATCCAACTACATAGTCACCAAAACAGGAGTAACATGGTCTGCTCCAGTAGATGTATCCAGTCCCATACACATGCCTTGCCTGTCTTCAGACCTGCAGGAGGCAATGCAGGAACTGTCTGGGGCTGCGGACATGTTCTGTGGGAAAGGCTGCAGCCACCTTCTCTCCTCTCCTCTCCCTCCTTTCTAAAACTGAGGGTAAGGCTGTGCTAGTAAACAGCTCTCTCTTAAAGGTAAAGCAATGTCAGCTGGGTTAACTAACACCACCTTTGTCAGCACTTAAAACTATCTGAGAGACTTCACCTGACAGATTAGGAAGACCTTGGACCACCTTTTCTAATAGCAGAGCAAGCAGTACTGGCGCTTTCAGCAGAGGATTGGTAGCAAGCATCTGAAATGGCTGCAAGATCTCCAACCAGCTCAGCTGTTTGAAAATAAATGCCTGTCTGCAGCCTTATGGAACTAAGCTAGTACATCTTCAGACATCCCTTACATAAATCTCTTGTGCACTCAAGAGATTTATGATAAACACTTGCTCTTTCCTTAACCTCCAAAACCTTTTCCACCTGCTGAATAACACAAGATTCTTTCCCCTCACCCAGCCTGTCCAATATCTATATAAAGCCTCTAGAGAAGATTCGGTGGTACCATGGACTGACTTGTCAGCAGTACACATATGACACCCATCTCTACATCATCTTCACCTCCCATGCAAATAACACCATTACCCAGCTCTTCAGGGGCTTGGCTGAGATCAGCAAATGAACGAAGAGAAGCTGGCAGAAGCTGACTCGTCACAAGAGCCTGGGCTGACGATGGTATAGGGAAGTATTTTACATTTCCATAATGTCATCCATTTGCCACCACTGGCATTAAGACTAATGGAAGATTTAATGTTCATCTGAACTCATTCATCCCAGAAACCCCAATAACTGTTGCTGCAAAAACCTTAATTCTTCAGCACTATTTCTGATCACATGACTTGCTAGATTGAACTTGGCCCTTATACTTGATTTCTACAACCTGTCAGGTTTAGAAATGATACCCTGTACGAGAATGCTTCAGTCCATTTAGTCAGCAGCACAAGACCACCAAACAAGCTTGAGCTCTGTTCTTTGCTCTGCTGACCACTCAGTCCCAGCTTAAATTCAAGACTTTGCCCTTATTTTCAAAGCTTTCATGACGTTAGCAAAAATTGGTTTAAGGACATCCACAATTCTAATATTATATTGAAATCTGGCAGTTATATTGCTCTGTAACAAAATAAATACCCAATTTGAAGATGAGTGCACCAGAAATTCCCCAGTGCCTAGGACATAACTATGGACTCCTGATCACCTGCAGGAGACAACCATAAATCTCAAAAGTGCAGAACAAAAGAGAAACTCCATTTTTTCAACCCAGCCTTCCCGTCTCTATTCTAACCGTACCAAAACCACCAGTACAAACAAGTAGTCCATGACTGACAGCCAGGATGAAGTCTGATTTCCAAGGTCACATTCCAGTGGGAGTTCTCTGGTGCCTGATAAAAGGTGAGCTGAGCTGACAGCACCATGATGCTTCCAGCACAAACAGGCTCTCTCATGTACCCATCTGTCTCTCTCTTTTAACCCTACAGGAACTTCACTTTCAGATCTGTATTCTTTTGTCAAATTAACTGCCCAACAGGCCCACACTTTTGATAGAGGGAGGGCACATGGAATCACATACACAGACAGACATACACACACAGCATGAACTCAGAGGCATTGTTTTACTAGGAAAGAGTTACTGGCAAAAGTGCCCTATGTAAAAAATAGGAGAGGAAAAGAGAGGGAGAAATGTCAAAGATGCCTTGTGTTCATTTTCATGAGCTCATAAAGTAATTGGAGGCAGATACATAAAGGTATTCAGGAACGCCTGAGGAGTCATTGCTTTCCAACACACCAGTGACAGTCAGGGACTCAGAACCTGGAGACAATCACACAAACATTTTCAAATGACAAATGAGTCACTAATGATCACCAGGTCTGAAAGAAATTTATTTCCTCCTAAAACAAAGATAAAAGCTGCTTTTCAGTCATATGAGACAAGTCAAAAAGTCTAGAAGATATCACTGAAATACACCTGAATCTATGTCCATAATTCACTGCTACACAGGGAGGGGGCCTTGTTTTAAGGTTGCATTTCCATGTTACTTTTGAATTTCCTGGCCACTGCTCAGTTGCAATATATCTAACTATGTTTAAATTGCCTGCCAAGGAAAGTAAAACAGAGGTACCTCAATAGGGGAACCAACCAGCTGTGTATCTATACAATATTCAGAATAAATGCTCTGACGATGCAGAATCCTCACGATGCATCTAGCATTGCTGGTTTTGCCTGGAAGGAAAAACAGGTATGTATGAGCAGGGATACGGTTCAGAGACACTAAAACAGGTTTATAATACTCCATCCTGTTTTCTTCAGCACAAAAATAAGCCCTGAAGAATACATGTGAGATATTTATTTCTGACAACAACTGGCAATAACTTTGTGCATTTCAAATGCCAGTCGGAGAACTTTTCAAATGATTGAAAGGCGCATGAAGGTCAAAAAGCTTGGAAGTCTTGCCAAGGATGATAAAACTTTGCTGCATTCGTTAAACTTATGTTCCCATGAAATTTTCAACACAACAACCGTTCAACTTGACATCTGCCTAAATCTGTCCAGACCTTTGGGCTGATCTGACAAGAAATAAGTGACCAAGCAAACCGTCAGAAGAGAAACTTGGAATCACCGAAGAGGCCCACTTGAAGCCTATGCCATGGTGGGGTTACATCTCGTCAGGCTCTTACAGTGGTTGATCCCAGCAGCAACATTTGGGTTGGTACACCGTGCCAGTGAGTCAGCATTTTTAAGTTACAACTGAGAAAACAAGAAAAAAAAAATTATGCTGGTTTAATTATTTGGTAGGGCAGCTAGCATCACCATAGAAGTGGACAAATTTTAGTGCAAAGCAACCTCCTCCCCATTCTCTCCCCAGACTCTATCTTTGTTTCTTAAACTGACAATTCAGAAAACAGCCAGGTTTTCTGGGTGCTTCTTTCTGCTTAGTATCCTCTGCCCCACTTGCACATGTGCTTATCCAGTAACAGGCATCAATAGTGAAATGGGATTACGTTCCACTGGTTTAGAGCATGAGCACAGCCCTGGGTGGGGCTGCTGGAGGATCAGCTCTTAATAAGGTGTCCAATTTATAATCTAGCAGGGCGAGGAGCAACTGGCTGTCAGAATGAATAGCTCTTCTGTGTTACCATCTCCTGAGGCTGGCTGCCTGGCCAGCCCTCCTCATCCTTTTCTCTCTCTCTCTCACAGATGTTACTCTTTTCACTAACTATTTTGCTGTTTCCCAGACTGGAAATATGAAGAGGAAGGCAGACAAGAAGTATCCACCCGTATCTGGTGCGACATTGCAAACTGCAGCAAAAGGAACAAACTATCTGCTAGCTTAATAGGAAATAAACCCTGGTATTTACTTATTCCAAGAAGGTTTCATTTCAACCTAGGATCCTGCTCCCAGGGACGGTCTTTGTGCCAAGAGATGCCTTTATAAGGAATGTTCTGTGCAACAACCCCAGATCCGTGGGACACCAGGCACTACCCAGAGCCAGCGGGGCGAGGAGAAAGGCTCAAATGCTGCGGAGCACAGGAGATAAGCAAAGGGATGTGATTCCCAGACTGATGCTCTCTCTGCTTTTGTCTTAAACCTCTTCTGTTAAACGATGTCTGGTGACTCTGCCGAAGAGTGCGAACTTAATAAGCTGATCCTTTTCAACAGCCAGATTGGCTCCCTCGGACGTTATTGCCGACACACACATCCCCGAGATGCCACAACCGCCTTATCTGCCGCGTCGACATTTTTCCCCTTGCGGAGCGTTTTCCTCACGGGTAGCCGAGGTGCATCCCACAGAGAGGGCCAGCCTGCAGGCCAAGCCCAGCAAACCCCCGAGGGGCGGCCTGCCGCGGGGGGGAGCGGCCCGTGCGAGCCTGCGGCGGGGCCGGCGGGGCGGGGAGGGCGGCGGCGGCGGCGGCGGCAGCGGCCCGGCAGCAGCGGCCCGGCCCCCGCGGCGCGGCGCGGCGCAGCGCAGCGCACGGCGCAGCACCCTCTGCTGGCGCGCAGGAACCCGGCCGCCGCCCGCCGAGCCGCCTTGCAGAGCCTGGGCCGGATCCTGCCTCACGGGAACACCTGCCGCAGCAGCCCGGGCCGCCGGAATGGCCCTTGACATGGAAGCAAGTTACGTCTGCAACTGCCCTAAGCAGTGCTGTAAAGAAGCATCGTGACTTACCCCGCGGGTCGGAAACTGTGGGACCCGCCGATGAACAAGCACCCGTCCTCAGCTGCAGAAAGACCCGCAGGAAGACTCAGCGTGGCGGTTCTGCCAAGACTGGCAGCGCAGTTGAGCATCTCTCTCGCGCCCTTCTCCGATCTCCGAAGCGGTTCTCTGCCCAAAGGTTCACCCTGCCCTGGGAGGCTTGTCACAGAGCCTCCTGCACCTCCAGGAGACACATTTAATAATTTCCTTTCCACGGTGATGATCTAATCCGACCTCGCACAAAGCATAAATCTGTAGCACCCTGCATTCAGGAACGACTGCTCCTCAGTACCTATAGTCCTTTTTTTCTGTCTCTGTGCTGGCACTGCATTGTGTAGAATGACTCTTTCCCATCTGCAGCACTTCAAACAAAACAAAAAAAACTTAAATACAACTCCACCTGAAAACTTTCCATCATTCTGTGCTTCCCCCCTTGCCAAAGCAAAGTGAAAGGTGATACGACCAGCCACTTGATCAATCTTTGTCAGGGTTGGGGGCATCTGGCTCCTGTAGGATTTTTTATAGCAGGAGTCTGTTCTTAGGACCATTGGCTCTTCTGCAGCAGGATGCTGTTTTCAGGGTCTGATTTAAGCTGAAGTCCGAAAGACCACAGAGAAAGAAGAAGCAGGGAGCGTGCACTCAGCTTCCTGGAAAAGACACCCAAGCTGTTCTTATGGCCTCCTGCAACCGCAGTCCGTCCTCCCTGGGCTCTACAGCTTGTCCCGGCAATTGCCAGCACTGTGGGCTCAGAGGGCTCGGGAAGTGGCCCGCAGCTGGCCCGGGAAGCCTGCCTGGTTTGAGCAGTGAAATGCACAGTCTTTTCAATTAATAGCCTGCTTAGCTGCCACATCATGGTCTGTGAGAAAGGCTAAGTGTCATTAGCAGTCTCTTGGTTCAAAATGTTTGGGAGGGCCTCTGGTCTGTGCCCATCCTCACAGGGTCTTTGCATCTGGGAGGAATGCCTGGGATGGAGAACACAAAAGGACAAGCTGGACTGGAGTACCCGTTATGCCATTGAAAAAAATGAAAATAAGATGTCAACAACTTCTGTGGGCCTAATTGTTTCTTCTCAAACAGATTGTTAGCTTATGTGAATCAGGGTAGCTCTACTGAGTAAACCAAAGAATGGAAAGGGGGAAGGGGGTAGCCTTGGGATCAGAAAGGCACAATATGGGTCTTTATCCCCATTGCTTGCTGGCTACTGAGTAACATTAACTTATTGCCACCGCCCGCCGCCACCAAGAGATAGTGGCACTAAGAGAGATGAAGAGACACAGGGTGGCAAATAGTAAGACTGTGTTTCTGCAAACACCACCATGCAAGGCCACCTGAAGGATCGGGCCTTGACTCCCTCTCTCTGCAACTCCTGCTCTTGCCCTGCTGCTCAGCTCTATTGTGAAACTGAACAGCACAAAACTAAGCTGATTAAAAACCAGAAACGGTTATTTTCTCAGCCAGACTGCTTCCCTGCTCTGGTCCACCTTACAGCCCACATGCACTCTGGACTAGATGCAAGGGAACAGGTATAAAGAAAATACAACCGCTTCTTTCACCATCAGTGCCAGCTTGAAGAGTTCCTCAGACTGCAGCCTGGTGAAACACTGGGAAATCCCACAGAGAGCAAAAGAGAAGGAAGCTGTACTTTAATTTCAGCAAAACACTGCACACAGACAAAGAGCAGGCAGTGAGTGAGTGATGCAAATGCGCCTAGTCAGATTTCTCCACTGGACCTTCAAGAGAAAAAGAGGTAAAACATCAAGCACAAAGGGCAGCCTGAGTTCTCCAAACACAAAATCAGGACAAGCCAAATCCTGTCCAATTGCACAACATTAAAGAGTGATTCTGTGCTCTCTTACCTTGTGCTAAAGGAACAGCAATGTTCTGACCTGCAGTGATTTATGTGTAGCAAATTCGTGCTCATAAACAAGTGAGAGGAACCAAAATCTCATGCCCTAATCCTTCCAAGGAAAACCAAATTCTTCATGGGCATGCAACGTTTAGCTGAGCTTGCTGCTGAAGAAGGTAATGTTTATCCTTATTTGAATCCAATAAAAAGACCAAAACAAGAGAAAAAATGCTCAAAGAGCTCTTTTCCTTTACATTTGCAAATAATGCTACCAAAAAAAAAAATTAATTGCTTCACATGCTTTACAAACATTAATTAATTTTGCCTGATGTCTCCCCAGCTGGACAGGTGTTATCATCTCCACTGAACATATAAGCAAGCTGAATAAGACAGAGCTGGTCCTGTTTTTTCTAAGTAGCATCTAATTTTCAGTATACAGGCAGCCTCTGTTAATTTTGGCTAGAGCCGTAAGTGACTAATACATGTGCAAGACAGATTCTGAGTGTCTCAAGCTACGGGACTAAAATTAAAGCCCATGCTTGAAAATGTGAACCTAAAAGACTTGCCCATGGCTGGGCAAGACAGGAAATCTGTTGCAGGATCAGGAAAATAAGCCAAGTCTTCAGATTCCTTGGGGCTTGTCTCCACAAGAAACATAGGGAAGCAACATAAAATTGCAGCACGCCAGAAACATTCTCCCCAGGTGGACCCTTCAGTGTTCACTGCTTTCAAAGAGCAAATTTTAACCCCTCCATAAATTCATTCCTTCCCCACAAACAGAGAGACCCACTTCTCACTTACTGCTGAATACCATAGCTTGTTGCCACTTTCTAAACTGAAAGGTGATGGTGACAAGAGAAGGATGTGGTGACTCAGGAGGCAGCAATAAGAAAGCCAAGGGTAAAGTTTCACTTTGGTCTCAGCAGAAGACTTCCCCATGAAGGTGCTCTTGGTTTGCAATCAGCAATGAATTCGCTTACCTGCATTTCAAAGAGGGGTGAGCTACCTTCCACAAAGATTTGTTTATGTCTACCCGTTTTAAGCAGACACAGACAATCTGAGTAGCTGTCCCCATTAGCTGGAGCAGGGTGCCAGCCCAAAGGAGGAGCTGTATGGTTTCATGCTACAAATAAGCAGCAGGTCTCTCTGCAAAAAACTCTCTAGAGATAATCTAACAACATCCACACAGGGGGCTGGGCTACAGATGCACATCCTCCCAAGCTAAGGTGCTGGTGGAAAAGGCTGTCCTCACAGCCTGTGGTTACCATCCCTTCAGGTCTGCTTTGCTGAACTGTGCTTGAATACATCTCACATTTTTTCAGTCTGAATGAGGTAGGTTAGCAGAGGACTGGTATTTCAACATCATAAGCTACCACCCAATGCAAGAAGGGAAGTGGTCACCCCACAGCCTACTCCTTGATCTGAAGCAGCAGGAACCTCCTGCGCCAGGGAAGAGCTGGAGACGGTAACTTATGCCACAGCCTACATGAACATCTGTGGCCTAAGTGCAGGGTGACAGTGTCCAAGAAGTTCATACTCTGACTTGTCACATGCCAGCTTTCACATGGAGATGAGCCTGGTGCTAATGCATTAGGCTTGTCTAACATTTTAAATGGTGCAGGCATAGCTTTGCCATTATTTAAATTCTCAGATTGGTATGATATAGCTTAACTGGTAAAAATCAGTGTAGGCTAGGTCTGATAAAAATTGTGGGTCCAAAGGAAGACATTGTGCTGCAGTAGGTACCCTGCGGTGAAGATGGCAGCCAACCACAGAGTGACCACGCAGTAGGTGCATACACTGTGGAGGCAGGCATAAGGTCATGTTATGGTCTTGGCGGACTTGAGAAGAGTAAGAACATCAGAACAGATATAACACTGTTTTTGCCACTTCAGGTTACGGACATACATCTTTTCAGACTGAAGCAGAGCCCCATGGTGTAGCTCCCTCTCATCCCGCACACACCCGCAGAGACACTTACACCTGCTGTCCCATGACACTGAATCAAGTGTTTGTGTAGCTGAGCTCTAAAGATTTTTTCAAGGACCTTTGGGTTAAAAAAACCCACCACCACACATCCTCCCTGAAAAGCGCGTCTTTTCTTTTAAGTGGATCATTTCACAGAACTGGCTTAAAGGGCAGCTAGATGAACAGCTGAATCAGCACAACCGATGAAGCAGTAACCTGGGGCAGCAGAGAAGGAGCCGACTGGAGCAGCCGCCTCGCTCAACTGCAAGCTAGAGCAGGATGCCTGACTGTGGCCCAGCTCTACCAATACTTTCCAAAGTGTGTGTTTTGGTTTGGATTAGATGGGGTTTTTTTCTTAGGTTTCCTAAGGCAATTAGGCTTATGCAATTGCTCTGTCCCTCCATCTTCCTGTAATCCCTTTCAAATCTGCTGTCCAATCTCAGTCAAATCTGAAAAGAGTCTTGAACATAGCGTGTCCCTCTAAATCAGCTGGTGTCTGGGTAGAAGCCCAAACCCGTGTCCTCTGCAAGGAGAAAGGCAGGCAAAACCCAGCTGCCAGCCAGTGCTGCCGGTGAGCCAACACACAACTCTGGCCTATGGCTTCAGAGGGACTGGGAGGGAGCTGTGGTGGTGAACCTGATGCTCATCATGAGTCCAGGCTTTATCACTTTGATTGCTCATGCACAGCCTGCTTTAATCCAGACTTTGAAATTTATGGCATCTAGACTTCAGTACGTACTTGTGTTTTAAAAAACAGTATCCTGTCAGAAGTTCCTTCTGTAAGTCAGTAAGATGTAGTTAATACTTTTAACTCCATTCAGTGATTTCTGTATCAGGCTATTCTAAGATTGTCTTAACAACACAAGTATTACAGACATCCATAGTGCAGAAAGGGTGATATTTAATTCTGTGCAGGGGCTCAAATGTACCATTTGTGCAATGTGATGCCTGATACTGTATTTATATTGCTAAAATGCCTTTTCTGGGGGGAGCTCAACACAGAGATGAATTCCATCTAACATGAGAGGAAAGAAGTAACTCGTTATCCAGATAGGTTATTCACTAATCTATAAATCAGAGAGAATAACAATGCATACTGTATTCCCGCCTGTTCCCACACACTCCTTCTTGTCATCACAAGGGGTCTTTAGTACCCTGAAATACAGCTTGACAATAAAAATTAATTGAAAGTGCACTAGAATCATTAACTTTTGGAGCTTCACAGTTTGCCCATCCTTAAACAACACTGGTTATAAAATCCTGTTTGTGCTACAATTCCTTGGCTCTCCTCCATGTAGCATGTACAGAAATCAGCAGTATGTGCAGCAGGGACTTAGCTGGCTATAATACGAACGCACATAATGGACTTTCTTCTTTAGCTCAGCAGCAAAACACTGACTCAGATCTAGAGACTGGTTATAGTCCCAGCGGCGTTTACTCCGTGTAATTAGCAGTATCAAGTGTGTTGTCTTTTGGGTAGCCTGATTGTTTCCATATGCACGAGTACCTTCTGTGAACGTAGACAGGGCAAGAGGCAGACAGCATTCAAAGCGTGCGCAGTGCTACAGGAAGCACATACGTTTTAAATACATTATCTCTACAATTAAGAAGAGTTTATAGATCGGTCATATAAATCGTCAAGAATGGGGCCAGTGGAGAAAGATAAAGACCTTCTTTCCAAGCACGAACTTTGCCTGGGTAACTACTCGCACCTCAGTCCCCGAGACGGGGCAGACATCTCACTGCTCGCTGATGGGAGAGCGGCATGAATCAGTAGTTCATGTGGAGCGGGAAGCCTTGCTCCGAAGCCGGCACACGTTGGTCCAGGCAGGAAAAGGCTGTTGATGCTTTGTTGGGGCCTGGCGGAAGATCAGGCCGGCGTTTGAGGTGGGGCGTGCCTGGGAATGCCACACAACATTCATCTTAGGGGCAGGTACTTGCTGAAATTCCAATTACCAAGAGAGATGGCTGAGGCAGAGCGAGGCCTCGCCTTCGCCGTGCAAAGAGGTGCAGTTTTTTTACCTTGGGGTAATGTTTCTGACCGATCCCAAGGTAAAAAGCAGTGAAGCCGAGCAGCTTCAGCCTCATTGCAAGGCAAACCAGGCAAGGTCAACCCCAAATGGGGGTGTGCTGCTGGCCTCGCCTACTTTACCACATCAGCAGCAGTTACAGCAAGGTTTAAAAAAAAAAAAAAAAAAAATCCTTGCGAGCAGGAAAGACAGGCCCTAATGTCTGTTTTGAAATAAAGGGTTTAAAAGGGGGTTTGTTTAGGGTTATTTGCCTCTTGTTCTCCCTCTCCCTTCCATGCCCCCCAATGTTGCCATGTCTGACATGCTGTCTCACCCCCCACCCCCAGGCCTTCGCCCGGTGGCCGGCAGCGTGGCTGAGGGCTGCGAGGAAGTGGGGAGCGACAGGGAGAGCCATTCCCACTGCGGCCTGGCTCCTCCTGCTCCTCGCCATCCTCAGGATCCTCCATGCGCTTCCCATCAGAGCAGGGCCCCTCCGCACCTCACCCACCCTTCATGGCAGTGCACCTTGAGGTGTGCCTTGCTGTTTGGGAAAGGCTCTGCCAGGATATTCCCTCACAGGGTTATTTTTATGGCTGCAGTAGGTGCCTGAATAAAGGCCATCTTAAGTAACTGTCTCGGGCTGCTCGCCGGCTCCTGCCCTCGGCATGCTCCCTCGTGCTGTCCCAGCGGCCCAGGACAGCCTAGACCAGCCTCCCCGCCACGCTCCTCCAAGCCTCTTGAAACCTCCTGCATATGCCTCTGCTTTATCGCTTTGCTAATGATATTTCAGTATCTGTTCTGTAGCAAACCTCTCTTTCTCCATAATGTGAACTCGCCAAAGGAGAGTGCTTGACCAGGGTATTACAACCCTCATCTTTACTACAGCAGATATGGTAAAGATTTAACCTTAAAACTTTCCTTGCAATGCAGAAAATACACCCCTGCAAAGCACCTTTAAACCTGAGCAACTGCAGCCAGGCTCAGTGTCTGTACCAACTTGCATCATACAATTTCACCTCCCTTTCTCCTCTACCTCTAGGAACTATCACAAAAAGCTCCCCAAACAAGCTCTTTAATTAATAAATCTTCACTATAAAGTACTGCAAAGCAATATTTTATGCAATAAATCCAGACAATACATTCTTCTCTACAGCTCTTCTTGGAAATATCTTGCAGTTGCTGATTTGGATAGGATTTTTGCAAGCCTAGTAAGAAGTAAAATCCTTTATAGAAAAAGGCATATGCTGCTCATCGACAATCATTCATTAAACAGCCTAGCAGTTTGTTTGAATCGTGTCTTCTGACGTTAGGAATGGGGATGCTACTATTTTAATAATAAGCTATCAAACGGTATTGCAAATAGTCACTGTTCTTTAATTTCTTGAAAAGTTCTGAAGAGGTGAAAAATGCATTTGCAGCACAGCTACTGCTGCCTATTCAGAAGTGTGTTTTATCTCAATCACAAGATTTGGTTATCCCAGTGAAAAATACTGCACTCCAAATTAATTTAGTAGTTTTTACATCTATCACTGTTGTCGTTCCGCATTTATTATTTTATTGGTGGTTTCTCCCGGTTCTTTTCTCATTTTTCTTTGCTCATTTCCACTTAAACTTCTATCATTGACAAGTGCACTTCATGGCATGCAGTTGCTGTCATGGTCACAACAGATGCAGGGAAGCCCAGTGTGTTCACTTGACCTAAATAACATTACCAGGGAGCAAAATAACCTGTGTGCAATCTTGTGTCCTTACAAACACCCCTGCAGGTGTGTAACTCTTCCCTAGTGCATGGCTAGCTATAGGCGTCAACTCACTGGTGTGCAGAAATACCTGAGGGAGGTTTAAAGATGCTTGAGGTACTGCTACCAGCTTAGTACTGGCAGCACACAGGACAGTGCATGCTAATTTAAAGCTTACATAAACAATAAATATGTTTTAGGTCCCTTTTATGTGTAAAACATTAGGTTCAATGAGAAGTATGAACATTTAGTTCAAATTCAATAATTAAAAATACAAATGCACTACATACTCAGTACCTAGAACTCTGCTACATGCAGAGTTATACATAGAGAGAGACTATCTGGAAAACCACCTTTTCCGTCGTGATGGAAATAATATACTGCTTATGTGTCATGTTATTTTGAGTCATTATTAATCTATTACTCAACTAGTTTTGTAAATGTGGTACAGCACTAAAGATTTAGGGTGACATTGAAGATTCAGGCCCCTGACTCCGCAGATGTAAGCATGTGTGTAACATGTGCTGAAGTGCTTACAGGAATGGAGCAGAAATATGTATCAAGCCCAAACTTGAAAACAGGTGGTTTTAAGTTATACAAGCACAAAGAACAGTGAACAATTTTTTAAGCAGCGACTTTTTGCATTCAGAAATTAAACAGCTACTTTATTCTCATTTCCACCACCAAAAAAAAAAACCCCGCAGGCTGAGAAAGCAACACACAAAATCTAAGTCGTAATTTTAAAACTGAGGCTCCTTCCCACCATGGGGGTGGCGGGGGGACACCCACTTTTTTTGCCTTTTTTTTTCCCAGGGACTGCCAAGCCAGCAGCAGCTCATGTCCCAGCCCGGCGAGCATCTAACACCGTGGGACGGGAGCACTTCCTCGGTGCAAACCCGATCCTGCACCAACATCCCAGGGCACCCTTGCAGGGCGGGCTCCACGGCATGGCTGGGGAGCAGCCTGCTTGCGGTCATAGCTGGTATTTTGCAGTAACAGAACCAAAAAAAAAAACCCCAACAAAAAAACCCAGCTGCCATTAACATCTCCCACAGCCGCCGCAGTGGGCCGGTGCGTGTCCCGGCAGCAGGGCTCCCCCATGGCCCCGGGAGGCGTTCCCCCTGCCCATGCCCTCGGGGCCGGGCACACCCGCCTCATCAGGGAGCTGCCTCCCTCCAGGTCCTAGTGAGGAGGGAGCTCTGAAACCCAGCACCTGCTCGGGGACCAGGGGGTGCTGGGGGCCGCCTTCCCCTCTCCTTGCCTCAGGGGTGGCCCCCTGCCCTGAGGGGAGATAGGTAAGGCCGAGGCCCGGAGCCAGGCCTTGTCGTTGTCCGCCCCCCAGGTGTCAGCCCCCCTCCTGGGCCTCGCGAGGCCCGGCCGCACTCCAAATGTCGGTACCCCCCGGTCTGGTCCGCACCCCCCAAGCAGCAGGGCCCCCCCGGGCTTCCCTGCACATCCTCCCCCGGTGGCAGGGGCCTCCCGTGACCTGGCGAGGCCCGTGGCTGCCCGTGGTGCAAGGCTGAGGATACGTGGGCAGCCCCGGTGGTGAGGCGAGGTGAGGTGAGGCGTGGGGGTTAATGTCTGCCCCCAGCGTGGGGTGAAATCCCTCTCAGCTGCCCGAGGGGAAGGGAGTGTCCCTCGCAGGGTAACAGATGGTCCATGAGCAGCCGCCGGGATGCAAAACCAGTCAGGAGCTCCCTCCTCTTACTCACCTACTCGCCCGTCGCGCTGGGAGGCGGGAGGAGGTTTTGCAATATCTGGGGAAAGGGACGAGCCCCGGGAGCGTGAGAGTGGGAGAGGAACGGTGGGGTTACATAAAGGAGGTGGGCGAGAAGGGGAACAGGACAGTCACGCACCCAGGCTAATCCGGAGGCAAGGGGATGGCGGAAGGGGTGTTGGGAGAGGAAACGAAGCGCTCACCCAAGTGTGGCTGGCCGGCTGGGGAGCGGAGGGAAGGAGCACAGCCTTACACTGCATTTGGTGTGGGTGCATGCTTCGATGTGGGTGCGTGAAAGGGCTGGACAAAAGACAGAAGCACCATCGCCGCGCATACAGGGCGGCAAGAGGGAAGACCTCCTTTCTAGGAGGTTTGCGGTTCCCCCTCCCGTTCCCCACACGCTGCTGGGGAAACCTGCGCTTGTCCTGCTTGCTAGGAGACAGCACACAGCTTGGTGGCTGCGGGTGTGTGAGGCTTGCTAAATGGAGGCTCCTGCTGCCCTGCTGGTTGCTGCTGTGCTCTGGGAGGGAGGAGGAGATGGAGGAGGAGGAGGGAGGGATGTGAAAGTGGGTCAGGAATGTAACTAGACTCTGCCCCCCTTGTTGCAGGCACAGGCGGCGCTGCCTTAGCGATGGAAAGCAGGCATTTCACTGTTGATGTTCCCCAGTCGTACCGGCTGACGGTTACTAGGGAATCCTGAAGGATGTGTTTCCCTGTGACCCTTTGAGAAGAAAAACTTAGTTGCCGCAGTAACCAAGTTTGGCTTGGATGCAATGATGCAGTAAATATCATAGGTGAGCCTTGCTAATGGAGGAGGAGGAAGCTGAAACTGTATAGGCTGGAAGACTCTTGCAGTCGGGTCAGGAAACGTTTAAAAAACGTCCCAACAAACTGTATTACTTAAGTACATGACTTTTACATTTCCTGATGCAATAAAACTCTCAGAATTTATCCCCTATGTATTGTAAACTACTAAGAAAACAGAGATAGAAATAAACTGCCTTACTGATGTAGCATGAGGTGCAGAGCTCACCCACAACTCTGCAGTAGCCCTGTGCAGCCCTTTTGTATGCAAGTAATTTTTGTTTGATGGTCTGAATTTTTGAAAGTTAAGGGGTGTGAAAGAAAGTGAACGCTGACTCAAAACCTTAAGTTTGCATCCATCTTTTTTTCAGCACTGTTGCTTTAGATTAACAATTTTCAATATTGTTACTTAGATTAAAAGAGAGAACTCATCAATCCTGCTCCTATAGGAAATCCCCAAACTAAATACTTTCAAAGTGGAAAACAAACTAAAAGAACAAGCAAAAAATATTCAGCTTGAGGTCCAGTCGTGCATCATTTCTCCCTATTCCCTCCAGTTCTTATCATCTGATTTCCAACTCGCTCTTATAGAGAAATAGACCTTTATTCACAGGGGTGGGGAATCGCTTTTCAGAGTTAGAATGAAGAACTGAAAAAAACCACAGAAGACCGATACTGTGATACATCAGTGTCTTCTTTAGTTTTCTTCCAGAGTTTTTCTAAAGCACTGATATACTGAAGAAAAAATGGATTGCTGTACATGGGACAAATTCTGCTCCCAGCCTGAGGACCAACAGAGGAGAACTGAGCTGTCAGGCTCACAGATGCATCAGGAGTGAGGGGACACACTGAGTGTGTCAGTGCAGGCCACGCAGCAGATAGGTATGCATCCAGTCGATGGATGAGGGTATGCATGTACATTTCATTAAGGGAACAAAAGTCACTGGAGCAAACTGTGCAGCTATTCCTTTTACTCCTTTGAATTATTTGTCAAGGAGATATTGCTATAAATAAACATCCCTTTAGCTTCTTTCATCTCTGAAAGCTACTCAGTGTTTAAAAGCATCCATGCCCTTTAATTCAAGGACATTCAAGGATGCACAATGAATGTTACTGTTTCTACTTTTTATGTGAGATAATTTGTCAAATTGATTTCCTAAATCATTTGCTACTAAAAGCTGAATTTAATAATAAAAGTTACATGGATGTAAGCAAATTGTGCTGAAAGATAACTAATCTATTATATCATCACTCTTGTTTTAAGAAAAAAGCAGAAGCCAATCATGGTTTAAGAGCTGTGGGCCACAAAGCTTTTCTTAAAAAGAACTCAGCAGAGGGCCTGGGTGATAACCTCATAGATGAATGTAGCCCATTGCCTCCAGTCATGGAAAATATTTAGGCAGTCTTTATCCACAGTTTTAAGATCAATAATTGCTTAGGTATGTCACACTTAATTTTTGTGGAACAACATTACTTGGTTTTGTTGACTGTCCTGGCAATGCAGAACATTCAGTGGACGCAGTCTTTCATGCCATCTGCTTGCACAGGCCTCTGCCACCATGCAGTCTTACAGATCTGGGCAGGAGGATCCCACAAGTCTCTCTCATTATCAGCTGGAAATGCCACATTAGAAATGCCACATTCCTCTTCCGGGACTGCCACAGAAAGTCTTGATGGTCCCACCTATTATCAGCATATTTCCATGTGTGTTGAGGCAACCCAGTGAGCTGGGAAAACTAAATATTATGGAGAAGAAGCACTTGTGTTCGCAACCATTCCTTCACTTCCTACTGGCAGGGAGGGTCTGATTTCATTGTTAGGCTGGGCCCTTTTTATGCCCCTCTGGACAAGCAAAGGGCATGTTAAGCCTTCTAGAAACAGTCACGAGAAAGTCCTCCTGCGCTCAGTGTAGGAGCATGGTGTTTCCTATCTATTCCCCCCACCCCTTTCTGGAGGGATGATGTGAGGAAGGAGGTGTGGCCAGAAAGTTGCTGCTTTCTAGTTATTCTTGGCTCTGGCAAAGGCCTTTCAATTCAAGGGTAAATGGCAGGGACCTTGACACCGCTCTAAATCTGTACTGATGTCTTAGAGATCCCCAGAAGGACCAGATAATATGACAAGGCACAAAGTACAGCTCAGGTATAATAGACCTACAACCTGTGGCTGCTTTGAACAGGAGTTGATTGTGCCATCCCAGACTAGTCCTTTACTGCCAAGCTTTGGGCATGGGCCTAGTCTGCAGTGAGAGGCTAGTTAATGCAAAAGTATGGAAAAGGAAACATGGAAAAGTTCCAGGTCTGATACCTGAGTCCATTTGCAAAAGTATTTTTGCTTTGTTTTTGCTTTAACTTGTACACTGGAAAATTAGGAGGAAAAAAAACCTATTTAAATAGGGTTTTTCTAGCTGTGTTCAGTCAAGTCCCCTGGTTATTAGAGAGAAAAAAGATGTATAAAGTTTTACCAAATCATGTTAGATGGCTAGTGTGCATGGTTTAGTAAAATACTTCTTTTCTGAGTAATTTGGGGATGTTTTGGCTTTTAAAACCATCATTTCCAACATAGATAATAATAATTTACAAGAAGTTATTAGCTCATCTTGTTTCCACCTTGCAGGGGAACTATTTTGCATCCTACTAAAGTGGCCGAGTAGCTTCAGGGAGAGGATAGATTGGGCGCTAGTAAGATAGATTTAAAGATTTAGCCACATGCTATTTTGGAGATTTATTTCCTTAGTTAATATCTTGTTCTTAGCAGGCTGAATTGCAGAATCTTCTCCGTAAACAGGATGAAACAATAGCAGCAAAGGTATGATGCCATACCACGCTGAATAGGGACCTCAAAGCAATTTACCATTTTAACGATGGCATTGTTAAGCAAAGCAGTCTCAAGATTAAATCGTTTACTTCATGGAGAAAAAACATGCTATTTATTGAGTGTTTTACCTTTAGCAACCAAAATACAGTAGCGTCTCGCTTTCTTTTGAAACTTGTGCATGTAGTTTCAAAGCTGTTTGCAGCTGGAGACTGTCAGCCACTCACTGTACTTACAAAACAGGTTTAAAAGCAGACACGGTTAACAGGATGTGACATAGACTGTCTTCAGCACAGTATGTGACACATCCCTGTACTTTTCTAATAACGTTGAAAGAGGCTGCTTAAGCTTAGAATGCAACAGGTCTCCTTAAAGTTTGAATTCAACAAGAAAGCCTTAAGAAAGGTATATTCCACATGTATCTTATTGAGAATTATTTCAGTGAACTTTTGCTTATCAGTACTGAAAAGATGTGTTAAAACCAGTCTGACAACTTTTTTCGTAACGCCATGTGCTGGAGGGCCTTGAGAAAACACTTTTGAAACAATATCAGAGCTGAACTACTGAAATGCTTTGAACAAGAAGAATGTTCATTAAACACATTTCCCTGGTTTTTGTAGTGTCCCAAACAACAAAAGTCAGGTATTTCATGATTTATAGCCCCTTTTCCAGTGAGATGCTTCAGAAGGAGCTCGAAAGATTTGCATCTTGCAAGTAAGAACATGGTGGACTTAAAATGCTTAACTTACCCTATTTTTTAAAAATTTTAGCTGTGAATTTACTGGGTCCTGTTTCAAAACGTGCATATAAAAGTCTTAATTACCCAGCCAGCTCTCCTTACCTTAATTCACTGTAATTCAGCTGACACCCACGGGAGAGGCTAGGCAGTGACTGGACCATGGGAGATGCTGGGGGTTTTGTACTTCATTGGAAACAGTCACTGTGGTATAATCCTGCGAGTTCCCATTAAGTAGAACTGCTTGGAGTGAAATTAGGTTTCATTGCCCAAGGCTGTACTCTTTTCTCTCCTGCAAAAGGGCTGTGCTTCAGGTCACAGGGCTGTGCATGAGTCCTCCCACCCAAGCCCAGGGCACAGTCAGAGTGCCTGACAGATCAGCTCCTCTGCAGCCACCTGGCAGTGCTTGCTCTGCGCTGGAGCTCTGAGGAGGAAAGACATGGGGATACGGACTTCGCAAAGCACACTAGCTTCCTATTTGGTTCCCCCTTTCCAAACGCAGATTTCTCAGTACTTCTCAGCACCCCTTTTTTTGATGCGTAACAAAGTGTTTCAGGTCACAATGGGTTATTCAGCACTTCTAAAAAACCTAGTCTCATTGTATACAGCTTGCTCTGAAAAATCAGAACTGAGTGGCACAAAAACGTAAAATAGGATTTAGAAGAAATCAGAAATGTCATTTTTCAGAATAAATGCTTCCTAACAGAAAAGACGATGCAAACAAGTAGTAGCATCATGTTAGAGTGAGGGGAACTGGGCTTGAAGCATACCAGCTCAGACTAAAAAAGAAATTTTGGTAAAGGGGAAGAGCCTTCCACTACAGCTGGTCAGCAGCGTAAGAATTTAAGAAAAATCAGGATAGTGAGAGAAATGTACATATTGTGTTATAAAAATGTAGGGCCCAACTCTAGAAATGTACATGAGTCACTGGGGATGCTACCCAGCAGGAAATGGTAAAGGAAGACTCTTCTTTACATTTAGGGCTGTTTTGAAGAGTTGCTGTTGATGCTGCTTCCTCCTAGGCATTCCCAGGAGCTGTGTCTGTGTCTGCTTTGGTAAGTAGAGAATAGATGGTGGATCCTGGTATTGGCAGGACCATTTACACATCCGTCTTGGTATTTTCTTTGAAGTCTTGGGTAATAGCAAACAAAAGTCTCTGTAGAGATGACTTTTGCAACACAGGAAACACCTGTACACCCTCCTCAAATTATTTCTCTGGGTGACAAACACACACCAGCTCTGCTGTGTCACAGGGCATTTTCACCCTAAAAGTTAGGATTAGGAGTGACCTCACAAAAAAGCACTGGACAAGGCAAAATCCTTCCCCTAAACCTTCCCTCCTCTTGCCTCCTACTCTGTGTTCTGACTCTGCTTTTTTCCTCTGTATTCTTCAACCCACAGCTTGCCTTCATAAAAGCATCGATCCATCATTCCCTATATTTATTTCTGTGTCGGTTCCTGAGTGGCCAAGGACCAGCAGATTCTTTTTTATTACCAGTGTGCGTAGAGCAGAGGTCCAGCTACAGGCTGGTTTGCATTCAAAAGCTGTAAAAGTAGAACTGTATCAGTCAGTGATGTGATTTCTACAATTTCTAAAACTTTTTCTTTAAACATGGTTACGCAGCTGACACCTCTCTTCCTCGTTTAATGAGAGCCTGTTCTATTTCATGTACTGAAGTGCGCACTGTTGATATAAGCAGGCCTGGAGCTAGGAGAGGGGGCTCCTGTTCCTGGCCTTTCTACATCTTGCTGATTAGTTCCCCTCTCACTGCTTCAGTTCCTTCAGCAGTGCAATGGGGCTCACAAAACTGTCCTTTTTATTTTAAAGTGATTTAAGATTCTTGGTGAAGAACATGACATGAAATTAGACAGCAATAGCTGTTGCAGAAGTATTATATACCCCTGTCACTACATGGGAGTTCTCCAACATCGTATTAGTACACTCAAAGCAGCAAAACTTTTTTCCAGGTTAGCATCTTCTACTCTTCGGCCTGGCTAGGGTAGAATAGCATCTTAGATAAGAAAATGTTTGTGCAGTGTGATATCATTACTGTGGTCTTCTTAAGATCTTGTCAGGATCCTGGCAGAAGTTATTTGCAATAAGGGGGAAAAAAAAAAAAGGCAATTTCTCTTTTAACCGGTTATTAACCTTGAGACAGTCTATACTTAAAGGAGGTACTAAATGTACGCACAGTTGATACTTCCTTAAGTACGAAATCAGGATGGTTTCTAATCATTTAAGTGTTGGTATTTTATTACTAAGTGCTACTGTATATCTCTTAATATTTTACAGAAAACTGATAGTAGGTGAATTACACAGTTCTGGAATTCCTTACAGTTGGGTATATCAGCATTTCTGTAACTTCATCTTTTCTCAGAGCAGGCCTCAGAAACTAGTTTTGAAGGATGTAGCAAACATTGGAAAATTCAGGAACAGTTTTATAAGCATTTAGACCTGTCAGTTACACTGCCTTATTTTCTTGCTGATGAATATGCCCAGCATGACATTGAGTTTGTTTTATGAGAAACTCAAAGTAACTCGGAATGACAATTCTTCCAATTTAAAAAAAATAATAATTAATTGCACTGAATCATGTATACAGCTTTGATAGCAGAGGCACTGTTCCTTAATCTGGTATCTCAATTTACTAATGGATAGTTTTAATTTTGTTTTTAAAGTAACTGAAATATACATGCAGATTTAGGGTTAGGTTGGTTCTGGAGAGGGGCGGAAAGTAATTGCATTGCATCTTCACCCTCCTCCGACTCATCCCCTAAAATAAAAAATTCTCCACCAAAGCGACAGGCTATATAAGCTGCGTAATAGTTGTATATGTTGAACATTTTAGTAATCTGAAGCTGAGCCTTTTCATCCTTACACCATTTTGTCCCCATGTCCTGTAACAGCCTTGCACTGGGTCAGACACCCATTTTCCAAAGAATGCCCCAGAAAGCACTGTGTGGGTGATATTATAATTCTGTATATTCCTACAATGGAGCAGTGTGTCTGCATAATGGGATCAGAAATTTTGCTTTGGAGAGTTAATGGGAATGCCAAATGATAAATAAAATGCTGAAATGAAAAATAGGCCCTGAAGAATGGAAAGCATTGTGATAAGACAACATCTATCTTTCTAACTGTGGGCCCTCTGAAGTCTGCAGAAAGGGTTTATGGATGAGATATGACCAGCAGAGAGCATGCAGGATCATTGCTAAGAGCAGATCACCAGAATTCTGTAGAGTCACAAACCACACAGCTATTTAATGTTCGAGTTAATAATTCATAGAACCTTGTGATATTCAGAAGCATTTGGCAAACATCTTCTAATATTAGTGGATTGTTTAAAGATGTTTGCAGGTCACATTTACAAGTGGATGTCTGTTATCTGGCATTTTTTATATGCAATATTTTTAACAGCTCTTTTTGCTGTTATCTGCACACTACCTCCCTCCCACTGTACCAGGAAACTGTATTCCATTCATGGATAGCTGACTCCATCCTCTTATTTTTCATGCATAAAGTCTATAGCAGAATATCTCTTTAGGAGATTGTTTTGTTATCCTGTTTCCAAATCCTTATTATGGGTGCCTGATAATCAAAGAAAACCATAGTAATCATAGACATTTTCAAATTATCTATATAAACAGCTCTTAACTTATGTCACTCTTCTTTAAAGTTCAACCTATTTCTTCATTTTATTATTTGTATTCCTGAAAGCCTTTTCTTTTGTGTTCATAGCAACCTTCCTATCTCCCTTTAATCACAGTGGCCTTCACCACTTTTCCCAACTGCTTAGAATTCATTGGGAAGAATTTAACTTGTTTTCTTAGCAATAGTTTTTCAAGTGTTTCAACATGCTGCAGCATATTTTACAAACTGTAGAGGATTCTAAATGAATATTTCTTACTGAGTTTCACTTTTAAACTAACTTCCTGGTATTATTCAGACAACAGATTATTGGTAAGTAGATTTGCTCTGAATTTTTCCTCAAATTTCTGAAATGCAATTTTACTTTTACATCCCAAATTTTTCACTTAAATGTTTGAGTGCTGATTAAGCCCTTCTTGGGAGAGTTTATTGAGTCAAAGGTGTCATTCAATATCCCAGTAGTTTGGGCAGTTACTTGAGATGCAGAAAAGTGTTTCCATTCATTTTCATCCCATTTTCATCAGAGATCACACAACTAGTTATATGCATTATGTTATTAATTTTTAAAATGGAATGACGACATGTAGTTCGGCACCTAATTCATACTCACGTGCTTAAGTTTCATGGTTGCTCAGCAGCCACAGAAGCAATGAATGTGCTCAACATCTCTGAAAATCAGCCTATGTAGGTGCCTAGAAAATACAGAATCAAGTATCTAAGTACACGCATTGTAAGTGGAAAAAAATAACCTGCCTTTTTGTTTTTAGTTTATTGAATATGGATGAAGTATTGGTTCCTAGCAGAAGCAAAGCATATGACTTAACGGATCTCTTGCCCATTCAGATGTGGTAAATCTGATATGTACATTTATGATGTCTGGCAAATGTCATGATTTTTCTATTTAAAAACTAAAATGTAGTTACTAATTCTATAGTCATTTTCAACATATTTGTTTCATTTTCTAAATTCTCAAAAGGTAGTGTTATGTTCTGTAAAATTTGGGGAGAAACAGCTGGCAGTGTGAATTGTGACATCATGTATTTTACTGATCCTGAAAGCTTAGTTTAGGCCCTCATAATTACATGAAGTTCCCTCTTCTCACATAGTCCTGGGATAATTGGATGGTATGGCAGTCCAAAGCCTTTGGGATGCTAAAATAATCATGCATTAACCCTATAAACATACTTTTGCTTTGATGTTACCGCCACTAGCTGCTAGCTGAATAATTACAGTTCCCTTGTGATCAACTTTTGTATGATAAGAGTGATAACAATGATAAAGAGGATGAAAAAAGTTGCAAGACACTTGACATGTTTTTAGTTCATACGAAGAAAGGACATCAATTTATAGAAATTCATGTGGAGCATGGCATGCAATTAAAGCTTTTGGTCCCCATTTGATTACTGCAGGCAAACAGGGCTTGCACTCAGTGCTGGGGAGCAGCCACAGGAACTGGTTGTGGCTCTCTGGCTGAGATAAGTTTATGCTGTTCCCTTTGGCAAATCATTGTCTTTTAAATTCCTCAACGCTTTGTTCAAAGTACAGCTGTGTTTCAATAAGAACTTATTTCTGTATAATTCCAGTTCAGTGGTTTTTATTACATATGCTGCTAACATTTTCACACGAGTACTCCAGCTGTACAGCAGTTCTTTGCAGTCAGCACTAGCCCAAAATCATGCCAGGAACTGTCTCTATTAGTTTCTGTGTTACCAAACTTTTGTATACTGAACTATTATACACCACTCTCATCTTACTTTCTCTTCATTCAACTGTTGTCCCAGTTCTCCAAAACTCTCCATTTTTATGGTTAGCCCCAATTTGCTGCCACAAGATTTTGCTGCAGTTCCTATTTACGCACAGTATTATCCAAGTACCAAGTTTTACAACAGCTGTCAGTTTCCAGATACGAAATCTGAGCCCTCTCATTCTTTTCCAGTGTGGTTGGGTAATGTGGTGTTCATCATAGGACAGGACTATTGATACCAGCTCTACTGAATCATCGCATGCAAGTAGGCACAGGGAATATTTCCTCTCTTTTGCTGTGTCAGTAACCTGGAGTCCAGACCAGAAACATCATCTGCGGATCTGTCTTTAAGATTATCCCAAGAAAAGTGTGCGGACTGTGGTGAATCGTGTCCATTGGCTGGTGGATCAGGGATTTAACAGCTAACACAAAAACATCAGGCAGGATTTTTACTGATTAAGTCTGTGCCCAGAGAATGACAGACTAGATCATCTGAGGTGAATCACCCCCCTTATGGCAGAAACCACAGTTCAGAATTTCATGTCACTTAGGAGACTATTCGCTACTCAGTTCTTTGTTGCATATAGCTATAACCATAGCAAAGCTCCCATAAATACCAGGCAAAATTAACAGGAAACAAAAGCAAGCTTACTTTCAGTCAAAGAGACCTTTCATGCAACTTTCTAGCCTTATTTAGCGTGTGTGTGTGTACGGGGATAAGTAATTGTGGAGGACATTGGTGTCCTTCAACAGATGGTATTTTTACACGTGGACCACTGCTCAGAAGGCTCTAAGGTGAATTAACCACATTCATTTTTATGTGTATTTAAATAAGGCTTTGTATCCAAATCTCTAGAGGTAGAAAGCCAGTGCTCCAATCCACTGTGCTACTAGGCACCTTAGCAGTGTTCTCCTCAGCCCTTCTCTTGGATTGCCTTCTGTATAATTCCTATTCTGGTGACATTAGGCTCCACCCTCAGGCCTTTTCTTGTTTGCTGGTTTCTTTGCATTTGACTATTTTTAAAATAATTTTGCTGAACTACTCAGGCTGCTCATTTGCACTCTAAGAATTACCTTCAGCCACTTCAGAGAGGGAAAGGACATAGAGTAAAACAGACAGCTTAATGAAACAAACTCAGAAGGTCTATGTGAAGTGAGTACATAAGATTGTTCAGAAAATTATTAGAGAAAATCTTATTTACAGTTGCCATTTTATCAAAAGTAATAGCTGAGAAGATTATTCCACCGGTGAGTTTAGGGAGGCACAGCAATCTATTATCAGTTCACAAGAGGTTGCAGGAAAAATATTGCATGACTGTTAGGATTTCAGGATATTTTCATAGACATTAATCCCAAACAATGTAGTCCTTTGCTGTAAGCACATGGGCCACTGATTGTAAGCTGAAAATTTGGAGTTTAAATGTTTTCTGCCCTTTCTAGTTACTCGCAGTTCTTTTGAGGAAGAGGCTGATGTCTGTGCCCTGTTCCTAGAAAACATTTGTTTCAAGAGTCGAGATTTCCATTCAGTGAATCATTTCAGGTAACAGCTCTCTTACTCTCATTTTAATAATAGTGGTTTGGGGTTTTTTTCCTTTTCAAGTTTCATTTTAGATAGAGCACAGTCCCATCTGACCACCAAAGTAATTGAAAAGGAAAAAAAATATGTTCAGTAGCACATCTACCCTGTCTACCAGATCTTTCCTCTCTAGATGCTCATTAAGAGAGTTTTCACCTTCTTGGTATTGCACAGGAGGAAATAAGATTATGGAACACGTTACCTATTATACAAGCTGAAGACAGGAATGCAGAAAAATGTATTGAGAATACTTTCTTCTCAAGAATCCTTTATTTAAAAATTAAGATAAGTGAATGTTGAATGATAAATGAAGGTACAAGTGTCAATATTAGGACTTAAATGCTCTTTTATTTGTTTTATCGACTTTTTCCTAATATTCAGACACTTTGCAAGTATTGAGTTTTCTTTTTGTACAAGCAAGTATTTTCTTATATGAAAGCTCCAGAAATGATCTAAAACACATCCCTATCTTACACCCCTCCGGTCCACAAAGCTATCTTTTTCTGCCAGGAGAAACCTTCTGCTGACAGTTTTTGCTGTTGTTGTGGAAGTCATTTTATTATGTCAGTAGAAGAATTCCTTTTACCTGTCTTAATCATGTCTCTGTTATGGACAATCTGCTGTAGTTACACCCCTGTACGCTGCAGCAGAGGTGTATATCTACCCCCGATACAATTTACATCAGCAAAACTGTTCTTTTGCCAGCGTGGCTTATCTTATCATTGTCTGAATGACACAAGCTGCACTGGTGAAAGTATAGTTCTGACTGCATAACTGTGAACATTTGCTGCTTTTGGTAGCATAGCTCGGTTTTAACCTCAGTTGCAAATCATATCCCTTTGTACATCTGACTAGTGTAAGTAGGCCTGCATAACTTTATGGCACAGACCTGTCCCTAGGCAATTTTGCCTCTGGTTTAAGGAGGCACGAAGCACAATTTAAGTAGGTACAAAAGCACAAGCGGCTCTTTTCATGCTCATTTACCTGAGCCCTACCATTTTCTTCTGCTTCCCCCTTGATTCTTTGTCTACCGCATCCACTGGCCATTTTTCCCTGGTAGTTCGGTTTCTCTCTTCTCTTCCCCAAATCCTGTCACTGCAGCCTCCCCCCAAGTTACATTAATCTCTGCCCTTGAAAGTTGTCCTGCTTTTTCCTTCCCTGCAGGGTAACTGCTCCCTTGCATACTTTCTTCATGACTGCTGCCTCACTTCCTATTTCTTCACTTCTCTGCTACTTGCCGGCCCTCTCCGCTTATTTTCTGCTGCTTTGTGGGTGCATCTCAAAGCACTGTCTACTGTATTTTCCCTGGGCTGGTTGGGGTTTCCTTCTTTCCCACCCCCTTTTCTACTTGCACTCTTTGAGCTATAATTAGCTGTGGCATGAAGTTAAGAAAATAAAAATGTAGGCTGGAAAAATCAAGAGAAACGTCCTAGCAGCAAAATCTGCAAGAGTAGGGACCACACTCCCAACAGAACCTGTTGAATCCCCCATAACTGAGGATATTTAAAACTAAACAAAGACAGTACTGAAAAGTATATTGCATAGAGCAATACTGTGGCAGCCTCGGGGAATGAAGAGCAGGTATTTTCCATCTATAGCCTATAATGCCAAAAGATAGTAAGTAATGCTTTAGCTGGATATCGCTGCCTTCCTTTAGCTGCTGATGTCTCTCCACTGGTGCTACAGCAGCCCTTTGAACGACTGAACACGAAGAAGTCGCTGTTAGCGTGAGCACTTATTTTGTTTGTGAGAGGTTTCAGAATCAGCTCTCCCTAGCAAATGAGACATGGGGAAACACACAGCTGGCTTACTACTTGCCTTCAGGAGGGAAAATAATCACATTTAAACTAACAATCAATTAGGTGTGAGAGGCTGGGTGGTCAATAAGAATGAAACAGGTCACATTCAGTACCGAGTCACAAGCTGGGCATTAAACACTAACTTCTTTTTGCACACTTGTGTTTTTTGCATTACCTGGCAACAAAAGCTTCTGGACAACAATGCAGAGTTTTAAAAGAAGTGAAAGTATTGCAGTGGATGGTTTTGCTTACTGTTGTTCTTTTTCCCACTCCATCTCTACACAGACACGCTTGCACATGGGCTATGGCTATACAACCTGTTTCTGAGGCTGAACGATAGTGATCACAGAACTGTTTGAGAATGTAAATGTGAAACGTCGGCTTAATAGTTTTTTCACGCTACATTTTTAAACAGTCTGAGGAATAAGTAGGCTGTGCTGTTCCAAAATTTGCGAAGTAATCAAGTGTGCAGGGGGGATCTTACTTAGTTTTATTCATTTAAAATGTACTGGTTTTTTAAATCCTCCTCTTTTAAGAGTTTTGGTTACTAAAATTGTAATAACACTCTTTTGTGTCCCTTTTCTTTGTTTTGGTTACAAGGCTGAAAGACATGTCAGTTGCTGACATATCACTTTAGCCACTCTCTACAGTTACATTGTATATAGGATGTGGCATATACAATCCTATATACCTGAAAGAATAGGTTTCAGTTGTTGATCTTCCCCCAAAAGGATTTAGAAACATTGGTCATTGCTAAAATAGTTTAGGGGAATAGTTTATGCTACTTTTTACACCCTGAAAATGAGGGCTGGGGAAGGGACTAGTTCATCAAGCTGGTCCAGTCCCAGCAGCAGGGCTGCTTGCATTGCATCCATCTGCCGGAGACTCCCACAGTGAAAGGAGAGAAGGAGATGGGGCCAGCAATTATTGCAGCCAGAGACTTCAAGCAGTCCTGCAATATGCCCTACAGGCTGTGATCAATAGGGGAAAAAAGTAGTGTGGGTTTCAGAAATACTGTCTTTGTATTTCCAGATGAGTCCTTAGACAAGAGGTAGTCTTAGCCGGCTAGGTGAGTCAGCTCAAGGTCTGTTTTGCGCTGTTGAAACGGCTCAGAGCAAACAGGGAGCAAATTCTTAGCACTCGATCTTTTATTTTTGCTGTGTGTTATCACTAAAATACTGTTTGCTGAGAACAGGTCATAAAGCAGAGTGGATGGCTTGGTACCTGAAGAACTACACTGGGATTTTGGGGGGAAGATGTATTTTATTTCCAGCTTTGGCACTGCTAGCCTGATGAGATGTGAGGGAAATTGCTTAAGCATGCTGTGTTACCTCAACTTTTCTTTCACTCACTAAAGGCTAATGTTAAGATAAGTTTGGACTGAAGCTTCGGCCTTGACTTTCTGATCATGCAAAGCTGCCCTTGGAGATAATGGGTGGGGTTGCTGCAGGAGCAAGTTCCACCACTCTGCTCCCTTGCTCCCCAGCTGCTCGATTTCCAGAGGCCGAGGCAGCTGAGCATGGTTGTGCATCACATTTACCCACACGGGGAAAACGGGAATGCTGTGTGATGCTGTGTCATCCAACAAATGCTCTGAGAGAGTTTGCGGCTGGTCTTACGTGATGTGTTTTTGTGCGTGGTTTTCCACTGCACGAATGCATCAAGTTTAGTTTTCCAAGCATTTTTTAGGAAATAGATTTAATTGAACTTTCCCCCTTTTATTCTGTATAATTACCCTGCCCGTATGGTGGTCACACTTGTCAGTTCTGTGTTTGTTCTTAAGGAGTTTTTGATCCAAGAAACCTGTGTCTCAGTTGAAGGAAAAAAAACCTCCAAAGCAAAACAAAACCCCAGCCCATGAGAAGACCCAGCAGTGGTATGTTTGTTCATTTAAAGAAATACCTGGTTGAAACGTAAAGGAAATTCGAGCATTTCTTTTGGTCTTAGGTTTTAGAAGGACTTATTTCTCAAAGCCCTTGGGGCTGTATTCTCTGATCCTCCAAGCAGGCTTTTCCCTATGTTAGTACGTCAGCTGAGTTCTGCCTCTTGGCACGAGCGAGGGCATCAGGAATAGGATGGCGGTGAGAGAAGTCCGGATGCTGCACAGGCATAAGCTGAGGCAGCAGACGGGACCTCCAATGCCTCCGACATCCTCTGTGGCTGGGCAGCCACGCGTCAGGGCAAGGGAGCTGGCTCCTGGCAGCTGCCCTCACCCAGCCCTCAAATGCAGTCCTGAGGCGTTAGAAAGTCAGGGCCCAATGCTGCCTCTTAAAGCGTGTAAAATACTCCTTACCCAAGAGAGCTGCCCCAAACTGAGTTACTTTTGGCTGAAAGGGATGTGTAAACATTGCAAGAAATTAAAGTAACTTCTAAATACCAGTATCTAAAGCAGAGAACACTGATAATGTCTAATAAGAATAAAAACAAAGATTTGTTCGCTAACCTTTACCTCCTCTTTTAATGCCAATGTCTGCTTTAGTCTCTGTGCTTTAAGACAATGTTGTATCCTCAAGTTGCGGCCTTCATATGAGCTACACATCCTGTTTTTCTTCTCTCCTTGAACACCTTTAATCAGCATCTCTGATATTTGAATTGTAGGTGGGGGCAGAGTTGTCCTTTTCTTGGGATGTCGCCAACATGGCTATGTCACCCAGTGGTCTTAATGAAATTGGTAATACACAAAATACCTTCACAAAACTATTGGTTTTATTTGTATTATTGTTCACTGCATTTAACATCACTGTGTAGGACCAGAGAGGTGTGTGAGGGTTATATAGAAGTCAGAGAAAGTCTTCTTGCCCCTTAGCAGGTTTACCATCACTGCTGAGTATTGATGTCACGATATCCAGAAAGTATACAAACCATGTGCAGTCGTAGGAAAACAAAGACTAAATACTTCAACTGTCATAAATAGAGCGATGAGAGGAGATGGGATAAAACACAGCAATGCAGATGGTAGAAAATGCAGAGTGAAAGGGATAGCTGTATCATATAAGCAATGTAATAATGTTTTGGGAGAGTCATTTTATTCATAACAGTGGTTTTTATTAGACAAAAAATATTTCTACTTTCTCTTTCACTGGAATTAAAAAAAATGAAACCATTTGCTCAAAATTTCACATTCAGTCTTAGACCACAGTGGGTTTTGACCTCTCTGATGTGTTATAAAAGTTCAAATGATGGAAAGTTTGGAAACAGAGTTATTTTAATTTCTCTTGCCCTGCAATAGCCCAGAATTAAAATTCATTCTGAAACTGTTAAAGACATACCACTTTTTATTATTTCACAAACCTCGGTAGTTAATTTTTTTTGTTGTAACTTGTTTTTTTACAGCATTCACGTAACATAGTATGTGCTGATTCACCCTTCATTACATTTCTCTGTAAGAATAGGGATGTTTAAAACATAAAAATATAAAAGTGATTAAAAAAATCTATATATTTTCTCCAAGCATTAAAATCCTGACTTTTTTCCAGTGCAACCTTTACAATACCTACATAACTGCACGTCCATGTTTCTAGAGCAGATTTCAGACGCTGAATTGAACACCACTTGTTTTTGTGTTATGTCTACCCGCTTGCTAAACTTCCCGTGAGGAAGGCTGCTTAAGCACCTCTGAAGTTAGAAAGTACAGTGATGGTGGATGGGAATCTTCATGCGCAGAGGTGGTCCAAAATGCGTCTAAGACTGTTCTAGAGAGATCAGCCACAGGTCAATGAGACACGCGTTGCCAGCCTCCAAAGATGATCATCCATACAGGAATTTGTGCCAGTTTCAATTACAGCAATTTATGTAAATGTCTGCGCAAACAAGGCCTTAGGTTGTAAACTTGTAGGCCTAATCTCCGCAGATTGTGTGTGCGCGCCATGCAGGCTAAAATCATGGCAGTCTTCCAATGTGAACAACGTGTTTTAAGGGCTGAGCTTGAGATGGACAACTGTTCAGGTTTTTGTTTAATTGGGTGCCTGACCGCAAGAGATACTGAAGTAAAGATGTAAGCTGGCTATAAAGCCACTGAATTTACCAACCGTTCTGCCACTGCAGGTTGGCAGGTATACTGGGGACAGAGATGAAAAGGTTAAAGACACTTTACAATTAATTTATTTTTAATGACTTCCCGTGATTGTTTTTTGGTAAAATAAGCGCCTTGTAGCAGAAGAATCAGAATGCACTTTCTAATGTTTGCTGCTATATTGTGGGGTAAACTATTATATAGCTGTTCTGTCAGTCAGCAACTCCACTTTAACAGAGCTTAATTTATTTTTAAGCGAAATTCATACACAAGGCTCACGTGTAATACTGCACAAAGTTTGGCTGACAAAAATTGAGCCTGCAGAAACCATCACAACAAATGCACGTAAGTTAAAGCTGCAGTTTTGTGTTCTGAATACACGTGTGTCCCTTTTGGTTTTGCAATTTTGGCATTTCCAGGTTCCAGATCACCAGACCTGCAGGTGTTTTACTTGGAGTCCGGAAGGGAAGAGAGTTATTCCTGACATGAAGCACAGCTCATGTCTTTGAGACAGGTCCTGTGTATTCCTGACCTGTATGCCTTTATCCAGTATTTGATAAGAACGGCGCAAAGGAAGTTAATAACGACACCTTACAGGCAAAAGACTGTTTGTGAAAAGAGTTGGTTGAGGGCTTACTGCCACATACCCGGAATTTAGCCTTCCTTTCCAGGCGAATCCCTTTTCAGTCAGGAGATAGGATACCAGGTAAGCTGGTACAAGCCTTTTGCCTACAGGCCAGGACTTGATTTCTTTAAAAAACAGCCTGCGACTTCGGCTTCCATCTCACCAATAACAGCTTTAAAAGGCCTAGTTTTAGTAGCTTTAGAAATAGTGTAAATAATCATTTCCTTAAAGTGTCAACCGGTTCCTCCTGTACCCGTTACGGCACTCCTCGCAAGCAGTTTTGCTTTATTTTTCCTTTTCCATCGAGCTTTCAGGATGGAGTATTTCCAGATATTTTATTTTTATGTCCTGTTGTTATTCGCCACAGGACTCTAAACCGGTGCCGGCTTAAAAGTGAAATCCCCGCGACGCTGAACACCTCTCCATCACTTGTGGAGTCTTCTACATCTTTGAGCTTCCACCGCAGTGAAAGCGAGGGAAAGGACGGTACCTGCAGTGCCATACACAGCGCCCGTGCCGTTTGTAACTACCTCTATTTGCAAACGTCCCAATCTTGCCTTTGATTAGAGACGGCATTTGCACCTCCTGTTCCTACGCTGCCGTTCTGGGTCCTGTTAAATTTCATGTCCTTCAGGTTTCGTCAGCCGGAGGGATGACCGACCCCAGCAAGGGACCCAAACCGCGCAAGGACGAAAGTTTTCCGAGGAAACAAACAAACACAAGCAGAAGCCGACTCCTGCACGGGCAGCAGCGGATTCCTGCCTGCCGCCGCTGTACCTGGTGAGGCGCCGGGCTGGGAGGAGGAGGAGGAGGAGGAGGAGGATGCACAGACATTTCCACGGCCAGCGGAGAGCCCAGATGAATTCCTAAAGCCAGCACCGGCAGCGCGGCACCGCCACCGCCCGCCGCCGGCGGCTCCGGATGCGCTCCAGCCCCGAGCGCCCGCCGCGGCCGGGGACAGCCGCCGCCGGCGGCGGGGGGACACGCACGCCCGCCCGGGAGCGCGGCCGCCGGCCGGCCAGGCCCGGCCCGCCCGGGAGAGCCCCGCGGGCGCGGCCGGCGGGAGGGCGCGGGGCGCCGCGTGGCACCTGGCCGCCCCCCCGCTCCCCCCCCGCCGGCCCGGGGCATTCCGCCGCTGCGCTGCCGGCGGCGGGGCCGGTGCGCGGCGGGCCGGGCGGAGGAGGGGGGAAAGCCGCGCTCGCCCCGCTCCCCGGGCGCCCCTCCCCGCGCCGAGGGCCGACAGAGATGCTATTTGCAACAGGCTGCCGCGGTAGCGCGTCCCCGGGAGAGGAGCCGGAGCGACACGTGATGTGTCTCCTTATCAGGGTGCGCGGGGCAGCGCGGGGGCGGGCAGGGGGCGGGGGCGCCCGCGGAGCGCGGCCGGCGCGGCGGGGTCCCTAACCGTGCCCATCTCTCCCCTCCAGGGAGGCGCGGAGGACGGGAAGTTAGCGCGGAGTTGATGAACTTTGCACATCCACAGAAACGCCATTTTGATTCCTTTTTCCGGAACAAGTTTGCGGCTCCCTCCCGTGCGCGCTCCCCCCGGCGCGCCCCCGCGCCCCCCCGGCGGCCCATCCTCCCGGCATGTCGCGGCGCAAGCAGCCCAGCCCCAGCAAAGTCCGGCGTAAGTACCGCGGGGCTGCCCGGCCGCCGCGCTCCCTCACAAAGGGCAGGAGCGTGCCTTAACTCCGGAGGGATCTCTTTTTTTTTTTTCTTCCTTTCTTTTTCTTAAGGGGGGGGAGAAGGAAAGAGGAGGAAAAATAAACTTCTGGGAGGGGGCAGGCGCGGGGGCGAGGACGTTGCAGCGTGTCGGCTGGTCGTGCGACTTCTTTAAAAAATGAAATGCTTGTTGGGGGGGAGAAAAGTTTCCTTTAAAAAAAAAGAGGAAAAAAAGTTTGGCTGGCAGCGGTGGAGATGATGATGAGTTCGTGCAGCCTCCCTCTTCCCTTCCCCCGCTCCTCCCTCTCCTCTCCTCCCTCCGCGGCTCCTGGGTTTTTTTTTTTCCCTTCCCTGTTGCAGACTTTCTACCAACCAGCGGCACCAGCCGCGGCGTTTTGCCTTCAGGACCTGATGCTCATCCATATTAAACCGTCTGAGCTCAGGAATCCGGCCAGATCATCCCCCCCCTCCTGCTGCAAAGTTTATTTTTAACCAGCCACCGCCACAATTTGGATGGGGCTGCGAGGAAGCAACATCTTCTAGCCCGGCTCGCCCCCGTCTCCCGAGCCCGCAGCCTCTTGCCTTTTAACTTTTCCTTCGGGCTTATTTTCCTGCCGGCGGTGGCGGCGGGTCCCGCGGCGGCCCCTGCCCGCTGTTCCCGGACGGGAGGGCCGCGCCGGAGCTGGGCAGCTGGGATGAAGGCGCCCCTTCTTCGCAGGTAGAGCCGGCTTGCGCCGCGCATCTCTCCGCTGACTTTCCGCCCCCCCACCGCCCCGGCGGGGCCGGCCGGCCGTGCCTGCCCTTCCTCGGCACCCCGGTACCCCTCCCCTCTCCTCTCTCCCCCTCTTCTTTATTTTACTTTATTTTCTCCCCTTTCCTCCTCTTTCTCCACCCCCCCACCCCCCCCGGGAGGGACGTGCGTGTCCTTTCCCCTCCCGGCCTGCGCGGCGGCAGGGGGGAGCCTGGCCCGGGGGGGGTGGTAGGGCCGCTGCCCCCCGCGGGTGTCCCGTCCCCCCCCGCTGTCTTTGTGCGGTGCCAGGGACACATCCCTGCGCGGCGGGGCCAGCGGCGGGCAGGGACGCCCGGGCGGCGTCACCACTACAGGAAGGAGCCGGGCAGCATCCGAGGCGGGGGGGGGGTGGGTGGGGGGGGGGAGAGTCCGGTCCGGGGCCGCCCTCGCCCCCTTCACCCCCCATCTTGGCGGGGAGGGGGGGCGGTGGAGACCCCCCCGCAGCGGCGGTGTTTCGCGTGAAAACAAAGTTTCGGGCCGCGCGGCTGCCGCCCCCCCCGCCGCCGGTGCCCGGTGCGGATGGGAGCCAGCCGCGACTCGTCTCTCAGGCGACTGCGCTCCCCATCGCCGTTGCTACGGGCCGGGACCCCCCCCGGCGACTCCGCGGGGGCCGCCCTGAGGATGCGAGGCAGATCCTCCCGCCCAGTTAATAACGCACGGGGCTGGGGGGCTGCCGCCTCCCCCCCTCCATCCGCCGACGGTGCTGGGGCGCGGGGGGCGCGGGCCGGGCCGGGCGCGGCTGTTGTTGGGCAGAGCAGAGCAGGGCCGGGCCGGGCCGGGCCGGGCCGCGGGGAGCGCGGCGCGCCGAGATGCTGCAACTTTTTTTTTCAGCAGAGGAGGGAGGGCGGTGGATTGAACTTTGTCATGTCGCAGATAAGTTTCCTCTGGCTTCTTCTCCCTGCACTTCTCCCCCGCCTCCCCTCCGCACGCACGCTTGCTTTTTCTTTTTTTTTTCCCCCGCTCTCTTTTTTTTTTATTTTCCCCGTTTCACCTCTCGGCTGCAATATCTTCGCCTGCCCGGCATCCTCGCTGGGTTACACAGGAGGAGAGCGCTTCTCCTGGCTCAGCACATTTCCCTGCGCACCCGCGGAGGCCCGGGCGCCTCCGTGCCCCGCCGCCCTCCCACGGCCGCGCCGGGGTGTCCGGCCCGGAGCTGATGCTCTGGTCCTGCCCGTCGAGGAGCCAGCATCCTGCCCAGGAGCTGCTGAACTGATTTCTGGAGGGAAGAGGGGGGGAAGCGACCATCCAGTTTTAATCCCGACTCCCTCTTTCCCCTGTCTTCTGTTGTAGATAAGATCAAGTGCGGTTAGGTGTTTGAGAAAGTAGTTAGACGTCTAGTTCAGTGTGATTTGGGGGCAGTGGTGTAGGAGAGACAGCAAATGCAGTTGGTGTTTCTTACCGTTCCAACCCCAGACTCCAGCCCTGCGCCTTGGAAGAAAATTTGCTTATTAACACCAGGAGCAGTTGCTAAATAACGCCGTCTTGTCACCCCTGCAGCGCACAGAGGACAGCTGTTACGATGGCTGAAGTTTTTTCGTTGAGGTCTGTCGTTTTGACACAAGCGCTGAGTTTTGTTACCGCAGTTCCTGTTTTCCACAGGGTCAGCGTGCGTGAAAGGGATGCAGTGACTCAGGGTCAGGCCAGCCATATTTGTTTTAGGTTTTAATTTTCTCTTTGAAGACTTAAGGGTATATAGTCTTTTCTTGGTGTGCCTGCATAATGCCGATTAGCCTTAACGGGAGTTGGGTACATCCAGGGAAGAATAGACCCTTTTGTTTGTTAGAAACCCAGAAACAGCATGAATCCATCATCCAATCAATCAGAGTACCAGGGCTCTCCCTCACCTGCCGGCAGGGACACATCCAGCCTCCTCTGTTGCTACTGGGCAGCTGTGCTCGGCCCAGTGCGGCCTCTTTTGCTCCCTCACCTTCCTCCTCCCGGTAGCTGTATTTGGAACTGAATTCGTAGCATGTAGTTGGAAAAACACCGTCCTTTAAGTACAATTGAGTAAACTTTTCTTCTGCTCTAATTTCACAGGCAGCTTCTAGTTGTCAAACTGTTGTTTGTCCATCAGTAGTGACTATTTATGTAGCCACTCTTAGACATTTCTTTTAATAACTAATGACCCTAAAGAATATATATATATATTTTTGGCTTGGTATTAAGACAGAATACAACAGGGTGTTTGCTGGCTGGGTTTTGTTTGTTTGTTTATATGTTTTTTCACCCAGACCTGGGTGTTTGAAACTTTATTTGCTTGCAGATTTCAGTGTAGTGACACATGTTATTCTGACTCAGCTCACCCAGGTTGTGCACCCATTCTTAAGTCTTTATAACATTCACTGACCTTCTGACCGAATGGCTTTTGTTTTTGATTCTGAGGGTCAGGAGATTCTTAACGTTTCAAAACGGGGAAAGACGAATGTCTTCATTATCTGTTAGCAATATCTAGAATCTCCTTTGGTACCAAAGGCAAGTGCAGCATTTCCCAAGGCATACAAACATTGACTTCTGTAGTGCTTTTCTCAATCCTTAAGGATTTTATCACTTTGCCTGTGTTGAAGTCACACTGCAGTCGTAACAGTAGCTTGACTTTAGCCTGTGAAAGTTTCTTCTTAAGCAGAAATAGTTTGGATTGCTCTCAGTTGGATTTCTCATTTAAATAGAAACTGTTCGTGTACTTACATTGTATAGATTAAAAACATATAGATAAATCCCTTTGGTTATATTCATTATCCCTTGTAAAAGTAGGTGGTGCTTAGAAGGTCATAGGATAAGTGTTGCTAAGCAGCTAAACAGAAGGATGCTAAAATTAACCTGAGTGTTTTTGTAAGGGATTCACTTTTTAAGTTGCAATAATTTTTTTATTGACTTAAAATACATTTTTTTTATAATAAAACACCTGAAAAAAATACTTAGATGCATGAATAAAGCTTTCCGGGGGACTGTCGAGTGTTCACGTTATCTACATACAGGCGTAATTCCACCCTCCCCCAGTATGCCTAAATTTTACCAGCATTGGGCCCTCGATTTGTGCCCTTTGCAAATGTCCTTCCAGAGTTATCTGTTGCTCCAAGAGCATCTGATGTATGTTGGATAGCAGCCTGTAGGGACAGTCTTGCAAAGGTTCCCCAGGAACAGGCAGAAAACAAGTAAATCCTGTTAGTCTGAAACCTATGCATGTGCAGAAAAAGCCCCTTTTAACTTTTTGATGAATGGTGCCTAAGTTTGGAAATCTGTGTTTTAGGTGTACACTCTTAAAACATGTGAAATCATGTCTTCTTTCAGCGCAATAAAGGTTGTTTTAAAATGAGCGTATTATTGGACCATGTTACTGGACCAGTTTGAGACGGCTGCCTTGATGATGTGGTAGCTTCTTTCTTGGGAGATAATTGTAGAGGAGGATGGTAGCGCTGCTTTCGGTTCTCCTGAAGGTAGTGAGAATGCCTGTTGCTCTGTGTCTTTTTCTTTCACCTCCTTCCTGAATTCAAGCAAGACGGTCAGTCATGGGATTACAGCTTTAAAATACTCTTTTTCAAGAGTATTCTGCAGCTTGGAAAGGGGCCAGGAACTGCTCCCTGTTCTTTTGAGTACAGTTTCATCGTGGATGGAGTGCTCAGGTACCCTGCAGCTTTGCTGGAAAGTGTCTCGAGGAGCAGATGTAAACTTTGAGGGTGAGAAGGAATTGCCTTCTGAGACCATGCAACAGCTCGTTTCTTATTTTGGGGTGGGAGATCTGACTTGCCAAGTTGTTGTTCAGCAGTTAAAGCAGATTTTCTTTGGGGAGGCGTATAAGGAATCCTTTCTCTGTATGTGCTGGGTTTTTTTGGCTTGTGTTTTTTTTTTGCTATCCTACATAAACCAGCACCTATGGGAGCTGCAGCCCCCCCCCCCCCCCCCGCCCTATTTAGAAGCATCTTTATAGGCAGGGATTTCAAAGGCAGGACTTGGGTATCTTTTGAAATGCCACTCTCTGGTGATACACTGAAAAGTTAGCTATTTGTGTGGAGCCAGGAAGGGCTTGAAACTTGCAGAGCTTTGCCAGGCCAGGTTTGGTTATCAGCGTTTGATTACAAATGAAAATAGGTGAGGTTGGCTGAGGTGGGAAGTGCTGGCTCTGTTCTGGGGTACTTCTGAACAGGAATTTCAGGAGCATTGACTCTTTGTTCTTCTTCGGTGCAAGAAATCTGATGATGGCTTATCTTTCATGTCTGGCAGTCATGATGTTTTTCCCACCTGAAGGTGTTCCCTCCACCCCACCCTGTTTTAAATAGCAACATTTGAGGGCCAGTGACTTAGAAGAGTGCGGGCTTCCGAGGCAGCAGTACCTGAGCATCTCACTTCCCTTCCCTCAGCGTTTTACTCAGAGCAGGGTGACAAAACTTATTTAGAGCTTGTGCTAATGCTTTATTATGAAATGTTCAAAGTACAAATAATTGCCAGCTAGGGCATATGCTGTGGACTCCTGTTGTGTTCGTGTTGTGCTGGAAAAGGGTCAGAACAAGGAAAAGGGCCTGGATAAAAGGGAGAAGAGCCAGTGGGATCCTTGGCTCGTGGCTGTGCCGGTGTTAAACCTGTTAGAGCAGCCTCCTGCAGTCAGAAAGGAATTGTCCTGATGTAACTGAGCAGGGCCTGGACCTGTGCTTCCTTTAGAAACAGCACAGGCCTTCTGGTGTATCCTGCTTTTTTTTTTTTTTTTTTTTTTATACTGGCTTTCAGCTTCCAGGTTGGCCAGCCTAGCAATCAATAAAGGTGGTTGCCTTTGAATAGGTGCTTTACACAAAAGAAGTAGTTGATGGGTGGAGACTGTTTATTCAGAGTGATTCAACTAAGTAAGGCTAAGAGAATCTGAATACCTCTTTAAAGATGTAGAGAAAGGCAGCTGTTTTAACAACAGGATTCACCTGCAGAGTCCCAGCCATCCCCAGAGGTGCTACAGCAAGGGAAAAGAAAAGCTGTCAGAATCCCCCAGGGCGTTGTTAGGCTCCTGAACTAAAATAGGTATTCCGGGGACCATTAGAGAGGGAGGCATTGATTACCTTCCCCGTCTCCTTTGCCCATCTTCCCGTAGAAGCATGTGGAATGCAACTTTCAAATGCCACGGCTTTCCTGCACCTAACCTTCCTGAGCAAAAATGTTTGGTGTTTAATCTTATTTAATTATTTACTTATTTAATCTCAGGATTTCCAGAGTTCCTTTTCCTTTTGAAGAAGACATCCCCTCATCCCGGTGTCTGAAGTTTCTTTTAAGATCCATTTGCAGGAGGGACATTATTTCTGTAGAGCTCTCAAAAAGTGTGGGAGAGCTGCTTGCACACAATGGCCAAGTGACTTCCCAGGGTAATTTCTGTCAGCTTTGAAAAACTGAATTTTGACTTTTAAGTCACTCTGGGTAAAAAGTACGTTAAGCATCTTGGACATTTTCTGTGCTGATGTGCCCAAGTGACTTGCTAATTTGCTTCTAAAAAGAAAGGTATTTTGTGGTTAATAGTGGAATTGCCAGCCTCTGATACATGTAAGACTTCTCCACTTGTCATCTCCTCATGGATACTTTAACAGGTGTTAGCATGTGCTTTCTTGAAACAGCACAAAGGTATTCATAGGTGTCTTAGGAATGGGTGGCCTGCATCATCTGTCGTTTGAAAAGGGAGGATGATCAGCCGTTGACAAACCTTTTTTTAGTTCATTTAGGTATGTGCTTCCTCTCTGAGGATGAGAGAAGCAAAATGTTCAGGTTGAAGCATAGCTGGCCTTTGCTTTTATTGTGTGTGATTAGCTGGCTTTAACTCGAGCCCTTGTTAGTCCCGTTCCGTACGGCAGGTGATGTCAGTGTTCAGGTGTATCGGTAACTGGGAGTGCTTTGCTCAGAGCGCTTGCATCACAGCAGTAAATTCCATTCCTGTGTTCAGGCCGAACTCCTTCACACCGCTAACGTTACAGCTTGGACAAGGGACAACTGCTTTGGATTTTGCACAATAAGCAGCAGTACTTCTTTGTATTTCCTTTAGGGAGCAACATCACTTCTAATTTGGACCACTCACAGCTTTGGGTAGGGGAAAGAGCCTAGTTTAAGTTCCTCTTTTGGTTACACAAAATGCATTTTCTTCATTAAATTAAGTTCATTATGTCTCATTGCTCTTAGTGTTTTGAGAACACGAGAAGCAGCCAGGACACGAATACCCGTGTGCTGTTCTCCATTCGTGTGTGCATTTTTTTCTGATGGTGATGCAGTTGCCTGTGTATCGAGGACAACAGGTGGCTGTGGCGTCCTGTGCATGTGCTTGCCTGCTTTGTCCCCTCCTTCTCCCCAAAAGCCTTAATGTATCCTGAATTGGTGTTCGCTTGGATAACTTGCAGCACAACTCACGTATTTTGCTGCCTATACATCCTGATGCTTTTGGATAGAAGGAAGGAAAGCTGCAGGAGGAGGCTTGCTTTTTAAGTGAGATACTGAAGGTCCAGGAAGTGGAAGCACGTGCCATAGAAGCCGGTTGTGGAAGAGATGTAGCTGGGTTACTAAGGGCTTCCATTTGTGAGGTTTGACTGTTACTTTCCAGGGGAAGAAGTACGAGTGCAATGACAAGTGCTTCTCTACAGAGATGTAACTTATGCCTGTGTTTAGTTGATTTGGAGGGTATATTTCTTTTGGTCTGTTTTTCTAACAGCTGCAGGTATCATTTGTTCTTCCTCCTTATCAGATGGCCCAGCCAGGTGTCGCGTAGTACTTCTACTACATTTCCAAGTAAGGTTCAAAACTGGTCCTTGGCAGCTTCTGAAACAAGTCTTGGAGGAACTTCCAGCCTTTACAGCCGATAGGTGGCTTTTCTGCTTGGTAAGATCTCCTGGCAGTCTTTGAACTGTCAGGAGCCTGACTGTCCATGTTACAAAAGGGTAAAGAGAGCCATATCACATACCCCCATTTCCCTGGTGTAAAATCGGTTTATTGTTGTAAACTGTGCTTTTCTTTAAATAGCGAATAATTTCTTTTCATATCAGTGCTTTGTGGGAGAAATCTTCTCCATCCTCTCTCTCCATTCCTCCTTTTTGGGAAATGGCAGCATCTTTTTGCTGAGCGTGAAGTGGCTACCACGTTCAACTTAACCAGAGGGTGAATTTCTAGGGGTGAGTGAAATGATCCGTACCTCAGAGTGGATGCCAGCTACCTTGGGAGGAAGCCATGCAGATCATAAACTCTGCAGGAAGGAACTGGTGGATTCTGTAAACTCTGCAGCCCTGCTAACTGCAGTTCAAGCAGTTCCCAATCTCTACTTGCAAAGCTTTTGGAACTTGTAAGCTCTTTAAATCTAGTGACTGGGGATTTTCCATGGTTCCCTTTTTGCTCAAGAAAGAAAAAAGAGATAGAAATAAATGGTGAGGTTACTCTTTGTAAATGCTCAAAAGTCAGCGAACGAAAGTTAAGGTGTTCACAGAACAGTTAAGTGGGCCAAGCTGGACACAGATCGTGCCCCGTTTTGGTTTCTGTTATGTGTTTAATAAATCAATAGATGTGTAAATAGTATGTAGAAGTGGAAAACGTGGCTTCATTCCAATCAACAGCAAAATTCTTTCAGGCTTCACTGGACTAAGATTTTATGTGGGGTATATACAGCTGAAAGCTCTTGAGCATTCATAGCATGAAAGACGCCAGGAAACTTTAAAAAACTGAAACACTAATAGTGTCTTTGTATTTTTCTGGTGCTTGAAATTCCTACAGGTGTAGTTACAAAGTCAGTGCATCTGTTTTGGGAGCTTGTTTGATAAACAGCAAACTAAATTTGTGACATAATAGCCTATTTTGAGTAAATTCTCTTCCATCCTGGTTTTGGGCATCACTCAAACAGTGTGGCCATTGCTGCATCCCTTTTCTAAATCCCACAGGGTGTGCTTTAACTTTCGTGAATGTATATTTGCTCTGGTGAGTGGGAGGAGGACTTGTCCTTCCCAGGCCTGTCCTTCCCTGCAGGAAAAGGGGAATGTAGAGAATTCTCCCTGAGGATGGATCTGGGGCAGAGATGGCCCCTGCGTGTTTGGGGCCAGAGTTTTTATTTACACCATTGCGTAACTCTTAATCTCCATAGGAAAAGATGTGGGTTAGTAGATTTGCAACGCCACAGACTTGCATGTGGCCGTGGTCTGCCTGATAGCCGATGTGTGCTACTATTGCGTAGCAGATGTACTGATGCCTGTCTGGGGTCGTCCTAGGGAGTATTGGGTGACCCCGTGCAGAAGGATCTGCCGTTGCCTGACTTTCGACCTCGTGCATTGGCAGCCTCTCTTGTGCCTGCACTGCCTGAATTGTCTGACTTGCAGTAAATTTTTCCGTTTGTGTGCTCGCTGACTTTTCAAAATGATTGCTAAAAAGTATTTGGGCCAAAAATAATTTACACTGGACAAGAAGATGCCAGCAGCATGTGCAAATTGCACTCTGTAGTTACTGTCCCAGCTAGTAATTCAAACGGAGCTGCACAACCCAGTAGCACAGATGTGGATTAGGAAAGTGCAGACTACCAATTTAAAAATTTCTACTATTTCTGGTAATGAATGTTTATATGAGCTGCCTAGTCCAAAGACCCAAGAAATGAGCTGGTGGTGGTCTTTGTTTAATTCCCAGTATACAGATGCCAAGTGTTACGCTTTGATTTCCTACACTGTAAACTCTTCGGGGCAGGGATCAGCATTCAATTACCAAGTTTTGAAAAGCCACCTGACACACTGTGGAACTGACCTGCTCGGCACTACCTCAGTATAAATGTTTAATTATAACTATCTTCTTACCCCATAATGGAGCCTTTCCAGATACCAAGGTTGAGGCATGCTGGGAACCTGCGCTGCTACTGCTGAGGTGTCTGCTTATAAACAGAGAGCTTTGCTTGCAAGGCAGAGTTTGGGCAGCTCTCATAAATGCGTAGTTTGCACATGAGGGACAAAGATTCTTTTTTTTTTTTCTAGGCAGTATAGGCGCAAGTATATACACATGTTCAGGGGTCTGCGTCTGGTTGTTTGGTTTAGAAGCAAATACACTCCTAGCTTTAATACATGTTTTAAAGCATCACAGTCAGACCACGTCCTTCTCTCTCCCTTTTGCTTTAGCTCTGTATGTAAAAGTGACAAATGTCAAGGTTCTGAAGTTGAGAAATTAGAAGAAGAAACTGGGAATAGAAAGATGTCACCCCCTCAATACATCACCTTTCCAAGACTGAAATGAAGTGTGATTGCTGGCTCTTGCCGTTCACAAAGTAATCTAATTCTCTTGCCTTGAGTGACTTGTGTTGCAGCTTTAAACTGAATTCTTAAGTCATCCCAACAGTGATGTATGTATCATTTGTTATGTTTATACAACATGAAGGCATATAGAGTAATGGAAACATCTAGAAATTAGACCTCCAGAGAAGACTCCCATTTTAATCAGGTTACTTACTTGGATTAAACCAACCCAAATTTAAAACATGTGGGCTCATGTACTAAACTAGTTGCATTTTCAGCACTCCAGGGGTCCGTCTGGGAGTTTATCGGTGTGTTGTTGTAGTCTGTTCCAGCCAGCTTTGTAGGAGCAGTTTGGTGTTACTAAGGTTGGAATAAGCTGATGTCAGATTTTTGTCCACAGTGCATAGCAAGCAGAGGTCAAACACTTGTACAGCCGGTGATACTATGACTTGTTAAGAATGTACGCAGCAGGTCGCTTTTCAAAACATCTTTTGAAAAGCAGCCTGTGAGAGCAGTGCCATGTAGAAGAGACATGCATCTTCCTCTGGCATCAGCAAATGGATGCATCCTATCACATTGGACTGCTGAGCATGTTTAGTCATGTTACTGTAATAAGCTCTGGGAACAGGAATGGGTTCTGCCCTGTTGCGCTTCGGGAAGATTTGAATGAATTTGACTGGTTTGTTCCAGGGAAACTCGTGTTTGTATCTGCTGCTTTTGTGCTCGGTACAGAGAAGGGAGTCAAGTTTGTTTCTTGGCTGAAGGGGGGTTTCTTCGCAGTTTAGGATTGCTAACATTACTGTACTTGAATTCTTATTCCTTAGAAGAGGTAAAATTGGGAAACTCGTTAAGTGACTTCCAGAATCGTCAGTGTTCCTGGTGCTGATAGTGTACAGATCTGCTTGGTTTTGAGACTACTCTTTGCCCAGATAAACCGAGTATTAGGGACCCTTCTCTAGCTTCCAGCCGTAGCCTTCAGGCATCCCTATTTCTCCTGGCCCGGTGAATCATCCTAGAACATATGCAGATGTAAATTTTAAATGTGCTGTGGTGGGGGTTACCGTCTTTATCCTTTTCTTTTTGTCTTAACACAGCTTAGCCTGATGGCTCTCAAGGTATTTTTTAAATTTGCTGATGTGTGTGTGTGCGTTGGAGGCTAGTCTAGATCACGCCAAGCACTGATCCTGCAGACACTTTAAACACATATATAATTCTATATAAGTAGGTTGTTCCATTTAAGTCAAAATACTGGCATGGGCGAAGTTAGGGGAAGTGTTTCAGGACTGGGGCCTGCGTTTAACTTTCAGAAAAAGTATTCCTGACACAAGCCAGAATCTTTAACCCGTGTGAGCTGCAGCTCCAAACTCACCTCACTGACTTCAGTTTCTGACCTATTTGAGAAGGTATTGCCCAGCCCGAGGAAATGTCACAGGTCTTGTGGCCTGAGAAGAGTTGGCTTTGAAGAGAGATGGGAAGAAATGTGGCTGTGAACCCAAACTCTTTCAATATACGGTGTCTGCAAGAGTTAAAACGAAAGCACTCCAGCAGCTCATGTGCTCTCTGTGTGTGCATACTTTCCTAATCTTGACATGGGGTCTGAGCTGCAGGCTCCGAGGGCTTGCGTGAAGTTGGCTTGGCTGTCACCTTTTCGCTCCCCGGATCTGGCTGCGGCTCAGCGCGGGGACGCTCCCCGCCGCTGGGATTACCGGTTGCAGATAGCCAGCTGCCTAAAACCTGCCCCCGTGGGGCTGGCTGGGCCAAAAGGTGCCCTGGCACACCTCGCCTGCCCTCGCACTGCTTCCTGCCCTTGCAGGGAGCCGTAGAGGGAAGAAAAAGTGCTGCGGTGGCCTCTTTCCTGTGCCTGGAAGATGTCTTGCACCCGCCTTGCGCTCTCGGGTTGGTCTCGGTGAGCTTTCTGCTGCTCTGCTATCATCATTTGGCTGGAGAACAGCTGCCTCCAAGGATGGGTCTGCTTCAAAACAGGGGAACAGCTGTATGGAGCGGGGCCTGCGGGCTCGTCTCTGATGCTGGCGGGCTGTCCCTGCGTGTGGGGAGAGGGAGGACAGAGCACGCGTTTTTCTCCTCTAGGTGACAAAGTCCTAAGGGCGACTTGGGCCTTGGCTATCCGGGAAGAAAAATTACAGTTCCTTCAACCCACAGCACGCTGTCAAAAATTGCTGAGCGTTTCTGACCAGAGGCTGGAAATGAAAGCTGCCTTTTTTTTTTTTTTCGCTTAGGTTTCCTTGGAAAGGCTGCCAGTGGCCACCTCGCCCCACCCTGCAGACGTGTGGGTGGGAGTGGGGGTAGCCGGCAGGAGGGAACATCACCAAAAAGGCAGAGCGACTTGGCTCTTGGCCACGCACAGGAGCAGGAACAGCTGCCTAGATGGCCCCCGGAGCCTCACTGATGTCAGCATAACCAGCGCTCCTTAAAACACGGCACCGTGTGGGGGGGGTGAGGGGGAGCCGGGCTGGGAGCAGGTTTAGGGGGGTAAGCAGTACGTAAAACAACCTCCACGATTCTTCTTATTTCCCCCTCTTCAAAACAGACCTCTGCTTTCTATAGGAATGGGAAGGTTTGGGATGAGTGAGTGAGAGTTATGAGAAATTTGTAAAAGTAGAACAAGTTACCAAAAGCAAGGAGCAGAAAGAATACGCATTGTAAAATTTGTGTGTGTCTGCGGTGTGTCTGTTTGCTTGTTTTTTTTCCTTTTAAGAGAAGCGTGGCTAGGAACAGTTCAGGGCTGTTGGATAAATCTGTCAGTGCCGTTCCCTTCTCTCTCCCCTATGTTGTCTCTGAGAACCTGTCACACTGTGACAGATCATACTGTCAAACATCATACTGTGTTTGAAAAGTGCCTGGCTTGCCTTGGGATGCCGTATGAAATACGGCAGGATGTGGCATCCTGCAGGGAGCATGTCATGTGCGCTCACTTGGCCCCCTGCGCTTGCTTGAGCAGAGGAAGGGAATGCACATCAGAAGAGCACAGCTGTTCACAGCTCCCTTCCACTCCCCTGTGTTGTTCCAGAGAGATGGTACTTTGCATTACCATGAGGTTTACCGAAGCTGTCTTTCCTCATATGTTGATACTGTGGGTCCCTGATGGTGAGAGCCTCTGCGTGGTTAAGGGCGGTGGGGCTGTCTGTCTGGCCTCCAAGACATGGGATGCACAGTGCAAAATTACCCGTGATAGGTACTGAACTGAAGGAATGCGAGTTCCTCTTGGGCCTGAGATGAATTCTTCCAATTTAATGGCTAATACAGTAGTTTCCGAAAGTCGCAAGAGACTCTGACGTGTAGCTGGAAGTGCTGAGGGAAGAGGATACCAGCTTTTCCAGAACTGTGCAGCTCAATCACAGAACGAGGTTGGACTGGACATGAAACTGGATTCCAGGGTGACGTGGTGATTGCAGCCTCTGCCGGCTTTGCTTCTTCCCACAGCTGGGGAGTTGATTTTCCCAGTAGGCCTGTGCCAGCATAGTCCTGCTGCTAGTCTTGTGGTGTTACCCCAACACAGAAGTCGTGCTTGAATTGCTTGCAAGTGGTATGCAGTGCACAAATCTAGGCGATGGGTAAGCCAGCCTATCCGGGCTTCTTGCAAAGCTGAATTTGCAAAATGCTGTCTCCATCAAGGCCAGTGTAATAATAAGTTGCAGAGAATCCGTCTTGAAAAACAAACAGCGTAACACAGGCCTTTGGGGAGGAGGGTGTTGTGCTCTTTTATAAGGCTCTTTCTTTTTGTTAGCTCAGGTTAACTTTATGAGTTGGATTAACATTTCCCCTGTATCATTCCAGAATTCTTGTAGTAATTAGCAAAAATGATACAGGGTCACAGCAGTTGTATGGGACCGAGTAAGCATCTATTCACATTCTTTTCAATTGGGACAGTGGCATGAAGAATTTATTTACGGAAGGTCACAGAGGGAGACAGTAACGGGGAGAAAAAGAACCCAAATGCTCTAAATCCAGTCCTGTGTCTTCACCTTTATATCATGCTTCCTGTCTAGGCAGATGAACCCACCCACATAAAAACCTTGGTTCACAAACAGATGACATTCAAGTACTACCAGCATTGTAAAATATGGCTAGGGCTAATATATTTGCTCTGACTTTCATCTTGAGTGCCTGGTAGAACACCTGTAAGTATTTACATTTTAACATGAGCTTTTGTGCTTGTGAAAGCAGACAGTTTGACAGCAATGACCTCTCGCACAAAAGCCTGAATAAGTGATGAACTTCCAACAAATCCATGACCTGAACTCTGCTGGATGCATATTGAAGGAGACAAGTTAATATGGCCTGTGGCAGTACCAACAAGAGGCCTGGCTCTGTGCTGGACTCTTCTGCTGGAGGTGGTCTGCAGACGAGCCTCTAACCACAGTCCCTGCCCAAAGGCTGGGAAGTAAGTGTGCCTGTACTCACTGCCTAGGTGAGGGCCTCAGGCAAACGTTTGCTGCAGAAAGGACTTCAGTTTTTCCTGCTGCTCTGCTCTGACCCTGGTGAAGGGCTTGGTTTGTGTTGCAGAGAAGGCAGAAGGGTGGACGTGTCTCTTCCCTCCCAAGCAGTGCACTTCAGAGTTCACCGTGCTTAAATTGAATTGAGTGGTAGTTAAAACTTCAATTATGGGCAGCTCTGGAGTTGGACGTGTCTCTGCTGCAAGCGTGGTGACCGCTGGCCGTCAGACAGGGAAGACAGCCGTGGTATGGTAACCTCTGAAATCACCCTGACCTGAATCATGCTGAAGCTGTGGCTCCGGCGACGTTTCTCCAGGACTGCCCTGTCCTGGAATGAACAGTTCCTGGTACTTCCTTCTTGAGTGAAACTTGGGTTCAGAGCAGGGAATGCCTCTTCAAGCTGACAGAAATGCCTCCGGATCTGTGGCAGAAGGTTTTTTCATCCTGTGGAGTAAGTCATGCTGCATTTTTCACCTGCAAAACTGAAAACTAGAGGGAGTCCTACTTGTGTCTAATACCAAGTCAGACCAAAAGGCCATCTAGCCCAGGATGCTGATTGATGTGGATTTATCAAAACAGAGTATGGCAGAAGGGCACCTATTAATGATGCTTTCCTAGTATAGTCTTCCAGCACTGTGCAGCTTCTGGAATCTCTTGAGCCAGAAGGGTTTTATATATGTTCAGTATTTAGGTTCAAGATTCCTTTTTCCTGAGCTTGTCCAGCGGCTTTTTGAACCTGTACAGACACTCGGCACGTTGTGGTGGTGAGTTTTACAGTTTAACTACATGCTTTGTTGGAGGGGAGGTGAAAAACCAACCTTCTAAACCTGCCATTTGATGCTTCTACTTGATACCATTTAGGACTTGTACTATGGGAAATAGTAATCATTCACTACCTGCCTTCTCCACACCTTTCAGGATTTTGTGGACCTCAGTTGTATCACCTCTGCGGCCTTCTTCCCAGGTTGGAGTCCCAGTCTGAGTATCGGTTATTATGCAGAAGCTATTCCGTGCTTTTGATTATGTTGTTCACCGAACGCTTGTTAAAGCTACAGTTTGCCTTGTTAACATCTATCACAGGAACATGCCAGAAGTACTTTATTTGCCTACATATTTATTGCTGTAAGACATATACTTGGACAGGCTTAAAGATTTCCAGGTGCTGCCAGGATTCTCCAGCAGCTTTTTTGGGAAACTTCCTCAGTGTTGGCAGGTTACAGGCAGAAGATGCTGATCGGTGAGGGTGTTAGCAGGTCTGGCTCAGTTACTTCCATCCTGATTGCTTGAGAACTGCTTTTTTAAACCGTGCTTTGCTCGCTGCTTTCCTTCCCAAACACACTACTGGTTTCTAAGAGCAGTGTCCCTGTATCCCTCTACTTAGTATTTCCCCCCCGCCCCACAGATGGCAGCCTGAAGCACGCCCTGCGTATCTACAACCTTAGTGAACGCAACTTATCCAGAGACAAGGGGCATTTGTCCTTGCCGGCTCTGGGGGTATTTCTTTAAGCTCCACCCAAACCAAGTGATACTACCCACAAAAAAGTTTGCCGGCTTTCCAATGCTAGCTTACTTATTTGAGATGATAACTAGGATTCACCCATCTGTTTGGTCTTGGCAGGTATCAGGGGACTTGTTTTGAGCTCTCTCAAGTAAAATGTTTATTGATGTAATTCTATTCTGTCCCCATCCGTTTTTTTTGGTGGTCTGCCAGCCCACTTGTCCACCTGTAGGGCTACTCCATGTTGCTGGACTTGGAGATTTTAATTTTTGCAACCAAAAGAATTTTGCTTCAGTACTAACCATACCACTAGTATTTACTTACGTGAGATTGCTCCCAGGGTGCTTTACAAATTCATGCCTACAATGCTACTGAAATGCAGCCACTTCTGAAGTGGAGAGTGAGAAAGGAGAGGTTTAGATCAGGTCATGCTAACCCCTTTCTTTCTCTGTGTAAAGTGTTGCGCATTCTTCAGTACTGACATAGCCTAAAAAGGAACCTTGGCTTTTAAAGCCCTACCTTAACCTGCCTACCAAATGATGCATGCTACTTGATTTGTGTTGAGCTGATGAAAAACTTCATTCCCGCTTGCCAGAACTGGGAACTTACTTGCAAGTAATATGAAGGGTGACGCTAGCGATTTGAAGCCTTTTGGTAAAGAAAACCTTTCACAATGAGAACTCAGCTTTATCTAGGTTACTTATTCCCTTTATTAAGCCTCTCGGGATTGATGAAATATGGTGGTCTTAGGAGAAACAAGCCCTGTTCATCGTGTAGTACTGATTTATAATTATAATCTTTCAATGTTGCTGTGTATAAAACCATTCTAATAAGCTATTCAGCACTTAGTGCTGGGCTCTGTGGGCTCTGTGAATTATATGGTGTTTGGAAGTAGCAAGCATATCTGTTTGGAGAAAGGAGGCAGGGGGCTGTCCTTTTAAACTACCAAGTTGTGGTTGTAGTTCTGATGGTTGAATTCAGAGGTTGTCTTGTATTGGTCTGCTGCTGCTCTATGCATTTAGTATCCTAAATTTAAATTTAGTATCCTAAAGGCCTTGTGGGACCAAGGAGTGGAGTCCTAGCATGGCATATGCTTTGCAGGTGTCTCTCTGCTCTTGGGTGTTAGATCAGGAAAATCTAAAAGCTAAAATCATCGTGTATGTGTAAGCAGGAGGGTATGTTTATGTTGCTTTAATTAGAAGTATTTTCTTAACTGCCTTTTTTCTTAGGGTACATATCATAAATATTAAAGATCTTAAATATCTTAAAGGTAGGCCGTAAAGTGCTAGGCCAAGATGCTGATAAGGACTTTTTGTATTTGTCCCTCTGTCTTCTGAAAGTTCAGTTTCGGCTGGATCAGTTCTCTGATCTGACTTGCTATGCAGCTGATTTAGTTGTGCTGGCACAAGGAGGCAGTGGAGAAGACATAGCAGAGGAGGACAGGACTTCTGACTGCAATGCAGATAGAGCAGATTTTAAAAGCCCATGCAACCATCATTAAAAAGACTGGTGCTCAAACTATCAAAACCATTCTGTCTTTGTAGTGAAGCAGGGGCCAGGAGGAGAAGTGGAAGAACCAAGTGGAATGCCTTTTTGCCAGTTTATCTTTGCAGGGGACTTGAATCAACCTTGGATGAAACAGGAGGCATTGCTTGCTAGGATGGATCCTGGAATCCAGTGCAGTGGTGTTGCTGGGTTGATTAATTCCTGCACACAGAGCCTAATCCAAGCTCTGCTCCATGGTGGGGGGTCATTAGCAATGTCTGTTATATCTGTCCTTGTATATGGGAACTGCATCTGCTGTGTTGCTGGGCTTAGGATCTTTGCTGGCTTGGAGTTGTGATGTTGAAAAACCAGCACAACTGTTTTGATGGTTTTTTTTTTTTGAAGATGCTTCATTTTTAACTTGTATATTCTTATCTGCATTCTGGCTTCCCAGCTTTGTTGAAGGTAAGAGTGAGCATCCACTCCATGGCTACTATCAGTTCATGGGTATCTCTGTACCATGATGCCAGTAACTATAAGAGTGGCAGGCTTATGTTAATAGACTCACTTTCCCCTGCCCCCCCTTTTGCTTTTTCCACTTGCCCCTGTCTTTCAGGTGCATTGTGGTGTTTGCCTTCAAAGGTTGTATTTAACACCACTTGTATTTAATGCTCTTCCCCCCCACCACTTCAGGGCAAGTATTCTTCCAGGTATGTGACTACAAACAATGCAAAAGGAAAAATCTCAATGGCGATCTGTGCACGATGTTTGTTATCTCTTTGAAGTTGCCTTTTTCTTAAGGGTCTTTTGATATTTAGATATTTCCTCCCAGCTTTCCCCTTTCTGGTGTGTCTTTGCCTGGGTAACTAAAAAAATTCATAGTGATGTTGAATTAGTGACCTCAGAATGGTTTCCTTGGCAACCTAAATGTGCATTTGACATCATAGGATGAAGAAGGAGTTTATAATCTACAGCAAAACCAGCTTAAGGAGGGGGTTTTGGTTTTGTTTTTCATAATTTGTTTACCCCCTCACCTCTAGCAGTTCATTCCTGTTGTACTGTAACTCACCTTGTCTTCAGAGATGCTCATACAAGGGTTTGTGGGGTTTTTCTGTAAGCCGTATCTCTAAAACGATCTGGGTAGCCAGTTCTCTTTCATTTTTTTCTGTCTTTCAACAGTCACAGCCCACAAACTTTTGTTTTGGTCACTAAAGGGGAAGCAAACCGTAGTCTTTTCCCGACATGGGAATAAGCAGCTGGAGGAAGGGAGCTTCTGGAGAGGTATTGACCCAGTGCAAGCGGCACAAAACTACATGCTGTTTGCATCAAGCGGCTTGAGAGTTTCAGCTGTGAAGCTAGTCTCATCTTCCCACCTTACTACACATTCACTGTCTGCTCTCTTGGTGCAAATCTCTTCATTGCATTAGCTGTGCAGAAATTCTGTTGCTTCGGTACATTGCGTCTCCTTTAGCTGTTCTTTCTGCTCCCAAATTAATTTCCATCTTAAGAGAGTATCTTTCTTAATTACGCTTGATATTGTGTAAGGAGATCATGTTTCATCATGTAAAATTGTGGTCCAGGTTTTGTTCTGGCTGAGCTGGTACAAATCTGGTGCAACTTTGCCAGTGTCAGCGCAGCGTCTTTTGTGGAAGAAGTCAGTTTGTGTAGCCAGGAGCAGAGTTACCAATCACAGTTACCAATACCAGCTTAAAGAAAATAATAGTGAAGATGGATGTAGGGTTTATTGGAATGCCCAGACTTCTGTTATAAGATACGGAACTAAACATATGCTAAAGGGCAAGTAAGTACAGTAACTGCAACAGCACATTTCCAAGAAAATTGTCTTGTTGCAAAGGAACATGGACTGTGAAGGGGCTTTATGGCATCTGCACACTTGATGCAGGCTCTATCAGTGGTTATCATCAGTTACAATAGCCCATTTGTTTTTACATTTCTGAAGTTATTTTTTATAACTGTTTGGGGGAGTAGCATGTAAAACAGGGCAGCATGTAGAAATCTAAAACTCCAGCCAAAAGACACCTCCTTTTTGTGTCTACGTGTTGCAGCTGTCTATCTCTTGGCAGCAGGCAGCCTGTGTAGAATGTGAGGTTTTAGCGCTGAGGCGTGGAAGAGTGAATTAAGGAGTTCTGAACTTAAAACATTCTTCTTTTCTAGGGAATTTCAGTCCTCACCATTGCTTGGTTATTTGGAGACTATTTGTAGGGTTGATTTTTTTCTTTCAGTAACTCCTTACATTCACGATATGATAAACTCAGACAGGTCACTAACTCTTCAATTTTCTCAGTTACTCTACAGTTAAGTAATCAGATGAATTGGAGTCAGTCGCATGGATACCCAGCTGGGAGGAAATACAAAAAAGAGCATCCGTGTATTTTTTTACGGGGAGGAGAGGAGGAAAGGGGAGATTTCAGTTTTTCACTGTGAAATAGACTTTTGTATGTAAGCCAAATAAATAACATTTTGTTTTAGGGATGTCAGCACAGGACATGTTGTTTCTGCGTAAACTATGGATAGCATCATAGCACCTAGGGCATAGTTACACCTTTTAATCTCTCCTTGTTACACCTGGAAAGGCAGAGCATTTTGCGAAATGAGCCAGTGTAGCAGCTTCCCTCCAACAACCCGACACTATGAGTATTTGCATTTTGGAGTAAGTAGATGCACACTTTTGTACCATGCAAGCAAACTGACAAAGGAAAGGTGTAACAACACATTGTGAGGCTTGCCATTAAAACCTATGTTTTTAAAAATACGTCATGTGTTCAGTTACACAGGTGTTGTCAGAATAGAGGGTGGAAACGGCGTCCTTGGTGCTCCAAGAAACAGGGCTGGGGTGGTGACCTCCGTCTCCCTCGCAGACTAAATCCTTGCCTTTTGCCCAGGCTTTTCATTATTCCAGCCTGGCCTGGGATACGGTTTTCCTTTCAGCGGAGACATTTGTACTGCTGTAGTTGTTGCATCTGCACTGGGCAGGCGGAGAAAGCCGGCACGGGCAGTTTCGTACGCCGGTACTACTGCTGCCTTGCTGGCGAGGGCTGGGCTTCTCCGACTGAAAGAAGTATGGTTAAAGTCGTTCAGCTTTTGTGTGCGTGGATGAAGCCTGACTTTTCACTCCGTAAAAAACGCTAAACCTTTCGGAAACACGTGTAAGTTTTAGCGTGCAAAGGCCGTGTGGTGCTTCAGCAGGTTTCGGTGCTGGTTTTTTTTTTTTTTTTTGGTTCATAACTTTTGCACAGCTTTTAAGCCCTTGCTCTTCAGGAGGCTGGTATTAAAAGGAGTGGAAATCATCCCGGGGAGAGGAAAAGGACAAGCTAACCTTGGCACCTGGGGCCTGGCTATTATGTTGCACTTCCTCTGCGGGGCGGCGCGGGGCGCGGGGCCGGCCGGAGCGATGTTCTCACAGCAAATGGAGGAAGTTGCTCTAGCAGAAGCGCTGCTGCTGGATCTCCTCTCGCCTGGGGGATGGGGCACGGTGGTGAAAGAGGGTTACACAAAGCATCGGGGGGGGGGGGGGGAGGGGGAAAAAAAAAAAAAAAGAACAACTCCGAACAACCCCGATCCCTCAGCTATGTGCAAAGCTCGACAAACTTTTCGGAAAACGGAATACTTTGGGGAGGCCGGGAGGGGTTGGGGAGCAGAGATTGTTTCCTTGGCGGCTGCTGGCGGCGGGGAAGGTACCACGGGAAGGAGCCGGGGAAGGATGGAGGGGGGCGGCCGCTCCTCTCCCTGGTTGCTGACTAAACAGTTATGTCAGCTGGCAGTCGGCACGGCCTGGGGATTTGCGATATAGCTCCTGGAGGGTGGGGGTGGCTGCGCGGGGGGAAGGGAGGGGAAGGGCTGGCCCTGCCGCAGCAACTGCTGCTCCTGCCTCTCCGTCGTGCTCGGGGTAGGGAGGCCCGGCCGTGGGTGCGCTGGGCTGCGGCGGGACCCCGGGAAGCCTCGGCGGCGATGCCCGAGCGAAGGGGACGCGCGTGCATCCGCCGCCCTTGGTTGCGTCAATGTCGGTGCGGTGCCTCGAACAGCAGCCCCAGCCCGCTGGAAGGCTGCGCTGTGCGGGAGAGCGTTCCCGTCCGACTGGTACCCGTGCCTTCCTCTCCCTCGGAGTCTGGGCCTTTCGGAGCACGTGCCTCTGCCAAAATAGTTGGGGCCCATTGCTGGGGCGCGAGGAGCGTGCTCCCGTCCGAACCTGGTGCTGCTTGCAGACGCTCGGGGAGAGGGCAGCCCTACGGGGCAGAGCTGCCTGCTTGTCCCTCTGCCGGGCTCGGGCCGGAGCTCACGGTGACGGTGCGAAGTGCAGAGGCAGCAGCAGCAGCGAGGCTTGACCGACGTGCTGCCTGCTGGTCTGCTGCAGGTAGAGAACTCCCCGTCTAAGCACAGCCCGGCGCTGTTAGAAAGTAGACAGTGAATTCTGGCTGCTGTTCAAGTTTAATGTTTCCTTTCTTGGCCTTGAAGGCAGATGGAGCCCAGGGTAGCCCTTACACAGAGCAGGAGGTATTTATAATGATTCTTTCAGGTCGGTAATGTTCAAATCCTATTTTTCTGTTCTTCTTGTTTTGTTTTCCATAAATCGTGTGCTGTAAAGTTGGAACAGCCTTGGAACAGCTGCAGCTTTTCACCCATGTGCTTCCCTCCCCTCCACCCCCCATTACGAGTAAGTGAAGGATGGGTTGCATGTGAATCACCTCTGTACCTATTTCACTTCTTCTGTCCCAGTAGTGAAAGACAGAGAAGGACCCTGTCCTGACAGGCAAAAAGGGTGTGTGTCTCAATTGTTTGAGGTCAACTGAGTTAGCTGAACACAATTAAAGAAAAAAAAAACCACCTCTCTTGATGCTCCTTAAGGTACAGCCTACCATGTCCGAAGCGATGTTTGTGGCTGTGCGAGACCAGTTAATGCATTAACCTGCATCTTAATGAACATTAAGATAGATTTTTAGTAATGTTAATCTGACTCAACAGAGCTACCATGGTTGTAGTCGTGAGTGAACCTGTCTGGCCCACATGGACAAGCTTGCTGGAGGCTTTAGTTAGCAGGACAGTACCAGTCAGTGTTTCTAATGGTCTAATTAAGATGATTTGCCTTTTTTTTTTTTTTTTGCCAAAGACGAGTGCACTATGAAAGGTGAGTGAGGGCTGTAGAAAAATGTTTATATTGTGATGTGGAAATCTACAGTTCTCACCCAGGAGTTGCTTTGTTGTACCTTTGTGCAGCTCTCATCACCTGAGTGCAGTTCTCAGCTGGGTGTGTTGTGCCTGGCACTCGTTCACAGCACACCTACATGCTATGTTATGCACAAGTCAAATGGTAGCATGATTTTGTAGGACCTTGCAATCCTTTGCTGAGCGGCGTTACAGATGAGCTGGGCAGCTGGACTTCTGTCAGTTTGTTCTCAATGATGTAGGTGTCTGCTAGCCGGTGTGGGAAGGTTCTAAAGCACTGAAGTATCCGAGCAACGCCTCAGTTTCCATTCTCCTTTAAACATTACACTTGCAACCGGCCACAAGAGCGAATGCCTTGTGAGAGGGTGTTAAAATTGTTAAAAACTGAATCCCTAAACATCTAGCTTTTTTTCCTGCTTGTTGTAGGGAAAAAGGCTTGTTTGGTGGTGAGGTTTTTTCGAGCAGAGGAAAAAGTCTTCAGGAGATAGGAAGCCACTCAGAAGTTACTATTAAGCCAGGTGTGCATCGTATGTTTTTTAAAGCAGTCAAGATTGTCCATGGCTCTATGAAAATGGAATTAGTTTGAAAGAACAGGGGTATGTAACTGCTTGAGTGCTTAGACATAAGATCTGAAATGCTGAATAACCACAATTCTTGCTAACTTCACAAGGAACGCTTCTGGAAACGGCTCTTGATGCATTGGGTACAAAGCCCTACAAGTGCGGGTAAACAGTTCTTTAAAATATTTTGGCACACTGAGAAAACTTCACTGAGTGCTACTTGGAAGCTGAACACTTGACTTTTCGTGGATAAGATCAGTTTAAATAGGTGCGTTTTTCTTCCTTCTGTGTGTATGAGAGAGGGGAACAGGAGGGCAAGTAAAAAAATCAGAGGAAAAGACCTCATTGCTGACTTGGGAGACTTGTTTGACCTTCTGAGCCCCATGCACTTGTCTGTGGTTTCCAGCCAAAGGCTCTCACTTTGAGAGCGCCTTGCTTCTTGTGCTGAACTATTTTTTGACGCACTGAATGAATGCAATATGTTAACACTCCTGTAAGTCCCAGAATTGCTTGGCTGCCCCTTGCCCTGCCTGCCTTGAGCTGGCTGAAAAGGTACCATTGTTTGTTCTGCAAACAGTGGGTGATGGTTGTTTCCAAGGTGACTATGGCGCTGCTGCTGCCTTCTAGTACAAAAAAAAATTGGCTTTAAACACCTGAGAGCATCCCACTGTCACCAGAGACGGTGGGAGGGAGGAAAGAGCTGTTTGTTAGAGCTCTCTGGGCTGGTTATTAGAATAAAGACGGAGAAAATGCCGGTAAGCTAAGAAGGGGTGATGCATACGTTTTGTTTATGCTACAAAACATTCTTCCTAAAGAGTACACAGGTACAGTGATTGAAACACGTATTTCTAAGGATGAGAAGAAATCAAGGTGAATTTAAGGTCTCTCAAACATACTGATCAACTGTTAGTTGTAGTTTGAGTTTACGGTAGCAATATTCTGCTTTTTCACTTAATTAAGAGGATGTTTTGAAGACTGCTCAAGCAAGGGTGTATGGACTTCCTACAAGGAAAGCTAGAAAGGAACACTCAGCAGTTCTGCTAGACTTGTAGGTTTTCAGATTGTTTTGGAAAACAATTATTTGGGGATAAAATATGCATCCCCCAGAAAGAGAACCCCAGTAGTCAGTTCTTTCATTGCTTTTGTGTATTCTAGGAAGGCCTATGGTACTCAGAACAGTGACTTATTTTGAAGTATCTAGGTGGATGGATTAGAAGCATTTTTTCAGTCCTCTCTCTGTGCTGCCTGCCCATCTACTGATGCAGCTGTTTAGTATGGGGGGTGGGGAGAGTGAGTTTAAAAAGAAAAACAAACCAAAACTTTTTTTAATTGGTCATGGATGCTGCTGGCAGAACTTTGCCTCCCCCCCCATCAGGTTTAGTACAGTTCATACGCAGGTTTCAGTAAACATTAACCACTTTTATCAGGGCTCGCAGCATGCTGAATGGTTAGCAAAGAGCATGTACTGAGAGAGACAGAGAAAATGAACAAGTCCAAGGTCAAAAGGATGGTAGATTTTTCTTTATTAAAATAAGGGGTGGAGAAGGTTGACAACACTGTGGAAAAAGTAGGCCTGTGTGAAAAACATGGTTCTTGTCCTTAAGAGTGAGAGGTGAGAGTACGCAGGGGTACTGCGAGGAGGATGTGCATCTTTAATTTTTCTTCTGCTTTAGTGAGATGACCAGAACACATCAGACCTCCTTGTGCTCTTGCTGACTTACAGCATGAACTCCTCATGACTCGGATCAATCCAGAGCAGAGTATGATCTTTGCTATCGTGTGTTGCATCTTTATATGGGCCTGCTCCTACCCAGCATCCACAAAGCTCCCACTGACTTCAGCCGTGCACAGCCAAGCGCAGGCAGCAAGAGATCACAATTTCCTCCCCTCCCTGCCTGCATGAAGCAATGATGCAAAGCCATCCTGGTTAGGAAGAGTTGGTTAAGGAACTGTGGTTTAGCAGTTTGCCTCACCTTTCTTTCTCTTGGGTGACTTGGATGTTTCTTTATTGCTTTTGAGGGGTGCAGCGCTGCTAATTTTGTTGCAAAATGAATTGCTGTAGTGATTAAAAAATAGTTGATCAGCTTAGCGATGAAAATGAGGTAAATTGCAGGTAAATTAATGAAATGATTTTAAGTTGAGGTGTGGAAAAAAAGCATTTTGAAAGGAGCATGTGACCTGCCCTAATGAAATTTGTTGAAGCATCTGATGCCAGAGTTCAAATTGTAAGTTATTTTTAATTGTGCAAATCAGCATATCCTGTCCCTCCTAGCTCCATTCAAATAATACTTTGCAAAAGAAAGAAGCAGCAGCATTCACCTGCACGTTTCCTAGAAATCGGCATCATTGAAAGGTTGTACGTCATTGGAAAAGCACAGATTTACTTAAATGATACATCAAACACAGAAGAAATCCAAACCGTCTGTGGCTGATCTGACAGTAGTTTGAGAAACACCCTCCGCTGCACGCCCCTCAAATAAGAAACGTGTGCGCACAGTTAAAAATCTCATCTTTGTGGTGACACAGATGATTCAGTGCAGGAAACGAGAGGAATCTCATTCAGCAGTTAAGCATTTGTGGGGCGGGAGTGTGAGGAGGTCATGGTGTTCAACACACCCGGTTAGAAACCTTCGCGCTCCATTCCCTACTGCATTTTTTACAGATTTAAATCAGGGCTGATACTTGAAGCATCAGTGTGAGAGGCAAATCCCATCCTGTTCGTTCCACCTGGATCAGCTGGGAGGTGAAAGAGAGATGAGAAGAGAGTTTGTTGTTGGTTTTAAATTGTAACTACAGACAGTAGCCATCCAACTCAAAGCCATCCCTCGTCACGGGAGGTGCAAGGGCTCAGCTCTCACATCCCGCTGGAGCTGAGCTGTGGGGTGGCCAGGCCAGTGCATGGAGGAGGGCCACCACCAGGGCTGCAGTGGTGGCCTGCGTTCTTCCTCCTGCTGTGGCTGTGTGGTCCTGGGGGTGGCAGAGGGAGAGGAGCTTTAGATGGCAGGCTTGCAATTACAGCCTCTTGGAAGATGCTGTAGTTCATCTAAATATAAAATAGGGACTGTGGTTTTGGTCTTAAATATTTGTGGGATTTTACCAAACCACTACAAACAAACAAAGTAAACAGCAGTGAAAAGTGACACATTTCAGGCAGGATTTATTTTTTATTTTTCTTTTGCAAGGTGATGCGGAGGCTTGTATTCTGTGACTTGGTGTTCAAAGGAAAGGTATTTCTCAAATTGAGAACTTCTTTGTTCATCCCTTATTCCCAAACTTCCCGAAGAGCTTTATTTTAAAGTTTTTCAGGAGGCTGGGATGTAATTTTCTTTTTAACTCTGTTGATGTTCTCCCACAGCTTTCCAGGTGTTTTCACCTCCTTCTCCAAATTTAAAACAAAAACAAACAAACCAAACTTCCTTTCCTAAGAAGTCAATCGTGTGTTGTATTAGAAGCCTTTGTAAAGTCTATGGAGGGAAACAAAATCATGTGTGCTACTTGAATTCTAAAATGCATTCACTTAGTACTAAGGGCAGGTTTAATGGGAGCATGTACAAAACATTACGAGCGTGTGTGTAAACTTTTGCTTTGCCTGGAAACTGACCAAGGAATAAAGTAAGAAGGATGATTTTTAGGTTGCTTTGATGCCTCTGCAAAAGCATTTGCAGTCGTGTATTCGCTGTAGGTCTCCAACTGATAACCGGCACTAATGAAGTGGCTTTTCATACAGTTTTATTGAAATTACTTATGCAAATACAGTGCAAACTTTATTGCAACAGCAATCAGTGCACAGCTGGTAAACAAAAACATTACCATTCATTCTCCAGCGCCTCAATAGCTTCTGCTCGGTTCTCGCTGCTGTAGCTGGCCGTGCGTGCTCCCAGCGTTTATTCCTCAACTCCAGCAGACCCACAGGTTTTGCCTGCTCGTAGCACCGAGGTGCAGGAAGGGCTCTTGCTCTTGAGGAACAACTCATCCTGTTTTGCCCTTTTTTTTTTTTTTTTTTTGGTAACCTCTGTGGAAAAATACTTGTACTGTCAGTCTGCGAGACCACACTCCTGTTCCCCTCTGAAATTGTTTCATGAAAGGTTCTCAGAGGACGGTTAGGTGCGCTGTGGGCAGGAAGAATTACATGTGTCCCCTTTTTGAAAAGGGCTTCAAAAATACCCTTGCAAAGGCTTCAGTGCAAGGGTACTCTTAAATCTCTAACACACGAAGTCTGTTGATAATGTAGTGAAGGGACTCATTCTGTCAACCATTACACAAAGTTTCTGTCCTCTCTCCTTCAGCTGGGCTCTCCCTGGCTGGGGAAGACAGTCTCATTACTCCCAAACTATCGTGGTCAGGTTTGGATTGGTAGAAATTTTTTGTTGAGCGAGATGCGAGAGACTTCTGTGCTGCGTGAGTGCCAGCAGAAAGCGGGGTAGATGCCCCACCGCAGCCTTGGGGCAGCCAGGAGTGGTTGGGCAGGTTTGTTTTTTTATTTCCTATCGATGTGCAGGTGGGCCTCAATTCTTTTCTCCTCTTCTGGAAACTTTCACTGGTTCTCCCACTGAACTTCAGTTAAAGTGTGTGATTTCGGGTTTTTTGTTTAATTACTGAGCTCAGTAGAACGGAGCAGGTGACAGGTATTCATTAATAAGCCATGCTACTTAGCTGCCGTTTAGGAACACTTTTGCGTTGGCTTGTGTGGGTGTCTCATGTATCTTAGGGGCAAGCAGGATTCGGCTTCAGCGATGCAGATGCCAGCTGTGCTTGGGGCAGGCAGCGGTGGCATTTCAGCTTCAAGAGCCAGAGCTCCCCAGGCCAAGGGCAGGCTGTACGGCACGCTCCCACCCTGCAGCAGCACCTGGGCACCCATAGCCCCCTGTGGGCTCCCCGGCGCGGGGTACTGACCAGACAAAGCATCCAGATGGGCTACCCGTGGGCAGGCAGCCACAAGCCGAGCATCCCCGTTGTGAGGTGGCGGAGGGCCTCGAGAGGTGGCCTAGCACACACCGAAGTCACTGCTCTGCCTGGCTTAAAAGCCTGGATTGTTTCAGTCTTGCAGCTCTCGTGTAGGGTCTTACATTCAAAGCACTAATGACTTCCTCGTTGAGACCCAGACTCTTTAAATTTTTATTAAAGGGATTGTCTGTGCTGACATTTAGCTAGCACCAGATGTTGGCTTTTAGTTACCAGTGTGGAGGTGGCATAGCTAATAAAGGCAAGGGTAAGAAACTTGTGAGAAACTGCCTGTCAGATGCGGCTTTGTGTACTGCAGCCCGAGTGATGTCTGTCGCTTCTTCATGGGCCAGCGTTCTACAAAAAAGCTTTTTGCTTTCCTCCTTCTTCTTTTTCTTCTATACTCTTGACTGGCCAAGTGTTTTCCAAGCGCATGTCTTTTTCAGGTGGCCTTGCTCTTTTGTTAGAGGCTAGCTAATGCAGGGAGAGTGCAAAGGTAACTCAGTGGCAGATTTGGGGGGTTTTCCCTTATATTTTGGTATTTCTTCTGTACATAACTTTCCTGTAGATCATACTTCTCCCCCTCAACCTCTTTTGGCCATACCCTCCCTCAGAAAATGTCAGCAAGCGATTGTTTCCTTTGCAGAGCTGTGAGCCCCTAGACAGAGGCTTTTCCAGTTTTATGAATGCACCATTTGTTGCTGAGGGCACAACTGTTCGATATAACTGGCTGCATCCCACTCTGCTTGGGACCAGCATGCACTACAGCCAGGCTATGCATAAACCAGATTTTTGTATTAAATGGCACCATTTTGTCCACAGCAGCAGTCTGTCTGTCTTTTGTGCGTGCGCGTGTGAGACTTGCAGTTTTCAGATGCAAAATATATAAAGAACAGCAGTTTTGCAGAAATACATGTTACTCAGTGAGCGTACCGTGCTATTTTAAGGTTTATTTTTCTTAGGGAGTTCCTGATGAGTGATATTTCTTCATTACTTTGTGTAGGCGGGCCGAGGCAAAAGCACATTTTAAAATATTTTATAAAATGGATGCATGGTATAGCATTACAAATGTAGTTGTTTTATTGGGGATGTAATTACAACTTAACTGAAAATACATGTAGCACTTTGAAAAGTGTATGTGCTCATTTATGTTTTATTGTATGTCATCAACCTACTGTATCCCCCCCCCCTTTTCTTGTTAAGTGCCACAGGGCTGGAGACCGTATAGATGTAGCCACTTAAAGATGCACTGTGCCTTACATTTTTAACTATGTCTAGGAAATGTCGTCTGATGTCAAACCTGGCGCTCTTTCTCACCGCCTGCCCCGCTTACCCCCCTTCTAAGGTCAGCGCAATTCACTGGTTTCGGCCGAAACGGTGCACGTGGCTCCAGGCTGCTGCGCTGGGTCAGGACGTGTCGGGGGAGGCCGGAGGGGCTGCATGGCCATCGAGCGTGGCTCCCGTCCTACTTGAGATGCTGTCTTTCATATTTCCCAGCACAGGTTTCCACAGCACACACACATTTGCGACGCTTGGTTTACACTTAAAATAATGCAGCACCAGCCTTGTGGCAGACTGGGAGGTGCATGAGGAGGGGGCGGAGGCGCAGTTGGGGGTTAGTGGGTACGGCACTGTTTGCATGCCGTTTCTCTGTCATTTCCCCCTCGGCCCTGAAAAGCAGCTTTTGGAAAGTGCCGTCCCCATTCTCAGTTACGTGAGCGCAGGATGTAAAACAGGGAGGTTGCACGAGGCTCTGGTCCCAGTAGCTGAATCACAGCTTAGGCTTTTAGTCCACGCTGCCTATCTCATTTGTCTCAATGCCAGGAGTTTCTCCTCGGAAGCACAGTGGGCTCCTTTCCCCATGTCTCCTCTCTCATACCTGTTGAGTGTCCCCCAGCAAATAAGAACACCTCCAAAGCAACCCCACCAGCTTAGAAACTGCCCACTTGTGCTGCAGTAAAAATACTTTCCATGCTCCATCATCATTGTGTTTAAGAAATGGGGAAAACTGGAAACACCTCTAATTTTCCCTCTTTAAAGAAGGTGCTACTGAGTGGAGAAGATGAGGATTCCCCACCTCAGCCTCCTTTGGGTACCTGAACAAGTCTGAGCATCAGGCAGGCTTGCCTGAAACGTAATAATCCATCCACCAAAAAGACATAATAATAAAAAAAAAGTACAGCTTTGCAGCCTTTCTGTGGAGGTTTCCACCCCCCCACCTCACCATGTTCTTTCATATATTCACTGCCCACATAATGTTACCCACGGGATGAGGGTGGGAGGGGGAAGCTTGTTCTCTTTCACGTGACTGCAGCACAGTTAATAATTGTACCAGACTTCAGGCACTCGCGTGACCAAAGGGATTGATCGGATTCGTAACCGGACAGAAGTTTTTCAGGCACATCTTCATGCCTCGGCATCCCAGCAGATTTGGAGAGGGAGCCAGATCTGCTTTCTCTGTGATTGCTCATTTGTTATGAGCTGGCTAGCGTATAGTGTGCAGAGACAAAGGCCGCCCTGGCCTGAAAAGCCCCCAAAGAAAAGCAGTATAGTAAATACATCTGTAAAACGGTGTTCAGGTTACAGACTGCATGCGTCTCACGTGCTCTCGCTCGCTCGCTCAATCCCCCCCCCCCCCTTAAAAAAAGGATGGCAAAATAGTTTGATAAAATGCATCAAGTGCTAATCTGTTGATATGATTTTTAAAAAAAGAGGAGTCTTCGCTCAAGCATGTGTTTCCAACACTTCAATCTTTTATGGACTGCATACTTGCTGTGGGAGTGGAAGGGGATGTTGCAGGCTTACTTTCAGTGTAGTTAGAAATCTTTCCCACAGCATGAAAACTCCCCAGAAAACATGTGAAACAACGGCCTGGAAACCAGGAAGTTTCTGATGCCTAGCACTCATTGCTCTGAGGGATTTGCTGTGCTCCGGAGGTCATGTAATAATCTTTCTTCTTTGTTGGCTTCTCTAAGTCTATTTTACACACGATGGAGGGGTATGTCTGTGTTGCTGAGCTTGTAGGGGTCCTCGTTTCTGTAGCATGTTTTTGTCCCTGCTTCTTTTGTTACTGCACTCCCATGATTAATACGTCTGCTGCTTAAAATGGCTACTGAACCACCACCAAGTTCTTGCCACTGGTTACCAACTGCTTAACCCCTGTCAAAAACCACCCAGCACAGCTTTGAGTTGATGCTTTTGTTGCTTAGCAGGTATATTTCTGATCTTCGGGCTATCCATTAACCCTGTGAATACTGTACACAATGAAGACATAAATCTGGTGCGGTGGTGATGGTATGTCCTGATGCTGTGATCACTGCTGCTGCTCCCGCACCACGCTCTGGTTAGATTTGTGTGGCATGCAGTCTTCTGGGTGTGTGGTTTTGGGGGTTTTTTTGCTTTGTTTTCCCACCCCCTTACCACTTTGTATAGTTTTGGGGTTTTTTTGAGGAGCTGCAGAAGTTGCTAACATAGAAAAGCAGTGACGAAGGGGGGAAGTCTGGCACTCGAGGGCTGGTGGTCCTGGTGAGTTGATAAGGAAGATCCAGTTCCCTACAGTAAAGAAATGGTGCGTTCTGTTTCAGTCTGTGACGGACTCGGCGTTTTGTTTTCTGGCGTTTCCTTTCCGTGTGCCTGTGTTTGTGCTGGAGTGCGATGGAGCATGAAAGGAGTCGGAGGAGAGAAGGGGGGCTGCAGCTTGCGTCTGGTTGCCAAACCCCCCCCCCCCCCCCAACAACCTCGACCAAAAGGAGAGTTAACCGGAACATACCACAAAACAGGTTAGGCAGGACGGCGGAGCCAGATACGAACCTTCTCCCGTGCTTTAAGGCATCTTCAGTACACCCTCCTCCCTCTACCCTTTCAGGATTTGCCCCCCTCCTCCCCGTTATGAAATAGTCCTGTGCCAACTGGGTTTGAACGTGGGGCAGGCGGATGGCTGCAGCGCTTGCTCGCCTGCTGCCAGCTGTTTCTTAAGAAATAGAGGGTGCACTTGTCCGTGCCCGTCATCCCGTCGCAGGGCCAGCACCGGGCGGCATGCGCCCGCCTGCGTGCGCCTTCCTACCCTCCTCCGGGTTGCCCTGCGAACAGTCCCAGCCGAAAAGTAGCGGGGGAGGAAGAGCAGCAAGGAGACAGAGAATGCTGGCGGGTGGAGCTTGGAGGGCTGATCCTCCACATAGTTAATCATTACTTGCAGCATAACCTGTTCCTGTTTTCTAGAGGTTTCACTGGCACTCGCAGCCAGAAGCATATGAGGAATATGTGATAAACTGCTTTCCGAGCAAGGAGGTTTGCCTTGCAGCAGCAAGCCCGGTGTCCAATACAAGACATCGTTTCTTCTGTAACATGTTTATGCCTAATCGTTCAGTAAACATACCATATATAGTCCGGCTCATGCTCAGTATAACACCCTGCTGCAAGGCGACTTTGCTAGTACCGCACAGATTCCTCAGCTCCTGGTAACCAGCTGACAAATAGGATGTTGCCATATGTAACATAAATATTCCATACAACTGGGGTTTTTTACACTCCTGCTCATAGTGCATGAAGCACGTGTTTCCGATCATGACAGTCTTAAGTCTAGCACTTTGAAAAACAAAGAGAATTATACGAAACAAGGTGCCTTACCAAAGAATGGACCCGGTCCCACACCGGTGTGCTTTTGTTGCAGAATAGATTCCACTCTTTCTGTAAATGTCAGACGAAGCTCGTATTTATGAATCAATGTTTCAGGGACTTGGGTTTTTTTCTTTCTTTTTTCTCCTCTTTGCACTTTAAATACCTGTTGCCTCCCAGGTGATGGGTCCCAAGCTAGAGCTATGAGTCACTGAGGACATTCTCTTTTCATTCTAGCATCTTTCATAGAATTTCTCCCCTTCTCTTTCTCTGTGCCCTCTTTTTGTTTACCCCGTGCTAGCAGGGTACTGAGCACAGCAAAGGACATAAAGAGCAGCACTGCGGCTGGATTCGCAGTTTCTTAATCAGCTGTTACATATGGTTTGCCTTCAGCTTTTTTCTTTTTTTCCTTCTTTTTTTTTAACATTGTGAAATGACTTCAGTAACATTCTGACTCTTTCTGTGCTAGCACAAGTGGTTCAGGAAAAGAAGATGAAGCCTGCCTACGTAGACCAGGGCGGGGTATTTTTGCCTTTTTGTGCCTCCTACTTCTTGACCCATTCCTTGATGTGTGAGAAGACAGCGCAGTGGTGTGGACCCCAGATAACCTTGCACGGAGCTTTCTGGCTGTCTGCTCGGTGATGGCTGTTAGCGCCTGGGTCCAGCAGTTTAGCGACTGGCAATACTTCCTGTACCACTGAGACGGTTGCTTAATGAGAGAGGGTGCCGGTTAGATGCAGATCCGTACAGGTGGATTTTCCTCCAGTGACTTGCTCCCGATTTAGGCAATGCTTCCAGAAGGGGAGACTGTGCAGGGGGGAATGTTTGGGTGTTACATAAATGGACAGGACATGCATTTCTCCGACTTGTCTCTCATTGGCCTCGTCAGAGTGAATTATGTCTGACTGCTTGGCAGTTAATTGGACCATCCTTCCCATTTCCTAAGCTGATAAGCCCCTCACTGTCTGCCTCAATCAGGCTTCTTTGTTTGAGAAGTTACTAATGCTGCAGAAGAACAGAATAACTACTTTCCTATGCACTGTAACCACGTGAGGTGCTCTGATCCATAAGTCTATGAAGATTCACCGTATTTCTTCAGCAAAATCCTTTCACGAGACTTACTTGTACCGTAGCACCAGTAGCAGTTGACAGGCATTGAGAAGTAGGTATAGCCGGTGTATTTAATACATACCTTGTCCCTTTTTGAAAGAATTGCATTCGTGTTTAAGTTATCCTGTGAGCAGCTTTATTCTGGCAGATCCTAGTAGCCGTGCGGAGTACCACGGGTGTCTGTAGTTGTCTGTCCATCAGGATGGGGTCTCAGAAATGGCTCCCTTTTACCACAAAGCCTTCAGACTGGGACTGTCTTTCCTGATGTGTCTGGACAGTGCCTAGCTTAAAGTGGGTGTTGCCAGCAGGTGAGTAATAAAAGATGATTAATCATCTCTGAGCTATGGATGAGTTTGTATGAAAAAGCACTTGGCTAAAGGCTGTGCTTCAACAAGCTCATCAAAATTAACGATGCAGGAGACAGTAGCGTAGCATCCCAAAGGCCTGATTCTTCTGTCTCTTGACTGGTTTTGTTTTGACTTCTGTGGATTTACTATGTCTGATTGGTGGAGAAACATGGGTCCCTTTGTCTCCAATGTTAAATGATATCAGTATTACAGATTGCGTATGGGCTGAGTGATACAGAGTTGTATGCACTAAAAGTAATCACCCTTTTGTTAGATCGCTCAGTGATCTTTTTAATGCAAAGGCGTGGTTATGAACCTTGCAGGTATGCATCCTCGTGTTTGTACCATTGAGTCTATGACACGAATGCACGGGGAAGATGCAAAGATACCAATTCCTGTATTAATTATATCTTGAAGTTGAAAAGTAATTTTATTCTACAGTAGACCACTTGTCCTTCACTGTCAAAACTGTAAATAAATAAAGTAGAAAACCTAAAGCCATAGTGATATTTGAAATAGTTTCCATTCTGAGTTTACATATTGATTTGAGCAACGCATTGCATCTGTTTGATCATACAGTTATTTCTAAAACCTTTTGAAAAGTGGGATTCGTCACAGAAATCTTCCTTCTCCCCCCATCCTTCGACTATTTCTGGCAGCTTTCGGGGCCCTAAGCACACAAAGCCAGTATTGGAGGATTTGCTCCTTGCATGAAAATTGGAAGGACTGGGCTTTTTTGTTCTTAAAAAGCTTTCCCAAATGGGGTTTTTCTTGACTTAGGCATAGAGGATGTAAAGCATGCAAAGAAAATAAATGCACATTGCATTGTGAGCTTACATTTGTAGGTACACTCAGACCTCAGGAAATGACCACCGGTTTATTTTGCGCTGTATGTCTGAGTTGGTGTTGTTGAGCCCCAGGATGTCTGTGGCATCGCCAGAGGACGAGGAGAGGACGTAGACGCTGTTGAGTTCAAGCGACTGTTAGAGGTGTTCAGATGTTATTTGTTCGTTATGTCCGAGAGACGTAGGAGCTCGGCTCAGCTGAATGTGGGGCCTGGTCAGTAGGGCAGGATCTGGTGGAGAGGCTAAGGGAGGCAACCACCAACGGTGGCTGGATTGCCATCCCTTCCTCCCAAGGACTTGTCAGCAGTCATCAGACCCCAGGCAACTAGCCGATGACCTCTCGTACTGTGACTTCTTTTATTAGCATTTTTATTGCCTGACATTCAAGGTGATGGGCGGAGAATTTGCATTTGGATTTTAAAGTTTCTGGAAGGGTGTTTGTGCTCTATGTCTTGTCTGAACCTTACCCAAGCTGGTTCAAGACCAGCTAGCAGCCACTGATTCAAAGGCCCTGCCATCTACCATGGGATCAGCGAGCTTCAGTCTTTCTGAGTGGAAGTGATGAGGAAAGAGGGGGAGGAGGTGTCCGTGTCTTAAAAAAGAGTTGAAAAGGAAAAACTGGAAAACAAGCAACTACTCACTATGAAGTTCTTGGAAAGAAAGATGCTGTGTATATAGTAGTTAATGTGAATCGCACTCTGCATGCATGGTAGCATGCTTATGTGGCTTATGGGAGAGCAACTCAGTAGGCTGCAGTGGAGTCTTAGCAACCGTGAATGGAGAGAAAGCAGGAGGCAGCCTGGCTTCCCTGAAAGAGCTAGGGGAACATCAGGGTTGGAGAAGTTTAGGAAGTGTTTAGCCTCAAAATTAGGGCAACTTGAAAATGAATTAACTGCTGGGCCTGTAGTGATCTGTGTGTTCATGTATGTATAGGACCTTAAGCAGAGAAAGGTTTGGGGTGAGTCTGGAAAGGGTCCATGTTTAAGGAATGTAGTTCTTCTGGCTTCCGAGATAGCTTTTTGTGTAGACAGCATGGAAAACGATTACAAAAACAAGTATTGCAAGACACTTAATGAGATGGGAAACTGGCAGTGCTAAGGCTGTGGCTCCTGGACTCGAGTGATTGTGAGAGAATTGCAGTTTTTTTCTGCTTTCTTTTTCCAAGCAAACATTTTCTGACTCGTGAACAACCACGAGTGGAGTTTATCCTATGGGCTTAAAGTCAGCAACCCCAAAAATGCATCGAAAATCTCACTTGACTTTTGGGATGAGGGGCTGTGACAGCAACTGGACTCAAGGAAAAAAAGATGCTTTTAATGTTTGCTGGCAATTCCACCAGTGTAGTCTGAGACTTCATCTGCTGAGATGTTAAACCGCCTGCTTTCACCGTTTCGGAGTGGGGGGGTTACTGGGACTGACCAGTTTTTAGGGAGCTTCGTCAGCTTCCTAATTTCCAGGTATACTGAAAGAGTCATCAGGGACAGGAACGGAGAGAGAATGTCAGTAAGTTCCTCTGCATTAAAGAAGCTGGGCTGCCAGGAGGATTTTCAATTGGAGATCACCAGGCAGCTTTATTATGGGCCCTGCCTTCTCTTGCATGCGGCTCTACCAAGCTTTAACCGTTTGTACTGAAACACTGCATGTCAGGTGTCTAGCTTCAGGCCACATTTGTTTTGGTTGAAAGAAAAATAAGTAACAAAAAAAAAATTCTTCAGCCATTTCTAAGAATGCAGCTAAGGGAAAAGTAACTTCAGGTTTTGAATCCTTTTTCATGACCTCTTATTGGAAAGAAGAAAAAACCACAACAAACCTAGAATCCCTAAAAAAGGGGGAGAAAGTCTGACCTGTTCCTCTAGTCCTCAAAGCCATAATGCAGGGGCATTGATATTTGGGAAGGGCGAAGCGGGTGGGAGATGGCAGTTATAGCTATCGATTGAATAAGCTAGCTGTTGATTATCATTCCTGATAATCATTGGCAATGGTCATTTCTCCAGTGTGTTCTGTTCTTAATGTCTGTTGTAATACGTATGGTAAAAAGGACTGTGCATGACCCAGTGAAAGCCTAGCATCCTCGTGTCCCTCTTACTCCAGTATATCAGATCAGCTCTGTGAACGCAGAAGTTGGCAACCTAGTCCCACATCTTGAGCTAGCAATTTGGCGACCTTGTGTACCTATATATTTGTCTTCTCTTTCACGTGCAAAAAACACGTGGGGAATGTGTGACCGTTTCTCTTGCACTGTGATGTACAGGTATAGGTATAGAATCTCTGGTTGAGGAGTTTATTGGTGTAAGATGAAAACGTTCTTGTGAATGTGCTTTACTTTGTAGGCACTTCTGTTCCATATGGAGTAAGGGTAGCTTGAAAGTTGTCTAACAAGATTTGCACACCTTGCCAAACACCGTTGGTCTCCTAAATAAAAACAAAGGCCCAGAAGTTGGTAAATACCTGTGTATGTGATGTAAACAAACTGCCTGATGCAGGGGCCACGTAGCCCTCCCTTGCAGACCACAGCTTGCACTGGGACCTTTGTAGCTTCTGTTGAAGCTAATGGATCTCTTCCATAGAATGGGCCTGTTGGTATCAATTCATGAGCAAGACTGAAGCCTTGATTTGTAATGAACCCTTGAGTGTAATTTGCAATAGCCTGCTCGCTGTATCTTACTAAGCTACTGTGGGTGCAAGAGGGAAACAGATTGAGGCTGGAGTAATGTTTCCCTTCGCTTCCAGTCAGGAGGAGTATCTAGAGCAAAAAGGAATGTGCCACACCTAGGATCTCTGGAGCTGGCTTTTTTGGGAACTTTGGCCACAGAGAATGAAATACCCCCGATGCTGTATGCGCAGGGCGAAGGCGGCTGCTATCTTTAAAAATATGCATATGAAAACGGAACTGGAAGTTACTGCAAAGCTGCATTTGCAGGTATCATAGCAAGGAAATTTTTAGAAACCAGACCTGAAAGGTTTTACAACAGCGAGTATCTCGGGATACTCCCTGACATTTCTCATTTGCTTTGCTGAAGTGTTAAAAGAACCCCTGGTTTCTGTAGTTATGACTAGCAATTAATAAATTACTTTAGGATTTTGTTTTGTTTTGATTATATACAGTGTGTATGTATAATATGTATTTTAATGTGCATTTAAAAATTCCTTTTTTGCTTGATCATGGAAGGGGAGACCATGGAAAGAGTATTTTAAGTTCTTTGACAAAACACTTGATTGAAGTCATTTATTCATGTTAAGCAATATTGAATAGCTCTGTCCTCCTCTGTTTCGAGAAACTCCTCAAAATGCAAGAAAAATCCCTTTTTTGTTTGTTTCCCAAGAGAGAAAAAAATGAATTTTAAAATAGGTTAAACAGTTAAGCGATTCGTATTCCATTTCTTGCAAACTTCCCCCTCCCCCCTGAGCCCAACCACTCTTCCCCTCTGCTCTTGCCCACAGAATTACCATGCAATTAATTTTAGAGGTGGGTTTACACATTTGTTTTAAAAACGCTGCAGTCTCCATCTCTGGTAATCCACCAGGTGGAAGCAGATGTGTAGAATATCTGTACATGTATTTGTAAATGTGAGTTTGAGCAGAGGGGGTTTCTAAGCGGGCAGTGTGTGTGCAAAGGCAAAGGGAACTGTCGGCAGCGTAATACCATCAGTAAAGCAAAAATTTGCAGTTAACCACTAGCTGGATTCGTTGGTGGTTTTTGTTCATGTGGTGGGCTGGGTAACATTGTATTAGCCAATTCTTCTGATGGATAGTTAGAGATCAGTTGCCTGGCCGTTCTGAATTACAATAGGGAGAAGGCTATCGGGAAGAGGATGGGGAGAGTAAGATAGGAAGTGGTTTCTTAGAGATGGGTGCTCTTCTTGTGCTAACAGAAGTTTTGGTCTGTTAGCATCGAGTGTGCTTTTCTGACCTACAAGAGCTTATTCGTAGCTTACTGATCTCTTCTTCCCTTCTGCCTGCCTTCCCGTTGACCACCTGGCATCCCTCTGCCTCTCTGCTCTTGCAAAAAACAGCATCTTTGAAGTTTGGGGGATATCCCTTTTGTATTCAGCCCTCACAGTGATTTTGCTTTGAGTGCATCTTTGTCTGGAAATATGGTAAAAGTGCTAAAATTTTTATTTTGCATGGTTGAGGGATGGGTGGGAGAGCAGGGGGAGTCCACGTGGTGTCAAACAGCTAGCTCTAAGTGACCTCCTGAAAGCATCCCTCCAGCCTGCGAATGCTCATGGTCTCCTAAAAGTCATTTGGAAAAGGGCTGCGCTATCCAGATTTACACTGCCTGCTACGTTTCGTGTAACAGAAACGCTGTGGCTGTGTACTGCTGCAGGTTTCTGTGCTGTCCTACAATTTTTGTTGTTGTTTCTCCACTGACCTGTTGCACTAAAATTCATGTTGCACTAAAATTCATGTTGCACTATATTCATGTTGCACTAAAATTCTGCCTGACAAACTGTGCTCCTAGTAACTGAAGCTTACTGTCCAAAGCCTGGACAGTAAGATGTGTTGAATATATATATTGGTTTAAATAATTTCTTTACTGACTTGTTCTCTTTGAGCTTTGCTTATTTCTGAGCATGTTACAGAAACAATCACATTGCCTAAAAGTGAAGTGTTCCTTTCCAGCTATACCAGTGAAGATACTTGCATTTTAAGTCCAGAGTTGCAAAACTTAGCCCTCTACTTGTACTCTGTGCATGTTAGGACAAAAATAAAATGGAGGAAGAGCTGAAAGACACTGTTTGCATCACTTGACGCCCAGTGGGAGCTGAGGGTCAAGATCGCTCTGAGAATTAATCAGTTCTCTAGAGAATATGATAATACAAGGAAATGATGGTATTGCAATAAGGTTTTCATTTTTTTTTATTAGTAGCAGAAACTTTAAAAATAAAAAGAGAGCAAGAGAAAAGCCTGGGAGCAAAAGTGGCCTGAAGAGGAAATGACCAAGACCAGCTTAGAAACGCAGAGAATGGTGGCTCAGGAGTGCTGCTTCGCTGCCTCTTTGTGTGAAACTCCTTTCTGTCTTGTGGAGGGGGAGAGAGAAAGAGAGCACAGCCCTGTGAAATCTGACTTCTTAATGCTGTTTTGAATAAAGCAAAATAGTTCTGGGCCGTCCGCTTTCCTTGTGGATTGAGGATTTTGAACAGAGAATGCCGGGCCTGCGGAAAAGCTACTGTAATCGCAAATCTGAAAGCGGCGTGCGGCCTTTCTTGTCATTTTTAACAAGCCAAAACGTCGCAGAAATCTGCCCAGGCAAACTTTTGGTCCTGCTGTGCCCCAGTGCAATAATTATAATGCAGACACAGCTGATGGGTCACGTCTCCAGCCCTGCGCAGCGTTATGACTTGCTACCTACATTCCATGTTTAGCTTTGAGCGATCAGATGGTGCAAGCAACGTGAGCTAGCAGTGCCTGAGGACATGCAGCCAGGCAACACGTCCTTTCCCTCTGCAGCTTTGGCTTCTTTTCTCCACTTCTGTCCCATCTCATCCCCTTAAGGTGATGCATTTTACAATAAATACCGCTCTCTGGAGGGGGTCAGCTGCCCATGCGGCAGCATGTGTGCCATTCCCACTGTGCTGTATGTTAAGTCCAAGGGCCCAAGGTTTGTAAATATTGTTTCTAAAGTACCTAAGGACTCCAGGTGAGCTGCTTGCCCTACTTACTGGCGACTGGAGCTGTGGTTGGTACATGTGGGGCACATGGTGGCAGACTGTTTCAGCATTGTTACTGATGTGACTTAATGAAGCATGAGTTGTATTGGGGGGGTAAATTTTGTCTTTGTGCAGGGGGAAAGGGTCATTTACAAATGTTTACAAACAAACAAAAAAGTTGAAAATGATGCTTAATTCAGCCCTGTAAAGACTGAGGGAGGCAGGGAGGGAGGGGGATATTTTGGACTTGTGTTTGTTTTGTGCTTACCACTCTGCAAAAGGTACACCCAGTCCTTGATCTAGGAAAAATTGGATAGGTAAGCAGAAAGTTACTAACTCATTGCCTGGGACTGCTCTTGCTCTCTTGCTCCCCTCTTCCAGGGATGCCGCAGGAGAGGTGCGGTGCAGACATTTTAATTGTGGTAGTTTATTTTATTGTGACCTTATTTTCACTGGGTTTAATTGGAGAACTGAACTTCAGGTAGACTTTTAAATGATAGGAGCGTTCTTTATGGCAGAGGGGTTGCAAGTGAGCTCTGGGCTGGAGAGAAGGGAGCAAGGGGGAGTGGGAGGAGGGAGTCTGGAGGTGGAGCCGGCTATGGGTTCGTTCCACTACATCTTTTCATCTTTCCCCGGTACTGCAGCACCATGGGAGTAGAGTTACTGACAACATTCTTGCTCAGGTCTCTCATCCCTCACTCAAATAGAGGGTGTAATTTGACGATGTCTCAGCTCCCCTGTGTGAAGGCTGTTGATGAAACTATATGTGTGTACACTTTTAAGTGAAAAACAAAAAAACCGCCAAACAAACACAAATCCCAAACCAGATCAATTTTGTGATCCCAGATCACGGTGTGGTTATTCAAACGCTAGGATTGGCACGAGGCCAGAGGGAGAACGTGTGGCCGGAGCTGTGGGGTGAAGTGAGGACTGGCAGTCTGTCCTTCTGAATGACAGCCATGGCTTACATCAGGTTAAATCAGTCTGTACACTGCAGGCTGAGGCGAAGCAGAATGGATTAAAAACAGGTTTTCACTTCTAGCCTTGCACTTCCTTGCAACTGCACTTCTCTCTCAGCTTGTGGGGGGTATATGTATTTCTGCATCTCAGCTGCTGTGGAATATGAGAGACATCTTTTTACAGGACAGTTCTCGCAAAGTTTAGCATGCACTGAAGTTTTCCGTATTTGAACGGCTGTGTCCACAACTTGCACAAATTGATTTTGAATCTGGATTTTTATCTCCTCCTTCTCCATCTGTATCGGCTGTTATCAGCTGCAAACAGGTTAACAGTGAGGCCTGCTGGGCTGCTTAATGGGTGGCCGCCTGGCGCTGCTTTTGGGCTGATGCAGATCATTTCTATTGGCCAAGGTTATCTCCCCGCTGACCTTGTAGCCAGAACTCAGCCTCTCTTGGTGGCACGGGAATTGTGAAAAGGAGGGCTTCTGAAAGAATCCACGAAGGCTGGAATATCTTTTCTGGTTTTGTAAAAGCCGTGTTTTATTTTCATCACTGCTCTGAATGAGGAAAGAAAGTGCCTTGATGTTAAGTGTGCAAGTTCAGAGAAGGTCGTGTTTGAAGATTCTTTTCTTCTAAAATCCACTGTGGACACTCCCCAGATTTAGCACGGCAAGAGGCTGCTGTACCACAGCTCGGCTTAAAAGCCCACTTTTGCTACTGTACTTTCTCGGTTGTTTGCTCACTGAGCATTGATAGCTTGTTGTATGTGTTATGCAGCATCTGATTTCTTCCTAGCTGTAGCCTTTCATACCAGAATGTCTCTTCCCTTGGTTGTAATTGGTTCAGTTTACTGGACTAAATATGTTTGCATGCTTTTGGGATGAAGAGGGGCTTCTGTTAGCTGTGCAATGGAATGAGGCACAGGGATTAATGGGGGGAATGGGGAGAGAAGGAGGAGTCGGGTGGGTTTTTTTTTTCTAGAGGCATCAGGCTCCTCCCGTAGCAAGGGAGAGCATAGTACATGGAACCTAAAGACCTTTAAAGTACATGCTGAAATGGATGCTGGGAAGATACAGTACAGTGCTTGGGCACAACTCCAAGGCTCCCAAGGCAAGTAATATTTAAACAAGCTGAACAGCCCCTTTAGGCAAGCAGCAGGAAATCCAGCACTGAGCTTTGTGTTGTTGCATGGTCAGCAGAAGATAAAAGCTCAGGCTATGCAGCTGGGGTTCCCTCCTATCACTGGATGGCAAACTGTTAAGAAAAGATAAAAGGACAGAAAAGAACAGGGGGTCGTCTTATTGAAAAGCATTCCTTCATATTTTAAGCCATCGAAGTACTTTGAAATACATTGGGGCTGATGTAAGTCAGAAACAGCGTCATCGGCAGCTCTGGTGTGTGTTGCAGCTTTTACATCAGTTGGCAGGCGAAAGGTGAATTCGTCCCTCTGCTTCACCAGAGATAAATGTTTAACGTGGGTAGGACTGTGGTACGCATGGGTGCCTCACTGCGAGCCTCACAGCGGGCAGGAGCTTCCCAGAACTTTTTTAGGAGCAAGGCATATAATGGTGGGGCTGCTGCTGACTAGGGGTTTCATTCTGAAACGCAACCAGCGTTCAGCCATACGTAGCCTTTCCAGGTCCCGCTTTCTGCAGCTGATCCTTGGTTGGGGACTATTTTTACAATGAGGAAGAGAATTTAAATGAACGAGATAGCTATTTCAAGTCATCTAATCATTATTTACTGTATTCCTCCCCTCCATCCCTCCTCCTTTTTTCCTGCATCACAGCACTGGTGTCTTGGGAAAGAAAATGCTTCAGAGCATTTGTTACCAATTTAGCAGCAAGTACGTGCTCAAATTTGGGATTTCTGAGATCTGTGTGTGCCATATGTAGGCAAAATGTAGTATTTGCTAGTTCCAGTAGAAGGGAACAAACACAAATTTGCTGTTCTTCAGACAGTGTTTCTTTAATCTAGTGAGACTTACATTTGTGCAGCCTTTTTGTTTTGGTAAGACGGTTAACTGTCCTCCCTAGGGTGCCTAATTGCTTATCATGAACTAATCAGTCCCCTGGGTATATGAAGGGATGAAACACTGCCAAGATAGAGCCTGTGACTTCCCCCAGAGGTGTGATAACCCTCCCAATTACCCCACCCTCCAGGGAGCTTGCTTACTGCTATTTTAAGGACCTCGTTACTTCAGAAATTATCCATTTTTAGAGATTTTAGGAAGTTTTAAAGGGGTCTATTTGCTGAGGAACTTGTCAGCTTTCATATTTTTTATGTCAAATCTGTATTGAATAATGTTTCAAGTTCAGTGTGACATATGCTGAACATGTTGCTGCTGCCACTTCTGTTTATGAAAGTGCCTACCTCCATAGCCTCTGTGGCATGCCAGACCCTAACAGATGAGGAAAGGGCCAGTTTCTATCTTCAGCTGTCAGTAAGTAGGGATGGCAAAATCTCCTAGCTTCAGAAACCCCGTTTGAAGTTTAGATGAAGGAACAAGTGAAACAAATCTGGTGGTGACTCTCTTCTAATTTTTGGTAGAATGATAGTTGCACATTACCATGTGTGAAATGAGTGGGCAGATTGAGAAAAGTTTTTCACCTTACAGTGAAAAATAATTTATTTAGCTGGTGGTTTTGCTTGCTTTCTCCTTTTAGTTTCTTGTTTTAACTCATTCAAATACATGCTTGTCTGCTCTACAGGTGAGACAGCTACCGATTTCTTGAATTATTCTCTTGTATCTCTTTATATTGAACAGTTGAGCTCCATAAGGCATATAAAACTTATTACAAAACAATAATGTCTGAACTGGAAGTGGAAAATAGTTCCCGCTACTTAGTATCTGAGGGAAAGTATGAGTTCTGGTGTTGAGGTTTTCTTTGTCCTTTACTTTTGCTCTAACTGAACATCATTTTTATATGAAGTTTGGAAGATGGGATCTGTCAGTTGGGTAGAAATACAGTTTGTTCCTTTAAAGAGTTGTAACCTAATCAAAGAGCAATATCAGATTACTTTTTTTTTTTGGTGTGTCTTTTAAAACACTTTAGGTCTTGCTCACCTCTGCTCATAGAGTAGATTCTAAGTGACCCCAGCAAAATTAATGTAAATATATATATTGCCATAGTATGTACTGGCTTAAAACTGTAAAGCAAGGTGATTTCATTTTTAGAATTAAAAGAAAGTGACTGTGTGGGTGTATATGTATATATGACTGAGAAAATGTTCACGTGGAAACATCACTCCTCAAAAGAAGTATGAATTTCGGTATCATAGGTCTGATTATGATACTTCAATGTTGCTTCGCTATGTGTGCATGTATGCATGTGATTAGCCAAGGTTCCACTGGCAAACTCTTGCTGTCCTACTGCAGAAACTGGGGTGGGTGTGAGTGGGTGCACAGGCCACTTGGTCGATTTTTTTGTTGTTGTCGTTCGTTTTTCTCTATGGTGAACACTTGCAACTATTACTTCACCAGAATTGGGTTGAACCTATCCATAATTCATACTAGTTTGTTTCAGGCTAACGTTTTGGTATATTACATGTCAATGGGAGTCAGCAGAAGGAAATGAGTTTCCCTTTTCATACGTGAATTGTGGGAAGAATTGTCTGTATCATCTGTTTGATGGCAATGTGTGAAGCACTAGCAGTGGAATTGTTTTTTTGGAAGAGGAGGGTGGTTTTGGACTAGCAGCAGACGTTTTTGGCTGGAGGAATAGCAACTTGAAACTTCACTTACTGAAGAAACCTGTTCACAATTTTGTCTGTTTTTTTTTTTTTTTTTTTTTTCCCCAGCGTTCCTGAAATAAACTTCCTGCAATTCTTTGCAGTGTGCAGGTGTCCAGACACCCCTTTACTCATGGTCGCCTGTGCAGCCCGTCAGGCGACTGAAGGCTGTACCTAAAATTCTGCCGGCAGTGCAGCGCACTGCGATGGTCTTGATATAGTTACGGTGGACACCTTGTACAGCTACAGGCTGTAGCATCCCCTCCTAGACCGAACAACTGAGTATTGCGTTCCAGGAGTCTACACGTGTGGAGGACTGCCTGGAATACAAAAAGGAAAGCTGCAGAGAGTGTGAGCTGCTGCTTGATCCGTGTGGCTGTTGTGCCGAGGAGCATCAAAACTTTTCTGGATGGATCCGACAGCTCGTTGCAGAGTAGAGGGTCAGTCTTGCTGGTTATTTGCAGTTATTAACCTTAGTGGATTTTGTTTTTTTTTTGTTTGCTTTGTTTTTATATTTTTCTCTGCGTGCATAAGGGGATTGTAGCTTTGCAACCAGAATGCTCATGTTCAGGAAACTTAAGGCTGTTCCTACTGAAGGGCTTTGAAGATCAGCAGGCATTTCCTCCAGGGTTTACAGCATTGTTGGAGGAGCCAGTTGCTGCAGAAGTCTTCAGGCCTATCCACCCGACTTTGGTCATTCCTTACCTCACCCGCACGTGGATTATGCTGTTTGCAGACTGTCTAAGCTCCACGATGACCTCCGTGGATTCCTCATGAGCTTTTACAAGGCCGGGCCTGTGTACTTTGTAAAATCCTTTAGAAATGCCTGCTAGGCTTTTAAAGTCCCAGAGCAAAGGCTATACTACAAGGAACTTGGAAGGTCAGCAGCTGGATGTGGTTGTGGGTGAAGGGGGATTTGTGTGTATGTGTGTATGCAGTTCTTGTTTTAAAAATACATGTTTTTTCAAGTCAGATAGAGATATGTTGTTTCTGAGAAGGCTTCTTGTACTCATCTGATAAAGCTGAGGGGCTTTTGAATTCCATAAGAAATTGTTGAACCGGATCCCTGTGCCCTTTTTTTGCACGCATGTTGCAGTCTATGAAAATTAACAGATGCTGTTTCATTTTGTCAGTGTGCAGGAAGCACCTCCCACAGGTTAGTTTCACTGTGTGTACTTCAAAGTAGAAAGAAAACTGGTACTGAAGAATACCACTGGCAAGTAGCACTGCTGTTTAAAATTTTCCTAGTGGCTTTCCTGTGAGGATCTCAACTTGGAGAGGCTTGCCAGCACCATCTACTGCTGTAATTAATTTACCTAACTAAACCAGGAAAGAAACTATATTTCAGAATTTAGAGCTCCGCAAACAACCCTGAAGGCTACCTGCCCAGCTGGTACAAGCTGGTGGGTGTGCTCACAAGACTGTGGCAACTTGTTCATCTGTGATGGGAGAGAGACGTTTTTCTCAAGGCTGGGTTCTCCCTTCACCTGAAGGAAGCAATAAACCTCAGTTTGAGTGATTTGTGGTACTCTGGCATCAATGGCAAATATATATCTAGAATAATCCCTGGTAAAATTAAATAGCTAGCTTGTATCTTTTAACTCTGGTTCAAAAGAACAGGAGAATGGCAACCGATGGTCATCTATGCTTAATATCACATTGAGATGATGTAGGTGGTGTATATCTGCTCTTGGTCCTTAGCAGACTGTAGGAGGTGGTTGACTTGAGACCTGTTTGTACCTCATACAGTGCAGGGCAGGGGTTGGCTTTGGCTCCTGGGTCTGCAGAGGGTCTGCCTGGTGTGGAGATACAAGCTAGGAAGGAGTGCTGCAGGTTATCTTGCTCATGAAAGAGCTGTGTAGCCACTTTGGATATTGCAGTTGGAGGCTGACATTACAAATGCCTCCTAGGGTGGATGGGAGAGCGGGGGTTGTACAGCACGCTTCTGAATCCCTTTGCTCCAGCACATCTCTCTTTCCTCCCTGTGGCATGTGGTTTCCCCTCTTAAAATTTCAAACTAAAGCTCTCTAATTAAAAAATCTATTTTGGGGGGTATGTGTGTTTCTGAACATCTCAAATTGTCTTGATTATAGATTTTTGTTGTTGTTGTTTGGGGAGTGTGATAGGGGGAATAGTTCCTGTGCTGACCAGAAACAGAAGACGGGAAGATAATGATGTTAACAAGGTGGGGGAGAAAAGGAGGTGTTTGTTTAGAAAAAGCCTAGTCACTAAAGCCTGTGGAGCAGCGGAACCCTGCTGATAACACAGATGAAATAGTCTGCCTCTTTTCTAACTTTAGAGGAGTGGAGCTTTGTAATAAATGGCTGCCATGTGGCAGCTGTCTCCCAGCTTCGTGAGCCTGGCAGTAGTTAATCCTGTCAGCAAGTCATGCTCCCTGGAAGAGAGCAGCGAGAAGAGCTGCAAACTCTTGAATCATGCTCTCTGCAAAATATTTGCATGTTGAATCTCTTTCTGCTTAAAATGAGTTTGGTAATTTGGTGGAGGTTCTCATCTTTAAGTAGCATTAAAGTGCAGCTGTGTTGGCTTTTAAATAAAACTTTAGAAACGTGCTGAGATGTTGCAATTCTTTCCCCTGTTTAAAAAAGAAAAAAGCCATTTTAGTTTTGGAAGGTATATGTTCCAGGGTACAACATGTGCTGTGTAAAGAAGGGACGCTCTGTGTTGCTATCCCTGTGTGCTAAGAAATTACAGGTTGAGCATCTGAGATCATGATTATCCTTAAAAGCTTGAGGCTTTAAAATTAATCTGTTCACTTCAATTTGCCTTTTGTATTTTGCTGAGCATGTAATGTTTCTGTCCTTTCTCCACAACCCGGAAAACTAGAACTTTGACTTAAAAAAAGTTTGAGATTTTTGTGCAGTAATGTAACACCACCAGATTTTTACAGGGCTCGTGATAAAATCATGATGGTTGACAACGCTACCACCAGGAAATGAGTTTTAATCCCTGTAATTTCTACTCTTTCTTTTCTCATGTCGTGCATCATTTTACTGTGTTATCTTGTGAGGCGTAAAGTGCTTTGGTGTGCTACCTGGTATGGTGCTCCAAGCAGAGAGTGCACTGGCACCTCCTGCAAAGACAGCGTGGTCGGGCTGCAAAGGATGCGTTGGGGGCTCTGCAGTAAGCGAACCAATGCTCTCCCCCTTGGGCTTGCCTGTGCAAGGAAATTTGCTAGCATGTGGATGCAGTTACAGTGGTGAAATGCCATGTGGGAGATAGCTACTCCAAAAGGAAAGAGTCTTTTCCTAGTTTAGCTTACCCTATTTCCAGAACAGTTTTTGTAAAATTGCCCGTGCGTTCAGGCCCTCTGTGAAGCTCTCTTTAAATCCATCCTGGAGGAAGAGGATCACAACCAGGGTGCTGCACAAGAAGCAGGGCACTAGCACAGGAGATTTTCTGTATCTTCCTCAGCGTGATTCATCCTGCCTCTCTAATCCCTGCCGAACCCGTCCTGCTGTGCACACACAGCTCTGGCTACGTGTGAAGAGCAAGTGTGAGGGGGTGAAACGTTGCTCATTTCTCCCTCCAGAGATTTGCTTTAAACCTTCGCCTCGAGTCCTGGGTCCGAAGCTGCCCTTGGCTGAGCTGCTGGCCATCAGGGCGAGGGACAGGGACAGGGATGGAGAGGGGGACAGGCTCTCTCTCCCTCCTTCCTCCCTCCCTCCCCGACAGCTGCAGGCGCCAATTGCCAGCAAGCAGCCCGGCCGCATGGTTTCGTGGCTTTTCTTCCTCTCGTTACCACTGTTCCTTCTTGTTTCCGTGATGCCGTGCGGAGGAACAACCGGACGGATTGTCTCCTCTCAGGGTGGGTGCCTGGGCATCTGCACGGCCAGTTGGTATGGCACAGGAGCCCCTGTTTTTTCAGTGACACCAGGGGCTATTGATGGCAGGCTGGGGCTGTGCTGCTGCTGCTGCACAGATGCTTGCTCTTGGCCCACCTTAAAAGGACAAGATATCCCGTGGTTTAGACTGGTCATATATTGTCGGGGTTGTCAGCATCTCCGTCACAGCTACCCGGCCGAGCCCAGCATCCTGCTTCACCCGCCCCATGTCCCTGCAGCCCCTCCTTGGTCAGAGCTGAGGGGTGCTGTAATTCGGACTGCTGTTTGGAGGGGAGGTCGCTTTTCTTCTCCGTTACTCAGAAATGTTTTCCATCTGGCTCTCCCAAGTGCAGTCTGTCTAGCTCACCCCTCAGGCTCTTGGACAAGTATCTCATTCCCTCAGTACAGTGCTTGCTTAGCCATGTAGGTGATGGGACATCAACCTATAGCTTCCCCCGCCTCTTAGGGTTTTAAGCTAACTGGGTTTGGCAGGGCAAAGCAAAAATGAAAAAAAAAAACCCCAAACCCACAGAGCTACGTTTTAGATTGTTTCCTCATTTTGCACCCCTCATCGCCTCTTGCTTGTCTGAGGCGGCAGCAGCAGCAGCAGAGGTTTTGTGTCCCGGGGCCGTGCTTCCCCGGGGTCGCTGGGTCTCCCCTCAGGCAGGCGTGCCTCCCCTTTCTCGGCCTGTTGGGCAGGGAGACATGCATGCGTGATGGGGGTGCCCGCAGGTCCTCATTTCGGCTTCCCCCTGCCCCTCCGCTCTCTTGCCTTGTCCTCGGCTCCTTCGGGGCTGTGTGGGCAGCGGCGGTTTTGGCAGGCAGCATGACGCCGCTCGCCTGACCCGTTCCTGCCTTCGTGAGACACCTCCATCCCGCCTGCCGAGGGAAGAGCCTTCAGGGCCCGCTCCCTCCGGTCCCTGGCTCTGCTCCGGGCTCCCACCCTCTCCTGCGCCGCGTCCCAAGGCCGTCCCCTTGCCCGATGGGATGTGAGCCAGCCCTAGCCCGAGGGAGAGACGCGTCGGCTGGACTGGGGAGGCCGATCGGTATGGGGAGAGACCCCGGGCTGCGTCCCAAGGAGCACCGCCCCGTTGCGGCTGGTGCCAGCCCAGGGGGGACGCGAAGGGACTTTCTCGGGTCGCCACTTCATCTAAGGCAAATAAACTGGAGTCAAAGCCAAGAAACACATCGACTTCCTGGAACTCTGCGAGCCGTCCGCACAGCTGTCCCCGCTCCCCGAACACATGCAAAGCAGAGCTTATAAGGACAGACAGTATTGCTTTTGTGTCCCTCCTCAGCCAGCGGGGAGGGTGCAGGGGAGGGGATGTGCCGGGTGAGGCCCAAGGCCTGTCTTGTCCTGTGTTCCCCCTGCGTCGCCGTGGTTCCTGGTGACTGGGGGGAGCCAGGCCCCCTCCCCACCGGCCTCCTGACGGCTGTGCGGGCAGGCAGGGATGAGGATGGAGGGATGTTTGCAGTTGTCTGCATGGGAAGGAGTGGAGGGATGTCTGCTTACAGCCACTTGTTTTACTCTGCTGGTGCCCTGGCTTTATTTTTTCGCACGTCTCAAAGCGGTGCTCGTGGCCCCAGGTTTGTTAAGCTGTCTTCAAATCTCAGTATCCTTTTTGCTTGAACAAGCTCTTGAAGCTGACTGCAGTTCGGTGACAAAGGCTTCCTGGAGGGCCAGGTGCTCACCCACAAGCTGATATGAACAGCGAGGATGAGGAACAGCTCATAGATACTTCTTTGGTCGGGGGGGAGGAGGGCAAGGGCGTTAGAAAAATCTCAAAATTCATCAGCAGCTGTTGAGCCTAAACGTGGCCGCAGGTTATTGCAGCTCTTGCAGTGCCATGCGTTTTGTGTGGTGCTGCCGTCCCCGAGAATGGCAGTGCTGGTCGGGAGCTCGGTGCAGGCTCGGATCAAACCCTCTGAGGTGCCTACCGAGCGTGCTGGCGGAGACCGAACTTTCCTGGGGGCCGTCGGGTTTTGCTTTCGCTCTCAGTGCTGGAGCAGCCTGTGCCTCGGTTCTCCTTTCTAGCCTAGCAAGACCACAGGCTCCTGCGTGAGGGCAGTTCCCACAGCGCAAAGCGCTTACAAAAGGAGCAAACGTGGGTACCCTGTTCAAGTTAGCAAATTGAGCACAGGGCCAAGAAGATAGATACGAATGCATTTTATATTAAGGTTGCCTGGTGTCTCCATGCATTGCTGTAAACCAGTTGGACCATGTAGGTGAATTTCATCCAGGAAACCCCTGCTTTGCCGGTACGGCATCTCACTGTTGGATTAGTATAGCTTCCTTGTTTTCAGTGTATTACATCAATGTAATACCAGAGTATCATGGTGATTCAGAGTTGTTGTTTGCTTAAGGCACTAACTAAGTTCAAATTCTGGTATGCTTTATGGAGAGATGCTTTTGGTTGTCTGAGCCAAAGTCCTGAGGACCATTAGTGGTCCGTAAGTCATTAGAAGGTGATTTGCAAAACCTACATAAAAAATAAATGCACACATGTATCCCATCATGCACTCAAGGAAATAAAACAGGAGGAGTAAATATGTTTGAATATTTAAAATTTAGCCTAACTGTTAGGTGTTGTAGCAACAGTATAGAAAATCATCTGGAAATGTGGGGGTCGTCTTGTTCTTGTTCGGTGCTTCTTCCCCTGCCCTGCTCCCAAAACAGAAGGTGGTATCTAGCTCAGTTTTAAGGCATGGCCATGAGCATGTGCTTCACTTGTTTATTCTGTTCTGGATGTATCTGTCTGCATACCTGTTAGGTAAGAAAAGGCATATGGATGTTGTGGATTCGTAGGGTTATTTTAGGAAGCAAAGTATTACACGTGCGCTAACACAGGTAAAACAATAGTATTGCTAATAGCTCAGAGAGTCTGTAGCAAGAGGAGCAGTCTGTCTTTTGGTGCTCAGAGAGTACCTTTCAACAGATGTTGCTCCTTTTGGTTGTTGTCTTTTAGGGTTTGTTTTGTTTGGTTTTGTTTTTCCCTAGAGGAAAACATTAGTTACAGGTACAAGTTCAAAACCTTTGGGGTAACACTCTTAGTTTTTACCGAATGCTAAGTGAAAGAACAACCACCAGATACTCCCATGCCACTGTCTTTCTTTTTATGCTTGTCTTCCTTTCCCCATAGGCTGCTCTGTACTGGTGCTGCAGCAGTGGTGACAGTGAGGTGACGCTGCCAGTATAATTCTCTACCGCTGGGGTGCCGAGTCAGCACCAACACTTCAGTAGCAAGGGCAGAGTTGGTATTAAAAAGGTCAGTAGGGAAAACTTTTTTCATTTGGTTTTCCTTTGCCTTGAGGCAGTGCTTTGAATAGCGTTAACCCTTTTTTCTTCCCACATGATGCCTTTTCACCCTCTTTCCTTCCTGCCAGCTTTGATGCAAAATCACATTCAAAATGTAGTGTGGGTGATTGTGGGCATCTCTTGGGGTGGGAGTGACCATTTGTGCTTGGGAGTGTCGCCATGTGCTCTGGGAGTAAAATCTGCTCCTCTGTGTAGAGGCTTAGTAGGAGACCAGTGCATCAGAAACCGTTTGGAGCGCGGCGTAGCGATTCTTAGGTATTATAATCTCAAGGGTAAATGGTAAACTTTTGTTTATTCAAATGCAGTACCTCTCTTTGAAGTTCTGTTCTCGTCTAAATTTGTATACTAGAAGGTCTGGCCTTCATTTAAATGATCCTTGGGGTTTTTTCTACCACTTAGAAAAAAAAAACAGTGGGAAAGCCTTGAATAAGCTAATAGCATTGCTAAGATGGAAATGATGAAGAAGACTCAGGATTCCTGTTTGGGCCTCACGGGAAAAAGTGGTTTGAAATGCATGTGCGGGGGGTGCACATTCCTAAAACTGTCATTTGTTTCCCCTGTTTCTCCTCCTCCCCGTGTTCTGTACTACGTACTACAGCATGTTTAATGAAACCAATAAAAGTATTTGGCTGAGAGCGTTAATCTTTCCCTGGCCCAATTAGTGCATGGCTTCTACTTTAACGTTAATGTGGATTTTTTTCAGAAGGCAGAACAATGAGCAGCTTTGTGCTACACACCAGGTTTTCCCCCTCCTTGCCTGTATTGTGTGTTTCTTCCTATCTATTCCAAAGGGAGAGCTCATGTGCAAAGACAGTGGAGCAATTTGGAGCAGAGACTTGTACCAGCTCCCAGGGGCCAGGACGTGCTGCTCCGTGCTTGTGTAGCTGCCTCTCGACGGCAAGTCAAGTGACTGTGACTCTGAAGACTCATCATTTCTTCTCCTTTCTTCTTCCTTCCCCTGTGGCCTGTGTTCTCCTTTTTGCTTCATCCGTGATGCTCTTCACCAGAAGGAGAAGCAGCTGTAACTGTTGAGAGTGGTCTTAAAACAAGAAAATTAAATAGAAAGAAATACACATAAGCAAAGGGGGGAAGTAACTGTGATGGGCTCAGCTTTAACATACAGTGGAGTCACACTTTATCCCAGAGGAGGAAATAGGTCTAGCAAGTGTCTTCCTGTACAGACTGAATGGGAAGCAACAAGGCTTTTTTCTTTTTTTTTAGCTCTCTGCTTTCTCAGTGACTCTCCCATTAGCTGGTTATGTGGGGCATCAGGGGTGGGCCTCTGTCAGAAGCAGGAGCTAAAGGCCTCTCACGTTTCTCTGTGGGATTGAAGTTGCCCCAGTTTCATGGTTTCAGCAACAGCATCAAGTGGAGGGGACGTGTTCCCACAGAAGAGCCTGGTCTCTTGGTGTGGCCATGCAAAGAGGGCTGCTACGTTGTTTTGTTTGGTTCCCCCCCTGCCCACGTGTGTTAGTGCTCTTCCTCTGTCGCTTGCTCTCTGCTTTTCTTCCTTTTCACAGAGGATGACTGTGACACTGGGGGTTTTCTTCAAAGTAGAAGATGACTTGAATACTTGTGACCAACTCCCTGTTTCCTAGAGGCTTTGGTCTGATATTGAATGCAACCTGAGGCTGCACTGTTTGCCAGCTTATTTCCTGTTTGTCCTCTTTTCTGGAGATCTTTTGTTTTCTTTTGGGGAGAGGGAGGAAGAAGGCTCCATCAGCACAACCTCCAAGCAGGGGAATTTGGTGTGGGCTGAGAAGGCTTGAAGTCCTGAAGGCAGCATGGCATATAGGGCATCTGTGCTGGTTGCTGCCTGTCTGATTCCCTGAGTTTCATAGGTGCTGTGGAAAAAAAACCACTTTCCCATCCTCAGTGATGCATTTATTTAAAGGGAAAAAAAAAGGCAAAAAAAAAAGCAAAAAAAAAAGCTGCAAGAGAAATCTCTCGGTATGTTCCTGCCTAAAGGCGCTCTGCCATGGGTTTTCCCACAGGAAGGAGTGATTTGGCCCAGTATTCTTATTGTTTCTATATCCTATTGCAAATAGAAAGTTATGCTTCTGAAATCGGTGTGTGCTGCTCATGCAGTTGTCTTTGTTTCAGTGGTGCATTTTTGCTTCATGCAAGAGAGTGGAGAATACATATGTAAATAAAAGCATGCAATAATAATACCTATTTTTGCAGAAATTAAGTTGCGATCTTTCAGCTGCTTCCAAAATAGGAAATTTTTAATATACGGAAAACAGTTTTAAAAACAAGATCTGTGACTATAGCAGGAAGATACTTAGATTCAGAAATAAAATAACTGTTGGTTCATAGAAATTATGAAAGGCTGTAATAGCACAATACATAGTTTTCCTCCTGAAAGAAGAACAGAGAGCAAGCTGGCAGGTGTTTCTAAACCAGGAGGTAGGTTTGTTAATGTGTGCATGTATGCCCGCCTCTTCTCTTTGGGATGAACATTTCCCATTTTCACTGTTGCTAAAAGCAGCACTAGGAATTCTGACTCTAGTTCTCTGGGAAGCTCCTCAGCTATCTTAAAGATACCTTGGCCAACACAGGAGTTGTCACAGTTACACAACAGATTGACTTTTTCCAGGATGAATCAGTGGTGACATTAATGTCCTAGGTATTGACTGAAAGAGGAATGAGTACTTTGGAAGGAAGAGTTGTTTTGTTTGGTTGGGTTTTTTTAAGGACTAAAGCACTTACTTGCATTATTTTAACAGAAATCCCTCCAAGTAATTTAAACTGGTCCTTGTTTTGGTGGTACTAAGCAGATACAACAAGCAACTTAAGAAATTTAGGCCAGTCTCGAAAATAACTCTTGTGCTTATTCTATTCAAAATTAAGTCAGCTACCACATAAGTGGTTAAAAACAGATGGGGGGGGGGGGAGAAGAAATTACTGTGTTGCTCTTGAATGAGACGGACCTTTTTTAAAAACAAACAAAATAACAGCAAAGTTATAACAGTTGAGGACAAACAAAATAAAGACAAACAAATAAACAGCTCCCATACTTACTGGAGAAAATACAGAAGGATGGGTGCTTGGCCTCACCTTGGATCAAGAAATCCCTGTGTCACAGGGACCACTAGTATTTTCTTAGCAGAAAAGTACAAAAATGACTAGGGAAGAGTTACCTTGAGTTGTTCAGGTAGCATAAAAATAGTCTTTTTGTCTGTTTTTGAAGATGCAAATTGAAAACAGTGATTGTTAAGAAGTTGATGTTATCCAGAGCCTTAGACACTGGGCTTAGTCGGGTCCTAGGTTTTGTCTCTAGACTGCGCTGGCTCACTATGTCACATCATCTGTGTGCCACTCCTAAGAGGGTCGACGGTTAAACGTAGGAAGCCTGAATCTGCTGCTTTGTCTGGCATTGCGTGAAATGAGGAACTGCTTGACACAAGCTGGGCCCTTGCTCTTTGTCTGCCTTTTCTTGGGCACTCTAAAATGTCAGTAGTTGGGAGAACGTAGTCATTTATTGTTTGCAAATGCTGTTCAAACAGCATTTGAAGATGTGTTACGTGACTGATTTGCATGTCATTCTTGAGAATATGTTTTTTTAAAAGGAAGAAACCCTTTTGAGTTAACTGCGGTTTGAGGCCGATGCTCTCTGTTTTCTGAAAAAAGGAAAACCTGTATTAAGTTTGCTGGATGCGATTTGTAAATCTGAGATGATGAAATGTCCACAGTGTGTTCGTTTCCATAATGAAATAAATATTTTGCTTGTTAGATTATAAAGGCATATTTCACCATTAAAGAGGTATCAGTAGTTTTCCATATTACAAATAACCTTTTCCAGAGGCTATCACCATGGGTGCCACAGGCAGAGAGAACTCCTCTCTTTCTCATGCATTGATATTCCCCATCACTTCTAAAAATTATGTTTGACTGCCCTGTCATTCTCCAGCCAGAACAGGCATCCTTCCTGAAACCCCAACGATAGCATGATAAGGTTGTGGTTTCAGAAGGGGGTGTGGAGAAATTCTGTCGGCACATACGATAGTTGCTTATGTCTTCAACTCATCTGGAAGCCTTGGGCAGTGGGTGTGAGGAATGTGCCAAATGGTCCCAGAAACCTCAGCAGTCATTGCACCACTGTAGAAGGAAGAAAAAGGTCACCATGAATTCATGTATTGGAGTAAATGTTAATCCTCCAAGAAGAGGGGGGGAGGACTGTGTGTATGAAATTGAATTACTTAAATTCTCTAGCTGCAGAATATTCTTCCAACTTCTTAACCAAATGTCATAACCGTCAGTGATATGCTAGCTTGCTCTCTCCTTCTCTCCCTCCTCCTTTTTTAGCTGGCTGAATACTGGGGACCAAGCCAGTAATGGTTTCCTCTCTTCGTTTGCCCAGGTTTCACCACTGGCATAGGCAGCAGCATCTCCCAGCCCAGTGCCCAGCCACTCATGGGAGTGGGCGCTTGGCTGCGCTGGCACTGTTTACATGCTTGTGTCACCAGACCTATGTACCAGTCAGGGGAGCCCTCAAACTAAAGGGCTGTAGTTCTACTTTGCTAAAATGGCTTCCAGAAAAACTTACTCCCTTTCTCTTTTTCCCTTCTCCATCACATAGTGCTAGAGGGTGCTGCTGAAGAAGAGGCTGAAGAGCCAGACGCTACTATACATACTACACTAAGTGAGGAGACCAGCAACCAAGAAGAGAGCCACAGTCAATCAGGGGATAAAAATGAAGGTAACTGGTTTGACTAGCTTTGTGTGACTCTGCAAATGAGGGCATTGATTAAGGCTTGTAGAAACATTTCTTACCCTCCATACCCCTTATCTGTGTGAAGAGTATAAGATACATTGAGCGCTGGTGCATACATTTCTTTCCTCATCCCTCACCTTTATCTGTCTGAAAAGTATCAAATAGGTTGAGCAGAAGCATGGGCACATAAATACTTGACTACCACTGCAGGCTTCCAAACTAAGATTTTCTTGGCTCCCAGTAACTTGGCACCACATTACTTAGCCTCAAAAAAACACCTGTTTATAATGCTCAAACTTATCTTCCAAAGGCAGTATTATGCAGAGATCAAATGTTCACAGACAAACATGTTCCTCCTTGTTCACCCTCACATCCTCTTGTGTTACAGTGACTTTCCCACAACACACATTAAGATTCTGTGCTCTCCACCAGAGGTGACAGAGCAATAGACTTGCAGGGTGTTTCTGTTTGTTTGGTAGACTTACTTTGGGGGAAAGGAGTGTTTAGTTTGAAAGCATTTTCTTTTTCAGACTCGCAAAGAGGAAAGTGGAAGGCCTTACCTGTGTGTTTGACATGTCTGTGTGTTGAGAAACCGGAGATGATGTGTGTTTTGAATTTGATATCTTGAGACGGGAGCATCCCCGCTACATACAGAATGTGATGGAGAAGTCTGAATCTGAACAGCTTTAGCTGTGGCATTAGTTGGGGATGTAACGCATATGCTCCATGGACTAATATGGCTTGGTAGACCAGAAAGAAAAAAAATCTACTTAGATGCCAGCTGTGGCAGTAAAGAGGCATTTGGGGGGATTTTGGGTTTTGTTTTGGTTGGATTTTTGCTAATTTAGCTTATTCCATATACTGAGCTGGCTTAAGCAACGCTATAAGGAGAGCCCAGTACCCTACACTGTGTTACTAATGCCTTGATTGTGCAGTTCTGCTCAAAACACGTGCTTGCTTGAATGATTGTGCTTGCCAGAGCGTGCATTCATCAGTACTGCTCTACTAGTTCATGGTGATCACAAGGTACCATGAATAATACCATTTTACAGCAAGAGAGTTTAAGGTAAATCACTCTATAAGCCACATACTGAATTAAGGTTGAAAATGAAGATAACATGAATGTCCTATGAGAAGAAACGTACACTTTGTCCTATGCGTTCCAATATGAGAAACTTTTCCTGTTACAAGAACTCCAATTATTATGGGCTTTTGCCTGTGCTCCCTAATAATCCAGGAGAATGTGATGCGAGTTACAGGCAGCTGAAAATACTGTGGTATTTTATTTTTTTTTTAGATGGCCTGGCAACTCCTATGTGTGTTTTTGTTTTTAATTCCAGAGAAGCAGCTGGAAAGCTTAAACAGCTACAAGGTATCACCAAGTTCACCAAACAGTTTGGACGGAGCAGACTTGTCCTCCATTGACGCCATGATGTCAGCAGTGATGAATGTGGGGAAGATTGCTGAAAATGGCGGGAACTCTCAAAATGTCAAATCCCCCTCGAAGTCTCCTGCACCAAATCGGATTGGCAGGAGGAACCAGGTATGTAAACCCAAATGCAGGGAGGGTGAAAGGGAGACAAGCAGCTGCATGGGAAGTGATAAGACATAATTATGTTTCTTTAATTCTTTTGCCTTTTTTTCCCTCAGCGGGTATTTCTTGCCTCTGCCATTGCTCCTCTGTGTACGTCTTCTGGTGACTCTCCAGAACATAACTTTAGAAAACTGGGAATTGAAGGGGTCTGCTTCCTTGCATTCACATGTAAAACATATGAGCATGAGCTCTGATGTCATGCAATGGTGAGCTGGTCTGGCAGATGCCACTAGCAGTGGCAAAGCCACCTAAGAATTGCCGCTTCTTCCCCGCTGCATCCTTTCTCCAGGCTCTTGCATTCGCGTAACCTGTTGGGGCACCAGTTCATTTCATGACAGTAGGCGAAAAGAAATAGCTCAGAGAGGAGGAGAGTGGTGTGGCAGGGGGCTTGGCTTGGCCATCATGTGGACCCCTCATGAGGTGTGTGGCTGTCCCCGGCGAAGATCCAAGTGATTTAAGGTTAAAAGTGGTGCTAGAACAAAACGTCCATCAGGATGCTTAGTTGACATGTGTGTAGTGTAAGGTGCCCTTACTTCACTGTTAATAAAACTATGAAGAGCTATTGCAGAATGCTTTGTGCAAATCTTGCAGAGCAAATATATGTAGCTTTTATCGTTTTTTTTCCATTTACCAGTTGATGGCACCAGTTGATAGCAATATTGAGCTAAACAAGTGAAAGGAGAGAGCCATATCAGTTAAAGCTGTGATTATTTATATCCATGTTTTTCTCCTGCTGGGTCAAGCCCTACCAATGAAGGTGCTGCAGAACAGCAAGAAATACCCCAAATCCCTGTTCCCATTTGACTTCAGAGCTTGTAGTGAAGCATGGAGAATTTGTAAATGAATGAAGATGTAACAGGGACCAGAAAGGTTGAGAGGCATGACTCATGTGATGTTCTTATAGTAGTTTATTAATAGCTTGCCGAGTAGCTGCCCAATTGACAGACTTATGACTTGTCTTGGATTTTTTTGCTTGAAAGGAGTTAAAAGCCATTAACTGTAAATGAACATTCTTAAATGAAGAGCCTGGACAGTATGCTGGCAACTGTGTTTTGTGGGATCGTATTGTCTAGCACCTGGCTTTAAGGTTTATTTGCAGTATTACCACTTAAGGGCTGCGCTGGTTCCTTGATTTCATCATATGGTAAGGCACTGGAGTTCAGACTAGTCTCAGTGGCAGTGCTATTGCACAGCTGTCCGCCGGTACACCATGTGGTTTGGCTTCAGGGAAGTTTATTAGCGTTAGTGACCTTTATTCCACCTGATATTTCGATGGGCATCGAATCAAAGGAAGCTCGAGAGTAAATGTGACAGGATTAAGAGGGATTCTTACAGCATAAAAATAAACAAATACATTGAAAACATAGTAAATAGCCTATTTGTTTTTAGGCTGAAAGATCATTATCGCCAAAGGGGCAAATGGCTACATTACTGAGAAAATAGAAGTGAGATGTGAAATATTAAGTGGGTATCAGTCTGGTTAGGAACCTCTAATACAGCAAATTTCCACTTTCAGCATAGCAGAATGAAAGCACTGAGTTGTTTCAGTGTGTAGCAGCGCACAGATCTCAGATTCTGGTCAGAATGTGCCCCTTATTATAATTTCAAGGATAATAACAGTTAGCTAGTTTTCTGGGTCTGACTGCTGTTTCCCATGAGTTGGCAGCGAAACATTTTGCCCTGAACCTTTGTCCCAAAGTCTATGGTTCTTTTTATAATGCTGACTTTATCTTGGCTCTAGTCTATCGATAGTCTAATAATCAAGCAATATCCATTTTAACTTCTCATTTGCTTTGCTCTTGGAGAAAATAAGAAAGTGTGACAAAGGTGTTTCTTGAGCTAGAGAAAAACAAATAGACCTAATGCACAACTCCAAAAGCTTTTGCGATCAGTTGAATGTGGAGCAGTCATGCCAGGTTGACATACTAAAGGGAGAGTAGCTAATAAATTAGCTGCTAATTTTACCTTTGAGTTCAGGAAGTGTGTTTTCACCAGCCTGGCTCTGGTGGGGTAGCTGAGTGATATGTTTTAAATTTGTGAGTGGGGGTTCTTTTACAGTAGGGATGCTCATGTTTTTTGGTCTGGATTGGGTCAGTCAACAGCATTGCTGTTGTAGCTACCCTGGATTTGCTTGAGCTGTGTTACGGTATGCGGCATGTACCCTGTGTGACCACTGGAGAAAGTTTGGGTTTTAGTTAATAATAAACCCCAGGTTCAATACTAATCTGCTCTGGCTGAGCTATAGTGTGTTTCTGATCTTTGCTTCAAGGTGAACCAGTAATTACTCTATCTTCTGTTAATTTGCTGATTCAAAGAGCAGGCAGTCTGTAAAGCAGGCTTTGAAACAATCAAGTGCATCATGTGGAACTGCAGCACTCGTTTTAGGGGACACACACACACAAAAAAAGTAGTAGGTTGATAATTTCACAGAAATACCCTGGGGATTAAACATCATCTAAACTGTCAGCACAGCTGCAGGCATTTTCCTCACAGCAGAGTGTGTTTGTTCTCTGTCCTGAGCCAACTTTAACAGGGTTGCAGTATAATTGGAGCTGAGCATTACTCCACAGGCAGGTTGCATATAGTGAAATTAAAGTTGTATAAGTAGGATGGAATGCACATATGCAAATTGTACGTTTGTATATAAAAAGGGGGAGGCACTGGGATAATGCATTTTAATTTTCTTGGGGTGTTCAGACTTCATAATGTCAGCCTTGCTTGCTAGTGTTCTAATGTTTTGTGAGTAATAGTATGTTAGGCCTTGGCCCATGTGCGTGGCCTACAGTGATTAGCTTTAGGATAGAGAGCCCTGAAATACAGTTAGAAAAAGATGTACAAGAGAAACAGTAGGGAGGAGTGGGAGAACCTAATCCTTGCAGTCCTGATACTTTTAGAAGTGAGGTCACAAGTTTTGTTTACTTCAGGCAAAATGGGAAAGCAGCTCTTCATCCAAATCCACAGGTCATTGAAGTTAATAGAAAATTGTCATGGCCCTATTTTTGAAAACACAGTGTTAGCTTTTTAATAGGAGACTCTCCAGAATGGTTCCCCAAGTCATGTAGGAGGGTATATTCCTTTACTGAGACTTAAAAAAACTTTTCTCTAACACTGTGTCAGCACCTTTCCTCCTGTGTGTTGGAGGAACATGCCAGAGAATTTGTCACAGAGGCTTGGGTTAACCATTCTTAGTATTCTCCACAAATGCTTGTGTCTGACAATCTGGAAGTGGTTGCTTCCAAGCTGATGACTTTTGGGACAGCTATGGGGGAAAAGGCCTGTGTGGAGAGAGGAAATGCACAGATACACTCGTACCCATCAACTCCCTCCCAACTAAAGAGCTACTGAGGGTGGGTTTTCTTTTTGCTTGTTTTCATGGTTTTGCTAATAATACTTAAAATAGCCAGCAAAGAGGTTCAGTAGAACATGTCCTTTTGGCATAATTATTATACTTTCTCATCGGTTATGCAGGGATGGTTTTTGTACTCTCTTGTCACCAGAAGTGTAGGTAATAGGTTGTGGATCTATCTAGCTGTTGAAGATTTGCATCATTCTACAGAAAAATGAAGCTTAATTTTCAATGCCAGATCATCTTCCTTTTAATAGACAGGCATTGGTGCAGAAGCTGTGCCTGGGCTTCTTAGTGAGGTGGTGAAAATACCCTTTATGTCATGCAGTAGCCATCCTTGCAGACAATTCAGGCAAATGCCTTTGGTTCCGGCGAGAGTGCCATTTCATCCTTGGCTGAAAGAGTGGCGGCTTTGCTCAGTGTCTCAAGGGCATACTTAAATCAGGCTGAGCTCTCCGGTTGGCTTCATTGTTTGTACTCATGGTTTGACCATGGTTACGCTTGATTCTCACCTGGGTGGAGAATAACCGGGTTCATAATGTGTTCTTTTTGAGTCACGTACACTCCTGCATTGTCACCTCTTTCTTGCTATGATCTCATCAGATCTTGCAAGCTTCAGAAGGGTTGGGCCTGGCTGGTGTGCCTGGATGGGAAGCTTCCAGGAGAAACACAGGATGCTAAGGGAAATGGTGTTGGTGATTCAGTAAATGCCGCTCTTCCTTCTGAGTCAGCCATGGAGCAGAACATACAGCCCCTAGAAAAGGGCACCCAGCTAGTGCCTTGCCATCGAGATGGGGTGGAAAACCTAAAGTCCCAACAACTTGTGCTTATTAAAAACCTTTTGGGAAGATTAGTGGCATTTGCCCACGTATTCTGGTGATGTTCCAGTAATTACTTTCTGCTCACCTAAATTCCTCCTGGCAGTTTGAGCTGGTCCCAATAATTGCCTTCACTTCCTGTCCTAAACTGCTACTGCTGAGTATCTGTGTGCTGTTAAAACAGCTGCTGTACTTCTACGGTAGTTGAAATGGCCCCTATTTATAAATTCAGAAGTTTCTGAAACTTCCCTGACGGATCTATCAGGATGATAAATGTATACATGCAAGTTTTTCTGTTAGCAGTGGCCTTTTGTACTTACGATGGATTATATTTTTTTCATCCCCAGCAGTAACAGCTTCCGAGTTCTTTTATATCAATATTCCTTCTGATTTTTTTGTTTTGTTTTGTTTTGTTCACAGGAAACAAAAGAAGAGAAGTCTTCCTATACCTGTCCTCTGTGTGAAAAGATTTGCACTACACAGCACCAGCTAACTATGCACATTCGTCAGGTACGCAGAGTAGCGGCTCTTGATTTCTTACTTTTAAGAACGTCTGGTTTGCCAGTGTGCGTTCTGCAATGGTGAAAAACATTTCTATGTGCAAACCAGAAATGCTTCATTATAACTTTATTCAGTTGTTTTACTTTTATTTTAGCCTTCCCCTTGTATTTTCTTTAAAAAAAAAAGAACCACAAACCCAACCCTGAGGTGGGTAATTTTCCTCCCTTCCTTCCCCAACACTCCCCCCCTGCAGTGGCTCAAACAAGGATGTATGTCCTGTTCTGCATAGCTTAAGGTATCCCAAGGATCCAGAAAACCACTTCCATCATGAGGCATAAATCCTGTTTTCTTACCCTGTTTGAGTGCAGATCCCTTTACTGGTTATGCAAATTAAGAAGCAGGAAGACACAATTTTTAAATCCTCTCAGTATAGAAGAGCCTCTCAGTCCTTCACAGGGTATAGCAATTTTGGGAGGCAGAATTAAAAATACACTTTTTAAATGGGTGATGCACTTTTTTGTCAGCTACAGGCCTCTTCTTGCTCCTCTTGAAATACATGCATACTTTATAAGTATGCATACTTTTGGCCTTTTCTATGTCAGAAGGTTCTGCTTTGGATGCTAAGGTTGTGGTTCACCACTGTGAGTCCACTAGATACTTACTATTTCAGTTTTCCCTCCTGTACTGTAACTGTTACTTATTTTTTTCCTTACTCTCCTGGGGCTTTTTTTTTTTGCTATGTGAAGAAATGTTCAAGTCTCTAAATGCATGTAAGAAGGAGTGGTACATATAGCACAGTAGCTAATGGCCATATTTTGGCCCTGTAATGCATTCTTACGGCCACAGAAGTCTGCATGTGCACTCAGAAGCAGTTTACTTCTGTTTTCTTACTATGCAGTCAGTTTGAAATTAATATCTTTAAAGAGTATTTGTTTTTAAGTGTCTTTCTTCTGCCATGAAGTTCGTAATTACATCCTTCTTCTGTTTTTTCCCTTACCACTTATCTGACCCCAAACCACTGCACAGGTTAAAGTATCTCAAGGTACCCTTTGTCGATGGGTTGTTGCTGGATCCCTTTCTATCCACTTCTGCTGCACATCCAGCAGAAATGCTGCATGTGGCAGGCATTGCAGGCTGTATGAAACAGCTACTTGTGCTGGTGCATTAAGGAGTTAAAAATGAAGGGTGGGGGTGGAGTTGAGGGGGGAGGGCTGGGGAGGAGAGGTATATACAGGGCACACCTTAATATAAGGTGTTGTGCCGAGTGGCTTTTTAAAGGTGCTTTTAAGATGTTTATAGTTCTCGCTAAAATTTTACTGGCACTTCAGAAGGGGCATTCAATGAAAAAAAAATCATTGCTTTCTCTAGCATAACACTGACACTGGAGGGACAGACCATTCCTGCAGCATCTGTGGAAAGTCTCTGAGCTCAGCGAGCTCCCTTGATCGCCACATGCTGGTGCACTCAGGTGAAAGGCCTTATAAATGTTCAGTATGTGGACAGTCCTTCACCACCAATGGAAACATGCACAGGTGAGTGCTGATCATGACCCAGGAGTTTGGAAAGGATTACAGGACAGGGGGCTGGTTTGTTTCCTTGGAAGGACTTGCAAGCTAACTAAAGACACTTCCTTGGGCAGAAAACGTGGACTATCTGTGATCTACAAGTGTGGCATGACACATATGCGCTACAACTACTAGGATGCTTAAGTTGTGGGAGGAAGTCAGAATTGAGAAAGGTCTTCTAGCTCTCTTCACATATTATCAAGAGTTGTTACAGATATCCAGAAGTATTGATTTTTTGTTGTTGTTGTTTGTTTGGGGTTTTTTTTTTGACAAATGGGATTTCTCTCAGAGGACAAAAATATATAGCCAAGCTGTATAAGGAGCTTCTAATTTTGTAGCTTCAGAGTCATGGATGCAATGTATTGGAACACCTGTTGTGGTGTTGTATGTTATGTAGTTAGGTATCCAAGTGCCGTCGTGAAGATGCCTCTTCAGAATAATTGATCTTGTTTTTAAATACATCAGTACATGCTTGTACTGTAGACAACTTACTGTGCTGTAGGCACTATAGATCCAGGAAGTTCTCTGTAACCCAAGTTGCCAAACATATTTCATGTAGTTTCCTTCATAGGGATGTAGCAATATGTGCAGTTGTCAACTGGGGAAATGAAATGTTAAATCACATAGATGTTCCTTCCTCTGTCTCATCCCCCAATTCAGTATTCATTTATTTGCATGGGTGGAACACATCAGAGCTGATTAAGACTTCGTGAATTCCCACATAGCTTTAGTCCCCATATCAAAGAGTTTACAACCTACAAAGAAACTGCAAGACAGGTGGGGGAAAGGAATATAGCTTATAAGCAAAACGACAAGAGTGATGGTTACAGACTGGTTCTGTGTGGGAGGGAAGAGATCTTGTTTCCTTGATTATTACCAGTCATTTTCCAAGCAGTGTGCTATAGGTGGAATGAAAGGGGTGATTTTGGTGACAATAGAAGATAACGTAATGCTGCACAAAGGAAGCAATAGCTGCTTGCAGCTTTACCTTTTCTGTATCATATTGTCCAGGTTAAACAGTTAGGTGAAGACACAGGAGAAACAAGAGGGAATGCAGTTTTATCATTCCATATTTATCTAACTTATATGTGATTGGAATTGGGGAGAGTTGGAGAGAGAGACGTAAAATGAGAAGGGAAAGACACAAAGACATTCAGAGGAGATACTGGCCTTGGGCATTGAATAAATCACACGTCTGACTCATCTGACCAGAGGTGTTGCGAGCCACATGTTTGTCAGACTGGGTCATTACTCCATCTGCCGTGAGGAAGGCAGGGCAGCTGCTGAGTTGCAGCTGATGCCACTGTCAGCATCCAAGGGTGAATTCCAGAGCTGGGCCTCTGGGGTGTTCTGAGGACTTGTGTCCAGGTCCTCAGCCCGGGCTGCTTGCGGGGTTTGTCTGGCTTTTTGCTCATTAGGCATCTCCTCGTCCTCTCCCAGAAGCAGGAAAGGGAGGCTTCCCCTGAGACTTGACTCCAGGCCTATCACATGTTGAAGTAGTCACCTTTGCTTCTGTGGCTTTTGCTGCATAGCAACTCTTACGGTGCTTTAGTAGCAAATTTGCCAGAATTGCCAGGCTCAGTGACTTGCCCAAAAGAAGTAAGTACAGATCAGAACCTTCTGATGAGAACATTGTTTGGTTTTAAATTTTTCTCTTAACGAGATGTTGCTTGAAGTTACCAGGATGGAGTGCTGTATTTACTGACTGCCCTAAGAAGGACCTAAGTTCATGCAAGGAAAATCTTCCTATTAAAAGTTCTTTCGATCTGATAGGTTCCTGTCTGCTCTGTAAAACTCCTTCTTGTGTAGGCCCGCATCGCAGCAGCTTGGTGGGACATTGCAGAAACCTGTTACTGGGCTTGGTGGCACTGCAACAAGTGACCCCAGACCCATGACAGGCGAGATCCTGAGCATACTGAAACAGGCTAGTTTTGCTAAAGGCAGGTTGTGGTTGGCAGGACTGTGCCACCCATTTTTTGCAGTAAATAGCCTTTTCTTATTACTATAACAGACTATAAGAGTGAATCCTGTTGCTGAAGTGGAAAGCATGAATGTGCAAGTAGGCAGATAGGGATAAATGTAAAGTGAAATGAAATTTGTTATCTGGTGCTATGACACACTCACAAGGACGATGTTCATTTTGCCGACTGGGTACCTCCTTCCAAAACAGGTATTTCTAGTCTAAGATAGTGTGAAGTAAATTCTTTCGTAGGCATCTCAAACTTAGCTGTAGCATCAGGTCCAATGACCTGCCAGTGCTGTGGCTTAATGCCTCTCACTTCACATTCAAAACTGCTTCTGCCTGAGGATCCTGGAGCAAGGACCTGCTTGCCAGGTCCTGCCTTGTGTGCAGCTCCCGCAGGCTTTGCTTGTGGTGGTGCCATGTCTGTTCTTCCACGCCAGCTGGATGGTAATACAAGTCCATCTTTCTCTGCTTTTGCACACGGTTCCTTTACTGTTTGCTATTTTTGCACTACGGTATCTAAGTAGTGACAGTTACATGCCCAAAACAGAAAAGAATAAGATTTCTAATGTGCCCCTTGTAGCCAGCACGGTGGTGTCTCTGGAGCATCGTGCAGAGTGTGGGATCAGAAAGAGGAGTTGTAGGCTTAGCAGAAAGTTGTGAATGTGCTGCTAAAGAATCAACATAGCTTGTGAAGGTCCTGCAGGAGCCTCCCCAGGTATTACTGCATTTACACCAAATAAGCTTGGTGCACAAGAGGGGAGCGAGGGAGAAGTTAGTCTGCCAGTATCTGAACAGAGGAAAAAATTTATAGGCACATACTACGTATATCCTCTCTTTTCTTTCTCCCCCTCTGCCTTGTTCTGGCTCTTATTTAACTGTCTATACTATTTTTTTAATTCAGACTTTTGAAAGACCTTTTAGGGGGAAAAGTCCAACAAAATGGTTTTGTCAAGGGAAATATTGTGCCATAGGAGTGCTTATTACTATTCCAGCAGAGGATGAAATTTCTGATCCATTTTTCCACCTCATAGCAGCCAGGACATTAGACATTCAGCTGAGCAGAGAAGGGAAGGAGGTTTTGGTTGCTTTTTTGGGTTACAAAGTACCAGTGTTGTTATACTCTCAAGCGCCTGTCTTATGCATAGAAAGTAATTTTTCTTCTCCTTCACTTTATTAAGTGAAGGGAGGAAAAGACCCTCCAGAGCTCTTACTTGCTCTTCTTTTGCATGTGGGCAAAACTTTTTTGCAATAGCTAGACTTTTTGTGGAGTGGGAACACTCTTTTCTGCCCATCTGTTCTCTGGGTAAGTCTAGCTGTGTTGCGGTGTTGCGTGTACTCTTTACCTGTTAAATTGATGCTGCCCTTCCTGACTCCCACAATACATGTAACACTTCATTTGTAAATGAGTCATAGCCTCTCACATAAAGACCAGTTTCTTTTTGTTGTGCTCCTTGGCTCCTTGTCAACAAGTCAAGTTGAATGGGCACAGCAGACAGGGGTGGAGGGGGAAGGTTCTCTTGTGCAGCACCATTCAGAAAAAGAGGGTAAAAACTGCTTCCTTTTATGACCAGGGTGACTCTTGGCCAGGATTTTCAACAGGGAATCATGAGCCTGGGGCATCTCAGAAAACTCTCTTACAGCTGCCAGACTGCTCAGGAGTGGCCTGAGCCTCCTGTGGAGACAGTCGCTGTTGGAGAGAGCAAAGGGTCTCTGGAGACCCTGTTTCAACGTGCAGCATGAAAAGCTGATTTTCTCATTCTTCTGAATGTGCCGTCAAGCTAACTGCTTCCATATCAGTGCTGCTCCTACTGTTTGGGGAGGGCTGTTGCAATCTGGTATGATAACTGGGAGATCCGTCAGTGTCTGGTGTCAGGACCAGGAATTGCTCTGGAGGAGAAGAGCTGGAGACAATGGCTGAGTTTTTTACAGATATTTCTTTTTGACCAGTACTGGAAAGAGCAACTCTTCTTGGAATCATCAGGGACTGATTTGGGGGTTTGGAGGGTTGTTTTCTTGGAGCTTTTTAGGAATTTGGAGGAAGGAGTTAGAATCATAGTAATTTTGAGTTCAAAATTCCTGTAACTGGAACGGCACTACGATGATCAGTATATAAGAAAATCTACAATTTAGGATATGCTAATCCTCATGCTTTTACACTAGAGACACAGACACTATGGCTTTCTCACAGTCACAGTAAACTAAAGTTGACTATTCTCAGATCTCCAGCAGGGACATAAACTACATGGAAGGAGGGTGTGTGTGTGTGTATAAAGAGTTTTCTTTAGCTCTGAAAGAGCTCGGGATTTCCAAAGTAGTGCCTCCAATCAATAGATTGCAATTACTAAAGGCTTTCCAAAGGCTTTCCATCTGTCCTGTAACGGTAGCTCCTAGGGAGTTTATCTACAAATAAATAGTGCCAACTCTGAGGAGCCCTTTTGGGTCTAGACTCTTCCACCAAATAGGAGATTGCAAGCCTCTTATTCCATCTCCACTGCTGCACCGCCCCCAGATGCAGACAGAGGAGTTAGGCTGCTGCTGTTGGTTTTAGTGGTGGTGGTGGTTTATAAGCTTTAGCAAGGGACCTTGAGGTAGAGAAAAGACTTTGCCTGACTTACTGTGTTGCATTCCAGTAGAACATGCATCAGGCTTCAGGGGGAAGGGCGATGCCTCCACTTGCTCCAAAAGGGTTTCCTTTGCGGGTAGGAGACTTTGCCAATGGCTCCTTTTCCATTTCTGTGACTGAGGATGGTCTGTGCCTATCACTTTAAAATCACATTTTCCTCCCTGCCAAAGACATGCTCCCCATGCAACTTGAAAATGTTAATAGGATATAAATGCCAGAAGGGAGGCGAGAAATGACCTTCCTGCCAGTTTCCACTGGGTAGCTATTAAAGGTTCTGTGGCAAGTCTGAAAAGGCTAAAGGGATAATATATGTATTTCAGCCACAGCTTCCCCAGTTTGGTAAGTGAAGCTGCGGTGTCCACGGCTGATGCTCACCAGGCTGTCCATAATAAGTGCAGTAATGCAAACTGAAATGTTTCATCTGAAACCAAAACGTCACAGGTATCTACCTTCTTTCTCTCCTTATGGTCCTTACTCCATACCTAGCAAAATTCTTCATAATGGATTTTTATTTACATTCTACTTAGGTACTTGTAGGCTGTTTATGCACCATCTCAGGAACAGGTCTCAAAGTTTGGGAATTTTTTTTTTTTTTTTTGGCACATGCGAAACACCACATGCAACAACCACATGCAGGAGTCTTTGAAACTCAAATTGGAAGATCTGGATCGCAGAAGCTATGCTTTGAAGCATGCTTACAAAGGGTCCTATCAAAGAAGGTATTTCTTCTTTTAATTAAGAAGGCACTTTCATTCTCAATCGTATTTTCAGTGCTAAATAATTTTCCCAAACTTCTCTTTTTAATGCACTGTGGAGAGACAAACAGCTGTTCTTGTTATCAGGGTATGGTACTACTGTGATGTTCAAACTAACTCTTTTTTAAACAACACTTTATGCGTGTGTATATGTTGCTGAATTATTTTTTTGAGAGAGATAGAAAATGCATGTGCTGGAGGGTAACCTGTGAATGTTGATGTTTTAGCCAGCCACCTTCACTGGCAAATGAAGAGTGTATGCTTGGTGAAGATTGTAATGTACTGGTTGGAAGATGAGTGTTGGATCCTGATAAAGGCACAGGGGTTGAGATGCATATATGCTTTAATGATTTCCCCACTCTCTTTAACATGGATCTGTGTTTCTTGGGCAGGCATGCATACAGGCTGCCTGTGACTTTGCAAATATCCAACAGGCAGAGTGTCCTCAAGATCTGGCTGAATCTGTCCTCTCCCTGCATTCCACCTGTGAATTGCTCCTGTGTTATTTATGGCATTGGCCCTCTTCCAGTACGTTGTGTGTTCTTTGTAGGGTGCAGTGCAATAACAATGCCCAGCCTCTAAATACAAAAAGGATCTCTGCAGTCTAGCACGTGCAGTCTGGCATTTGCTTAAGATGGGAGTTTTTGGAGGCAGAGCATAGCCAAACGTGATGAGCTTTTTTTTTCCAGAAGAGGAGAGAAACTGCCTTATTACAACAGGGTTTGGTTTCTGGTGGTTTGCAAAGGTGGCCAAGTGGAAATTCGGTGTTAAACGTTGGGTAGCTTTGAAAAACTGAACATACAAGATCTTGAAGCTAAAAACAAATAGCCAATGAACTCACCACACTGAAAATGATTGACACTTCATGCGTGTGAAAAGACCTTCTCTTATTGTTTTGCACAACAGAAATGTCTCTTCAGTCATCTCCTAAGGAGCTTTTATTTCAATGTAGTAATTGGTACGCAGTGCTCTTAAATATGAAGAAGCAGGGTGTATTACAGGCTTTCCAATCCATTCCTTATACGTGGGGGATGATTTAACCACTGTCAGCATGCTAGCGAAAGATAAGCTTCAGTAAATGCAAGTGCCCTAATTCTTGAGCAGGGATAACGAACACAAAGGGCTAATTTCTGCTTCTAGTGACTGATAACTGTAGTTGTAGGAGACAAGTGAGATGTGATACCTGTTTTGGTTTTCTTTGCAATTAAAAGATGTTTCTTACATTTTTGCTAATACTAAGGATGGGGAGACAGGTGGAGAGAAGGTCAGCAGATATATCCAGAGTAAATGTTTGGTATTCTGCTGGGATCCCCATGTTTTGCAGAAGATTAAAAGAGAAAGAAAGAAAGAAAAGGTCAGGCTTTTTCAACAACAGTATAGCAGTAGGAGTCTGTTTCTCTGTGTCTTTGATGAGAATTAGAAGACTACAGTATTTTTAATGGTCCCAGGCAGAAACTTCGGTCTGTCTCAGTGTTGCTGAGTAGATTGGTCATCTTTTGTAAAGACTTTATATAAACTTCTACTTAATGCATATGACGCATAAATAGGGTGCTCCAAAAAACCCCTCCATGGATATCTTCAGCGGTAAGAGACTCTGAAGGAGCTCTTGTGCCACAGTACCTCTGTGAGCTGTAAGGAGATGCCATGATTTCAGATGCATTACACGCTGCTTGTAGCCTTGGACAGTATCCCCCTTAAGTTATCATTAAAGAACAGCAAAGGAAGTTAACACAAAAACACGAATGCTGAGATCTGATTAGAATCAAGCAAGCAAGGAAGTGCAGAGTTAAGATTTATATGCTGACCTTAATTAGCTCCATTGTTCTTGAGAACTGAAGCGTACACAATGAGGAACGTTATACTTGCATCTCCAGAGCTCTTCAGTACCTAAACATAAGAAAGACTTCAGTGTGCTTTTCAGTCCTAGATTTTGTGTGATATGCCTTTAAGTAATAGCTAAGTCTGATCTTGTGCTTTATAAGGTTGTGGATTTTTACGTTTGGGTTTTCTGCAGGCAAAAAAAGGGGACATGCTGCTCTCGGTAAGTTTAGGTTTCTGGTGCAACTTGTGCTGAGGGGAAGGTGGTCTGACGTAGCAGAGTAGTACCACCCTCCTCACAGGCAATAACATAAATCTCCGTATAACAGAGAGTATTGAGCGTAGCTTAGTGCTGCTTTGTTACCCATGTCACAGTTCAAATGAGCACAAGCCACTTGACAGATTAGTCGCAGAACCCATGGCAGTGGGAGACCTTGATCTTTCCACATAAGTACCCTTTCAGGAACATCACCTCCTCTGAAGGTTTAGTATTCTCAGGGATGTTACCTCCCCTTCTCACCTTGAAGAGCTACAAAATAAACACAAGCCTTAACTTAGCAAGCACTAGAAAATCCAGGCGATCTTTGCGGGGAGTTGAGGTGCTTTTAGTCCTTTGCCATAAAGCCTGCCATTAAGGTGATTCTCACAGAGATGTTAGCTCTCAAGGTTAACAAGTAACGCGTTGTTTTGTTGGCATTTTGGTCAGTGGTTTGTCTTCTAGCTTGTACTTCGGTTGGGTGATTCTGTGTAGAAAATGCTGGTGGTGAGAAGTTTGCTGGGAGAGTTTGTATGTTAAGGTAATCTTTGCTCAGCCTGTTGTCCGTGCACGTCAGAAATACTTGCATCGCTTCTCTAATGAATGTGTGTTCACTCTGTTCCTCCTGATGTCTGAAAAGACTACTGGGCCAAGTACTGACGAGAATGAGGAAAAAGTCTATCAAACTGCGTTTCTGGTTGCTGTCGTTCCACCTTTAATGTCTTCCAGTTTTACATTTTCTCCCCCCAGTATCTAACCTGCTCAACCTGTTCTAGTTCAGCATGCTGGAACCAGCAAACTGCAGAACATACCCCCTCTCAGGGTCAGCAGGTTTTTTCCTCTTTCTTTCTCCCCTCTTTTAAAAATAGGCTATTCGTTAACAGTAGATTGTCAGCATTTGGGGAAACTTCTCTAGCTGTAAAAAGGTGAGGGGAATCTTGGCATTTGGGCTTAGCCAGGACCTTTCACTTTGGTTTTTGAGCCACGATTGCTCACCTGCATGATGCACACAGCTTAGGCAAAGACACATTCTATAAAGTAGTAGTGCCATTATACAACTGGTAAATAGCACACAATATGCAAATACTGCTTTCTGTTTCTTGAGGGCATCTATAGATAGGCTGAGTTCTTCAGGCTGCTCTTTTAGCTGAAGTCTTCTGAACACTCTCAGCAATTTTTTGGTAAATCCTCAGAGTCAGCTCTCTAGTCCTTCATGTGGAAAGATGTCTTAGAACAGAGGAGGCGTACAACTTCTGTGTGGCTCACTTTTGACATCAAGCCACCTCAATGTGTCGTCTTTCTTGACAGTTTCCAACTGAGGGTAAAGAGAGTAAGGCAATCCATATTGCTCATGGACTGCACCAAAATCAATTTCATTTGAGGGCAAAAGTTCCCAAACTCCTGTAAAGTAGCAGAAGTCATGCGAGGACTTCTCTTTCCAGCTACTATGCTTGACTAAACAGACATGTAACAAGACGTGAAACTTTTTCCCTAGTGCTTCTCTGCTCAGCGAGGGAATGCTGTGAGATCACCGCTGGTGAGGAAGGAGGACCACATGTTCAGGAACAGGAGAGGAAATGGGCTGAGCATGTGGAACCTCTTTTGCTAGGATGCCGTCCTCAGTGCTGGGAAAAGTTTGCACAACTTGTGTGTGTGCAGTGATAACCCCTTACTTCCTTGCCCCTCGAGTTACTTGGTGACTGCTGATACCGGGGTGATGCGGAGACCCTGCTTTAACGAAGATGTGCTTCTCTTATCTAGTGCAGCTTCCTTTCTTGTATGCGTGCGTGTGTGTGTGCCGGGGGGAGGTATTCGGCTCCATCTGCGCAGCGTCCCCAGCATTGCTGTGGCCGTCTATTTTTTCCTTCTCAAGCTGTGTGACGCAGCAAGTTGTTCTGTGCTGTGTGCCATCAGGATTGCTCAACAGTGGACTGTGAGAGGGAAGCAATTGCATGAGGGCTTTGCCTGGTTCTGGGAAGTAGCTGGGGCTTATGTTTGCTTGGTTGGTAAAGGGGTGCAGTTTTGGGGGGGAGGCAGGATGTACCTGGGAATTCTTCAAGCGTGTTTGCTCTTAAGGATAAAACTTTTCCCCCTTCTGACATCCTTTCTCTAATTTTCTCTCTCTCTCCCCCCCCCCCCCCCCCTTTTTCCTGATGCTAAAATTTAAAACTGCTTTAATTGTCCTTACCATCTAATAACACTTATTTTCTTTAAACGTGAAGTTTCCTGAAAAATCAGCAATGAAGTCATTGGCTAAGGTTATATACAATGATAACTAAAGGATGTGCCTGAAAACAACGAATTTCCAAAAAGATGAAGAAAACAGCAGTTCAGAATGTCCCAGGCCAGGTTTTGGTAGACTTTTAAAAATCTTATTCCTGCTTAATTTTATTGTTGTTAATAAACTTTTGTCTCCAAGCTTAAGAAATTGCAAGGGCCTCAGAAGGATCTTGTTTTATGCTGTCCCTTACGAAAGAGTTTCTTACAAGTTTCTTCTAGCTTGGAAGTCTCCTTGCAGTATTGGGCATTGTTAATTTAGGTCTGCTCTGAATTTAATGCAGACTGCGGGCACGCAGTTTGGTGAAGTGATACTGGGAAGCTCGCACTGCATTTCCCTCCTCTTTTGCCCTCCCTTATGCAAGGGTTGATACGAACTGCAAATGAATGCTTTCTTTTGCTGTCCTTTGGGAAGCTTTGCTTTGGAGGCATGGTTTGAATCACTTCCCTGTCACAGCATCATCAGGCAAATATTTGTCTCCCTTTTTTCCTTTGAGGTGTTCTGACAATGCTGCTGGTAGGGAACAGGAGTAACTTTGAGCCAAGCTGGGAATGCAGTTGTATCAATCTCAGCCTGTTTGAACTTGCTGATTCTGCGTGGCAAGTAGTTGCTTAAATGTGAATACAGCATAATTATTCAGAAATGGTCCCCCCTGCTTTGGATTTGTAGATCAGTATCTTTCCTCTCACTCATGCTTGCAACTTGCCTTTATTCACAGCAAAGCAAAATTTTACTCTAGGATAAAAATACAAAATGCTTTGTGTGCATGTGTGTGTATCGCATATCCTTAGGTATCATGTATTGGCAGCTGCGTGGCACTGGTTAACTTTGCAGGCTGTCCTGGTAGCACTGAAAAGGGATTTCTGATCTGTCATTTGAACGTAATCACAGGTGGCTTTTGCAGCCTTAGTGCACCCAGCTAGTTCTGGTGGATCTAAATAATAATGCTCATGTCATCCTAATGATGCTGTCTGCTGCCCTGCTGTAAGGCTATTTTTGCTTTGCTGGGAGAACCTCATTGCGCAGGGAGATAGACAGTGCGGCAGCCCGCACTGAACTTGAGGGAATGCTTATGGCACGTCTGTGCGGCACCTTGGGCTGCAGCAATCCCGGGGGGATGCCGAGGGGGCTGCTACACCCACACGCTGCTGCATGCTGCTATACGGGGAGGCTCACCGGGGCCCTGTTAGCCCTGATAGACAGAGCTAATAAGCGCTGGGGCCTCCATAAGGATAATGAGACGTGCCACTCATTAACCCAGGCAAGGTTGCAGTGCCTGGGTGCTGTGGCGAGCGCTAGCTGGGGGATCTCCTGCTATGCCTGGTTGCAGACATGCGGCTAAAATGAGTCAGTGCTTCCCAGTCTGATCCTTCCTGAGACCCATTCGCCCCACCCTGCTCTTTCGCTGCACGTGTTACAATGGCTTTCTTACTAGCATAGCCATAGAGATTTCTTGCTGTTCAGCTTCATTTTGTTTATCCCATGCTAGTGTTCAACACTGGTTACCACTAGAATATTTGGTGGTACTTGAAATTTGTTTTGAGATTGCTCCGAAGTTGTAAGAGGGCGTTTCCCAAACGGTTGGGTGTTTGGTATTCGAATGTCTCTTGACTTGCTGTGAAGTGTGCCTGCTTGTCTGAGGGCTTTTTGGGTCATTTTGGGGTTTTTTTGAGGATACAAACAGCAAACAAGCCAAAAAGAGAAGACAAACAGAAACTCGTCCAAGTACAGATCATGTCTGATGTGCAAAATTTACCTGCATCTTTCTGGTTCCTGTGATTACAACTGGCAAGGGCTGAGTGGATTGCTCTCTTAAGTGGGTGATGTTGGTAATTAGCACTGGAAATACATTGTCAATACAGATTCTCTACATGTTTTAACAAACAAACAAACAACTGACTAAACTCTTTAACCCAAGGGTATAATGTTACTGCACTTTTGACTCAAGTTCCAGTCATATTCACGAGACTCTTAAGGAAGGGGATAGCAGCAATATATTAAGTGATTGCTCCTAAAAATGCTGCTGCTTCACTTTCTGTTTGTTTAGGATTTACTTCCCATGCATGTCAAATGGCAGAAGCTTTGAAGAGGAGTTCCCTGTATTCTCCTACATTTCTAGACAATTTGGGCTGAAGTAACATTTGTTAAGCAGGATGAAACAAAAACAGTGACGAAGATGACGTGACCTAGAAATCTCTCGAAAGAGTCATTATTAGTGTAATTTTGAAGGCTGTCTTCTCTTACTCTGTGAGCCATTTTTCATTCCGTGGGGCCTGAAGAACGTCATGCTCCAGATTTCAACCTGCCTTGGATGCGTCCTGCACTCTTGTTTGTTCTGATATGGTGGCATGAAGTTGATGCTTAGACAAAGCAGACTTTTTTTTTTTTTAAACAGAGATGTTTGGTCATGTTCTGAATGATAAGCATGCTTTTTCTTTACTGTAAATTATTGAAAACTTTTTTTGATTCTTTGGAGATTATTTACTGTTATTTGAAGGTAGCAATGTAAGTGAAAGATCTCAGGGAAGAAAACAGTGGAAGAAGTAAAACAATTGTATCAGCTAAATTGTACTTAGGGCATCTGACCAGCTCAGTCCTTCCCAGGCTAGCTTGGTGAACTTGAGTAACTTTTTACGTTGGAGAAAAAAAAAAGTATATTGTAAATAAGGTGAAGGATAGAAAGCACTGATCTTTATTCTTAGTCTCTGAATGGTTGGATGTGTGGCTCCCTTGTCTTTAGATAAGCATCAGATGTATGAGGATCATCCCCTTGATTTTGATATCAAACTGCTCAGAAATCATGAGGGAGATGAAGAACAGCCATGTGCAGTACAGTAGAGTATAGGGTACATCTAGTGGTAAAGTGGAGAAACTTAGAATAATATGTGGGTTATGAAGCCAGAACCTGAACCTGATACTGTCAGATGATCCCTCTGGACTGATAATGCCCGGATTCATTGGCCTCCCCACTGCGTTTCCACAGGCGTGGAGACGTGAGGGAGGAGGGTGTTTATACATGCACTGGATCCTGCGCTCAAGAATTAATCTTGATTTAGATGCTGGGACTTTCCCAACCAGGCCTCAGTGAAATTGCTTGCTGCTCCCCCTCTGGACATGCTGCTCCTTCTAATCAGACCTACCTGGCATAAAGCTCTCTTGAATGAAAGCCAGCAATGCTTGTGCTGCCATAGTTATAAGGGAGAGGCTTAACCCTGGACCCTGCTCAGAGAACGCAGATACACCCTTTTGTTCAACACCTTCCTTTCTCTTAGGGATGTGAAGCACATCAGCAGCTGTGGAAACCCAGGGTGCAGCTACGGTGTGTTTTTTCTCCCCAGAGTTAGAGGTGAGGGATTCCCACGCATGCTGAGGGATGCTCCCTTTCCAAGAGCCAAAGCGGCGCTGATCAGGTTATCTGCATGCAAAGCAGGAGCTCCTGGTTTTGTTCATAATTCAGTGGGACTCGAAGCTGGGAGCAGCTGCGTCTTCCAGTTGCCTCTTCCAGGATGCTCTGACTCCTCATTCTAGCCTTGAGCCAGCCAGTCAAAACCTGCCCACGTTCTGGTTTTGGCATTGAAGCTGTAGGCTGCCCTGTTTCAAGACCTCCAGAAAGCTTATATGATCAACATGCAAATCCCCTCGGCATTAAGAAAATACAGCAGCCCTTTTTGGAGATGCGGTAAAGACTGGGATGTGACCAGCAGGAGCTGCGTGTCACTTCAGTAGGACACATGCTCGTTCCCCCCCCCACCCCCGATGAGTCACCTCCCTTAGGCACTGATCCAACACCATCCACGGGGAGAAAAAGGAGTAAGGCACTTGAGTTCTGCATTTGTTTATTATTACAAAAGTCTCTTCTTCAATGTAAATTAGCAAAGTATTCACTTGCTACTGTTCTGGTGGAATAGTCGCCCTTCTGAAATCATGCTCTGCATTACAGTGTGGGGCTGAAAACTTTTTCTGCCCATTTCTTTTAAAAAAGAAAAAAAAAAAGGAAAGTGGGGGAATTCTTGTGCAGTATCATCTTAGTAATCCTGTTCACGTGACCGTTATAGGGGAGAGGAAAGTTGTGGCAGAAGAGGAGAAGCGAAGGTGATTCTCACGGGGAGGATGGAATGAAAGGCAGTCAAGCACTTGAAAAATGTGATTTTGTCGGGAGGGCTGACTGGCACACAGTCGTAGCACAGTTGGATCCTCTTGGCTCACCTGTGAAATTCCTTGTGCGAGGGGGAGGGAAGGGATTACGAGGAGGGCTTTTTCACGTACAGCTGTGCTGCGAAAAGCATAGTGTGTAGCAAGTTATCTGCATTTTTTGCATAGCAGTTCTTAAATGTTTAGTTCAGAGGTGGATCAGACCTTGTTTGGAAAAGACTTAATTTCCTCTTTCCATTTTGGGATTATTCTTTGCAAATTCTTCTGGCTCTCTGTTTGGTTTCATTTTAAATAGAGTTCCACCACTTTCTCTGAGAGGTTAATCAAGGCTAGCTAGCACCTAGTGCAAGGGAGTCCTCCCTAATATTAAGCTCTAATTTTTATCTCCTTCCTTTCATCCTGTGTATCGTGGTTGCATTTTAGTGTTCCACCCTCAGTATTGCCCAGGTGTATGTGTACTTGCATGCATGGTGGGGAGACTAATAACCACCATATGAAGTGCAGGTTTCAGGGCTCTGTACCTTTCTGAGCTTGTCTGTTCTTGGGTTGCTCTGTAGGATGGCTCAGAGCCACAACTCATTGATTTAAATTAGAAAAAAAAGCCAAGTTTCATCCGCTGTGGCTCTGGCTCTCTTCTGAGCTGCAATAGTGGTCACTTCAGAGCTGCTGGCACATGTTACTCTAACTTGCATCTGTGGCTGAATATGAGCATTTCTGTGCATGTCCTTATTTTGCCCTTCTTTTTTTGCACTACATTCTCACTTAAAGTGTTGAGTGTTTATCTTTATTTTTTGGAACTGATGAATGTCCTATCATTTTCCTTTATCATTGTAAGATGCTGAAAGCCAGGCTGACTTAGGAGCCTGGGTTTCGTATTCAAAGTATGCCAGTGTTGTCAGGCCAAAATATGTTGTTATAGTCACAATGGGAAAATAACTTCTAAGCACAGCTTTGTTCCTGTTCTCCTTGTATCTTGGCAGGCTAAATAGTGAGGTCGAGCATTTTCAGCGTTACATACATGTAAGATCTAATCAAGGCAAACTCTTCTAAAGGAGGATAAGGATAAGGCAACACAAATACTTTCCCCCCCTTACAGTTAGGAAACTTTTTAAGTAAAAGAAGCCTTGGTGAACTTGGTGAAGGGAGTGCTTACTTTAAAAGAAAGGTTGTGGATGTGGATGTGACTTGGCATCTGCTGCAGTTCAACCCAAGTTGGGTGATAAATGTTTTCTCCAGGCAGAATGACATCCATGTTGCAAAGTAAAAGAGAGAGATGAAGATTGTGTCTATCCTTTGTACTGCTCGGCTTTATCTTCCCGCTTATCTTGGGCTGTAGCTCTAGTAATCTTTTTCCTCTCCACCCTTGTCTTGATGTAGTGAAACTTGCTTAACCTGCCAAAGGAACAAACCTGCTGGCTGTAATGTGGACAGGTTGCGACTCTCCTTCAGAACTCTGGAACCTGCTGCTTTGGTTTCGGATTTTTCTTTTTTCCTTAATGATCACACACAGAGAGCTATCACAGCGGCTGTGATATTTGACCTGCACAGTAAAAGTCAAAGGTGCAGTCAGGGTATCTTCCTGTTTATAGCTCAATAGCTTGGGCTGCTTCCTTTCACATATGCAAAACTAAAACATGAAGGGATTACCACATTCCTTGCTGTGGGTACGGATTCTGCTCTCGCTTTTAGGGCATGGCAAAAGTGCGCAAGTTGCAGGAAGGAGAACTGCAAGCTGGGGGCAGCCAATGACTTTGATACCAGACGTAGCAAAGCCCCCGTCACTGTGGTGCTGCACCCACGTTAGCAAGCCCTGCCTTACTAGCATACGTTATACTGCAAACACGGCTGGCCTACTTCTGGGACTTGCAGGAGCCAGTGTGTTTGCATGCATTAGGTCATGCCAGGCAGAGGTGCCAGGTTGGACTGGCACTAACCTGGAGGTCTCAACAGTTTCTCCTGTTGGTACGCTGTGGGTGTGCCATCGCACCCCTCTCAAGTAGGAGCAGCTCCGTCAAAACAGGCAGAGTTCAACAGGTGGACAAATGGCAGGAGGAAAGAACTCAGCCCTGAGGAACCTGTTTTGCACGGATAGCTACTAAACAGGAGTTCTGCATACTTGTTACTGGCAGAAAGGACACTTTAAAAGAAAATAGGAACAAAAAGTCCCACGCTTAATGCATAGCAGGTTTTTTTGTTGTTTGTTTGTTTTCTGGGTGAATGTGATTTAGCTTGACTGCTTTTGCTCTCTAGCTCTCTGAAAAGTAACTGGCCAAGTAATATTAGCTATGCATCAGCCAAGCTGCCAGAAGGTTAAGCATGCAGGCCATGTGTGTGTGTCTGGGGTGGGGGGACAGACAGGCACATGCAAAAGCCTCTGTCTCACTTTCAAAAGCTCATTGAAACTGGAAAGCAGTCTTTACCAAAAAGAAAAAAAAAAGACCAACAAACCACCTTCCAGGTTTTGCTTTGCCTGTGCAATTGAATACTACGTTTTGCTGTTCCCAGATGCTTTTCGAGTTTTATCTTCAACTAATGTGGACAGAAACCCTTCGAACAAATAACTGGTTTCTTCTCCCTTCTTCTTGCATGAATACAGGCAACTGCTTCTCACACTGTTGATTTATCACCCGTAGGAAGCTCTGGGATTGATTTAGCTAGCACAAGAAGTTAGATCAGTGCCATAAGGGGGGGAAAAAAAAGACCAAAAAGAGAATAAAGACAATGAGGCAGTACAATACCTGTAGGTGCCTTCCCTGCAGGTTTTAGGAGACCAGGTAGCACTGGATGCATGCAGATAAATCAGTTAGCTTTGGTGCCTGTGGTGGCGGGGCTACCAGATGGCCGAGGCAGGGGAGTGCACCGCACTGCAGAGGCTGTGTCAGCACTCCGGCTTCTCCCTGGGTCCTGTCAAACCTGGAGAGAGCCAAACCCTCGGAGCTTCAACCTTCCTTCTGCTCCCAGTCCGGTGATCAGCAGGGAAAGAAGTCAGACAAATTCAGCAACGTTTCCATGATCCTGTGCCCAACCTGCTGGGCACATCTGCACGCAGGTGCTCTCTCCTCCTTGAACCTCCCACAGTGTGACTGACAGGTGTCACCAGTGTCCGTCCACCGTTTGTGTGACCAGTGAGGGTTACTGGGGGGCTGAGGAAGCCATGTATTTCCTCGTGGACCTGGTCCTCCGCGCAGCCCCAGCCTTGCCGGGCATTGAAAGCAGGCAGTAGCTGAACAGCCATTTTAATGGTGCATCGGTTCTTGTACGTGTGGTGCTTTTGGCTTGAGGCTGTTCCCGCGTAACACTCTCAGAAGCCTGGCTGTGGTTTGAGATGGTAACTTAGATGCCTTTTTTTTTTTTTAGAAAGGTTCAGAAATTGTGAAAGGAAATGTTAAAGAAAGCGTTGTGTGAGGAGACAGTCCTCCCAGCAGCTCCAGTGGAGTCTGCCCGTGGGTCCGTTTGGTCCAGTGTGTTATCTTGAAGCATCATGCCCTTGGCATCCAAAACTAAAACGGATTTTATGTCATAACACCCAAGCAGTTATGAGGACATAGGAGACTCGTCTAGGTTACAACAGTCTCTCATGTTTGAACATGATAGTGTGCAGTCAGGTTAAATGGCATGGTCCTGAGCCGAGTTGGGGGTGTGACTTCTGAAGGATGTGCACAAATGCCATTAACATTGTCTCCCTTGTGCTGCTTTGAAGTCAGCCATATAGACAAAGGGCAGCTCTCTCCTGCACTCCCATTTCTACCTATTAGAAGCAAAAATTTCCATTGCCTGTAGGAGCCTAAGTTTGATTTTTTTCAAAAGCACTACAAATTTGAAGTGAGGCTAAAGGCCCTACATTTTTTTAAAAAAAGAAAATTTACAATTTGAGCTTTCAGTACTCAGAAGAAGAAGCATGGGAGCAATACCCCAGAACTAGATGACAGTGTCTTCCTCAGGTTGCGGATACTGAAAACCAAGAGGCAAGCGGGTCAGGTATACAGATATTCATGAGATTGCTTCCTGAGCCATTTTGGCCATCTCCACTTTCCAGTGTCTTTGTGACAAGAAAAAGTTGTTTTCCCTCAGAAGCAGGTTTGTGAACATGCTTTGGCAATACGGAGTTTTGCAAGCCAAACCTGCTGCAGCATAACAGTGTGACCAGATATATCTTGATTTCAGAGTTGCAGTTGAAATTCGATATTGGGGTGCACCAGTGAGTTAAGGATGAGAAGGAAACAAATGTATTTAAGAAGTGTTGCTCTGATGTTGACATACACAGATCCATTGGGGATGCTGTCTGAAACTACAAAAGGAGAGCCAGCTGAAGATGGGGTGTTTTTTTGCACTGAGAGAAGTCGATGCTAAGCTGCAGGCTTTTACTTACTAGACCAGCACAGGACTGGGAGGCCGGGCCTGTAGATTACCATGCAGTATTAGGCAGAAGCAGGGCCAGTTGGATGATGGGGGACGGGCACGATGCTCATGGGGCCAGGCAGCAGTGGAGCAAGTGCTGTGCTGTGGGTCGGGGCAGGGGGGAGAGCTGCCGGGCTCCCTGCTGCAGCCCTGCACGGTCCCGGGCGCTGCAAAGGGCCCGTGCTGGATCGTGCCCCAGCTGTCTTTTCAGAAGTGCAGTCCGGTTTATGGGATCTCTGTGGGTATCCTTTAAAGGCAAACCTTAGAAGTGGTGTTGGCATTAAAATTTACGCGGACTTGCCGCCCCGATTTGCCTGCTGACAGTGTCTTCTTCCTCCTCCTGCTCAGGCACATGAAGATTCATGAGAAGGATCCGAACAGCACAGCAAGCACAACTCCCCCATCGCCGCTGAAGCGCAGGCGATTATCTTCAAAACGGAAGTTTAGTCATGATGCTGAGATGGACAGAGAGGAGAGGACACCTGCAAAAAAGGTTCTTTACGGGGCACGAAGCAAAAGACTTTCCTGGCTACCTCCTAAACTGTCAGCTGTTGTGTTTGTGCAGTCAGCATAGAAATATTAAAATGTGATCTTGTTACAGCCCTGTATATAGTTTAAGATGCCATGCTTTTCCTCTGTAGCCAACACTGTTGTCTGAGATTGAAAATGAATTTCTGATTTCAGAGATTGAAATAATTCAGGGGTTTTTAAATTCTTTATTGTTTAAATTTTTGGGTTTGCTTATGATTTATATCAGGTAATTGATGTTGAATGACAAGGGGATGAACTATTCTTCTGCTACTGCAGCTTTTCCCCTCGTTTTTTTCTCCCATTTAATTCATAGTAGTCTTGCAGGATAGTGATTGGAACTTTTAAAAAACAGTGTTTACTTCAAAAGCAGCAACAGCTTAAGTCTGTTTTGTCTTGATCTGGAGAAAAAAAAAATCTGTAGTACATTTCCTTTTCACAGTAGCATAATCCTGCATTATTGGAGTTGCAAGAGCAACCAGAAAATATTTATTTGAAGGCTAGACATTTCCATTAGGGTTTTGTTTATGAAATATTTTAGTGCATTTCAGTCATTTATACAAAATGTATGGTGGCTGCCAAACTTAACTCAACCCTTTCCACTTACTGTCTCTAAATGGCAAGCTAGTAGCAGTTCCATTTAGCTCAGTATCCCTTGTTTCTGTGCATGCTTTTCTCCCTGTAATCAGAAGAGGGCTGTAGAAAACATGCAGAAGTTCATTGCTTTTCCCTGGACCACTTGAGTTAGGAGTTGGCAGTATCTCAGTGGCATAAATAATTGAGGCTGACAGCTCACCTGGTTTTCTAAAGGGGGAGGAATGCTAGTTCAGTGGTATATAAATACACAGTTTATAAGTTGTTCAAATTGCAGTTTCTCATTAGAATTGATGTATCTGTGACTTAGTCGCACACTTTTATCTCCTACTGAGCCCCTTTTCTGTTGTGCACGTTCTCACACATGCAGAGGCTCTGTTGCTCACCTTGTCTCTATTGCCGAAATGAGTCAGTTCTGGTTGCCTGCAGCAAAGTTACAGATGAAGCCTGCTGCTTCGTTTTTAAGAGAAGGACTTCAAATGGATTGCATGTTTGGTTTGTTGCTTAAAATTCAATCTAGTGAGGTTTTTTTCCCTCTCTCTGTAGGTTGTCGAGGATGGTCACTCCGGTGAAGGGGATAAAAAAGCTGAGGAGGAAGTTTATCATTGTCCAGTGTGTTTCAAAGATTTTTTTTGCAAGTATGGGCTGGAGTCCCACATGGAGACACATCCAGATAATTCGCTGAGGTAAGAAATAGTCCCAAGAGTGTTTCTGGTCACCAGATGGCCTGAGGGAGCCTGCTGGGGAGGGGCAGGAGCCAGTCAGCCCCCTGCACTGTTAACTTGCCCTCCTTTGTGATTTTGAACAGATTTTTAAATGTTTCTACCTCATCTTATGTCACCAGGGTGCTGTAGGGCTTAATTTTACTATTTTTTGCAATTACAGGAAATCTTGCAGGTAATAGGTGGGAATGTTTTTAGAAGAAATTAAAGCACCCCTTCCTCCCCTTCAAACCCATCACTGTTGTTAAATAAAACTGTAAAATGCCAACATTGCAAAATTTTAACAAATTAAACTAAAGATGCTTAAAACATGAAGCAAAACTTGATAAAATTATTCAGGTACCAACAGATGAGATTATTCTGCTTGGGGAGAAGGCGGCAGCTGGATATAAAGGTTTTGTTGTCTGTCATGGGAGTGAGTGAAGATAGATGAGTTTCTGGTTCCAGACTTTCAATAAAATGTGTTATGCTTTTCTGCCTGTTGAGGTTAGGGAATGATTTGGATTTTGGCTTAAATCAGCTTCTCTTAACAAGGGAAAATTTATTATTAATTGTTCGGGAAGGTGCTTGGGTGTTGTGTTGGTTCAAGTAATTGCCCCTGGGACTCCTGATACTTTTTTATTTCCTGTTTTTTACCGTAGGAAAATGTAGAGCCAGATACATGAAGATATAAAAGAGATATTCCAAGTCTAGTTTAAACATGTAGAAAAGCTGCTATTTTAGAAAAGGACATTGTCCATTTGCAGAAGCTTATCGGTATTTTAAGCTTATTTTGGGACACTGGACTGTAATGATCTTTTCAGAAGGGTGCAGAATTCAGCATCTTGAAGTGTCAATACTCTCTTCTGAATACGGTTTCTTAATAGAATGACATGGAGGAGATCCATCCCATTCTATTAAATGGGATTAATTCTATTAAATTTTCCGATTTTTTTTAAATTAGAAAACCTTGGTAAATACGTGTAAAACCATTTTTAAGGGCATTGTAAGTGCTATAATTATTGGGTAAAGGAGTTGGAAAGCTCTTTCTTAAACTTGGTCCAGCAAATAGTAGTTAATTAAATGGAGTTTGCTGTTTCTGAATAAGTGAATTCAATTTTCATTACAGAGCAAAACTGAAACAGTTGTTCTCTGCAACCTACACAAAAGGAAGTCTGAGATAATTTTGCCACATACTCTACGCTTTAGAGAAAGCGGCTGTCGTATTAGGTTTATCCTGGCATTAGCCTCATTTTGAAGCTTCTATGAAGATATGACCTCTTTGCAAAGTTATGTGCCATGGACCCAAGTAGAGAGGTGGATTCTCTTGCTTTGAGTGATGGGTAAAAGATAACAGAACAGATACCCTTCTAGCTTGGCAGCTTTGCAGTCTGCTGCGGCAAGGCAGAAAGATACACTGGCTGTGCAAGCATGCTCTTCATGCTCTGGATAATATTCTCCTGAAATGGATTTTGCTACCCTTGATTGTGTTGAGCAACAAAGACTAAAATGTGTCCCTAAATCAAAGCCACGATTGTCAGGCTCTGTGGGCGTGAGTTCAGGCTGGTGCTGGGATGCTGGTCTTTATGAGCTTGTCTAGACGATGGTAAGGGGGGTTTTGTCAAATACTTGCTTTAGCAATTTAAGACATGTCAGTGGAGATAGGGCAGGGCAAGGAAGCTGTGGTTCTCCCTGGTCAGCTAACGTATTTCAAATGCAACTTGCCCTGCCTTTCTGGTTTAAAACACCTTTGTCCTAGTTCAGGCAAGTCAAATGGCACTGTCTGCTTGGCCAAAACTAGCAGAAAGTCCTCTGGTAAGCAGAGCAGTCTGGGCTGCTGTTAAGGTGACTCTTTCATCCCAAAGGAAATGGGTTAAAATCCTTGGCAGGCAGGGGCTGTAATCCCCTGGTTCCCAGGGTTCTGCACCACTGTTTGTAGGATACAAGAAGATATGCTGAATGTGGCGTGCCATTCTCAGTCCTGAGTTCACGTGACTGAAATGATTCCTCATGGGGAGGCTTAGGCGTGGTTTTTTGAGTGAAAGAGATGAAGAAAAGAACATTTTGCTAGAGTATCAGAGCAGGAGGCACGTGTATGGGTGTGCTCGTGGCGGGAGAGCAAACTGCAAAATGTTAGAAGGCGGTCATCAAATCCTAGTGTTTCCCTATTACAGAAGACAAGCAGAGAAAGCAGAGGAAGCAGAAGAAGACCTCTGCTTAAACAAAGTTCAAACAAACAAAAAAGCATAGCAGCTGTGTTATGAGCAAAGAGCAGGGAGCAGAACATGCTCAGTCTCTTTTTATGGCCAATATTGTAAAAGCAGAGTCACTTGATTAGGACTTCTGTGAGGCGGGTATCAGATGTGCATCCCAGAGCCAGATGCTCTGGGTCTGGCAGTTGGTTTGCAGCTACCACTTTAGGTAGCCCAGCACAGACTGTTTTGTCATGACCAAAAATAAGTGATGCTCAGTCTGCTTAGCCGTGCTTTTCCTTGTAAACCACAGGGCAAACATCCGACTCCTTTCTGCTCCCCCAGTAGTTAGTATAAAAATGATTGCGGACATCGGCTCTGGAGCGATGCACCAGCATGCATTGCTTTGACAGTGGTACCAACCTCCCTTCAGGGATGCATCCCCAGCAGCAGCAAAGTGCCGGGGTGTGCAGGAGCTTCTGCCTGCCTTCCTTGTGGTCCTTTAATCCTGCCATTGTAGTGCTGTTGTGTAAATACAGCCTCTGTCTGTCTGTCCCGGCCCCCCTCTGCTAAGTAGCAGAAAAGGTGAGGCTGTCTGACAGCCCCCGGGTCAGTATGTGAGCAGCTAATTTACAGGGTGGGCCATTACCCTTCCAGATACTGTCAAATGAACAACTTTAAATCACAGGGTTAGCTGTTCAAAGTCAGATGAAAAGACACCCCGCATTGTCTTCCCCAGTACTGCTTTTTCATGTAAAGCCCTGAGTGGGGAGCACCTCATTGTTTACTTGCAGCAGAATAAACAATACTTAATCCACTGATTGTGTGAGAGGGGCTCCCGCTTGGGAGAGTATCTCTTGATTATGTAAAATCCGAAATCGTGCATCTTTGTCTCCTAATTACGGTAAGAACTGCCCTGCTCTTGGGAGCAATAATAGGGCTCTTTGTCCCACTGACAATGGGCTGTGGCACTGCATCTCCTTCATGGCATTACCCCCCCTGGTCAGTCTCTGTCCCTTTGAAGCCCTGGGACCTGCACCCTAATTAGTGACATGAGCTGGTCCCAGCAAGGTTGGCTGCAGTCCCCATTAGCAGTGGGAGGTGGCCCAGGGATGCTTTCTAACCCTCTTTGCCTCTCTACCTGGATTATTTAAAGAAGACGTCTGTTTCCCTGCAGCTGGGGCCTCAGGACACCGTCTATTTTGGCGAGTTTGTATCTGAGTGTTGATATAATTAGCAGAGCGCTGAAACACTGTGCAGCCAATAGGGAAAATGAGAAACTTCGTGGAGCAGAGTAACTTCTCTGGAAACTTTTGTGGCAGAGGGTTGCTGTCAAACATGGTAATGCACTTGTAAAGGTTGCCTGACAGACAGCTCTGAGCAACATCAGCAGTGCAAGCAAAGGAGACATGAGGATTTCCTGGGGAGAAACCTCTCGAGGCGCTTATGTGAGGTTTCTCCTCTTTCCTTTGGCAAATACAATGGAACAGGCTTAAAGTAAAACGTGTGGCTTTTAAAAAAAGTACATGCACTATAAAACTCCTCTGTTGGGTTTCACTGTAACCAGAACATACCCTTTATATTTCCTCTCCTCCTCCTCCAGGAGGCTTCTTACAGTACTCTCTGTACCAACAGCTGAAGGTTTTTTGATTTTTCCTTCCTCACAGCAGCAAGGAGACCTTTATGCTGCCTCTCATGCCCATGTATGTTCCTGAGGAGAGGAGGAGGGAGGTGGTGACAGCATTGCAGTTACCTCCTTTCTAAGAGAGACATGTTTCAACATCAGTTCTCAGCAAGGATAGTTGTGCCGTTTGAACATGGTAAAAGCCTGGATCTTAATGAGTGTTATGGGGACTTTCTGATCACATTTGGTTCAGTGTGGCATTGCCTTCAGTTACGGTTTTTGTTTTTGCTAACTTTTTATAGGAGACATGAAATAAATAGACATTGCAGAGTGTGAAAGACACTGTCTGCCTCAGTCAACTGAGCTGACCTGGTGACCAGAACCAGTAGATGCCTGTTGCCATGAATGGATTCAGGGTAGATTAAGTTTTTTGACCTTTTACAGAGCATGTCCAAACAGTGAAATAATATATTAAGCTTTGTAACTTGCCAAATCCCAGGCATATTTTCACAAGGACAGCAAAAGCAGTTCTCTTGCCCCAGGGTAATGTGCTTCTATAGAACTTCCAAAGAAAACCAAAAGCCATTCAGTCTACCTTGTTCTTCAAAACAGCCTACCCAAGTTTTGCTGCAACTTGTAAGGTCAAATTGGCTAGAGGTTGAATGCCACCATGGAAAGCTGTTGTTTTGAACAGTTACATCGGTAACAGGCATAGGCACAGAAGAGCTCAGGTCCTGGAATGGAAAGTGTCAGGACACCCTGACCATTGGTGTCTGTTATCATCTGCCTCCAGTTTTGCCAGGGTAACCACTGCGAGCTCTTGTTTCTGAAAACACTCCCAGGTCGCAAATGCTATCAGTGTGTCTTGGTGTTACCTGGCTTCACTCAGAAGGAGCGGACAACTTAAATGCCCTAGGAATGGTCTCCCGGGCTCTGTGGGTAAATTGTTTCACAAGATGTCATATGCAGCTTGCGATTCAGTCGGGCTGGTCACCAGGTTTCCCCCTTTGCCAGCACATCACCATTCTTCCGCGCATGGTGTCAGGTGGTGGAATGCTGCAAGGCACCTGGACCTATGTCCCAATCTTAAATAATTTTAGCCAATGCACATGAGGAGCCCTGTTTAAGTCAAGACAAAAGGAAGTGGGTTTTGAGTCAAAATGATTCCAGCTGCTTAGAAGATTACATGTTCATTGCCCAGGTACAGTTCTTCAGGGCAGTTCTGCATATCAGCTTTGGGGAGATAAAATAGCCAAGAAAATAAATTAATGTAAATTTAAAGCATAGGGAGATGATTTCAACCATTAGCACCAGTAGAAAAGACTAGTACAAGTCTAAGTTGTGTATGAAGCATCAATGTGACTGCATAAAAGTCCATTGTACAGGATGTAAAAGAAAAAAAACACCAGAAAAAAACCCTTAAGTTTCATCCCTGTTTTTGCCAATGCCTACTTAAGCAACTTTAGGAATTCACTTTCTATCTTTTCTCTCCGTATATAGTAGGGAATAATCCTGCTGACTTCATTTTTGTGAAGTATGTTGCTTTCCACTGTGGTCAGCCTTTTGTGAGAAGAGGGTGTTGGTGACATTGAAACTTACAAGAGTGAATGTGTTTGAAAACTAAGCGTTGTTTGCCATTTATGTTACTTGTGAGACAAAACTAGGGGTTCATGGTGGGGAGAGGAAGTTTTTTCCTGGTACTTGACACTACTGTTACTGGAAGCAACTTGAATCATGAGTGACAAGTAGTCTTCATGCAGCATTGTGAAATTTCATACTACTTTTCCATCTCTCTCACAACTGTTGGTGTGCACATAGATATGCCTTATTCCTTGTGAGCACTGCAAAATGTGAAATGTTGTGCCCTTTTAATGCAGCTGGATAATTCTGAGGTTGTATCCTACATGATTGTTGAGTACTGAGAGACAGGTGGAGAGCACTCCAGCATAGACATGTTCGTGGACCTCCTTGACCTTTGGTTTTGGCACGCTATACTTTGGCTCCAGTACTTCCCTTCTTAGTCATTGTTTGTGATTGTACCAGCAAGGATAGTTTAGGTAGGAACTGATGCTGGAGTTACTGAGTACTAACAGGGTCAATGCTACAAGACTTGTTATAGCCAAGGATGGAGGTGCACAAGGGTCAGTTGTGTGGCATTGCCAGTTCGGCTGACTCTTCTGCTCTGCTCTGCTCTGCTCTGCTCTGCAAGCCGCTTGCTCGGTATCTTGCTGATAGGAACTAGGAACTGAATCCTGATCTCTGTTGGCAGCATTTTCAGTGCAGGAGCAATTCCGTGAGCCAGCTGGTGACAATGAAATCCAGCCCTGGTAAATGCTAGGACCAAAAATATGCTGTGGTACAGTGCAACTCTTAATGTTGATAAGGCAGAGGAGAGGGTATGCAAGCAAGCTGGTGAATTCATCCTTTTACTGAGCAAATGGAGAAATAAAATCAGTGGGTTGAGCATCTGTCTGTATGCTGGCTTGCAAAAGCAGACCAGAACTGCATTTTAAGTGCTTTCTGAAGTTTCTGTTCAGAAAAGAGAGATGGGAAACATCTGAAGAGCAGCACGGGTCCAACGCTGGCCTAGAAGTGGTCAGCTCACATCAGGGAGCAAATTGTGCGAGGAGACTGGGAATCCAGAGCAGCTGGGTAAAAATACCAGACAGTGAATGGACACAGGGAGTGACGCTCTCATGTGAAACTGTGTGGTGTGTCACATGGTGTTGAATATCTTAGCTCGGTTGCAAGAATAGAAAGTGGGTAAAATGCAAAGCTGACTGTAGAGGAAAGCTTCTCGTAAAAGGGAATACAGGAGGGAAAGAGGGCTGAGCCAAAATACGTTATTAGCATGCCTGCCTGATCCTGATGACCAGGGTTTGTTTATACGCAGGCTCTCTGAAAGTGCTGGCTGCTGCTTATTGTATTAGCAGTCACGTCTGCATGCTGAGCATAGCTTACCTGCGAATGTAGATAAGGGCAAGGGTGTTCAGTCCAGATTCGGCTGCACGTATGTGTGAGCCCTGTTGTCATCAGTGGACGGTTATAGGATAGACAAGCGCCTGTAGATGTGTTTCTTCTTAGGTTACTTGTGAAAAGTGGTGTTGCTTTTTTAACATGGTAGACACATAGATTTTTTTTTTTTTTTTTAACTCTTGCCATTAATTTTAAAACTACACAAGTACTTGCCTTCCATATTTGAATGATGTGTTAGAAGGCAGGAAGAGCTTTGCTTTTCTTACTCCAAAAGAATACCAGAAGGTTCACTTGAGTTTGTGTGCCCAAATAATGACTTTTATTCTGGATGCTGTGCAGCTTCCAATTTTGGTAGCTGTAGAGGACTGTACTGGTCATGCTTTTTTTTTTCCCAGGTATGCTTGCCATAATTATGAAACCCTTCATTCTTACTTATGTTGATCTTCAGCTCTTGCTCAGTGATTCTGTCCAGCCAATTTCTTGACACTTCTAGTTTTTAAAACTTTGACCTTTATTAAGGTAAAAGGTCATTATGAAAAAAATGAACTACTTTGTGCAAGTGTCTGCAGGCCACCTCCCATTTTCCCTTTATTTGTTCTTAGTTACATGTTAATTCTGTTGAAGTAAATGGTAGAGTAAGCTACTGTTCCACTGGGGCAGAGGTATTTAAATCTGGCACTGCTGAAGTGTTGCTGGTACATGCAATTCATTACAGTGTTGGGAAGAAGTGAAATCTTTTTTCCTGATTTTTCTTTGATCACACACAAAGTTAAAAGATGGCACAGGATGGCTTGTGCCTTTTTATTAAACATTATAGCGGTTAACTTCACTTGAGTTACTCTGACTGTGGGAGTCATGATACGCCGGTACGGTCACTGGCTCTGCAGCATGCCGACAAGTTTCTGAAGCACGACATCACCCTGGTTTATATCAGATCTGCCCTGGCTCCTACACGATACTTTTCTTGCCTGGACCACAGCGCGGCTGTAGGAATGCACATAGCGTTGTGCATCCCTCTATTAATAGAAGGACTGCGCAGTGGTTTCAGCCTTTGCTGCACCCAAGGGTGGCTTCTTTGAGGGAGAGGATTAAAGGGAGCGATGGGACACATTGGTAACAAAGTCGGACAGCCAGTGGGGAGGTGGGAGGGAGGAAAAGTTAAAAGTCCTGCCTTTGCTGAGGAGGTGAAGCAGCGTGCACTGAACTTCTGGTGAGCTGTGTCTGTGCCCCTACGCACCGGGAAAGTGGAGAGGAGCCTCTCCAGCCCGACACGCCTGGCAGGGAGTTGGCTCCCAGTGCTACTGTGCCGCCTGCGGTTTCGGCACTGACCCATAGCATTGGGCGAGGTGGAGATGGGAGAGCAGCAGGTCCTTTGGGGTCAGACATGCTGTGATGCTGCGGGGGAAGGAGGCAGGAACAGTCATCGCAGGACAGCGGGAGGACCCCCAGGGATCCCCGGGAGGGAGGCAGGAGCGGCATTCGCAGCACTGCTGCTTTTCCATCACTCATCTGCAGCAAGTGGGAGAGATTAGTGCAGCTGTTGGATGTTATTTCCCAGGGCCCTGGGTGTGGAGGCCAGGAAGAGTTTTTCATCCAAAAGCAGATGAGTATCTGGACCTGGGTGGGGTTGCACAGGAGCAGAAACCAATTTGCTCTCTCTCATCTCCCTCCCTTTGCCTTGCCCCAAAAGAAGTGAGAGAGAAGCAAAGGAATCCTTTCCTGAAGGGGGATATGTCTGTAACCTGCTAGTTTTTCTTTCACAGGTGGTGAAAGCCCTTATGTTTAAAACCATCCTTTCTCCATCTCCCTCTCCTCGTCAGCCTCCTCTGCAGCGCACGTTACCAGTGCGGAGGCTGGGAGCCTGCTCCCGTCCCTGGTGCGGACATGAGTCAACAGCAGGGAATTGCCCATCTTTTTCTTCTGCCCAGTTGTATTATTTTTAGGTCAGCATAGGATTTTTTTTTTGCTCATAAGGAGAGCTGCATTAATTCTGCAAATAATATGAGACAGAAAGGAGAATAATAATGACAAAGGGAGAAATTTATATACAGTACTTATTAGGGATTTCAGTGGGAGGGGTTAGATGACTTAATAACATAACTGTGTATTAATGACTGCTGTCTCAGGATGTGTTTCATTCTTGTTTTGTTTTCCTTGCTTCTGTTTGTGGCAGTTGCTAAAGAGCACAGACAGGAAAGGAACAAAATGGTACCAAGCTTTTTATTTTAGATAAGACCTAGAAATTAACATGTTTTATTTGTTGACATCCACTACATGGGCAACATACTGAGCTGCATGGGTGAAAACCTCAGGTTTTGATCTAGTCTTGAGTAGTTTCAGAAGTATAAGTAGAAAAATACTAAATGTCACTTTCCCTTTCCCACTGCCGGTCTCAAGTAATGCAGAGCATAGTGTTTGTTTAATTTCTTGGTAACAGAATGATGGATATAAATATTTTGCATTTGCATCTTGACTACTGAAATATAAAATTTAGAAGGATTGAATGTTTGACTGCATTACCCTTAATCAAAATCAAGACTGATTCATTTTGCTTAAAATTTGGCTCTGCATTCCCTTTCTAAAATGTCTTTCCTTTTCTTAAAGAAAAAAAGCTATTTCCATTGCTGACAAATTGGAATTGGCTCAGAGGAGAGTGTAATGCAAGGCAACAGGCATCGCTTATGTAAACTTTTCTTGCATAGGTGCCACTTGTCATAAGAGTAGCAAATCCTGGCTTGCCTCTTGAACAAGCTGCACAAAGCATTGACTATTTCTTAAAGCCTGTTAAAATGCTTTTATATCCTAATTAGCATTACAGATTTCAAGAATACTAACTTATTTTAGTAGAAAGCTTTTTAATGGTGTGTTTTTACACAGAGACCTTGTCTGCATTTAAAAACACCAAAAAAGGTGCACTGGTGTAGTAATAATTAAACAGGCTCGCCTGGTGTGATACGTGGCCTGAGCACCAAGGTCAGCCTGCTCATTGCACTGTCAGCGCACAGTTATATTTCAGTTCTGCTTTTGTGTTTTAGCAATTCTGTTTTCTCACCCACTTGCTTTGTACACCTCTGCCAGCGAGCCAGAGCCCTAGTATTGTGTTTGCATTGTACAGGTATGAACACCTCCAAAACATAAAGGCAATTGAGAATGAAGCTCATTTTAAAGCGGTCTTAGCTGCTAAAAGCAGTTTTTTCCTTTCTACTTATAACTGAATCTCTGTGCTTAGAACTGGACAGCTTTCTTCTCTCAGCTCTGTAATCATATTTATAGGAAAATGGAAAACTGTGGCCAAGACTAGCAATCACATGATAACACAGCAGCGTTGATTTGCTACATCTGGAAACTTACCTTGCAAGTAGAGTGCATTTATCTCCGCTCAGGTGTTGAGCCGTTGCTCTGCCTGTTCTGCTAACAACCTCAGAACCTGTTCCCATCTCTGTTCTCTGCAGCCATACCATCCGTGTTTGACTTGGCACTATACATGAGCAGACTTGTGAAATTGTAAGGAGAGGGGGGGGGTTTTGGTGTTTTGTTTTGTTTTTTTTAAAGTTCATCATGAGCAAAGTATTACCATATGTTTCAGATACTTTATTTGATATGCTGGACTTTTCAGACTTTCCACAATTGCTTAATGTTTTTTTTTAAAGCAAATTTAAGCAAGATGAAAAAATGTTCATATCACCTAGGATTCCTTTTTCTTGTCCTTCTTAGACTGTGGTTTTAGATTTAAAAATGCTGTAAGCATCGACACTACTTAAAGATGGAAAATTGTACTGATGACGAAACAGAGAAATTAATGGTTAGGCTGCCTTAAAAAAAATAACTGCTTCCAGTTAATGCATTGTTAGGCACGGCAGCTTACTCCATTTTAAATTAACACAAGCCTTACTCAATGCAGCATGATGCTTGCCTTAACTGGTTAGGTTTTGAAGCTTAGTACCGCTAAGTTTTTCTTGGAGGTGGTACACGTCCATATTGGCTTCTGCATTGCTAATTGTATTCAAAGCTCAAGTCATGTCATTTGGGAGAAACTCGGGACTCCCTTCCTACTTGAAGGGAGGGGGAGGGAACTCAACAAAAACACACACACAAAAAACGTTGTGCATACGCTTGGGCAAACAGGCCATGTATTTTAAATAGCTTGCATCCGTAGCAAAGACTGACAAGCCCAAGTGAGGTCTGCAGAGCCTGAGAGACCTCCCGAGCCGGCGGCGTGGTGGCACCGCTCAGCATCAGGAGCGGCTTTACAATGACCTCCCTTGTCCTTGGTGGGCGCAAGGTGCCAGCGCAGTCGCTGGAGCCTGCCAGGCCACCTGCTTGCATAGGGAGCCCGCACTGGAGAGGCTGCTCCACACGCCTCTCCGGGAGGGCTTGTCTCGGGCTGTTTTTATTCCAGCTCTCTAAGCTGCGGCTGCCTCTACAGGTGTGCCTGGACCGCGGAGGAAGGGAGAGCATCCACGGGTCCCTCCCGGCTCCGGCTCCCGTGTGATCCTGTAAACTGTGACACCAGGGGAAGGTGCTGCACCAGGGCGCGGTGCATTTACATGCCCTGAAGTGCCTGCATCTTGAGATGACAGGCGTGATTTATCTGAATGTTTCTTTTTTCAGCCAGGAGCTTCTTTTTAACTGAATGGAAAAAGAGCTTAATCCTTTTCCCAACTCCTCTTTTTGCTTGCTTCTTCTTCAGTCACAGCAAAGAAAAGAAAAGACAAGGCTAAGGAGGAAAGAGAAAAATAAAGAGGGGTGTTTAATTCTATGCATTATAAAAGAGAGAAAGTACATACTCCTTTTTCAAGATACATTACTTTTGTTTTGAGGGAGGGGAGGCGGTTCCCTTTGTACGGAAAACACCATTTTTAAATTGCAGATTTTTACTGTCCTGAGGCATAGTAGTTGATACAGGTGTACTGCGAAGGACTTTCACACGGGTCTCTGCTCTGAAAGATTTACTCTCAAGTACAGCTTTTGATGGGAGCCCTAAATAAACAAGTGCTTAAAATGAGCGTGTCGCACAGCCAGTGGAGGTGAGGGAGTTTAAGATGGATGAGGCGTACCTCCCCACTGCGTGGGGGGCTGGCTGCTTGCCCAGGAGCGCTGGCTCCTGCTCAGCCCAAATCCTGGGGGTACCATGGCAGGCACCAGCTCTCCCCGTAGCTCCATGGTCCCATCAATGGTAGCTGTGCCTGCCCTGTCACATATGAGGGGATACAGCTGCTGCATTGGGTTGCTGGTCCGGGGGGACCAGCAGGCACATTGGGGACCCTGGAGATGCCTCAAGACACCCCGAGGTGAGGGTCTGCGTCCCTCTGCAGAACAGCTGACCCCACAGACCGGCAGCAATGCTCCCAGTGGTACAGGAGCATGGCTTGCAAGCCCTCGTCGTCTGTATGCTGACGTACCAGGAGGAGCGTGCCAGAAGCACTGCTTGCTTTCACACAAGGAGTTTTCATCACCTCTAAAAAAGAATTTATTTCAGTAGCCTGCAAGTTCTTCAGGTGACTGCTCTAACCCTTTAATGCCCTCCTTCCCCTAGCAGTTTTGGTGGTTGTGTGTTTTTGTTTTCACTGAAGATGAAAGCTTTGCATCACGGAATAGGTGCTGCCAAGTGAGCTGGAGGAGAGCCGTAGATCCTGACGCTGTGGAGGAGCGCTACGTGTTGGCATTCCCCCCACCACCTCCAGAGATTGTTGTCATGTTTAGCAGACCTCTTTAAGTACTTGTAAATGGTATTGGTTCGGTATTTAATGGAATGCAGGGACTATGCTGGCAATAATTATAAAGGTAGGATGCAAGTGAATTGACAGGGGAGATAAAACAGATTAAACCTCCAGCTCATAATATTTATGTCCCAGCCTTCTGGGTACCGTGATAACAAAGGCCGTGTTACATATACTTCACACTTGCTTCTTTCACCACTCAGAGACTACGAGTCCAGTTGCTTTGTGGGTGACTTGGTTATCTCTTCATTTTCAGGGAATAAAAAAGGTCTGTGGAAGTTTATGTAGTGATAAAAAGAACAACAATGGGAGTTTATTAGGGACAGGACAGGGAGGGGGTGGTTTCAGGATTTTGTCAGAAATAATTTCTAATTTAAGGATGTTTTTTTAATGAGTAGGCACATGTCCTTTTCCTTGATGTGGAGGGCGAAGACAGTATGGGGAGAACTAAGGTGGGGGGAGACGTGTGAAAAACTCCTAGTGTATATAATATTCTCACTGACAAAATCTGACTGCTTCACATTCACTGATGTTTGCTTCTGTGAAACCCATGCTTTGGTTGCAAGCTGGAGCTGTAACCGCAAGGAGCCATGTTGAGTGAAACTGTGTGCCACTTGTTGAATGCAGAGTGGACATGACCTGTCATGCTGCAGAGCTCAAATCACAGATATTTAAAAGGCAATAGGCTTGTTTGTTGACATGTTGGCCAGATGTTGCTGCGTAGTCCTTTCTGCCTGCAGCATAGCTGCATTTCCAATACCTTTGATTGGTTAACGCAAGTCTGTTTTATGTGAGAAACTTTTGTTTGGCTGAATTTGGGATTTGAGAACTTAAGAAAAGCAAGAAATCATAGCAATAAAGTGTGGGTAGGAAAAGACGTTACTTTTACATTTTTCTTTGGGACACACTGACTATGAAGGGAGTGTATGAGTGTCAGAAGTGTTGAACCTCTTTCAGGTCTTCCTCCTCTGACCTTCCTCCCCTTCAAGGAGCACTAGTTTTCCTTTTAAAACAGTATATTTCTCATAACAGCTTTGAGAAAAATCAGTGAAAGTTTATGGAAAGGCAGCGCGGAGAAAATTCATACACGGGTATTTGAGTGGTGTGCAGTAGTATGTTTTAAGCAGTAGTTAAAAAAGGTACTATTTATACATTTGCAGCTGCTTGCTACTTAGCTCTGATTTAGCCTCCCCTTGTCGCTGATTTTTTTAAAATGTCTTTTATTTTAATAGTACTTTTTAGTAAAAACGAAATGGTGTAAAGCCCTTGAAATATTTTATGTCGGACAATGGGAAGGTTGTCAGAAGACTGTGGTCTCAGCTGCCACTTTGCCCGCATGGGACGCTCAGTTCTCATGTGCTATATTATTTAAACTTCCAGTGAACTTAATAGCCAGAAACTGGTAGAAAGTGGCTGTGATTGAAATGGCCTTTCTGTGGTGATAGGTTTTTGACGCGCTGTGGCTTTGTTTTGCATTTAGCAGGTTCTTAGTATCATGGGGCGAGAGGAAGGAGGCTGTCCTAATGCAAGAAGAATGCTAGTTCTTAAGCTTGCAGCACTCAGTAAGTCATTTCTATTTTATTCCTTTCCTTTCCAGGTGTGACATCTGTTGTATTACCTTTCGTACTCATCGGGGCTTACTGCGCCACAATGCAGTTATCCACAAGCAGCTTCCCAGAGATCCCATGGGAAAGCCTTTCATTCAGAACAACCCTTCGATTCCGGCAGGCTTCCATGACTTGGGATTCACGGACTTCTCCTGTAGGAAGTTCCCCCGCATTTCTCAGGTACTCTCTGTTCTTTATAGCTTAAGACACCAGCTGATACAGTGGATATCTTCTGAATTCATTGAAAGACTTGTCCTTGATGAGGCAGAGACTGGGTGTAGAATATTTTGTGGAAAGCACATTACCACTGTCTGTGTAGGCCTCAAACACTTTCTGCCTTTACTTTTTCTTTTTTCATCTAAAGGATATTGGGGTTGGTTTTTTTCAGCATTCCAGTGGATAACTACTGGTGTAAAGATCTAAAAAAAAATATTCCAAAGGAAAACTTCGGTGATATTAGATCCTTGCCCCTTCCAGCTTGCCCATTAGTTCTCCTTCCCAAAACCATTCGACATCTAAAATCAATAGGGAGGACACATGGTAAGGAAGACATTATTTATTTTAATTTACTGTAACAAGGATGTAGTTGTGGTATGAAAGATTTTACCACAAAAAACTTTGAGAAGTCACCTTACTTACTAAACGGTAACATCTTCAGTGATTTCTTTACAAAACGCTCCCAGGCGCCTTTCCACTATGTTCCTTACATGAGATCTGAAGATTTTGCACCTTTGAGGGACAGTGGCTAGGGAAAGGCAGGGAGGTAGTCTGTAAATATTTTTCTGAGAAGCCATAAAGCTTTGTGTTGGATGGTATTATTCCTCCCTCTGTCAAACCTTGCCTGCCTTAGTTTGGGTCTGGATGAAGCTGCTTATCTATTAAAAAAAAAAAGAAATAAATCAACAGCACAATCCAGCAGGACCATGCTTATTCAGTATCTGCACTTTTCTTATTCTACTTGGATTAAAGCATTGATTTCCATCTCTTCTGGCTGCAAGGTGGTAGACCTGAAATTTGCTGCAGGTCCAGGGGAGCATGTTGGTCATTCTGTAACTCTAGTAGAGTTTTGGTGTAAAAGTTACAAAATCAGGAGAAGAGAGAACTTTTTAAACAACTTGGGTTTATTTCTTTTGTAATTAATGACAGCCATTTAAAGTTATTAAGGGATTTAAATGTTGGTACTTTCCTTTTGTAGTAATTTTGCTTGCACTGTGAGGCAGGACCTGTGAAGTATCTGAACAAAACGTGTAGAGTATATAAAGATCTTGCCAGCCCTCTACTTTAATTTGTCACTTGCGCTCTTCTTTGATGTGGAACCTTTGCAACATGTGAGCTATTTAGATAGCATTTAAATACAGCATTTGGATTGATGATCATTTTCAGGGACAGGTATAAAATCCATTCGTGAACTTCGTATTTTTCTTGGGAGAATAAATGTAATCAGACTTCGCTAACCAAAAGCCTTTCCACTTTGGGCTCTGTTTCATTGATTTGCTTTCGGGGAATATTATTTTGGTTGGTTTATGTTGTTTTGCCTTCTTGGATGCGTTTTTTTTTTTTCTCTTGTCCTCCTAATTTCTTTGTAGTAATAAAGCTAAAGGCAGTAGTCTTACTGCTCAGGTTACTGAAGTTTGCTGTGTAGTCTACTGAGGCTCCTGTCCTGTCAGTGAAGTGAGGGAACTTTCTGGAAGGGAAGTTCAGGATGGAAAAGTATTTGAGAGTCTGAATAGCCCTCTGAAGGAGTTTGCCTTTATAGAAGGGAACTTTTGGAGAATCAGCCCCTAATTCAGATACACCACTTAGGTGACTAAAGGCTGTGGAGCAGGAATATCTCCATGCCAGGTAGGTGGCGGCTGCTCTAAACTCCTTAACTTGGGCAGTGGAAGAGAGAGTGAACTGTTTTTGTTTTGCAGCAGCATGTGATGCCTTTCCAGTTTGAGATGTGTACTCTAAATATTTTTGCATGTCTTGCAGGTCTGGTGTGAAACGAATTTGCGAAGGTGCATCAGTGACTTCCATCGATTTATTTGCGAGATGTGTAACAAGGCATTCCCCATGCTTTCAGCCCTCAAACTGCACACAGAAACTCATGTGGTGGATCAGGGAAAAGACAAGCACAAGCCACAGTCCACGACCCCACCCGGCGAGAACCCAGACCAGAAAGCCTTCATGGCATCCTTGGGCCTACAGTACACCAAAGACATCAAGCCTGTCAAGCAGGAGGACAATACACAAGATGAGGTCCAAGAAATGCGGCTCAGAGCACTGAAGAGCAACCTACCTCAGGAACCCGGCAGCACTGGTCTGCTCAGCCTCTCTCCTCTGGAAGCTGCCTCTATGGGAGGGTCATTTTCAGTCCTTCCCCCTACAAAAGAAAACATAAAGCTCCTCTCGCTGCAGCCTTTCCAGAAGGGTTTTATCATCCAGCCTGACAGCAGTATTGTGGTAAAACCCATCTCCAATGAGTCTGCCATTGAGCTGGCAGACATTCAGCAGATCTTGAAGATGGCTTCTTCTGCTCCTCCTCAAATCAGTCTTCCGCCACTTTCTAAGGCACCTTCTGTCCCCGTGCAGTCCATTTTCAAGCATATGCCGCCGCTGAAGCCAAAGCCTTTGGTAACACCCCGAACAGTCGTCGCAACCTCTACACCTCCTCCTCTTATCAGTGCCCAGCAAGCCTCCCCTGGCTGCATCAGCCCAAGCCTCCCACCTCCCCCTCTGAGGCTGATCAAGAACTCAGTGGAGTCCTCCTCCAACTCTCACCTCCCCCAGCCAGGAGCCAAATCGAGTCCTTCCTCGCAGTTGCTCCTCCAACCCAAAGTAGAACCTTTAACTCAGCACGAGATGAAGACACAACTGGAGCAGGACAGCATCATCGAAGCTCTCCTGCCTCTGAGTATGGAAGCCAAGATCAAGCAAGAGGTCACAGAAGGAGACCTTAAAGCCATCATTGCCGGGGCAGCAAACAAGAAAGCCCCGACCATGAGGAAAGTTTTGTACCCCTGCCGTTTCTGTGACCAGGTGTTTGCCTTCTCTGGTGTCCTGAGAGCTCACATCCGTTCTCACTTGGGTATTTCCCCATACCAGTGCAACATCTGTGACTACATTGCAGCTGACAAGGCAGCGCTGATCCGGCACCTGCGGACGCACAGCGGGGAGAGGCCTTACATCTGTAAAATCTGCCACTACCCATTCACAGTGAAAGCCAATTGCGAGAGGCACCTGCGAAAGAAGCACCTCAAAGTGACCAGGAAGGATATAGAGAAGAACATCGAATATGTCACCAGCAATGCCGCAGAGATGGTGGATGCCTTCTGCTCCCCAGACACAGTGTGTAAGCTGTGTGGTGAGGACCTGAAGCATTACCGGGCCCTCCGCATTCACATGAGGACGCACAGTGGCTGCCAGAAGAAGAAGCCATTTGAGTGCAAGGAGTGTGGCACAGCCTTTTCGGCCAAGAGAAATTGCATTCACCATATCCTCAAGCAGCACTTGCATGTGCAAGAAAGGGAGATTGAGAATTACATCTTAGCAGTGGACTGCAGTGCCCAGGAAAGCCAGACAGATGCTCCTTTATTGGAGGACAGCACTTACATGGACCGCAAGCCCATGACGCCTTTCCTGGAGCCACAAAACGGCTTCTTGCTTGGGACGTCATCTCACGTTCCCATCAAACTTGAACCTGCGGGCAACTTCCCGATGGATTTTGATGAGCCGTTGGATTTCTCTCAGAAGAACAAAAACCTGAGTGCTGTGCAAGTGAAGCAGGAGAACCTGTTTGGCTCTTCTCCCCTGTCCCCCTACGACTGTTCCATGGAGCCTATCGACCTGTCCATCCCCAAAGCCCTGAAGAAGGATAAAGATGATGTCCCATGTGAAGCCAGGAATCAAGAATTGGCTGCTTCTGGGAATGGTGATAAAGCCTATAACTGTCTGCAGTGTCCTTTGGTTTTTGGTGCCAATGGGAACTCGGAGAAAAACAGGGCTGTCAGACATCCCCAGCCACTGAAAGGTTCATTGCATTTGACTGTCCCGATCATTTCCCCAGCTCTTCTTGGCAATTCTGCCTTGCTGAGACCCTTGAGACCTAAACCACCACCGCCACCTCTCTTGCCAAAGCCTCCAGTAACTAAAGAGCTGCCACCACTGGCTTCCATTGCACAGATCATTTCATCTGTGTCTTCTGCTCCCGCTTTGCTGAAAACGGAGGCTGCAGACGCCAGTCCCAAGGCAGTGAGCAGCTCCACTGGGTGTGACAAATCAGGGAATGCCAAAGCAAAAGTGACAATCGTGACCGCTGGTCAGAGAGACTCCAGCCTGCCCAGTGACCTGACTCAGGCGTGTGATCCAGAGCAGTCTCCCATTGCTGATGCTGGGTTGACTAAGAAAAGAGGTAGAAAGAAAGGAACAAAAAATAAGCCTAAACTTAGCAGTGGTGTGGATCTGGAGTCAAGTGGGGAGTTTGCCAGCATAGAGAAGATGCTGGCTACCACAGACACTAATAAATTTAGCCCGTTTCTGCAGTCCACTGACAATTTCAAGGAAGAAAGCAGCAGAAATGGAACAAGTGAGGATGAGAAGGAAACTGCCGAAGATAAGCTGCTGAGAGGGAAGAGGAACGCTTACTCAGACTGCCTGCAAAATATCCCTTGTCCTTACTGTCCTCGAGTCTTTCCATGGGCAAATTCTCTGCAGCGGCACATGCTCACTCACACAGGTAAGAGTGCCTTGTGCTCACGGTGGATTGTAGCCCCTGAGGATGTTCCTCATGGAAGGGCCTCCCCATGGAGGAATCTTCCTTTCTTGTCCTCTCTCTGATGTCTGAATGGTATGCTTCGTTATTTTGCAAATCCTTAGCTGTTGCTGTTGTGTAGTGGTGGTGGTGGTAAATTTTTCAGTAATGGAATAATCTCTGTGCCTTTGAGTATCAAGGGGGCAAATTAAACTGCTAAAACCCATTTGAGTTCAGTGCCATAACTTAGCGTACCTGGGAAAAGACTCTGGTCTCAGGTGATCTGTTATTATTGTCTTATCTTGAAGGTGAACGTGTGTGTCGAATATTTCATTGTGCCTTACGTGGTTTGTTTGGCTGCTTCCAGTGGCTGTTTGTCTGCATCAGTAATGATAAAAAGATCCATAAAAATGAGAGCAAATAAGTATAGAATTGTGGCAGGAAAATAAAATAATACAGTGTTTAGCATCTTTTTTCTTGTGGTGGCTTTTATTTGACAGATCAAAGAAGGAGGATGTGAGAAACATAATCCTGAGCATTACGTAGTAGCTTGCCTCTAGGAAATGTTTCTTCTCAGTGCTAGACAACTAAAGGTGGGCTTATGCCCTAAGGCATGGAGATGTGTATGGAATCTTTAATACTGTGCCACCGTGTAAGTAATCTCAAACCTGGTGTAAACAAAAGGAATTGGGGAGGGAGATTTATTCTAGGTATGGGGTTATTTTTCATTCTTCACTGTAAAGGAAATACTGTGTTGAATGCTGTGCTGATTTGAAGTTCGCTCCTTTTTCCACCTACACAGTAATAAAGTAATTAGTAGATTCTCATCCTGCTTGGAGAGAGGGAGGACAAAGCTCTACTCGCTGTTGCTCCCTTTTAAGTCAGTCACAGTTGTTGATATTGTTTGCTTCGTTATGCAATCTCAACTCCGGGCATAAAGAATAAAAGTTAGGGATATTTGTAAGAAACGTAGGGGACTTGAGTATAGCCTCAGAAAAGAGAGCTTCATTTTTTTGAAGGAATTGAGGTTTCCTGAAGCAACTGATGCATGTCTGTGCTGAAGAGGGAAACCTGAAGAGGTAAAAGAGGTTAGCTAGGAGGTTTAAAGGGAATCTAAACTGTGGAGGAGTCCCTATTACAGTTTGCTTTGGGTGACTTGAGGACATAACTTGCAAGGTATCAGTGCAACAGTGAGGCTATTGTTTTCTGGCCCACAGAGACCAAATTATTTCATCTTATTAAGCATACAGTTTACTTTCAGTGGTGAAGGAGAGCTCTTTATTCGTATCAATTGTTTTCTAACACCCTGCTCTCAAAAAAACCATATAGTTACTGAAGAACTGTTCATGAGACAGAAAACAATAGAGAGGCTTTTCCCAGACTAAGGGGTTTGACCTGCTTATTGATGGCAGACTTCCAAGGTAGCAGCACTGGTGTAAACCCTTAATGAAGACAGGAAAATGCACTTGGCCATGAGTTATACTGGTAAAACTTGACTCCCCTACCACCACCAGGCTTGGAAGGAAACACTGTCCTTTCAGAAAGCCTGTGCTGCAATCCCCACAAGGAAGGCAAGCAACTGCGGCTGTAACAGGGCTGGATCCTCGGTGGAGATACAAGATTTTTGGTGATACTACGGCAGGGGCAATAATCGGATTCCAGTTGGTGCGCTCTGGCAATGATAATACTGAGCTCTTTTCTAATCATCATCAGAGCAGTGTTGAGGGAGACTTGTTGCTGGAGGACCACCCCACAAGCTTTGACTGGCCTTGGGGCATCTCCTTTCAGGTGACACTAGCACTCTGTTTCTGAACTGGGAGTTTGCAGCAGCTCCCCTGTGGCAGCAGTGCAGGCAAGGCTTACTTGGAGAGGGAGAGGGAAAGGTAAGCTAGGAAGGTAGAGGAGATTTAGGCTAGGGAGGTGGTGCCAAAGCAACTGCTAAGATGCATTCAGGTGGAGCGAGCCCTGTGTTTTTGTGGTGAGTGTCGGGTGCTGGTGGCATGGGAGGAGTTTGGCAGCTGCGTGATAGATACAGCAGTTTGTTGGGTTTGTGTTCTGGGTGGGGGCGAGTTGGTTTTCTGATGGAGACCATCTACAGTGTCGTCGTGCATCGCACCATTTCTGTCCCCACCTATTGCACAGGCAGTGACTTGTTAGATAGCTCTGTTTTTTAAAAAGAGTTAAGAAAAAATTCTATTCACTAATCTTCTTGTAAAGAGGAAAGGGGAACTTCATTGTCTGGGCTTGATGGCTGCTCCCTGACCTGGGGAGAGAAAGGGCCAAGAGGCTGATGTGAGTGGGATAGATGAGAGTCCTGGTTATCTGCTTCCAAACTGCATGTGTTGGGTATCTGCTCCATAGGGAATCACTGCAGGCAAGCTGGTCTGTGCTCCTAGGTTTCTGTAGTACGCTGCTATCAAAAAAACAAGGCAGTCATTTGAGCTAAAAAGTGGCAACTAGCTCTTCTCCATCCATTCGTAGGGAAGTTGTTACTGGAGTAATTTGTGTAAGTGGTCTAAGCTAATAATGAGTGAGCATGGTTGAGGAAAAGGCTTATAATTTTGAGCATTACGTAGTATCTATATATTACCAGTTTTAAACTACTGTGTTTATACAGACATGAAAAGATTTTTGCAAGTGTGTCTTTCATGTTCAATAAAATTTCAACATGGAGGACTCCTTCCATGCAGTGTCAAGATCATATTTACGTTTTGTGAAAGTGCAAAAACGCACATGCTACCAGTAACCCACATCCCTCGCGCAACCAAAAGTCTCTCTTGTGAAAGCTTTCGCCCTGCTTATTCTTGCCTCAACACCACTGTGTGTTTTTTAGTTCAAAAGCATTTCCCTGAAGATGCATACACCTTCCTCACCGGTTTTTATTTTAATGCAAAGCTCACGAGTGGGGCACTGGGAATTTGGCATAGCTTGGTATTATACAGTGTTTAACACAGTACCTGTGTTTTGTTCGAACATGCTTGAACACTTGCTTTTAATACTTACTTTCTCTTGATGTCTTTATTGTTTAATTTACTCTTCTATGTTCAACGTGGTTTGCCTTTCTTTTTTCCTTTTCTCTCCTGCTCTTGACTTTTTTCATTCTCAGAGCAGCAAGTAAGATGTGCCCTGCAGGTGGTACAGTTAATTTTGCTCCTTTTATGGTATGCGCATCAGACTAGGTTCAATATAAAATTAAAATAATGGTCTTTTTTGGCCATTAGTTTGTTACAGATAACCTAAATCTGTTTGCAAAGAATCACTTGAGGATATTTTCACAGGGATACTGCCAGATCTTATTTGGCCCAAGATTATTTTTTGTAGAAAGTGAGATTCAATGGCAGAGAAGGGTTTTTTGGTTTTGTTTTGTTTTGCTGTTACAACAGCAATGAACTGGATAAGAAAAGATCTGTAAACAAAATAAAGTAATAAGTAAATAGAATGCAGTTACACCTAGCCCATGAACCTGAATGTTTCCTGTTGATTGGAAGATACAAGTCATAAAAAAAAAGGACTGGAGGCATTTTTATTCCTTGCTTTTATGACTTAAGTCAAAGTGAAATTGTAGACATCTTTACTTTGCAACATTTGTCCTTACCATGGTGATAATGTGTTTCCACTAGGACAACAGTGGCAGGAGATATCTTAATTAAGGAATGATCTTACATGCTGTGATTATTTAGATGACCCTTTATATTGAAAAAGACTCCCTTCAAATGACTGGCTGCTGTGAAGTGTCCAGCCTAGACAAGTCCTGCTGTGCTGCTAACCAAATGTTACAGTCGGTTCTGAGTCAATATGTAGACACAGATATATTTTAATTCAGGCCATGATCATTCTTATGGGAAAAGTTAATAAAAAATCAAATCACATTGCATGTAAACTGACAGTTTAGGTTACCCTCCAGTAAGTATATTTTATCAGAAGAGCAGTTGCCTTTAAGGGACAATACAGGAAGCGTAGAATACTGCTTTTTTGAATTATCTTTTTTGTGCCTGTAAAGGTGACATTTTTGGAAAGCAGTCTGATTTCCATTTGGGCATAAGACTGTAACCTCAGTTGGGAGGATTGGAGTTTGCACAGTAAGCAGGATTTTTGTTTGGGTTTTGAGACCTCCAACTAGGACGTTTGTGTGGAAAGAATAATAACTTATCTGTTGTAAGTATTGGTCTGTCTGACAAATATTTGGTTGATACGAAGGTTTTAAAGGCTGAAAATATGAGAAAATTGTGACCTGAGATGCAGGTTGAGTTTCAAGTAATTAATCCCCAGCTAATCCTGTCATTGCATGCTTGAAAAGAAATGTGGAAAGGAATTGGGCTATCATGAAGCAAAAGGATTTCTGCTCAACTTTGAAGTTCTGTTTTGTATTTGCATTGTGAATGAAGCCAAATAAAAGTGCAGAAACTGGTGGTATTTGTAACCATAAATTTATGGTTGACTTAGCAGGCATCTAAAAAGGGAGAGTGACTTGAAAGCCTACAAAAAGCAGTGCCTTGATGCTTCTAAAAACTTGTGTTGACACTGGAAGAAAACTAAGAGAAGGAAACAGCACCGGAGATGTCTCCGAGATGCGGGGAATCCCTTGTACGGGTTGAGATGTTAATTAGAACAGAACCAACTTGCAGAAGATTAAAGTGAGAAACATACCCGCAATGTTATATCAAAGAGGCTGCTGGCTGGGGGAGGGAGGGCGGTGATAAAAGGTTTTGGGTGTGAGGTGGAAGGTGCGACAAGAGCTGATCTCCTTTTACAAGTAACTATCCTCACGATCTCTTTCTTCATCACGAGGATGTCTTGCAGGACCGCTTTCCTCATTGCACTGCGTGATCTTGGCTTTTCTTTTAACTCTTCCTGCACTCCGTCCCTTCCCTTGTTCTAGTCATTTAAATGAATTACAGACATGGAAAACTTTCTCCTGTGGCAAAGTAAGTGATTGCTTATTCAACATATGGGACTTGATTCCACTGAAGTCAATGGAAAGATGCCCCGTGGCTTTGATGGAAGTTGTGTCAAATTCACATGGGTGATAGACATCTCAGGAGAGAGCCTGCTGTTGAGGAGCTTGCAGTCAGAATGTGGTAGTTGGTCACCAAGCAGGTGGGAAAAGGGGAAAGGGGAAAGGGGAAAAAGGAAAAAAACCAAAGAAGTTTCTTATTACACATTGGAAGGACAGAAAGACATACTTCTTTGTTGTGTCAGGCCAGAAGCCCTTCCTGTGTCAAAAATGTGGTGTTATCTTTTCTACCAAATCTAACAGAATTTGCATAAACCTGGAGTTGTCAGCTGCTACCTGAGGAGAAATGTGCTTATCCCCAGTCTAAGGAAGAGGATGCTGGATCTCACAGTGGCACATGCAGTTTTTCTGGGCTGTTCAGAATAGCAAGCCCAAGTTGCGTTTGGTCAGACTGAATGCTGCAGACAAGCGAAGCGTAAGGATGTGAGAAGCACCCTGCTGCATTAAGTGGTACATGCAGCCAAGTACTCGTCTCCTATGGTAGCGGTAGGATGTGCTATTTAGGGTGAGCGTGTGGGCCTGGCCACTTCCTGCGGTCTGTTCCTCTTAATGCTCTATCAGCATCCACAACTGCTGCATTAGGGTTGTGTGTTAGAGGGCACATCCCTGCCTGCTCCCTCTACTACCTGTTTATGGACCTGCTGTCTGCAAGTCTCTCCGATTGCTTTCTGAATCCGCTGATGCCGTCTGCCTCCAACCTCCTCTGGCGTCAAGCTCCAGAAGTTCACTACCTGCTGTGTAAGGAACTATTTTTTAATCTGTTTTCAGCTGATCCCCTGCTAGTTTCAGAGAGCCCGCCTTAGTTCCACTATTGCAGGCTTTGGTGAATTCCAGTTCTGTGTGCGCCCTCTCAGCTGCCTTCATGATTTGTAAACCTCAATCATAACACCCCCTTCTCTCCTTCAAAATGAGAAGCCTGAGTCTTTCTGGTGTCTCCTCACAGGGCAGCTGCCCCGTTGCTTGGATCGGGTTTGCTGTGTGCCATCTGCAACACGACTATCTCCTTCCTGTGGTGTGGAGACCAGAAGTGCTCACACCACCTGAAACAAGGGCACACCAGGGCTTTATGCAGCAGCAAAGGGACACCCTTAGTCTTGCTCTCAATACCCTTGCTCATGGTACCTGGTGTTTCTTGGCTTTAGTTTGGCTGCTGCTGCAGGCCAAACCAGTGATCCTGGAGAGCTGTCAGCGATGGCTCCGAGACCTCCTGCCTGAATGTACCTGTCAGTACCACATTCAGTATCACATAGGCATGTTTTAGATTATTTTTCCAGAGGTGTTTTACCTTATATCCATTTGCATTGAAGCTCACCTGCCATTGTATTGCCTGCTCCGCTGTGAGAGTTTAGCAGCGAAGGAGATCGATGGTCAGAATCACGCAAGGCTTTGTTGTAGGCAGGCGAGTGGCATTTAGTTAGAAAGGACAAGCTGACACAAAACCAAGGATGAGCACAGTCACTCAGGGTTTTTCTATCCTGACCAAATGGGATGGATGCAAGAAGGAAGCTCAGCAGATGGTGGTACGTGTCCTTTGCTTGAAAAGTGTTTGCACAAGGGAGCCATTGCTGTAAGGTGTTCACACCTCCAGGAGAGACAAGGGCCACTTTGTGTCACTTGGAGTCGGTTTCACGGGAGAGTTGTTGAAGTAACAAATGTAAAAGCAGCAAGAAGTTGGCTCTGTACATCAGGGTAGTTAAAATTACGCATGAGTTGTTACTCTCAACCTCAGAGTAGCTGCTGATCAGATTGCACAAAAGTGTGCACAGGATTCTCCTCTTACGTTTCCAAGCTCCGGTTTGTTTGGGAAAGGCTGCTGTCTTGCCAGCCTCTCTCATCCTTTCTTCTTCTTTTAATATGGCAGGTTGCCTTGCAGTGATTCAAATGTAGTAATACAGGTCTCAGTACTAGTCTGGCATTAAAATCTGCCATGCTGGGGACATGTTACGACATGATTTGATCTTGCCTATCGTGAAGAGTCTAAGTTGCCCTGTTACCATGTTAACAGCCTGTAACTTCACAGGGCTGTAGCACCGTATCTGGGGTGTCACGTGGGCTCATCCTGCCTATGCAGACAACAGATGGCTACAGCGTGAGAGAGGAAGACTCATGTTATAACATGATCCCCTCCCAGAACAAAAGTCTTCAGAAAGGGCTCTAAAAGTGCTCACCTCTGACGATCTTCACGGCAGAATGAAACTAAAACGTCCTACTTGGGTCTATTGAAAACTTTCCTTGTAGTGAGAGGGATCCTAATGCAGCTCAGCTGGTCAGTGGGGTGAGGAGGCAAGCATTTTTAAAGCCTCTCAGATGAACGCTGGTGCGGCACGTAGGATGGGTAGGACTTTGGTGGAACGTAAATGTTGTTCTTAGCAGCCGACACTGGGCTGGTCGGAGTGGTTCGACCTGTCCCCAGCAGACAGAGCCTTGGGCCACGGTTGGATAAGACAAAGCACTTCTTGGCCGTACTGGCTCGACCTGTTCCCAACTGTTCATCCCCACAGCTGAGCTGACCCAGCTGCCCAAAAAAATGAAAAGGGCAAGGGGAGGGACTGGCAGTCGTGAGATCAGTTCCCGGATCTGGCTGGCGGTACATCCCTAAAAGAGCACATTGATGCAGCTGAGGTGTGCAGTTGGCAGCATCTCCTGGGAGGCGCTGGGGATAGACGCTGTTGAAATTGTCTTTGCTGTCATATGCTTTGTGTCTTCAAATAGCAGCTTTAGGCAGTAAGGAAGGAGCCCAGATCCTATACTGTTATTGTTACCGCGTGTGCTTTATAGCACGGCTTAGTGTTTGTAACTGGCTTTGCCAAGTGGTGTTTTATCATGGTCCAAAATCATTCAACAGCTTTGGACTTGTGGTCTCCCTCCATTGTCCAAGAAAAACGGATTTCAAAATCAGTGGAAGTAAATTAACAATTTGAAACTGTGGCTTAGTTTAAAATGGGGTCATTTCTCTTTTTGTGCTGGTTTTAAAAGGTGGGTGAGTAGTGTGCTTGGGGCTCACATGCAGAGCCCGTGCAAGGGCTGTGCTTGGAAGCGAATAATCATCCAGATTTCACTGTACGCCAGAAGGAAAGGGAATGAAGGGAGATGCTTGGATGGTGTTTGGTCAGCCATAAACGAAGTGAAGCTTAAAGATGAGGTGTAAGGCAGGAAGTGGAATTCAATAGAGTGTCACTGGGAACAAGTTTATAGAGGGTTTCTTTTGGTCTTGTTTTAAACCAAAACAAAAACAGGATGGTGGTTTTGAATAGGATTCAGAGACGAGGAGGCTGTGTAAGTGATGGGGCTTGCACATGTCCTTGCTGCATGGAGAGGAACGGAATGCTCTAAAGCACCTGAAGCAAACTGAGGACAACTTGCCCGGCTCGCAGCAGTCAGACTGGGGGAGACCTGTACCGCCGGAGAGGCGTACAATGAAATTGTGGAGCAACTTAATGAATCGCCCACTTTCATCATGTTAAAGCAGCCCTGCCTTTGTCTCCTTAGGGCTTTCTGAATGCTTCCTTCTTGCAACAAAATACAGTTGATGGAGAAGAGATGTGGGTTAGGAATGGGGTAAGGGATTAATTCTTATGTAATACAGAAAGAGACTTTGCTAAGGAAAGATCCCTTTCTTAAAGAGGCTTGCCCCTAATGTGAGAGGGTCGAACACAACTGCTCTGTGCTAACTAGGCAAATATTGACAAAGTAAGTATACTCACCAGTGAATTTTCTGATTAGCATTTAGCAGAATTCATCTTTGCTCTAGATATCTGCCACTCTGTGATCCCTCCAGAAATCATGTGAGCCCTGGGTATAGCGGGGGACTTTTTGTTTTTCCAAACTGTTCTAGCTGTTTGTACCTCTGAACTACATTTGTGGGTATTTCCTAGAGGACAAAGGGCTTGAAACTGCGTTTTCAGTGTCAGGCAAAGTTTAACAGCCGCTCCAGAGCCGCAGCTCAGGGCAAAGCAAGAGTTGCTCACTGCTGGGGATTGGCCTGAGTGCTAGAGCTGTTGTTTGGAAGATACTGAGGAGATGGTGTATAACTTGCTGATTGTATTGCCTGCTCTGCATCAAACTGCCTTTCTGCTAAACGGTGGAATTCACCATAAGCTGAAAGTCTGGGATTTTTCCCCCTGCCCCTTCAATGCAGATTTCCACTTGGTAGGTGCAGTCAGAGCTAGTCCTTTTCTTTGTGTCGGTGACTTCAGCTGCTCTCTTGAAGGTACTGGGGGATCATACCTTGTGTCAAATGCAAAAAATGGGGTTTTTTTCAGAATTGGTTTCCTCCTTTTCCCTCAGATATATTCAGTTTTGTTTACTGTAAATAGTCCTTTTCTGTCATCTCGAATGTTTTAATTTCAAAAGGCATGCAGATATGACCGAAGCTCCTTCAACTGTGGGCTAATTAAATATTTAACTTGTGTGTGTGCGTGTGATGTAATGAAGGTGGCTAAATTTTAGTGTTCAGAGTGTTTACAGTAAAAATGGGCAAAGATAACCCCCAAATTTTTGCAAGTTGACTCTGCAGGTTGGAAGGATGTTCTCCAGTTCACCAGTGGAAGTAGAAGCAGCATTGTGTGAGTGGGCCCAAAAAAATCCCAAATTTACTAGACTGCTACCACCTAGTGGTGGCTGCGTCTTTTGTAAAATATGAGAATAGCTGGGGTTATTTCAGTTAATGTAGGGAAAATAGTAAATTGTCAGCTCACCTGACTGATACTGTACAAGCCAACTGCTTGTACAACATCCATTTGCAGTGCTCTGTCCGCTCCAGTTTTCAGTATTATTTATGTGATGGGTTTTCTCACGCTTCTCTCAGGATGTCAGGAATGCTTGGTAATAAACATTTGCTTTAAAGTCACAAAATAGTTTCCCTTATAACACCTTGTTTTATCTAATAACTCCGTAGGATCTCAGGCTCTACTCTCTATTCCATCTTAGTTCCAGGAAAAAAGAAAATTATGGGAAAACAGAATCAAACCAGCAACCTCCCCACCTTGATCTATATCTGTTCTTTTATGTGAAACTTTCCACATTCAGTGTCTCCCTTGATAATTTGGTTCGTGTATGCAGGAAAGCAGTTTACTCGTCTTTCTCTTTCTTTCTTGCCACCTATAACAGATTAAGCGGACTCTTCTGACTGGGCTGACTGAAAACTGCAACTTGAATTGTAAATAGACTTCAGGAAAACAGTCTTTTCTTTCCGCAGTTGGAAGGAAAAACGATTTTGGCTACAACTATATAGTGGTTTCTTTCATGCAAGCGGAAAAGTTTTTGGATTCTCAGATGGAGTCCTTGAGGTTTTGCTTATGAATATATCTCCTGAGAAGTTCATTTTTTCCCAGGAGCTGACAAGGCAGCAGCTGAGCTACTGGTGGTTGCCTCATGTTGCCTTCCTCCATGTGTCCTTACCTCCCTGCTCACCTCCTCTCTCTCCCTTACCTTGCCCATGTTCTTTGACTCCAGTGTCAGAATTGACATAATCAAACAGTGTCACCTCCTTATCCTTGCTTCGGAGGAGTGACACAAACTCTGGTTGTCCATGACGAGGTAATGTATTCTGCTCCCACGGTTGCTGAAGAAGTGGTGGTGGGTGGGAGCCTTGGCAAGCGGACCTCTCCGCTCTTGTCCTCTTGACTCACCGAGTGTAAATACCTGTGGGATAACAAATGGACCGGAAAGCATTTTACAGCCTTAGTAAGTGAAAGATGAGAAAGGGGTGAAAGAAACAGCAGGCCTTTCCTGCGCACCTTGCGTTCATCACCACCTGGATGCAAGCAGCTGCTCTACACTGTAAATCAGCAAAATTCTGGAAATGGGAATTACCCGTCTGAGAGGAGCTCGGCCTTGTTGGAGGAATGTTTGCCCAGATCTGAATGCTCGGTCAAAATCCTCCTCCTTGTGTACGGTACAAGCCTGTTGGAGTTGCATAGCCAGCAAGGTTTTCTGTTGCTGCAGGTCAGCATGCAAGCAGGGAAAAACCAGTAGTGTAGGCCAAGCCTAACCTCTGCTGGAGTGGATGGAGCATCCGCCAGTGCGAGACTACCTTGCAGCCATCCCTTGCACTGCGGGAGAAATCCCGCAGCAGACCTGGCATGGCTGTGATCACAACTGTCGTGTCTCCCACACACCTTCACGGCTCCCCTGCTGCTCTTCCAGTTCGGCTGCAGCAGAGCTGGGGTGATTCTCACCCATCCCCAAACAGCCGGGGTTTGTGCAAAGCAGCTCGCTTTTTCACTAGCTGTGAAACGAACCACGCAGGTTGGGGGTAACCACAGAGCAGCTCGACTAGTCGGGAGCTGCTGCTTTACGATATGCATGAAGTTTCATAAGGGGCCTGTGAAACTCTTTCTCGACAATGAAAACGGCAGGTCTGGTTTGTGCAGGTAAGGAGGAAGAGTGCTCACCCAAGCACGTACACATGTCAGCACGTTCCTGGCTATGTCCCTACCTGAGTTTTGAATGTGTTCATTCACGGGTGGCATGCCAGCTTCGGAAGAGAAAGCCTGTGTGCATCCGTGCTCCCGGGGTCTGAAGTGGTCTCTCCCCTTCTTCAAGGCACATTGTTTAAACTTTGCATTTGTTTTTCTTGATGTTGACCTCATCTGTTTGCCTCTGCTAGTAAGGCAGTGTCACTTATCTGTGGACCACGTATCCCTTGGAGTGTCTCTCTCATGCATAAGAAAATGTAATTATGGGCCAGCCATGCAAGAACAGCGTAACAGCTGGGAAGGGGTCCCGGGCACAGAGGAGAGGAAAAAAGGAGGTAGAGTTCAGGTGCGATTCATTGAAGGATGACTATACTATAAGAAAGAAAAAAATATATATATTTTTGGAAATACGGAAAGCAGAACAAGAAAAAGTTAGGGAAAAATAAGGGAAATGTGGAAAATCATGCATAATATACAACATCTTGAACATAAAAGTTGTGGCTTTTGCGTTTGAGTGTTTTAAAATGTTTTGGGTTTAGTTTTCTCTTACTTGAGTGCTACTGGTGTATATTCCCCTCATTCACTTTGCTCCTGATATTTCATGTCGAAAAACCAACTTACTCTGCATCCGCTGTCTTCTGTTTGGTCAGCAAAGAATTATAAAACATCTCTCTTGGTACAGTAGAAGAGGAGCTCCTTCCGTCTCGGTCTCCTCGTGCTCTTCACTCTTCTCCATCCTAACAGAGCTCACATGGTTTCCTGCCCCGCACCCTAATGAACCCCCTCCGTGCTGTGCTTGCAGTCTTTCTTTGGCCTAACACATGTCCCCCCAGGGGAGCGGTTCCTGATGGGACGGGGTGGCCCACGCCTGCCAGGAGGTGCCCCCTACCTTGCTGAGGACGAGCACCGACGGCAGGGGTACGGCAGCTGCTTTAGGTGCTTGCTGTTGGTGTCGCTTCAAGGTCTTTGTGCCTCACACCCACTTTGCCACTCCGGTTTTGTCTCTTCATCCGTCATCCACAGGTACATCTTTGTGATGGTAGCAACCAAAGGCTGCTGGGGAGGAAACTCCTCTTCCCCGTTGTTTCCCTTTCCTCCTGCCCTTAGCCTAAAGGGAGCGGTGATTACAGGGTCGTTTCAGTCCAACATAAACCCATGCTGTGGTGAAAAAGGCCCCGGTCACTGCGTGGCTGTGTGAATATTAGGGCTGTGCAAGGGCTGGGGTGGGAGTGGGTGTCCAGGGAAGGACAAGGACCCTTTCAGCAGCAGTGGGGCGTCACATCGGTTGCCATTAATCCTTCCTTTCATCCCCGCTCTCGGGCCAAGGTGAGGTGCTGCCAGTGAGAGCCAGGTACGCTTGTCCTGCCCCCAAATGCAGCATGTGGAAGAAGGTGGCAGGCAGGAACCCATAGCCGTGATTCCTTTTTAAATGTATCCCCTGCGCAGATACAGCCTGGGTTTGGCTTCTGGGCTCTCTCTCTTGCCTGCGCCGGCAGCTGCAAGACTCAGCTACCTGCCTTGCATCCAGGAGCACCGTGCGTGGGCCCGGCTTCTCATACATACCTGGCTCCCATTTCTCTGGGTTGCGGAGCAGTGCTTCTCCTTAATTATTATGCATCGGCATTTCAGCTTGAATTTTAGGAATTACCTCTTTTTGTTTATAATAGCTTTCTTTTTTTATTTCTTTTTGCCTTAATATAGCCAAGAGATAAGCAATGACGCAAAACACAAAAATTCAAATGCAGATTCATAGGGCACTTATAGGTGACCTTTGTTTTCAGATGCCCACATCCTCAAATTCTCTAGCATTATACACAGATTATGGCTCGGTCGCGTGTTTTAATGAGCAGATAATTAGATGAGCAATGAACTTTGTGGAAAGCTTTCGTGTAATCCACTGTCTATGTAAATGGATCTGTTTTGATTAAAAGGTGCGATTATCTTTTTGACAGGTCACTTCTCCCACTTTCACTCCCCCCAAGAAAAAGTGTATTGAGGATTACGCTCTATTAAATGATTTTTCACAATTACTGGAAATGCTGCTTAGCTTTGACATTTGTTTAATGGCCTTTTATTATCATTTGTGCAAGGAGATGGGGTCAATGCAAGTTATGCTGCATTCAAAGTACTAAGTGCCTGGGAACTATCTTCTTATCTTCTGTCATTACTCCTTGCTTATGAAAAAAGCCTGTAATAGGAAATCTAGGCAATTCGGAGACAAGCACATGTTGTACTGTGTCACATGGAGAATGTAAACTGCTCTGCTAGAGTTTCTAAATCCCTGTAGTTACTCAGCAGCAATCAGGCTTGCAGATGAATGCTGAAATGCCTGTTAGGTTGTGCGCTCCCTTGGCTGCATGCTGTCAACAAGAAGGGGCTGGGCAGGAGGACTTAAGGTAAGGAAAGTTTCAACTTTCAGAAAGCACAACTTGCTAAGTTCCTGTCCTGGAATGGTTGCTGGAAAGTGGCACAGGGGATGCAGTTACATGCCGTGTATCATCGTCGGCTTTGGCCTCCAGATCCAGTCCAGCTTGTTTCCTATTTACACATACACTATTTGTATAGAGCTCGGAAGGGCTACAGCTCCAGCCCTTTGTTCTCCTTAAGCGCCTTATCTGTTTTATTTTTTTCGACACGTTATGTCTTCAGCAATGTTAATGCTACAAACTGATAAGGAAGCAGAGGAGGTCATTAAGGTGGATGTCTTAGGTGGCTTTTGCCTTCTTGTTGGAGGAACTGTGAAACAACGAAGGATGCTATTGTTTCTGTTACTGCATCTTGGCTTTTATGTTTTGGATCCGGGTGGTATCAATGTAACAAAGAGTGTGTGTCAACAACCCACATGTGGACAAACTTTTGCATCTTTTGCTTATGTGACGCATACCCAACTTTTTAAACTGACCTCTCTTATTGTCTGCGTTAACCTTTAACATTTAATTGTACCAGTTGGCTGCATGAGGCCTTTACATTCCCTTTGAAAAGCGTTTACCACTACTTATAGTTTATAAGTTAAATATGTGGTTGTTTATTACTTCTATCTCTATCCAAATTTCATACATGAAATATTCTAAATAATACATCCATGTGTCTCTGGTACAATGTATTTGTAATAGTAGTGATCTCAACTCTTCTTTGGTGTCTCAGCATTTTGCGTTCTCTGGTAAAAGAGATTATATTAAAAGTGACTTCAAGAAACTGCCAAGAAGGTGAGTGTATTTTGGAAAAGAAAGCATTTGGTTACAGATTTTTAATCATCTTGTTAATTGGGTTCTATGGTTTTTTGATCTCTTTTTGGCTGTAAGTTACTGGCCTGGGTCACAGATAAGAGAAACAGATCTTGGGACACTTGATCAGAAGCAATGCTCGTGGGTCTGTGTGCAGCCTTACCGCTGGTAGTTGTGAATTAGCAGAGAGCATCCCACTGAAAGTTTCTCTCTGTTTGCTTGCAGACAGCCAGTCTGATGCGGAGACACTAGCTACAGGAAACGAAGTCTTGGACCTGACCTCCTGCGAGAAGGAACAGCCAGAGGAAATAACAGAGCTACCAGAGAGTGAGTGCGGCCCCAAGGAGGAGCAAAAGGCTGACTCCCCTCCGGCAGAAGAGGATGCCGAAGAAAAAGCGGATGGATATGAAGAGGGCCCTGAGGAAGATTCTGTAAGTAACAAAAGTCTTGACCTCAATTTTGCCAGCAAATTAATGGACTTCAAGCTGGCAGAGAGTGACCAGAGTGCAGGCAGGAGTTCTCAGACTGAAAGGAAACATGCCTGTGACATTTGTGGCAAAACCTTCAAGTTTGCTGGCACTCTTAGCCGTCACAAAAAGGCCCACACTCGTGAGGACAGAAAGGATGAAAGGAGCAGTGAGGATGAAAGCAAAAGCATTCAGGATGATGCAGGAGCTCCCTCGATGCAGGACTCTGGTCTTGAGCAGGAAGAGTCTCCGATGGACTTGAAGGTAGTGGAGTCTCCTGTGGACTGTGAGGCAACAGGAAAGGAGAATGAAGAGAGCGAAAGCGTCTCTGAGGGGGAAGGCACAGAGAGAAAGTCCACTGAGAAGAGCAGTGATGACAAAAAACCAAAGACTGATGGGGCTAAGAGTACTGCAAAAGCAGACAAAAGAAAGAAAGTCTGTACTGTGTGCAACAAGCGTTTCTGGTCTCTGCAAGATCTGACGCGACATATGCGGTCTCATACAGGTAAGAAGAGACTTGAGGGCAGAACAGATTACAAGCAGGTCTGCCACCAGACCGAGGCATCTGCTTTGTAGGTGCACGATTGCTGCTAGCACTTGAGGTTGGAGACACTGCTTTTAGTCCTACAGGTATCTGCAAGGTGTCTTCTCTACCCCAATCCCCTGTGCTGCATACAAAGCCTATTGAGGGAGTGGGAACAGTCAGCACTGCCTTATCTTCAATTCCCAAACTGTTTTTCCCCATGTTTCCTTGCAGAGTTTAGAGGTGAGGGCGAGTATGGAGATCCCTGGGCACTTGTTCTGTCCAGCTTCTGAATCCCTTCTTGTCATGTGCGTGTGGCTCTACCTCTTCCCGGTATTTTGACAAGCAGTGGAGAAACCTGACAGTATATGATAAGATTTCATCTCTGAGTGAAAGTTTAGAGAGAGAGAGTCTGGTTTTGTCTGATTATCTAAGCCTGGTATGGGTAATGTGCTGGTGATCTGCATGACCTGCTGCTTGAGTGAAAGGCAAAGCTACAGTGGGTACCCTGCTCTTCATTCAGGCTTGGGCAGGGAAGGTAGAACACAGGTAGTAAAATGCTTGTCCGATGAATTGGCTCAGCAGTTAAAATATGTGGGATTGCTTTATGCGATACACAGTTTGCAGCAGTACCATGCAAAGGAGATGAAGCCATGAGCCAGCTCAGAGGTGAATTAATCATTCATCCTTATTAATGCATCCTTATTAATGATGCATTTTACCTGTCAGCAAGCAGCTCTGACATGGGAAAACTGGTGCATTTTGACATTTTGTATTTTTTGAAGGTGTTCTCTGCTGAAGACAAGATCTTCATGATTAACAAAATATTTGTGCTGTAATTGACTGTGATGTTTAATAAACTACACCAGAGACAAGTGCCCTAACCAAACTTTTTACCCTTCTGAATCATAAATATTGACCTTTTGAGTGCAAAACTGACCTGTTTTCTTCTGGCATTGGGCCACAAGTGAAACAGGGGATGGGTCCCATTCTTGTGCCTATTTTCATACTAAATTAGGAAGTCTTGGAAAGATGCTAATATCTAAAGTACTGAGCTTTACCCCCAAATGATACACTGGTATGTGCCTGTGGAGAGTGCCATACTGTATGTTTTTCTTCTTTTCATTGCATGCTGAGTTATGCAGGCCTTGTCAGTACTCTTTTTTTTCCCTAGTTGTTTCTCTCTTTGACACTGGAGGATGTTATAACATAGAATAGGTGTTGAATAGGAACCTGGATCAGTGCTTTCTTCAAATTTAATAAATGTAAATACCACCTATCCTCACTGTTAAATCAACACATTTTCAACTGAGGATTTTGCCTCAACACTGCGGGTTGACTCTCCTCCTCCTTCTCTCCTTCCCACTTGTTCAGCTATATTGACAAAATACTGTCAGGTTGTAATATTGCTTATACTTTGGTTTTAATATGTGGGGTTTTTTAAAGATAACTGTAAGGTTTGGGAATTTCTTTACTCAGAAGAGGAACATTTGGGACATGCTGAAGTGTGCAAGAAACCTCTGCCTGCCTACTGAATGGCAATCAGGCTGGAAATGTTTCATTCTCCCAGTGCAGGCTGCTTCCCAGCAGCTGTGGGGTGCTCTGGTGCCGCCTGCCCAAGCACAGGGTGAGCCACGGCACTGCATCAGCCACAGCCGAGTGCCGGATGGGCAAAGGCTGTCGGCCAAAAATGCTCCCGGGGAGCTATGCCCTCCCTTGATAGCAGATGCCTCAGCAGGGCACCGGAGAGAAACGTTTCTAAGAAGCATCAGGCTTCCCAGGAACAGCAGGACCTACTTGCACGTTTCAGCCAGCCACCTCAAGTTTGTAATTGGTTCTCTTTTAATGATCGCAAGCATTATTACAAGTGAGAAATGAGCCGCAAGTGTCTTGTTCTGTATGCTCATTGGCACAAGATGGTGTCTTGATGGAATTGCAGCGCTGAAAAATCTTTAATAGGTGCAATCAGTAACAGAGAATGAAGTGGTCAGGGTGGGACCTTGGGTTCTTCAGGGCCAACAGCACGTTGGGGCACTGTGCTTGGTTGGGACTTTGGGGGAATTTTGTCTGTGGGGCTGTGGTTGCTTTGTTTTCTGATGAGCTCATGCTTAGGAAAGTAGTCAAGCATTTCGGGTGCAAAAAGCAGCTCTGAGATTGGAGTAGACTACCTGTTGATTACAGCAGAGGATGCCTGCAGCTGCTCTGCGGTTTAAGATTGCAAAATAAGAGGAAGAATTTTGTCCTCCAAGTAGCATTTCTGGAATGGGTGTGAAGAGGTTTTTCAGGGGCTTTCACATGTCACTCCTGTCCTAAAGCACCAGTGGGCTGAGGAACACCAGCAGCTCTGTAAATAACATCCCGAGGCAGGCGTTTTTAACCTGGTCAGTAAATTTTGATCACCTCTAACAGACACCTCCTGTGTCCCATGAATGCCGGACAAGTCTAGGTCCTTTAGCTGCTCTGTGTCCGTTTTGAAACGTGGTGATCCTGTCTTCTGCTTCACAGAAAGAGGAGGGGCTGTTGTGGCAAGGGTAATTCCTGACAGCTTCTCTTCGACTTCGGTGATTAACTTGCGCATTTCATGCTTGCCCATCTGTCAGCATCTAAGAGAGAGGGAGATGTTTTCTCATGTGCTGTTTGGTTCAGTTTTTAAGCACTGTTGACGAGTTACCTGGGCAGTATCTTCATCCTTCCATCTCAAGTCCTCTCTCTCCACGTCTGTCAGGGGCTGACCTGCAGCAGGGAGCCCCCGTGGTGGGGCTGCTTCACAAAGGCTTTTGAGCTCCAGAGGACGACTGCAAACTTCTTCCAGAAAAGTTGCTGACTAAATTAGACGGGATGCTAATGAGCGCCCGGGGCTTATGGTCTTCCTCCCTCCTTAGTGCAGGACCATACCACGCTTGTAGAAATCTCAAGACGCTTAGTTTTGGTTTTTCATTTGTGCCCCAAGGGATTTATCTGTATTCCTGCTTGCATGCCATCAGCTAGTTTGCTAGTATAGAAGCAAAAAATCTGCATAAATGTGACATCCATGTTTGATATAGGTACTGAATTTCCAAAGCGTAGAGCGTCTTACGCTGCTCGAAACAAGAGGGAGGTGCGTTTGTGACCTTACGGCTGACTTTGTATTTTAATTGTCTTCTAGGTGAGAGACCGTACAAGTGTCAAACCTGTGAACGGACCTTCACTCTGAAACACAGCCTGGTTCGTCACCAGCGCATACACCAGAAAGTCAAAAATGCCCGAAACCATGGGAAGGAGAGCGACAAGGAGGAGACCCAGTCGAGGTGTGGAGAAGACAGCGAAAATGAGTCTAGCCACAGTGGCACCAACCCCATCTCAGAAAATGAGTGCGACTCCGCGGGGGGCGTCGGTAGCCATACATCACTCATGGGAAGCCGGAAAGAGTCCTTGGCTGGCACGGCCAAGGACTCCCCCTGCAGAGAGGAGAGGCCGAGCGGGCGAGGAGCCGGCACCTGCCTCGCGGAGCCCACCAAGAGTGCACAGAAACAGACAGCAAAAGACCAGGAACCTCGGGGTAGCTCCGAGCACGAGAGGCCCTCAGGTTTCATTCAAGACTTGCTGGAGATGCACAACAAAAAGTCTCCCATGAATCACATCCTTGCCTCTGCAGACAGTGCGCCTCAGCTCTTGGGGGTTGAATGACTTGCTAGGAGGTTGGACCCGTCCCAGCACGCAAACTGAAGCCAGCAGAGCAAGGTTTCTGGAGTCTTTGTTTTTGGAAGAGCGACCTGCAGCTGTGGGGAGAGTATGGCAGACTGGACGTGGTGCCATATGCCTTTCAGTATAATAATGCAAGAGACTACAGTATATACTGATTTGAGTGCCTTACTACTTTATTAGATCTTTTGGTATCATAGATTTTTTTCAAAAATGATTTTTTTTTAATATTTTAATGAATTATTTGGAGAGGACCTTTTTCATTTAAGCATTAATGTTACCTTTTGTATTGGTGTGCGTGAGCTTGTTCTTGTATATCTGTGATAGTCGCTGTGTTTGTTCTCTGAGCTGGAAATGGGGCAGTGGGGTGGGAGGCCCTTGGATACCACAGCCAATAACTGGAAGAAAAATTATGTGAATTTCATATGAAATAGTCAGAGGAAATGCAGATGAGATGTTGATTTATTGTTTTTTCTCAGTAGATGTTCTTGCATTTGCCACACGGTGGAGCATTAAGCCTGTTCCAGGCCTGAACAACGTGGCAGTTGAAGGTGTTCAAAGTGGTTCAAGCCAAAAGCGGGAAACACAACGAATTTCAACCTCACGCTTGTTTCCACTTTTCAGCATTAGAAATGGTCTTCTAAATCCTAGGGGGTGTTTTCTGGCCGTCGTGGACTGAGTGTGTATGCAGAGAAGAGTTACATAGCAACGTAACCTATGGAAATTATGCACCCGCTGTTATATATGTTTGATTTGCTTCAGTATATTATTGTTATTATTATTTTATTATTATTTTGTAAATCCATCCGTTCGCTTGTCTCTGCAGTCAGCAGAAACCAATGGGCAATATTTGCCCACGCAGATGCGTAACGCAGCTTGGATCCCCTCTCGAAATGTTTTTGACTTAACGCTTTCACCAGCTCCTCTTCTTATGTTGCAGCTCTTCTACTGTACTTTAAATGAAACCTTTCCTCTGACCGGAGAGTCAAATGGAGGCCAGCGAGGTATCATCACACCTGTACAGGCGAACATCTCACTCGTGGTGGGGTGCGTGTGCGTGCGTGTGGGTGCGTGTGCGTGCGTGCGTGTTGGGGGGAGAAGTGTGCGAGAACGGGGCCGTGTAAGGCCCCTCCAAGTGCATAAGAAAGGCACTGCGAGTACTAGGTTAGTCTTGTTGCAATCGCATCGGTGACAGCGTATGTTACTTCAAGAGCAAAGTTATTCCGTCTTCCAGTTGAAAGCAAGCAAGAGAGAAATGCGAGCCTTACCGTCATCTTGCTACTGTCATGTTCTAGAGCAAGAAAATACTACTGGTAATAAAACTACAGATATAAGACATGTTAAAAATAAATAAAATAAATTAAAAAAAATTCTTCCTGAGATTTTGGGGTTGATGCTTGAAGACTTGAGGTGTGTGTCTAAATTTCATATCAGTAATTTAACCCCTTTAATGCTGGCAGCTGGGATTTCTCCCTATGGCTCCTGTTGCCGGCAACAGGTGACACTCCAGCCACCAATATTGAAGGGGTTAAGCGAAATGTATCCTACTGTAGCTGCGCATTTTTAGGAGTGCCCAGCATTTTTGTTGTCCTTGTTGTTGTTGTCCTTATTGTTGTTTGTTAATTGTCCTTCAGTCATGACCTCTGGGACAGACAGAGCCATAATAGCATTGCCGGAGCCTCACTGTGCTATTCCACCGCCGCAGCCCCCCAGCCCAGCCCAGCCCAGCCCAGCCCAGCCCGCACTGTCACCCTCCCTCCCGCCTTCCCTCCTTCCCCCGCCCCGCAGAATCGCTTTTCCTGCTCTCACCAGACATGGAGGAAGTGGGCCTCGGACCCCGTCTATATTATATAATATATATATATCTATATATATCTATATCTATATTAAAAATTCTCCGAAAATTTCTGGAGACTGAAATCTCACTGTCCAGAATTCAAAGGAAGAGAAACGTTCTCGAGTAATATTCTTGCAAATAGAATAAAAAAAAAATGGTTGAGGTATATGTGATTTCTATTTTTTTTTGGTTGGTTTTTTTTTTTAAATAGGGATGTTTGAACCAGTTCAGAAACAAAGCTAACGCCAGATATAGATAAATCAGTCACAACCAATGATTCATTTGAAACTACCCAGGTGCATTCTACTTAATTAAAACCAGTTCACGCATCCCTTAAATTGTTATTACTATTATAATTATAATAATTATTATTATTATTATTTTGGGTATTTTTTGGTTTTTGTCGTTTTGTTTTTTTTTGTTTTGGTTTTGGTTTTTTTGCAACTCTCCACACTAAACTGCGCAATACTGTGGGGGAGAAGCCATTACTAAACTATATGCTGCAGAACAATGTAGCAAGTAATTAATTCCCAGCAGCCTGCCGGGACATCTGCTAGCAATAATCACTATTGATTTAAAGCTTTATTTAGCCTTTATCTATATCCTAGTAGAGTATAAGATCTTGCCACATTTTATTGACATTTTTATTAGTTGAGTTTGACTGAGAACCGTTGCTGTTGTTGGGTTTTTTTGTTTCCCCTCCTCCCCCAATATTAAACTGTGAAATTCATAATGTGTTTAAACTATGGGTGAATCTTAGGCTTTAGTTTGCATGTTCAGCTAATTTGTCTCTATATGATTTTTGTTTGAATCTTTTTATTTTTTTTCCTCTCTCAGGGCTTTTACAAAAAACAAACAAACAAACAAAAAAAAGGATCTTCTGAAATTCTTTTGCCTGAGTTGCAATGGACTTAACATTGAGATAATTCAATCACTACATTAAGCACTTGACTGTGAAAGCGCAAAAAAAAAATAAACAAAGGAAAAAGAAAAAAAAAAAGAGAGAACCTTGTTTGAGGCTGTTGTGAAATAACTCTTGGGGGCTATGTGACAGTCTGATTCCATTTTCAGAATGATTCATCATCTTCTCTCTCCTCTCTGTGTGTCTCCTTTCTCTTCTCTCTCTCCACGAAGGAAGTTTAATCCTAGTGATTTCATCCCATGCAGGAAACAGTAATAAATGTGTAGAATTCATATTTTTCTAAAGGGAACTTAAACTGCTGCTACGAATTGTGTACAAGACTGGTTTATGCCACATGAACAGAGAATCACACATTTGTTTTGGTACTTTTATTCCTCTTTTTATTCAGTTGTACAGTACTTCCAAATTCAAAATAAAAAGTAAAAGTTGTTCTGTATCAAACCATCTAAGCAATAAAATGTTATATTTAAAAATTATAGGTTACAAAATGGACGTGGCTTTTCTTGCGGGTTTGTTGTAATGTGCTTTCAGACTTCTCTGCTAGAGGACGACGTACAAGCTGGAGCTTATCTGTGTAAATAGCATCACTGTTTCTCTTCCTTCAGTTGGACTGAGGTTGAATTGGAGATGATCGTAGCACTTTGAAAATTCACGTTCATTTTGACCACCGTTTTCTGGTAGTCAAACCATTGGCTGCAGTCAAACCAGTGACTACCATTTTCTGGTAGTCAAGCCCCTTTGAAATGGTGCTTTTCTCGCGGTGCGGTTCCTTAACGTGGCAACCGAAGACGGCAGGAAAGTACTTTGGTGCTGATTTTCCTGCACAGGCGTTGGGTCAGGGTTCTCTGTCCTTTTTTTATCAACTGTAGCCCCGTGATCACTAAGTGAGCGTCCTTCTGGCACGCTGTGGTGATTGACAGTGTATCAGTCATTTTCTGTATAAACAAAGTGGGTTTCTGTCACCATAGTTTTATTTTTACATAAATGTGTATGGCTGTGAAATCTTCAGGATGCGTTTGAAAGCCACGTGCACGTGTGAAGAAAAAGAGAGAAATCTTTTGTATTGGCTTGTTGGAGCTGCCTTAGCTGCGTTTTATATGCTTTCCTATAAATAAAACACATTTCACAGGACAGTGAGCCAAAGAATCATCCGAGTTGCATATCCAGTTCTGGAGGCCAGGGAATTGCAGCGAAGCCGAAGCATCCATGTCTTCCTACGTCCTGGTGGGATGGTTCTTTCTGGTAGAGAAGTGAACCAGATTCAGAATTGGAAGGACGTACCAGGGGGTGAAGTGCTGCTGCTCTCCTCCCTCTAGCCGCCTGTACCTCCGAGACAGGGGGTAGAACTCCCCACAGCACTCTCTCTGCTGAGGAGCTGGTCCCTCACTGCCCAGCAGGGACAGGTTAAAAGAAAACCAGTCGGCCAGCCAGCTCTGCCCCCAGCCAAGGATATCTGATGAGGCAGGGCTCTGTGAACTACCTCTGGGTGGGCTGAAGGGGTGGAAACAAGGTTTCTGAGGGAGGAAACCTGCAGAAAAGCACTCTCTTCCCTCTCCCACCCACTGGCCTGAGAAATCTCCCCTCCTCTTGTGAGATGGATGGGAAGACTCACATCCAAAGGGTGTGGGGGACCTGTCATGAGGTGTAAAACCAAATGGGATGAGTTTATGTGGCTAGGAAGCAATTGTGACTACTTACGAAACAGACAACTTACTTAGAACGCACTTGGCTCTTGGCCACGGAAGGGTGCAATTTGTGTACCCAGCCCTTTTCTCCTTCTGCCTAACTTTCTGAGCATCCCTGAGCTGGGAATTTCCCTGCTCTTCTTGCCTTCGACAGGGTGGTGTCCTGCAGGCCGGCTGAACTTTGCTCCTTGTTGGCACTTGCCTCTCCCTCCTCCTGCCTCCGCTCCTCCCCGCGCTAACTCCGCTGGCAGCGGTAGCTAGAGCTGGCCTGGAGCATCAGGTTGACAGAGGGATGGGGAGGTGGTGGTGTCTCCACGTGCCTCCTGCGACTTGCTGCTCCCTTGCCTCATTCCCTAAAGCTTTTTTCCCCACTATTTTAAAGGTGAAGCTGCAGGTTAATTCTGGGCGTGGGTGGAGAGGGCGGCACAGCCCCCGTGTTGTGGACCTGTCTCACAGCAGTGCCTCGGGTGTGGAGTCCACGCGCTCGCCCCAGAGCGTTGAGGTTTGGGGAAGATCCAAGTCCTCTGCCACCATGGGGATGATACCTTGGCGGCGAGGGGCACCAGGAGGGCTCTTTTTTGGGAAGTGTGGAATATGAACGTAGGCTGTGGACCATGGGGATGGGCAGGAGGGCTGGTTTGAGACAGCAGGCTTGGATGAAAATTGCCTGTCCCAAAATAGGATATGGAGCCTGGTTGGAGCATCTTTTGCATATTTACTGATATTGAAATACAAACTGGTAAAGAGAAAGGAATAAAAGTATTTGTTTTCCATTATCCAGCTGTCACAAAGTACCCAGCATTTGGGGGATGGGAGGGCCGTATACCTACACTTGGATCTTCAGAAAGTAAGTGCATACAATGAGAAATTATTTGCTGTTGATACTATTAACACAGTGTTCTGTCCTGTTCTGTTGAAAAAAGTATTTCTCAGACAAAATCGGTCACAATTCAACTAGCAAGGAAGGCAAGGGGCAAAAGTTTACTTGAAACCGTTCCTTGTTCATAAGCCTCCGGTTTGGGGAATCACACATGGCTTCTTCTTTAGGCATTTCTGTAGAAATTGGGAGTTACGATGGGATTGACAATGTCACTTTTGGAAAGCCTGGCGGTTGGACTATCTGCAAAAGGGAGACACAAAACCCCAGCACGGAATAACTGGTGCTTTCTGTATGTCAGCCTAAGAGGCACCATCTTTTATCATCCCCTCTGGTAACATGGGAAAAGAAAAGGATGGAAAATGCATTGATTGGATCGTTTAATCGGGACATATCTAACTGCTGGACTGAGGAAGGATGGGCCACACTGGCATTTCCCAGGACTTGGGTACCTGCGCAGCCAACATCGGGAAGGAAAGTGAGTAAAACCTGTACAACGCACCAATATCTTCTGGTGACATGGGTCACTTGAGCTCTCCAGCCTAGGAGCTGCGTAAAGTGCTTTTCCTCTCTAGTCCCTTTCCTTGGCAGTAATCGTAATCACCTGCGCAGCGCAGAGGCTCGCTGCAACTGTGCTGCAACAGCGAAACAGGCAATAAGGAAGATGCTGGGTTTTGCTCTCCAATCTGTTTAAATAAGGGAAGTGGAAGAGCCACATTTTGACTTGGGGGCTTTTTAAAACCTCCTTCATGTCAGAGAGGAGCTGAATGTTCCACAAAAAATGGTCCAAGGTTTGGGGATGGGGGAAGAAAGTGTGTGTGTGTGGGAAAAGGTATGTATCTAACCTGCTAGCGGGGTGACATTATTTGACCAGGTATCTCCATCTTAGACTGCCTGTGCGGTGGCTGACCTGGGGAGATGATGGGTTGCCTGGCTGTGTATGTACTGCAGGTTGGTAGCACCATGTCACTGGGGTGACCCCTGGACTTGGGTCCTGGGCATGCTCTGGAGTTCCTGGGTGTGGGTTTGGCCTCCAGCCCCACACTGGAGCTGCCCTCCTTGCCCCATGTCCTCACATGCACACGCAGGGCATGGGAAACAAATGTCCAGGAGCGTATTGTTGTCACTATCTGGAAAGCAGTGACCACCGATACCTGCAGATTTGCTGGCAGATCACAGGATTTCCCTAGTCTCGGGCAATTAGTGCCATGCTGGCAGTCCTGAAAGGACGATTTATACCAGGTAAGCACAAGGTGTTTCTCCTACATGTTGAGTGGGTGTCAGACACCGGTGGTGTGTGCCCTCGGTCCTATGAAAAGTTATGGACTCCCTCACCCTGTGGTGCGCACGTGTTTGCTTGGGACTTACTAGAGGGACTGGGGGGGCACAGCACAGAGAGGAGGGCTCTGGGGCAGAATTATCTGGTGTTTTAGGATCTCTCACCAGCTGCACCTCTTCCAGGTGCAAAGGCTGCAAGAGCATCCCTGTGTGCTGCCAGGGCTCATCAGTGGCTTCACCTGGGCAGTGAGGCCTGTTTAAAGCAAGGGGTGGGGTGAAGGATAGGATGTGAACAAGGAAAACAGCCTTGTGTTTGTGCACTGCTGAAGAACCAGCAGTTCTGTATTGTAAAAAGATATTTCTGAAACCGTTTTTCCAGTAAGATCTTGTTTTTCAAAGAAATTAAGTGGATTAACACTTGGGAGAAAGATAGTGGGGAGGCAGAGGGCAGCTGGCCTGCTCAAAGACAGCAGTGAAGACACAGACTGATGGCAGGTTACTGCGCAGGATGGGGTGCCTGACAGATACGGGAACATCAACCTTGCTGTTGCTGGCTGTGCGCGTCACCTCAGGTAAGTGACATGTAATCTGCGCCCGTGTCACAGTGTTAATGGGGTGCCTGACAGAGGAAAAAGTTGACTGAATTCCCTAGGGAAATGAAGACCTTCAGAGTATCCCTAGGTAAGGAGCCAAGATGCCTTCATTTCAGGATGCAGCTGAAATCACCCTGTAGAGCTGAAACGAAGATGAGATGGAGTTGAGAAGCACTGCTGAGGCTTTCCAAAAATTCTAGTATTGCCTCCTACTTTCAGTTCTCAAGTCCCCTCTCAGCCTAAAAAAAAGCACATTCAAAGGAAGCAGGAGTTTTTCATGTGTTAAATACTAGTAAGTGGGAAGACTTCTCTGGCTCACCAAACCTCACTGCGTAATGCGGTAGAAAACCTTGCAGCAATCCTCTGAGTAGTAGGAACTCAAAATAGCTTTCTCCTTTGCTGTGCTCGTTGTTTATTTCTCCTGTGCCAGATTCGTCTCTCGTTTGGCAGGGAAAACTGCCAGGAGTGTATGAGGAAGCTCTGGACGATGGGCGTTTGGAATACACTGTTGTGAAAGCATTTGAACTTCTCTAGGGCCTTTCAGCAAAGGGTTGTGAAGCAGTTTACAAACATCAGCTAATAGGAGGCTGTAAATAAGAGAGAAGTTTGCTGGGGAAAAGGCTTTTCATCATGAAAGGCCTGATCTATTTTCATAATCTCAGAGGTTAATGCGGTAAAGGCCAGCTCTGCTGTGGGCTGACTTTCCGGCAGTAATTTTTAGCCTGTAACCGCACAGGGAGCATGGCCGTGCTACTCATAAAAATGTGCGAAGGTTAGGACAAAATGTCAGCCAGAGGGGTCGGTGGCTCTGCTATAATGCGTGGTCCCAGCAGCTGGGATATGAGGAACAGCAAAACGTGCCTCTTTGCAGCGAGTACGCAAAGAAACGGTCCTGCGTGAGCGCGTGTGTGCACACAGGACTAGCAGCCCCTGCCCGCAGACAAGGAGTGGGCGCAGGAATGAGGTCAGTTACATTTGGGTGGCTAAAGCAATCAACGCCTTCACCTCTCCTCCCATCTCCTGTTACCCGATTGTACAGAGAATGACGACAGCTTAGATTTGCAACTAGATTTGTTGTTTTAAATGAGCAGCATCTGACTTCTAATGAATCTGCACCCAAAAGTAATATTTGTATTTTATTTTAGGGTGATGGCAGTGCTAGTTGTGAGATGTAGGCTTGCTTTGGCCAACAAATATTTCTCCCAGGTGTTTGCAACGCAAGCTTTACCACATGACCTGTGCTTGGGAATGGAAAAGTGACTGGGCAAAAACCGGCTGTTAACAAAACCCGTAACCTTTTCCATTGCCATTTTCCACTATTTCTACTGAAGCGTAGCCGCTTGATGCGGGGTGCTCCCAGGTAGCAGTTGGGGAGGAGGTAGAACGTGGCAGGACATGTGCCAGCTCACGAGCTGCTGCCAAGTGGGATACAATACTCACACATTTGCTCACTTTGCCAGTCAATCCCTTTTTGGTGGCAGGGTACCTAACACTATTTCATCTGTTGCCTTCAAGATGCTTATATGACTAAAGCTTTACAGGCTTCAAGGTTCTACATATCAGGTCCATTATACTCCACAGCTGGAGAAAATCAAAGTATCAAGCTGCCTGTGTACACACAGCAACCCGTGAAAAGTCTGCACCACAACACAGCGAGCTTGATTTTTGATCTCCTGTCTAGATCATTATCTGCCAGTATCTTTTGGAGTTGAAACCACAGAGGCTGCCTCGCGCAGCTACCTGAAACCCAGAATCAGTGCTGAGCTGGTCAGAGAAGCTTGCCAGGGTTGCAGGTAAGGCAAAGGAAGGGATCTGGAGAACTGAGCAACCTGTGCACCTCATGGTAACACATTCTGGCACAGGATGCAGAGCCACATGCTGCTTTTAAGGCATTTGGTTATGACGTTTTGGTGAATGCACCCCTCATAAACAGTTTTGAAGTTTTCTTCTGAACCCAAATGTTCTCTGTAGCAGCTGTAAAACGCCTGCTTAAAAATGAAGGTACTTAAATTTGAACAACACTTAAAAGTGATAGCAGCTCCTCCCAGGGTTCCTTGTGGCAGTGTTTCACTGAACTGCAGCTGTGGGGTGTTTTGCAGTTTGTCGACAGATCCTTGGTGGCCTGTACTTGTTACCGCTGCAGTGAATCAGTGACATCAGTTTTGGTGCAATTCTACAAATTCAGCAAAATAGCAACGATGGGCTGATGGTCCTTGGGGATTGTCACTAAAGGAAAACCGGAATAACCACAAGGAGCGCTGCACCTAACGAAAGGACCAGTAAATGTCACCCAGTGAGATGCTTTTAACAGAAGCAGAGGGAATTCAGTCTCAGCAGGCCCTTGAGGGTCTTACCCTGTAGGAGCATGGAATAACACTGAGTGAAGCCAGTGATTGCTCTCGCTATATGACTGCAACCGATGCCTCATACTTCATCCTTATCATAGCTTTTAGGTGGGGAGGTGGCAATAGGATGCCACAGTACCACCACCTGTCAGACTACTAATACATTGGAAAGGAGATGGTCCCCGTGTAGTGTGGTTTGTAAAATACAAGCTGAATCCCACTTCATTTGTTTTTTCTTTCTGAAAGACTGCCTCTCCTGTGGCATCTGACAGCAAGGTGTGCTGCCTGGTTTTCAGCTTGCTTATAGCAACAACCAGTTAGGATTAGCTGGGCAAAATGTCATTTCCAGCTGTGAGAAACACTTCCACTCTCTGTGAATGAACCACTATTACAACCAACCAAGCATTAACTAAGCCTTAAATACTGGGTCTAAGGAAAATATAACACACTTCATAATCAAGTTTGTTAGGGTATTTACACTTGCTTCTAATTATAACCTGTTATTTTGGTGACAATGTTTGCCATACTGTATGTGATAGTCATCGGATGCTATTTAAATTCCAGCTTTTCCTTTCCAATGGAAACCTCCAATGTTTCCAATGGAAACTTTCCAATGGAAAACCTGGAAATAGGGTATTTTAAGACTTTCCTCCTTTCTGTGTAGATTCCTGCTAAAGAAAACAGTTTGTTCGTTCTTTCGGTCTTGCTTGGAAACTTACTGGTGGACTTGCCAGCTGAGGTTGGGACCAAGCATGCCGTCATGGTAAGGTCCTGTGCACTGCTTGCCTCTGCAGTGCTGTGGATCCAGGCTCGTGCAAGGAAGTATGCTTCAGTGTTCTGGATGGACTGGACTCTGATTCAGCTTTCATGGAAAAAACACTCCAGCTGAAGACAGAGTGTGGACTTATTTGTGTCTGAACATGGTCAAGCTGCACGTGGAGTTAAAAGGCCCACTTTAATCTAACTTGAATGGCAGGAAACCTTGCTGAGGAGCCTCGGACCAGGAAGCCAGATGACAAAGAGGCAGTGTGCATGCAGCATCACTGGCATCCTTGCTCCTGCAATACCTCAGGCTGACCCTGTAGTAGGTGGCTATAGCCCTGACTTCTTTTTGGAAGCAAATGCAAGACTAGTATTCACAGCTTTTCAGAGTTTAAGTTTTACATTGCCAATTATTTTCTTAAAAAATGCAGTGCTCAGACTTGCTTTGGTGACCAAGATATAGCAAAGAACAATTAAGAAAAGCCAGACACAGTTGCTTTAGCCTGTCCATTCAGATGCTTCACTTTGAGAAGGGACTAAAGCTCTCTTGTACTTGTCTGTTATGAGAAGCAGCTGTCACTGGCTTGGGAGATCCCTCAGCTGGCAGCTTTTGGTATTGCTGGCTATAATAATTTCCACCTAGTGAACCTTGTATGGTATTTTATCTTCAGGGTAAATGTTTTAATCACACACAGTCCACCAATGCAGCTTCATCCAAATGAAAACTATACCATCTAGCTGCACCCAGGCCCTGTAGGGCAGGACTGTATCTGTTTTACTAGCATATACACTGAGGTTATCTTGAAAATTTCTCATGTTCAGACACTTGTGTGGCTACATACATTAACTCCAAGTATTCTCTTCACTATGTGAAAGAGCCAGCTCTTAAATTCACATAATGAAACTGTAACTTAAGTGGCACAGGGAAAACTCAGTTAAGGCAGGACAAGCTGTGGTTTCCATGTAAGTAGAACAGATCAAAAGTGATGAGGAAAGACAGCTTAAGTTTCAGTTTTCCCTCACCAGTTAAGGGACTGGAATGTTGTAATGGTGAAATTTTACTGCATCTTGGTTAATATAAATTTATAGTCAAGACTACTAACATGAAGGGACAGAAAGATAGTCTGAAATTAAAACTGCAATGACTGGCTCAGGAAGGATAGAGACCAATATGAAGTCTCAAAAAAAAAAATCTATCTTGATCTTTTCAGGGAAAGATGAGGCAGATTTCAAATTTGAGAGTTATTTTTATGTTGTCTGGGAGCTAAAAATAAATCTTAACACATCTGCTTTTAAGTTTTCTCTTATTTATCCACATATGTAGTTCACAAATACAGGACTCTCAGCATCCGTTATTTTTAAGCCATTTTTGTTTTGCTTTTGTTAGCTTTTTTCCAGCAAGTCTTACCTCCTTCTGTTTGGATGCAGTACACCTGCTTGAACTGCTACTTTCAGTATTACTGCCTGGAATATTATTGTTTGCTTGGTCAGACAATGGCATGCACTTTAAAGCTATAGATATTTGGCACTGTTATAACCTTGTGCTTCAGCAGCCTTTAAGCATCTTAACAGATCCTTTTCATGCTGCCTACAGTTTTACAATAGGTTATTCTTTCTGGAAATGTAGGGGACTATGGCTCAGTTTTAACAGATCAGGATTCAAGAATTTACTGAATGTTTTCCCAGGGCCCTCCCTTATTCTTATAAAGAATTTTAATCTTACTATTAGTCTATCGTCCAAAACGTCACCAAGTACTTCCTTGCTATTATTCCCATTCCAAATACACTTGCAGAAAAGCAGCTTTAAAAATAGCATGTTTTCACTCTTTGCATATTTGCTACCACAGGTTGCTTATCAAGGAAAAGAGCACCAGCATACCACTCAGGCTTTTTGGTGCCATACTCATGCTTTATTTAAAAAAAAAAAAAGCTACACAATACTAAGAAAAAAAAAATCAAGTTTACTTTACAAAAAACCTGCAGCCATTTTCAAGAGATCTGATCTCACTTATAAATGAAAGTCAGCAGGTAAGAAAGCAAATGTTAATTTAACATTTCAGTTGCAGTACATCATCTGAGCTTAATCATCCAAAACAATCAGTCACTCTTAAACTGACTGTTGATTATATCTACACAAACAATCACCTATATCACTTGATTAAGAAAATCTCTGGCAAAATTTAGAGATAAATGGAAAAATGTCGGAAGAATGTTATTTAGCCCACCTATAAACTCTTGCAGAAACTGAAAGATCTTTCTGGCTTTGCTCTCCTCTGTAAGGTAATTGCAATGCCTCCATATTTAAGAAAAGTCTTAGTGTAAAGCTGCTAAATTCTGTTCAGTGAGGGGATTAAACCGGTATAACATGAAGCTATGTAGTTACCATCAAGTTACACTAGTGCTATGTCTTACTATCTTCATGGAAATGTATTGTGCAAGTCTCAAGTAACTTCAAAACACTTCTGAAACAGCCCTTGTATCGATCCTATGAGGTAGGTACTGTCCTTCCTTTGGACAAGAAAAGAGAACAGACTCTTAACTGCTGCTCAGTACATCAGGCACACTGAGAAACAGGACAACACACCTACATTAGTATTTGACTTTCCTGCTGCTTCCCTGAATTCAGAGCTTTTAACTGCAACATTTTGTTTAGCACCATGCATTCCAGGAATAAACAGTGAATGATGCTTTTGATTATATCCATTCTAAGGTAAGGAAGATGTTCAGCATACCTGTTTTGAAACAAGCAGAAGCACTGCCATCACTAGTCTGCTCCATTCATCTCCACAGCCTACAACTTAATTAAGTTGTACATGAAGAATAAAGATAGTATTTAATCCTTTAGTCTGACAGCAGCCATTATTCTTTCTCAGATTAAATGATACTGGGGGAAAATGAACTGCTGTCACAAAGCAGGCAGCATAGAGGGCTACAAGTATCAAATGCAGTTCAAGTGTAGCTAAGTTAATGCTTTGCTACCACTGTAGACATGAACCCTAAAGCAGTTTTTCTGACCCCAAGCATAAACTCACAATAGTCTTCACAATTTTTTAAATTAGTTAAGGAGCTGTGAGAAAGGAATTAATAGTGGTCCTTCATACTAAGGCCATAGTTTATTTGTGGGCTAAAACCCTAGCCCACATCATCTTTCACAGTCCTTCCTTCTCTTCTCATAACCTCACATGAGCAGTTGTGTGGTAGTGTGGTAAGCTTGCTGAAAACCAGGCTGGTAAGGATGCTAGATTATACAAATGCTTGTGCTACCACATGGAAAGGGGTAGCACAGGCAGAATTGCTACTTGTTCCATCTTAAAGTCAATGAAACTATACCCTACTCAGCTGATAACAACAATAACAATATCCCATAACATACCTGTGACACTAACTATCTGTATGTGTTTAAAAATTGAGTAGAAAATTCAAGTACCAAAATAAGTTGTTAACCAACAGGATAAAGCAACAACTATGTTCTCTCATTTGAAGAAATTTGAGTGTAGTAGACTAGCTTATTCACTAGAATGCCAAAGTTCAGTGACCACTACACACTAGAATGTTATTGCTGAATTTCAACTACAGCAAACTAACAAGAAACAAGGAATTCTAAACTGTTACTTCATTTACCATGAGCAGTAATGGACTACTGGCCACTGTTCTTATGAACTGCTTCTGGCTAAGAAAGTTACTCAACCATCTACAGCAAATGCCAAGTTGTATAATCAGAAAGACAGTCTTGGTACAGCTGGACTTTCCCATTCCTAGTTCCTATGCAAGCTGCTAAACTGTCTCCTCTCTTCTTTCATGTTGAGAACATAAGCATTTGGATGTTAACCACTGAGCGCAGAGAAGAAAGCTGAAACCTTCAAATACTTGTTTCTTATTTGTACACTGCTTCAGTCCTTCAGCTTCTCTTAAGTCCTGGTCAGTGTAAGATTTCTAAAGGCCTAACTTACTCAAAAACTCAATCAGGAAGAGCTAAACTATTTATCTGAACAAATAAAACCAGGGCATTACAAATTAGTATCCTCTGTTCTGATCCTTTGCCTTTTTTCCTGGAGTACCACTATATCTAGAGCAGCTCTCATCATCCCCTCCTCCAAAGAGGACCTTCCTATCTTGGGAAGAATTAAGAGTATACAGTTTAAGATTACCTATTACCAGAAGGTGGGGAAAAAAACCCTCTTGATTTCAGGTGAGAGGCATAATCCAAGAGAGGGAACTTAGAAGTTCAGCACATCAGGTGCTGCAATAGCTATAGGGCTTTAGTATACAAAGCATTTAACACATAAACACTCTGTTGAATCAATGCAAGCTTGAATGTAAGCCCATAAACCTCCCACAGAACCAGCCAGATTACATCACTAAAGGCAAACAAAGTCGTTCCACACAATTTGAGTGGAGATACCTCTTATGAAGGTAGCATTCAACTGTTTGCTAAATGATCTGTATTACAATTCAGCAATCTTTACTATTAAAAATATTCTGCCTGGGCTAGCTATATTTCAGGAAGTTGAACAAAGCATCTCTGGGGTTGCTTTTCCTATTCTTATCTTTTCCATAGCAAGATGAGTCAAGAACATCTTCACAGTTCATTCTGGCAAAGTGTATAGTAAAATAGTGCCAGTACCGCTAGTTTCAGAGCTTAAGTTGCTTCAAACATGGTATGACATGATTTGCAAGTATTGCTCAGGATTCATTGGCTCAGAAGCTCAGTCCCTGCAGAGCAAGTGTAGATCTAAAAGAGCACTTTCACATGTGGGGATCAGGAAAGGGAGGAAAAGAAGAAAGAGGTCTCAAATCAATGCCTCTTCCCAAACTCAACAAGCTTCCAGATAACCTTCAGACACAGGAAGAGATGCAGTTGAGATGCAAACAATTCAAGCATTGTCCAAGTGTCTGAATGGCAGCAAACTGACATTCTGCATTATCTGCTCTCTTTACTGTCAGTTATATTCCTGAATGCAATGGATGTGGATCAATACCTCAGTACCTGGTAATCTTGTAAGCTGTGCCTGCCACAAAAGAAATCCCATTTTGATTGCATACAGCTTTTCTGCTCTAGTACTGAACTAACACATAGTTAATAATGGACATGCATCTGTGTTACTAGTAGGAAAGACAAGGTGACAAAAAAAACCTTGGACCAATGTACTGACCAGTGGAAAGAAGTTTGAGATTTAAAAACTGCAAAGGGTGAATTAAATAGTTTGCCATTTAAAAAGATTATTTGAAGCCAACAGTTTTTCAAATTCCCTTTCAAGTGTGTACAGTAAATGCAAAGTCCTTGCCCCATGTAAAGCTTTAAGAAAAGTCCACATTTTGATACATGACATTCTAGTTTTTGTGAGAGAACCGAGAACTTACTGAAAAGTTGTTCTGGCTTATTCAATAATTTCTTCAGTAAACATTGCAGAGCTACCACTATAATCAGAATACCTAAGCTGCTGGCACGACTCAATAACTAACCATTTAACAAGTTGGGTATAAAAAAAAAATTTATGTAGTAATACCAATTCAGCACACAAATTCCATGCTTCACAAGTTCTGCTGCTGTGTAAGAGTCTTCCTAACATCTATGCAGATTTTTAGGTCAGATTTTTAGGTCACTGCACACCCAGATCAAAACAGCAGCAAAATATCTACCACTACAAGCAGGTATACCCAATTGTGCCTTTAGAATGCAAACTATGCAGAAATCTAGATGATCAGTGCCTTGCCACTGCAATAGGACCACACACACAAACTTCAGTGTGTGCACACTGTAGAGAATGAAGTTACTTACTGAAAAAGAAAAATGCATACAGATTCAGATACAGACATGATACAATCAAGACAATTAAGTCACTAGACATTCAGATCGGGGGGAGGAGAAAAATCCTTCAAAGACAGTGTACAGATGACAAGCCAGCATTACAAAGAACTCTAAAGGCACATTTCAGGTAACATGGTTCTGTTAAGACCAACTGCTTACACACGCAGGCACAAATCTTAATGGCTACCACCTCCTCCCCCCCCCCCCCCCCCCCCCATTAACAAAACAAAACAAAGAGAAGTGCATTTTCAGTAACATTAACACCATTCAGTTAATCTGTTCAGTCCAAATGTTTAGCAGTATTTTCCTTATGGTGATATGGATTCTCTGCACTACTCCAATCCAAAAAAACCCAAACAGGCAGGATTAGTAAAGGTTCAACTGTTGAACTAGTTAACATTTACTCATCAGAGCCCACTGATCTCTTCTGTGCCCTCTTGTAGGGCAACCTCCTTGGTGAAGCTTTATCTAGATTAAAAAAGAAAAAAATTGCATCAATTGCTACAGCTACTTCAGATTAGATGTTATATGACCATGTATTTTCTCCCTCCCAAACACAAGCCAAACTGCCCTTCTAGTACAGTGCATCACCACAGAGAAGCCAGTTCAAACAACTTGTTAAGGCTTTTTAACTATTAGCATCCTAAACAGAAGGTAACAAAAAAAGAATGTTCCTATTCTTTAACATGCAACTCCAGGGTTGCTCAATTTGCCTGTTACTAAAATGCAGAAAAAAAAAAAAGCACAAAAAAAACCAAAAAACCAAACCCCACACAATCTCCTAATGAAAATGCATGCTCTGTTGTTTAGAAAAGTTTCATGTTCAATAATTACACTTTTAGAAAGTTAATGAATTATTTTGATCATTACTGGTTTACCTGCCTGAAGAATATGTAATTGACTCTTCTTTAGACAGCTTTGTCTTGCATGAAATATTTCCACATTCATACGGACTAACAGCAGAATGTGTGTGTTTTGGTTGTGAAAACACACACTTTTCCAGGAAGCATCCACATTTGACTACAAAGATGTCACTTTGTAATCAGATATCCCATACAGGGAAGCCACCCAACTTTAGCTGTGTGATCAATGGATGTCAGAAGCATCATCCTACATTTAAGACTTTATGACAGGCCTATAATTGTTCTTTACAATGATGGTCCTTAACGTAGGTAGAATTTCAATCCTTGTAATATTGTAGAGAAGCTACAATACTTTGTATGAAGTGCTAAAGTGATTGCTAAGTCTATCGTTGACTTAAAAATGCACACTTTCCTAAACAGAACCATCTCCAATAATTTCATTGTTTAGAGTACGTGCAAACACAAGGAGCATCCATCATGCCATTACAAGCCAATTAGTACAAGTATGAACTGTCTTTCAACAATAAAATAGTCAAGAACCTCTGAGGATCTTGAAGGCCATGTATTTCAAAGCATTCCAGTGTAGAGGTCTAATTAAAACTAACCTGGAGCTAAGGAAAACCACAATTAAGAACAACATAAAACATCAAGTTTTTCCTAGACTTCAGGTATTAAGATATGAATGCCAATTTAGCTTAAGAAAGGGATGGGGGACAGGACCCAAACGTTGCCAGGATTTGAACCCATTTAAAGACAGCTTGCTCTTTGGAAAAAATTAGCATTTAGAGCTTCAGTTTTTCTTGCTAGATTAAGGTTTTTCAAATTCCTGTGTCTAGATTTTGTACTATCATTCTTGTGTCTCACAGAAGACAGCGTACAAGAAAGCTTACATTTTTGGAAGTAAAACACCAGTCCTTATACTTATGTAATATAAGTACAGTTAAAAAGGGTGAAGGAATCAAAAAAGTGAAGTCACCAACTCCTGGCACAACTTCATATCAGGGCAAAAGCCTCTAGCCCTTCTATGCTGAATAAAGCTCAGAATATGCTTATTTCATCAAAACAGGAGCCTTTTTCAAGTAAAGGTAGTTCCTGTAAAGGGTTTTCAAGGCACTTCTCTTGTCTAGGATGCACTTTGTTTTAAGCAAGACTATCTCACCTCACACCAGCCAATGCTACTGGTGATAGGAGTTCACCTGGGATAAGGAAGACCCAGGAAGATAAACTATTAAACTATTATACCCAAGGCTGAGGTTTTTTTCTCACTGAAACAAGATGTACTCAGCCACTGGTCATGACTGGTCCTCCACCTCCCTCATGTAACATCAGCTCGACACTACACCAAGGTAGCAGGGAAGGCAAGATACACATCTGCATTTTATCTAAAGGGTTCTGGGAACTGTTAGAGGAGACAACAGTACTTCAGCAAAATCTAGTGAAACTACATTCCTACAATATAACCAGAAATAATATATATACACATATATTTATAATATATGAAAACATGTATTTATATGTATATAAAATGTGGTTGTGTGCATCTGTTCTGTAATCTTTTACTGCTCATGCTACATCACCAATCACTGCATGCAAGAAACTGTACTTCCATCCATGCCTAATTATCACATGGACAACACGTTAAGCACTTCCACTCTTTCGATCACCAGAGTTTGCCTCACCTCTTCTACTCTGCACTGAAGTCATGGGAAAGCAAAACAGAAGAAACAGCAAGAGAAGTTAGAAATATCCACAAACACACAAATGGTCTAAAGAAATCAGATATTGGGTTTACTGTTGGATTTCAGATATCAATTAGAACTTCAGTCATTTTGGACTTCTGAAGGACATTAATACCAAGTCTTAATGTGGCTTTAGTTAATACACACATCCAATGCTTGTTTAAAACTTTGGTCTATAGGCAAACTTCCAAACAACTTACAGAAACTTTGAGATGATAGATATTTTCTCCTATTTAAACCTCCTTTGTGGTCCAGATTTTGGGTAGCAATTTTATACTGTTGAAAAAAAGTCTATAGAACAAATTGTAAAAGTCACCGATAGTCATTATTGTATCAACCAGTGAAGTTTGTTCTATACCAGAACAGGCTGCTAACGTAATAGTCTAATCATTAGGCACAGTGCTTTCGACAATTTTTTATTCCCTAGAAGAGATGTATGCTGTTCTGAGAAATTGGTATCAGCTACTTATTCAGTTACAACTAATTAAGTAAGTTTTTTACATTCTAGTTTGTGGAAGGCAGACTACTTACTTATTTGATTTAAAGTTTCTTGGGGAATCCAGCTCATATCAACATCATTCTGATTTGATGTTCCCATCTCTACTTTCTGTACTGGTCTTTTCCTCTGAAAATTTAAGACAGAAAAAAGGTTTTTCTTTCCACAAAGTTTTGATAGGACAAGTATTAGAAATAACTAATAATGCTGTATTTAATGAATTGCAATTATTTCACTAAGACACAAACTTAAGGCTAGTCAATGTATGAAGCTGTCTTTGAAGCTTAGCTTTAACTATCTTTACCACTAGCAATGTATTCACCTAAGCTTGGTGTTATCACTTCTAATGCCTCACAATACTTATTCCACACAGATACCAAGATTTCATGCAAGCTCATTATACCTGTTACGAAAAATGGCTGACAATTAATCAAACTTTGTGATGACCAGTTTCATTATACTTTCTCAGATTAGCACAATATTCTCGTGTCACCTTGCAAAATAGATTTCAAAGCACAATAATCATTCCATACTTCTTCCCAAGGGAAGCTACTTCAAAAGTATCGTAAACCAGACTGCATGAAGATATAACCTATGCACTGCATGCAGATGAGACTTAAGCTTTCAATGGCTTTTACTTGCCAGACCACTTACACAGACAAACCCTTAGCTGTTGTAGCCTTATAAATGGAATCCAGAAGGCCCTAATCAACATTATGGCAAAGCATTGATAAGAACTAAAGGACTACACAGCTGTTTTCCCCAAAGTTTGACCTAGATTAAACTAATAGATAGAAACAGACAGCATGGGGAAAGCCTGCCCAGTAAGTATTGAAAGAGTAGCTGCACACATCCAGTCACTGGAAGGTATCAAACCTTCCAATTCAACCACTTCAGTGTGGTGCCAAAGGGCAGACCCAAAGAGCATTAGGTAAGCAATCTAAATGTCCCCAGTTATGAACATTTATTAAAAAAACTCTGGTTTTCCCAGTACTCTCTAAGGTCTTAGTTCCAAAAGTAAATCTCCTAAACTTCTACTTGTACCCTCGTATGCCAGAAGCAATTACTGAATTGCTTTATTTTCCTATCAGTAAGGTCTTGTATTAACAAGTACATAGACAAAATACACTACCCACCTTCCTAGATTCTAGTAACTGATGCAGGCCGACAATGACAAGTAGACCAAGTCCAGCGAGGAACATGTACATGAAGATCCTTTAAAAAGCAGTTTAAGAAACCGTTAACTAAGAATCTTAAGTGTTTAAGAGAGTTTCCAAAGAAGCATAGAAAGTAAGCCTAGCTTTGGCGACATGCCCACTTGATATTTCCCAAGAACTTTTGTAGGGGGTGGGTGGGGAAAAAAAAAAAAAAGGATCTCAAACTGGAGTGCTAACAAATATTAAGTAATTATTCTGACTTCTATTTCAGAAACTGTAATCCTAAATTTAATTCTGAACAACAGAACATTTGAAAAATGCCACAAACTGGGAAACTGTTGTAAATAATGATTGAAATTTAGTAACTGCAAGAACTCTTTTGCAGTATCATGTTTCAAGATGTTGGGTCACAGGTAATACTTATGCTTGTGACACCTTTAACCACTTACAAAACCCTTAAAAATCTCTTATATGCTTTTAGTACCATACTGCAAAGCAAGTACTGCTAGATACTAATTTATTGGCAACAGAATTTTGAAAGGCCTTGCTTATCTTGCTCTGTGTTCCACAGTTAGAATTCTACCTATGCAAACAATCATTTTTTAAATCTCTGCATTTTAGTTTGTTGTAAAGAATTCTACCTGAAATACCTGTTGATACTTAGCAAGAGGTGAACATAAATTATATCTAAAATTAATTTGGGAAGCAGGCAGAAGTTTACAGGTAAAGAATCTATTCCAGGTTGAACATCTTAACTCAGATTTATGACAAATGAGATATGGAGTTAAACCACAGAAGAGATTTAATTGAACATCCCTGGTTTAGGGTAATTATTCATAAGACACTGACTCAAACTGGTTCTAATAATTTGAGTTCTTTCGAGAGCTCCTTTATCAGAGTATCACACATTGTCACATAGCCAATTGTTCTTTCATTGATGCTATTCTATTTGAGAAATATTAATTAATGCAACAGCTATTTCTTTTGGTTGACTTTTTTTCAAAAGGAAGCTTGCTCAGCAGGCAATTTCTACCTATAGCAGGAGAATGCAAATATTCAGCATTGTCTACAAGTATTTATGGAGATTATTTTTTTTTTAACTCACAGGTTCACTTAAAATTCCACTCCAGTGTTAGAATATTTAAAAGCATATCAGCACAGCATATGCTTGCAACATATACAGTGTCAGATGTATTTAGTCTTTAAGACAGAAAAAAACACTCCTGAAAGACAGCTGCTACACATAAGGGTTAGTGCAACAAAGAACGAGTGAGAGTTCCTCTATCTCATACTCCAAATACATCTTTCAGTTTATGTAATCTTGGATTATATTGGAGTGCTCCAGAAGCAAGTTATTCCAGTCTTCACAGTAGGACCCACAGCCCAGTACTATGGGCCCTCTGCATCTTTAACTTAGGAAAAAGCACAGTAGCATAACAAAAACTTAACAGCTTTGAATTTATATGTAGCTCTATAACATCAGGTCCTATTCCACGCTTAAGCCCTCTGAGGCAAAGCAGATGGGTAAACTGCTCATTGACATAGTACTAGGGATCTTCAGGATTGGTACCAATACAGATCTTAATTTGGGGAAAAAGTTTGTATTTTCAGTCTACCAACATTGTACAAATCAAATGGCTGCTACCCCATCAGCAAAACACAGCAGACCTAACATTCAATAAAATGAGAATAGTTCTTGTATCCTCATCGGTACCATCAATAACCTGTTCTACCAGGATACCGACTAAACTCGTATCTCCAGCCTCCTTACGTTTCTCCATCCAGTCCATCTTCTTTTTCAATAATTGTAACAGTTTGATTGAAGACAGCATCTTGAAACACATTGCCCTATAACAAAGTTTCCACAGAACATTTTAAATTCATTTCTTGAACACATACACAGATGTTTATCTTTTTCCATGTTCTTGGAAAAAACTCTAGAAAGTAGTAACTCCTGCATGAGACTTGATTAAGTTTATAAGCAGTGCAAGTTTGACTCAACACATAAAAGTGCAAACTTTTTGGTGCAAGTACAAAGAACAGTCTTGATATTAGCAAGAAATACACATCTAGCCTTCAATATGTTATTTCCTATAACATGAGATATTACATACTAAGGGTTCTTATTAGAACAATCAAAACACAAAGGTACAGAAACCTGTTAAACTTTGACCTGCACTAAAAGAGAAAAGAATCCCCTATCTTAATCCCCATTTATGCTTTTGGATAGTCTTCCCCCAGACTGCAACTACTGGCCATTTATTTGCTTGAAGTCAAGTTTGCAGATGGGATTCAGGTTGATAGTTAAGTTTGTTAGCAAAGCCCAATCTGAAAAGCGCAGTGAAATTTTAAATTATCCTAAAGAAAGCTTTAGCTTTTTGTTGTTTGTTTTTTTTTTTTTTTTTTTTTTTTTTTAAATGAGTACAGCTCACTACACAGTTCTAAGGCATTCTAGCTTCCACTGCTGACATAACTTTAAGTCTAACATATACGGAACTAAGTGTACATGGGGGGCTATTGTGAAACACTTAGTCACTTCCTGGGCTTATGTATCTACTGATTTGCTTAAAAACCACAAAGGCATTCACTTTCTGAAGAGGTAGTAACTTGACTAAGCAGTTCCTTCCTGACATTTCCACATCAACTAGAAAGATTAAAATGAATTACAACATCAGGCTTACATTTACATCTCTGTAGTTGAGATTGATAACTAGTCCGAAAGGACGACCACCCATAGGCTCAGCAGGGATGAAAGAGTATTCAAACGTGGCTTGTCTCTGTGGTGGAACTACTGTATTCAGAGGGAGAGCTGTGAAGTTCTGGATATAAAACTGGTAGTCTTGAGGATACCGGAAAGAAGCATCAAGAGACTCAACAATGAAATCCTCTGTACCCTTATTGGTGAAGCCCACCAGAAATTTTACAATGTTGTTTGCTGGAAAGTCTAAAACACAAAAAATATTCAACTATTAGAAACTTCATACACCACACCTAGCCTGTTTCTAAACGGAGAGCGTCTAGAACAGATTCTGGTTTTTTAGAGCTTCACTGTTTTACACACACGTTCACAGTCTAAGCAACAATAAAAGATGGTAGATTAGCACAGGACTCTTACCTTCACCTTTCACAAATAAGATGGTTGTATCAGCACTAGGTGAGGCTTTAGGTTCTCCTGACAAGTCTTCTTCCTCTTTTTCTTCTGTCTAAGACAAGAGACTTTTTTTGAAAAATCCTATAACGAACAGTGAAGCAAAGACCATGCTTGTTTCTTGAGAGTCCCATGTGTCAAAGCAGGCAACAATGGCAAGCATTAGTATAAATTCCTGCTGTTGCAGGATTAGCACATAGTCTGTTCTCCCTCTAGATTTGATTAGCATCATTTTCAGCATTTATCTTTCTGCTTGTTATATTTGACACAGTGACTAATCCGAACTGCATTTAGCTGTATTGAAAGGTTTATAATCAGAAAGCAACAGTAAGGTCTCTGTTTGGGGGTGGAAGGGAAAGGATCAAATCTAAATGTTAAGTGTTCATATCTAAGCTATTTCTACTTAGAAAAAAGGCATTTCAAAATTACAGGCAACCATAAGGCAAATGAGAGTCACTTTCACTAGAGAGGGAGTGTTTATAGAAGCTTTCTATTCAGTTTTAATTAGTTAAGTGTTATGTATGCCTGGAAATGGTTAGACTGTTTGAACTAAGGAACTTTGTGGATTCACTTGTTCAAGCTCACCTTTGTGATGATTCACTTTTTAATTTGGCAAATGCAAGCATTAAGGGCTTATTTTCCACATGGGGATCATGGGATCACCACTGCCCCCACCAAATAAAACAAAGCTGACCCCATTTTGAACTGTCTGAGCCAATTGTTTGCAAGTGAGACCATCTGATTTCACTGCTTAAACAACCACTTGAAGCAGTGGATAGCCTATTGGATCAGTCGTACATGTACCATGACACAGGGAAGCCATGAACCAGAGCTGAACACCTAGCATCTTGCTTTCAAGATGCTATGCAAAACTGTATCTTCTATTTCAGTGACAAATAAAGAAACTGCCTAAGAACTGTAATGTTTTGTGTCAGAGTCATAGACTATTTATTAAAAGCAAATTACATGCAAAATGTTATTTAATAATATTCTGTCAGTACTGAATACCTAGCATGCCTTCTGCCAGTTAGAAAAGCTAGTCGACCATAAGCTCACCAACTTAACCAACATCAGTAAAAATATAATAAGAATCAAAGAACAGTTTACCAGGTCTCCATTTTTATTATGCATGTCTTCTCCTCCTAATAATTTCCCAAACTTTCTTATTTTACACCAGAAATTTGAGAAATTTTTGTACCAATTTAAATACAGTAAGTGTCTAGCAAGCCTAATACTCTACTGCTATAAGCACATCAATGTAACTACATAAAATATTTCACTTTCAAGCTGAAGCAAGTGACCCTGAACAGCAATATGGCCACTGGTATAACAGGCATACCCTGCAACAAGCGTCAGAGACTAGGAATGTAGTAAGTCAAAACAGGCTGCAAAACAAGGTTTCCAGAATTAATACTGATCTTAACTAAGAACTAAGATTCTGTTGCCCCTTGAAAATCAATACCAAAGAAGCCAGAATGAAGTAGTCCTATACCCCAATGTCCTTCTCAGTTTACTGAGATGCAGCTTAAGCTGGAGAAGAACTACAAGGGGCTCCTATGAGAATCTGGTTCTCTCACTTGATGTTCTTTTTTGTGAACTGCAGTTTTGGAAGTCAGAAATCAGGCTGTCCCCATGTGGTTTTTCAACTGGTAATTCAGGAAGAAAAAAATAAAACCTTCTGAAACTTCAGATTGAACACAAGTTTAATTGGAGACTTGCAAACAGCTATTTGGAAATAGCAATGTTATTAAATTCATATTTAAATATATCTAAACTCTCTAGCTTCAAGCACTTTTGGTCTACTTCATACTTATGAAGTAACATTCATGTACAATTACCAAGTCTGTTGGCTCATCTTCTTCAACTTCAGCTTCATCATCTTCATCTTCAACTACCGTATCTTCCACAGCTTCTTCATCTTCTGTAGCATCTTGAGCTGCAACTAATAAACCTGAACCTACCAAAACAAAATGCAAATACAAGAAAGCCTTTTCAATGTCTAGTTAATCAACAGAAAACTGACATTGTAGTACAACTTTCAAACTACTGTTTGAAGAATTTCTTAAAAATCTGTCAAATACAGTGTTTTGAAGCCTCAGTTGCAAAAACCTCACATTCAAATGATTGTTTGTGTTGATCTTTCAGCCTTTTTCCTTCTCTAATAACCTTCTGAACTACTCATTTATGTGCCAGTAAGTTCAAAACCAAAAAGTTTACAGCTGGATGACAAAAAGTTCAGCATTCACACAGCAATGCTTAATTTTGCAGAAGGCAACTAACTTGCCTTAAAAGCTATTGTTTAACTTTTGAACGTGTCAACATATGAAAATATTTTAATTTTGTTTTGTCATTACAAATGTGAAAATAAAAAGACATTGCTATTGCCAGGAAATTAATTTAGTAAGTACTGTTTCTTCTAAGACTAATAAGTGTAATAAATGATTAGCATGTCCTTTTCATCTGCTGGTACCAGAACACAACTCTTTGACAAGTAGTTAAAAAGTTACTACTTTTGCACTTATTTTAATTCAAGTTTAAAAACATAAAAAAGTCTTTTTTAATATGACCGCCTCAATATCATATACTACTATATCCAGACGTTCAACAGAACCACAACACTAGTCAGAAAAGAGCATGGCTCCAGACCAAGGCTCCAAGACAAGTGCAATCTGATCATTCATTGTCTCTTTGCTTTTATGGAGCAGAGACTTATACATTCAAACACTGGGCCGATATGATTAATACAAATATTGACCACAGGACAAAGTTCTGTCTGTTTGCAATTTAAAGCACGTGCAGGCTAGTCTGAGAACTTTTAAAACATACACAAAACTACAGATTTTTCTTTTAATAAGCCTAATGTTTTCCAAAAATTCAAGAGTAGAAATAAATGGATGATTGATCTACACAAGCCTGAAAAAGACCTATTTGCTATGAGTACACATTGAAAATAAATATTTAAAAAACTTTCACAGGGAATAAGAATCCTTGAGCAGGACAAGTATATCCAAGGACTTCAGGATTGTCAGTCAAAGCTAGAAAAAGCAAATACAACCCTTCCTCTCAAGTGTCTTTAGAAGGTACACTCAAAGACTTTTGCTCAACCACATGCAATACTTAACCTATGACTAACTACAGTGATTTTATTTGCTGAGGTTTTAAACTTGTAAGTCTACAAATAAATATTTTTTTTTAATTAAAACCTTTGTATCTGAACAGGGTACAGGTAAGTTATAGGCACCCTTCGCAACTGCGCTAGCACGTTCTCTTAGACCTCTAATTTCAATCTACACTCTTTTCAATGGATGTCAGAAGGGCTGATGATGTGGCAAGAGCGGGAAAGGAGAGCTGCCCGCTGTGGGACGAACTAACACACAGCGTGTGCTGCAGCCCACTGGAAGAGCTGGGTGAGGTGGCTGCCCTTCTGTCTTTCCAGACTTAGTTGTAGCGAGGCAATTTTCAGATCGTGAATCAGATAACGCTATCGTGTAAACAGAGGTTAGTGCTCGGCGACGTGAAGGACGGGACACTTGGGGGGTGTAGGGAGACGAGGTGGGAAGGCAGGCTGGCGGCCAGCGCATCTGCTAACGAGTCTCTGTAGGAGCCAGCACCACCCGAGAGCGGGAGCAAAGAAAGAGACACGCCCGTTGCTACAACCTCAAGCGGGGAGGATTTTTGAGCGGGACAGCGGCGCCCTGCCCGACACCGCGAAGCGCGGTTCGCTCCGCCGGAGAGACCAGAGTCCGGCCCTGCCCGGAGGAGCCCGCACCCCGCCGCAGCGCCCTGCAGCGGGGCCGCCGCCCCGCCGCGGGGGCACAGCCGGGACGCCCCCCACGCAGCCCACGCCCCGCGGGAGCGAAACCAGGCACCGGAGGCCCGTCCCGGGCCGAGGAGGGAAGCCCCGGCGGCGGCCCACGTGCGCAGGGAGGCCGGGAGGCCCTCGCCGCCGCTGCCCGCGCACGGCGGCGATGAATGAGCAGCGCCCGCCGCCTCCTTCCTCTCGACAGGAGGACCGCGAAGGCGGCGCTGGGCTCCCCAGCCCCGGCGAGAGCGGTTTCCCCTCCCCGCCACCCCCGGATCGCCAAGGGGAGCCCGCCGTGTACTCCCCAACGGCCGTTGCCGCTCCCCCTCCCCCAGGCAGCGACGGCCGCTCGCCTCCCCTCACCCGCCCGCTCTCACCTGGGCCGCCGCGGGCGCCCCCGAGCAGCAGGGCGGCGGGGAAGGCGAGCAGGACGAGCAACAGCAGCTGTGACAGGCACCTCATGATGATGATGGCGGCAGTAGCAACCACCCGGCAGCCCCCACCAGCCGCACGCCTGCCGCTGCGGGCTGTCTAAATGGCGGCCGCCTCCATCCGGGGCCGCTCCCGCCCCGGCCGCGCCCCCGGCCGTCCCGCCCCCGCCCCCGCGCCGCAGCGACGTGGCTCCGCCGGGGAGGAGGCAGGGCGGTCACGTGAGCTTAACACACGTCTCCCCTCCGCCGGCCCTCCGCGCGCATGCGCCGCCCCTTCCGTTTCCAGGTCGGGGCCGGCCTTCCCTTCCTGCTTACAAGGGGGCGGGAGGCAGCGGTGTGCCTCGCCACGCAGTGCGCATGTGCGGGGCTTCCCGCCCGCCTGCCGGGTGCGCAGGCGGCGGTGCGCTGTTGGTGGTGCGGGCCCGGGCTGCGGAGCCCCGCACCGGGCGGGTGCCCTGCCTATGGGGAATCACGGCCGGGTAGCCCGGCCTGGGGCGCGGCGACTGCCGGGGAGGAGCTGGTATTGGCCCTCAGCGCCCGGGAGGTCGCGCTGTGGCTGGGGGGTTCCCGCCGGAGGGGTGGTGCGGCCTGTTTGGGCGCCCTCGCGCTGCCTGTGCTGACACGGCGGGGCGGCTTCCATCTCCCTGTGGGAAGTGCCGCCTGTGTCTGGGGGGTGGCTGTCGGGGCTGTCCTGGCCACAGCGGGTGGACGGGGTAGGTGTGGGAGGGCAGGGCCGCTTCTCTGCCAGCATGCCTTCGGCGCTTGGCAGCGTGAGAGGCTGTGCCTTGAGCTTAGGTGGCTTGTAATGCAGGGAATGCCAGTCCTGTTTGTCTTAGTTAACGTACGGTGAGGGGAGGAGTAAAATCCAACGGATGAGGATTTTTTTTTTTTTTGCAGAGCACACTAACATATCTCTGGAAGGAGAAATGATAAAGCATATTACTGAAACAGAGGTGCTGTCAAAATCTCACCATTCCACATTGCTTCAGAATAACTGGTTTTGAGCCAGTTCTGATGGTTAATTGAGTAAGTTTCCCAAAATGTGATAGGCAATGTATATAAAACTGATACGTTACCTTCATCTCAGTAGATCTTTTGTTAAATGAAATGTAAGGCATATTAAGATGGAAAGCCTTCCTAAATCCCACAATCAAAACGTTCAGTGAAAATACCAAGGCCAAAAATGGCCCCCAAGCTTTGTCTTTTCTCCCGCAGTTAATTCAGGCGTTTGCATACAGAGTACAATGAAACATGAATAGTGTCAAGTCACATTCCATATTTTGTGGTAACTTTGTTATTTGTGCATACGCAGCTTCATAGAATCATTACAGTTGGAAAAGATCTCTAAGATCATCTAGTCAACTGTCAACCCAACGCCTCCATGCTTACTAAACCACGTCCCAAAGTGCCACGTCTACACGTTTTTTGAACTCTTCCAGGGATGGTGACTCCACCACCTCTCTGGGCAGCCTGTTACAATGCTTGACCACCCTTTCAGTAAAGAAATTTTTCCTAATATCCAATCCCAGCTTGCTGTGATGGCAATGGTAAATGTAGTCTTGAGTCTTTTGTCTTTCATTTTCCATGTTATTTTCATTCATTTGACTTTGAACCTGCAAATTACACAAAAAAAAAATTACTGAAAGTTACCTTTCTAGCTAAGTTTTATCTTAATCATATTTTTAACATGCTGAAAATGTTACTGAAATGCTGTTAAGTATTGACTGAGGATGAAATGTGATTATGAAAACTGAAGAACATCCATTGCTACTGATAAAAGTATTTCTAGTCAGATAATATCCACCCAATGGTATAATATTACTTTTTCTGCAAAGGTCTTTAAATTTGTTTAACATAATAATCTTTGGCCAAACATGTTTGACTTAACCTAGTCATGGTTTGGTTGTTTTGTGGGTTTTTTTTTGTTTTGGGTTTTTTTGAGGGGGGGAAAGGCAGCCAAATATTTTTGCTTGGGGGAAATAGAGAATAGCATCGTATAGGAGGTTTTCTATTTAGCACTGTAGGATCTGAAACATTCTGTGTCTTCTAAGTAGTGAGTATGTACTTTATGTGCTGCTTTTCCATATAACTGATCCTGATGTTACTAATTAATTAACCTGTGTGGTGCTCTTACTGAGTTTGCATGTGGTGGGGGCACAGAAAGGCATTCATTAAAAGTGTGTGAAAATAATTGAGATACCTTGGGTAGCTTTAGCAAAACACCAAGCCCAGAGTGACTGCAATAATACTGCTGTGCCTAAAAGCCTATTAGGCTGCAGTTTTGTGCCAAGTACTCTACCTGTATTAAACAATTTATAATCTGAAAGGAGAGACTGTATGAATAACTGAAGCAAGCTGCAGAGAGATTTTTTTTTTGCAGACTGCTCTGTGTGTGTATTCACAGACATAACAAAATAAGTGTTGACAATAATTGCCATTACTGTAAGCTTTAGATTTGACATCTTTCATGTCGGATGCTAATCTGAGAAGATTGGCATTCACTAGGAGTTCACGTTGCCCATGGGAATTCTGTATGTGGTCCTCAGTTATGTACAAGCATTGTATCCTTGCATTTAAAAAAGCTTTTCAGTTAGAAATTACAGGTAAAACTGTTACGGAAAATGTTAGGAAAAATGCCTTCAGTTTCATAATATATATTACAAAAAGGGTGAGCATTCTTAAAGTCTGTGGACTATAAATAAAGTTTACCTCATGTTTCCAGTTTCCATTTTGAACTCCTTAAATGATTCTCCCAGATATGTGTTTCTTTTTCTAAGATATCAGCAAAAGGCAAATAGTTGTTTATGTACATATAGAGATATTTCTGCATTAATACTGGCTTTTGGCATGGCAAAGTGTTTAAGAATCTATTGGACTGCCTCTTCAGCATTTACTCAGTGGCTTCTAGGAGAGATGGATTCAGCAAAGCGCTTTTAGGAGCAGTGTCGTATATACACTCCTAACCTATTGCCAGCTTCCTGTTTCTCAGTTTTGGATGGCGTACTGGGATGTCTCAGGAAAAAGCCGGCTGAAATGTAACCTGACTAGGACAGGGATCTTGTTTGTAATGTAGAGGGAAATTTTGTTGGTAAAATCAGGAGGTTCACTTTTTCACTTGCTCCCTGAGTTTTCCTGGAATTTTACATACTAGCAAAATGTGGGGTTTTTGCTCAGTTGTTTTTCTCTAGACTTCGCTATAGCTGTCCATACCTTGTAGTGCCACCATATGCCAAGAACTGCACTACTTCCCGATTCTCTTCATGTTCAGGTCAGTGCAATAGTTTTGATGAGTAACCCCCCTAATCCAGTGCACACTGAAAAGGTAGCTCATTGTTTTTGCTGTGACTTTTCATGGGCTCACAGATAAGACTGATTTTTCTGCTTTTCTGAAAGTGTCAAAAGCTGTAAAATTTTATTCTAAGTTGGTGATTTTGTACCCTTCTATATTTTGTAGTGCCTGCTGAAATCAGAAGAGATAATGCTATACTTCCAAGAGAATTGTATCAAGGATTATCTCTTCATTACTTTTTGTAGTTTAGAGAATAAATTCTATGGATATGGAATTCTGAGAATTTTTCCTATTAATTTCTATAGTACTTTTGAAGATGACAAACAGTTACTATATGCGGCAGTTATTCATGATTCCAGTGAGGATCTCCCACTTAAACCTATCAAGCTGTTGTTATTCTCTCTCACCACTGATCATAACTCTGGGGGATCAACTTACTTGAAACTGATGCAGGCAGAAAGTACTCATACCTCAAGCCTCAGCCCTGGGAGTCCTGTCAGCTGCTTCTGACTGGGTGGCAGTACAGGATACAAACCAGTGTTCACAGGAGCTCTTAATGAGATCGGCTAGATTTTCACCTGAATTGTGGGGGTTCTTTGAAGGTCAGTGCTTTCCCAGTTTTTTTTTCGCAGGAAGGAGTTTTAGTTACCCTATTGCAGCAAATTGTCTCAAAGTCACACAGATTCCTTATTTTATCTGAAAAAGAGGGAGGGATACCTCTCTGGAGATCTACCTGATACAAATACATGGAGAAATTATGTGTTCCAAGAGCTTGACTAATTAAATGTTTTTCTGAGAAAAAGAAAGAATCAACTGAAAAATCTAGTAATCTAGATAAATTTATCACCAACCATGATTGCTTAATAGGATTTATGAATTCCATATGCTCCCAACAATGGCAACAGGAAAGGAACTTCAGAGCTCCCTTTGGCCTAGATCAAGGCTGCCCAGCTTAAGACTCTTTGTAACACTTTGGTTGAAGGTTGGGGTGATGGTTTTGCAATATATACAGCTTAAAGCATACAGATTATTTTTAGCCACCAGATTTTTGATCTTACCTCTGCATGAAGAGCAGAAACAAAGTTGTTGACACCAAAAGATAAAAAGCTATTTTTACTCTTAGTGTAAATTAATTACTGCTACTAATTCAGTGATAGTCTGGCTATTTGGCAGATTCATGTCATTATGGACATGGAAGTCGTAAGTCTAGTCTTTCTCACCAAAGAGAAGGGGACTAGACTGTAAACTTAGGAAAGTACAAAGTTGGAGAGAGTCCTGACTTCTGAAGAGTTCCCCAATTGCATCTAAGTGTTTTAGTTGTGAGACAGTAGTAAAGAGAGAACTTAATAGACTATCCTAAGTCTATCTTCTTTATGTAAAAGATCAAATCTTTTTTTAAACAGTTAAATTACTGAATATAAAGAATAAATAGTATGTGCAACATTTTAAATTCTGCAAGAAAATTTAGCCTGAGAGTCAAAGTGGGTTTCTGGTTTTGGTGGTACTAGACTAAAGATTCATAACGTCGATTTAATTATGTTTATCTACTAATCCTTGTATATTGGTTGAAACCTAGCTGGAAATGCCAGAGAGGTCAACATCAAGATTACAAATTATGTTCACATTTCTAAATGCAAATCAAACAAATCAGTAGGTGTGAGAGTTTACTTGTATTAGGCCTAGGTGGCATAGTGGCTTAAGGTACCAGCATTCCCTTTTTACATAGTTTGGACTCGTACTGTGGAAGAGTTCAGGAGTGGAAATGAGTCTGATGTAGTTCTGCATAGCTAACTGGCACAGTTCAGAACTGCTGACAGTTTGTTCTGGAGGGGCTTGGGGCTTACACAGACATGGGTGTTCAGTAGTGGCAAGCTCTGCAAACCACCTTCCCACAGTTCAGCAAGAGATCCCATATGTTTTTTCACATCAGAAGTAAAACGGGACAAATGTCCCCTGTTGGGTTGTTTTGGTTTTTTTTTGGCTAGTGTTCCAAGTTCCTTGATGCACACTTTATTTCTTTCGATTGTACTACATTACAGTCCTGAAAGACAGCAGTATGTCTGGTTGCTGCAAAGAAAACAAGTCCAGTTCTGACCACTATCTTGTCTATACAGTTTGTCCTCTCCAGAAGGTCTGTATAATAATAATAATAGGTGTGGTGTTGATGAGGCATAAGCCTTTGAAGTGGATGAGGAAGAGGGAGTGAGGACATCGCTATGCTAGAGAATTTAGCAGGTTAATGAGATCCTGAGTGCTGATAGCAGTGTTCAGCTGTCCTGTAGCACTTCAGTGCAACCCTGTCCTTCTGCTGCGTTTATATAATAAGGTGTAGTGCAACATAAATACATTTTACTGACTCTGCGTACTCACTCATGCATCCCTCCCAAAGGAGCTCAAGTCGCTGTCTAGCCAGAAGCTAGTAGCAAGTACTTAACCAGCAAGCTGAGGAGGCCTGCATCTCTTGTATTATGTATTTATTCCTAGGAAATTAATGCACTGCAGGGCCCTAATCAGCTTCCAGACTCCATTGTATAAATGCTATATGAACACAGAAATACAAGGAGCAAGAGGGAAAGGGGCACAGTACACAGTAATATTTATATTGGCAGTGTTCAGTACATCCAATCAACCTCCAACCTCTAATTTTTGTTATTGTGAATAATGATGCACTGACCTCAGTAACTTGGTCTTGGAAAGTTTTCATTTCATTAATTAACTGTCCAGTGATTGCTATGTTTTTCATGTACTTCTGTAACTAAACATTCATGGTAATAAAATTTGAGACTCAACTGTAATTTATACATACCTTGTCTTATAAAAAACTATCAATTGCAGTAGCAGTTTTTAAGAACAGACTGTTAGTGATAAACCCTGAGCTGGAAATAATGCTTTATAGATTCTATGTTGAGCCTCTTTCTAGTATGTATCTTAAAACATTCTTTTAGCTATAGAATCACAGCTATCAAATGTAACCAGCTGTTCAGATCTTTGTATCATGCCTTCAGTCTGTACATTCAGTTATGTTCAACTAGCTTTGGCTTTTCTCCATTAAATTTTATCTAGTTGGCCTGAGAGATAAGCCTATAGAATAAGTTACAAAGCAACTAAACCTTTTTAGTAGACACTCTCTCCCTTTGTGGGAGGTAAGGAAGATCAACTGCTGGGCTTGCCTGGAGAAGGTAAAGCCTGCAGAGTAAAGGAGCTGTAGGTTCAGTTCACATAATTAGTCGCTGTTCCCTCTTTGGGTGAAAGTATCTCCTAAAGGACTAGTATACGCTCTGGGACACTGCACATAGAGTACTGTACATCCTCAGGCGTGCGCTTCTCGATCATTAGAATCACTGAAAGCATTTCTTGACTGCATTCTTTATGATCTTCCCAATTGAGTGTATGTTACTGAGTAAATAGTGCAAATAATTTGACTGGTTTTGGCTTACACTGTAATGGAAACCTTCAGGTTTGTTTTAGAAGTGACTAATTTAATAGAAGGATGTAACACTTAGTGTCATAGGTGAAGGGTGTTCTTTTCTGAGTCATATCCAAAGTGACCTAGAAATCTGATAATTAAATCTCAATAGGCATTATGATGATAGAAAGCTAATACAGTATTGTGTGTAATACTGGGCATAATTATGTGTTTAATGAACATAATCAAAATCAAATAAGCAGTAATTTGACAAGTAGACTTCCTTTACTGGGAGGCACATGGAAAGTGTGATAAAAACACTGTGAATCAAATAGCTTTCATAATCAGTCCAGTAAAAAGGATTACTAAGATTTCTATGTTCTTGTACTACAGAACCTTTCTTAATCAGCTGGACGGACCCATTTGTACATTCCTCAAGCATTCAGGAAAGATCTACCTTTTTCTTCAAGGTTTTCTTTTCAAAGGTAAGGTTCTTCACTTTTTCTTGCAGTTCAATAATAGTTTCATTCTTCCTGTTAGAAGGAAGTGGTAGAAGGATGATCTGCATCCTAGTGAGTGTAACAGTGGAGGAAAACTAACAGTGTTTGAACAGACAGAGAACCAACATTTAGCACAGGGTTCATCACTGCCTTTCCTTAGAGTTAACTGAAGGGTAACTGTGGTGTCTTGACCAAGACCAGCTATAACAAATGGCAGAGAGAATTACTAGGAGGATCCTGAGCACATAAGCTACTGATAGGTAATTAAGATTGTATTTATTTCATAGATTTGCTTTTTGAGTATTAAAATACAGAATATATTATGAAACCTAACAGTGTGTGTGTCTTTGAGGCCTTCTGAACCTCTATTAAGATGTGTTTAGTAATGTTAGTAAGGGAAAAGAATCTAAGAGCAGGCCAGTGTCATTTATCATATATGGTGAAAGAAAAATTGTATTCTAAGCCTGAAGTCTGTAGAATAGGGAAATAAAGTATAAGCAGTAAGAGAAGATGTACATGTAATTACATATGGAGTAATCAATACATGAGAAACCCACCTATGGCTATGGTAGACTTGTCAATGTTGAAGAAAAAAAAAAAAGGGAAACTGAAGATTCAGTTAATTTCTAGACATTACACTTTATGCTATGGGAAATGAACAAAGCAGATCTATTTTCTTTGTTGGATGGCTTTGTGTACTGTTATCAGTACATTCAAATTCAAACAATACATTTTGGGTCTGAACACCATTTTCTTTCCCTGCTCAGTGAAGAAGGAGCAAAGCTCTTGCAACAAGGAAAAAAAAGTTTCTTTTACCTATAAGAATCAAGCACTTTTTTACCACCTATACAGTTTTGCAACTGAACCCAACCATGTTGCATTTCATTCTGTTTTTTGTTTTGTCATGGCTCTATTTTTCACACAATTTATATAAAAATTTAGCATATCAAATCAATAAATGATCTAATAAATGATGTGGTAAAATAACATATCTAACCTTTGTCAGATGCACCAGGAGTGTTATAAAACATTATGAAACAATGATACAAGGATCATCAGCTGGAGGAGATGCTGACTTTTCAGAGGTTGAGATCTTTCAGAGTCGCTGGGACTCCTGGCAGAACCTGTTGCTGTCACCACCTCACCCAGGTACTGTGGTTCTGTGCCATGGTTGGTGGGACACTGCCTGTGCTGGGGTCACCTTCAGCTTCTGGCCCATTTTCCTTTGTGGATTGGCCCCATTCCTGCTGCATGCTTCCTGACGCTTAGCTTGGGCTTTCTTGAGCCCTGAACCGAGTACCACGTGGGACCTTTCGCCCAGGGTTCCCTGATAGTTCCTAGTAAATCTCCAGATCTTTGCTGAAGACTGCAGCCAGCCTACAAAAGCAGATCACAACCTTACAGGCTTCTGCATCCTAAGTGACTCCTGCCTCCCGGTCCCTGAACTCTTTAATGGGGAATGGGTGAAGGTATGGGGGTTTATAAATCAGATGTGGCTAACCTCTGTCATCTAGCCAACAGTCATTATCAGCTCAGCAGTAATATGCTGGCTCTCAGGAGCCTCGGATTATACCTGGACGCCAGTAACAAGGCAAATTATGCAGAGATCTGTCACAGGACCTGTCCAATTTAATATTTGTATCAATTATTTGGAGGGAGCAAAAGTGCTTATAAGGTTTGCAGATGGTGCCAAATCAGGTGGCCTAGCAGATATGCTTGAGCACAGGACTGCCACCCAGAGGGACAGAGGCAAGCTGCAGGAATGAGCCAGCAGGAACCTTACAAAATTCAACAGACACACAGTCCGGCACCAGGAAAGGAAGAGCCCCAGTCAACAGAACAGGCTGGGGACTGACTGGCCACAGAGAAGCTTCTGCTGAGAAGGACCTGAGAGGTCCTTATAGATGCTAAGCTGCCATGCTCATGCCAGCAGCATGAAAGGCCAAGAGCATCCTGGGCTATATCAAGAGGAGCACAGCCAGCAGATCAAGGTGAGTGACTATTACCTCTCTAATCAGTGTTAGAGTGCATCTAGAATACTGTGTCCGGTCTCGACCCTCCCCAACCCAGGGAAGATACAGACAAGATACCGATCTAGAAGCTTCTGCAAGGTTAAAGAAAGAGATAAGGTGTCAAACTTTGCAACATTTACATTCTGATCCTTTCATTCCTTTTTCCCTTGAAGAAGTGAAAAAAGGCCATTATCATAACTTTTTATTCCCTTATTTATTTCAAATAATAAATTGCAAAGTGTTCAATCACTACTTGACATTAGGTGATTGCAGAAATATCTGTATAAGACAAAATTCCACACTGGGACTCCAGTCTGGTAAAGGACTTAAGAGAAGGAGTGCTATCTTAACTTTAAAGTTCTTGAAGAGAAACACAAGTTTACGTGCTTTCCTGGTTCTCAACTTCTTCGTCGGAACCCTCAGCTTGAGTCAGTGGAAGTTTGTCCTGAGAAGGGAAGGAGAACTGCTGCACATGGCAACTAAAAACTCTGTCTGTTATAGATACTTATGATGCTTACAGTGTTGTATCAGTCTGAATTATACCTTAGCTGTCTGTGATTCTCTCGTATCTCTTTTTCCATCTGGCAGTTTCAAGCTGCAGGATGCGGTTTTGTTCTTGGTCTTTCATCCTCTGTTGCTGCAGCTTTTGGTTCTCTCTTCTGAACTCACAAATCTGCTGTTGCATTTTCTTCATCTCAGCTTGATCGTTTTCAAATTCTGCTTGCAGGATTCGAAGCTGAGCAGCCAGCTTGTTATATGTGGATCCCAGCTGTTGACTTTCTACCAACCTGCCATCCTTTTCTCCCTGGAATTTTGTTTGCCAGAATAGGAGCCATTTCTGTGTATTCTCCTTTTCCTCCCTTAGCACATGCAGGGCTGAAGTTACAGTCTTGGCCTCATGTTTCTGCTTTTTTCTGAGATGCTGCAGTTCCCATATATTTTTCTTTCTTGCGTATGGTATGATCCATCTCCAAGCACCGTCTCCTAAACCTGGTCTTCAATTCTGCCTCATGCTTTATTTGAAGGAGGTAATATGCAGATTTAACTTCTTCCACATGCTTCAGAAGGGCTTTTTTTTGCAGTCCCAGCATCCTCAAGACATTTGATAGCACTGAATAAAGTTTCCTGCATGACTATCAGCCAAATCCTAGCCTCATTTTTCTCCTTTGTGAATTTGCCTTTTGTTTCACTTCAATCTTCAGTACCCTTTTTTAACTTGTGTAGAGTTTTTCCCAAATGCTGTTGCTGGATGGTTTTTGTTTTTAACTCTTTAAAATTGGTCTTCAGAGAAATGGTTTCATAGTAAGAATCAGTAATCTGTGTTGGCTGTTTCTTCTGATTCCACTTCATCCTCCTAGTCACATGATCTAGACCTAAATTCCCTTCGTTAAAGCAGTAGTTTTCCTCTGTCTTTAAACTCCTCCAAAACCATATCATCACACTGAAGATCCATGATTTGGGTTTGTTCTTGCTGAGCCTGCTCTAGCTCCTTGATGACCCCACTAAAGTTTGTAACTGTCTCCCAAAATGATAATTTTCCAAACAGTAATTGGAATACTGTGTTTCACACATATCTGAGGATGCTTCATAAGGACTTGGACAGGGGCTCCCTGTTCTACGAGTGGAGAGAATCGCCTTTATTGCTTGTATCTCCTTCCTTATAGTCTTCCTTGGGAGCAAGTGATATCTCAGAATGCTGGAGTAGAGTCCTTACCAGCTTTTGGCATTTCCTAGGGGGACAACCACATTCTGTCATCAACTAATTAGAAAAATGAGAGGTCAAATGGCTTGACAGTATTCTATTCAGAGAAGGTGGAAAGGCAACTGAGGATAAATTTGAGTAAGCTTCACCCATACTGTTACAGTACTAGTAGAGTTGTATCGTTCTCTGTTCATCACCCTCTGTTCAATTTATGCAAACTATTTTTTCACTAACTTCAGTGGAAATTTTCCATCTATGAAGATAAGTCAATGTGGGCCAGCATTATGAAATGATGAAACTGAAGGAGCCCACCCTTCTACAATGCCTACAGTCCTTGCACCTGCATCAAACTCCAGTGGAGTGAAAAGTCTAAAGAGTGTAATTGGCCTGACTTACAGTAATCTTTGACCTTAAAGCAAGAATTTAAAAAACAAGAAATCTAAATTAAACTTGGCCAAACAACTAGACTGTTGAAAATGGAGAAAAAGAAATGTTTACATTAAAGCAGTAAGAAATAAAAGTCTTCCAATGCTCTATGCATTGGTCTATTTACTGAATTTCATGAAGACTGATAAAAGGGAGATTTTACTCACTGAAGACAGAGGTAGAAGGCAAAAAAATATGCTTGAAATGCTACTGAATTAGTCTGTTGAAAGGAGTGGGACAGTCAGAGTATCCTACAGTACCTTATGTAATAGGCCATACAATCTTTTTACTGTATTTCCTAGATACTATAATAAAACTAATAATAAACAGGAGTAGAGTTTGATCCACCATTTTTAAATGTTTGGTTTTAATTTTTTTATTACACTTTCTGTAACTGAAAAAAATAGAAAACTATAAATAGGAAAAAGCACCTCACAGATTCTGGTGGAAACTGTCTCTCAGTACTTCCTCTTTTGTTGTACTGTAGTACACTGTTCTTTATACCTCTTTTCACTTCTCTGTTTGACTGTATCAGACCTGGTATATGTGCTATGTTCTCATGCAAAGAATCAGACGATATACTATTGTTGCTCTCCAGTTTTTTGAGGGTCTATCTGTTGTCCAGTGGCTGCCTACCAAAAGAGTGCAATTTGTAACCTGTAATCATCTGTAATTTGTAATAAGTATAATTAAACACCATTTAATTTAAAAATTAATTAAAATTAAACGTTTTAATAATTTGTAATCTGAATGGGAACTTCAATGAAAATGAACTGTCCCCTACATTTAGAACTTAGTTAATTCAAGGTGCAACTCCAGCACCTGTATTTGATATTCTTAGCACTTCTCTTTTATATTATACATCTGGGAGGCCCAGCACTCACATATAAAATATTGTAATATACATGTTATTTAAAGCACTACTCCTAGCTTTATCAGGGAAAGGTATTTTCATCATTCAAGCCTCCATTCAAGCAGCATGAAATCTTACTGTGACTTCTTCTGGACTGGGAGTTTTGCTAGCCAAGTTCAAATTATCCTCTCCAGAAAACTGTTTCTCAGTACCAAAACCTGGATATATCCTGAATAGAGAGCCGTGGGGTTGACTGAGAAAAGAAGACACATCTTTTATGGGAGATTCTTTAATAATGCAATCCAGTAGTGACTCCCCCATTTCTACAAATGGCTCTTCATGAGGAACTACAAGGGCCTTAACTGATAATTGTTCTGGCAGTGAAACCTTTTCTCTCCTAGATTCCTGCAATTGTTTTTTAATAGTGTCTTTTCCATCTATGTTTTCTTCTCGTCAGCCCAGCATTCTCCTTTGATGTGCTGGTTCTTCTTTGACTATGGATTACTCCTCTGGGAATAAGGTTGTGTCCACACCTGAAGACTCATTCCAGTTGGCTATGCAGAAAGGTGCGCTGCTTCTACAGCAAGTGTTTCTATGACTTTGTGACTCAGTTGTTTTCTGAGAGTTATCTTGAAAATTTATGTAGAATCAAAAAAAGAATTAAGTTTCTTACAACAGTTTCAAAGAATATTCATGGAAATAATACAGCCATGGAGAAGAGGTACTTTGCTTGGAACTTAACACATGAATCACTTGCCGCCTCAGCCTGTATAATTTTTGATCAGGAGCCACCTAGCCAAAACATGATGCAACTACATGAATGTTCACAGCAGCACTGAAGTACCGTATTACATAGTTTCTCTTGCCTATATATGTGTGCCTCTTCCATTTAAACCAATGTATGTATAAAGTCAGAATATAACCTGCAATATTGGAATATCAAGCATACTGCATGAGATGGAGGAGATCTTGGCCTCCTGCTGTGCTGCTGTACACAGAGTGTGAAAGTAAAGGGACTGCAAAAAGCAGAGCAGGATTTCTCTTAGTGTCCAAGACAGCATGAACAGGTTTTTCTGACAGTCACACGAACTTGCTTGTTATCAATCTTTGATATAAGTCATTGTAGTTGCAGTGAAGTTGGAGAGCCTGAGCTCAGCTGAACCAGCTGAGGCCGTATCTCAAGAAAAGGCCATCTGCCTTGACGGGTGTATGTAGCTCCTCACAACTATTCATGCTCTGTGTATTGTGACAGCTTACTGTGATCGTGGGCAAGAAACAGGGACTAACACCTTGGAACAAGGTGGAAGGACTCAGCTGCTAGGGAACTACTTCACTCTTCATTACACTGGCAGAGTAAAAGGGGAATGTATCAGCAGTAGCTTACTTCTAAAGCTACGTGTAAGTGAACTGAATGCTGACCTTATATTTCTTCTCTATGTGATCACTGTTCAGGACATAGATGCTGTTTTCTATTTTCAGATAGCTTTTTATGTGACTCATCTAACTTTAACAGTTCCTTGACCATATGCTTTCTCTTTCCCCCTCCTATGTCTCTCCATGCTCTGTATAGTCCCTATTGTTACTGACCTTCACTCATGCCACACCAGTAAGGTACAGGCAGCTGACCTCAAAATCTAATGAACTCTATTGATTTCAACAGGCTTTGCACCAGCTCAAGATCTGTGAGACAGCGCTGTCTGTGAACTACAAAGTACTGCCCTGACATATTTTGGTAGGGGAGGGGTGTGCGATAGATAAAATGTCATTATAACTCATCCTAGCACATGGCAGTTGAAGTCCCTCTCATGTTTAACATACCGCAGGAACATACCGCATGTCAAATTTTCCAAGACAGGCTCAGAAACAAAGGTTCCTTCACAAAGCTGGCAGTCAGTGTCTTTTCTTCCCTTTGGGTTTCTACATTTCATCCTGCAAATATAAAGGGAATTGTTAGTGGTCCTCTTGAGTTGCTTTTCCCAGGAAGGAGCAAGAGTCCCAGAGATTCTAAGTATGGTCTCTGTACCCAGTTTCCCAGTTTCGGTGTGAACCAGAATATATCCCTGTCTTACATAACATTCAGTGTTAAGTACAGACTTGGTGCATCGCCAAGTGTGAGCAGACATTGCGACTCTTAATTTTCAGGAAGGATAACAATGTAGTCATAGCCAGAGTAAGGGAGGCAGTAGTTTTCCAAGGACAGTCTTGTGTGAGGAGGAACATGGAGCTACAGTGGTCCAAGCTGAGTACGTAGGCTGATAGAGGTCTATACTCCAAGGGATTAGGGATGTTGACTGGTAAACCTCTGTCACCTCTTTTCACGTGCCCTGTCATATGGTGGCTGGCACATGGAACCGTAACGCTGCTTCTCCCCTTCCCTCCTGCTATCATGCGCAGTGGTCAGTAAGGAGCGGAGAGCCTGAAGTCCCTATTTTCCTTCAGTGTGAACCTACAGCGGAATGCTAAAAATAAGTTACCTCTTCAGAGAAATTGAAGGGGGAGGGCAGTATTCTCCTACTTTGTGTCCCATTGAGGTGGAATAACTGTGGGCTATGATTGCCTCACTCCATCCTTCTGATCAGTTCATTATGTTTGCCTGATGTAGTCTATCTACATAATGGTATGAGCCTCCTCTCCTCTCTAAATGCCTTCTAAATGCTAATGCATTTATCTTCATGTCCTGTTGTGTGAACACAAGAAACATTGCTATTTCCATTTCAGAAATTAGAAACTACAACACTGAGAGTTGCATGAAGGGAGTCACCGAAGGCCACACTGCAGTTTCGCCTGTGATAGATCTGGACCAAGCGTTAAAGCGAGCCTAGGACTTCATAACATAGGAGATTCTCCTTCTGAGGTACCACTATCACCTAGTGGCCTGTTTCACTTAACCCTGTTGCAGGTGAATCATTTGTAGAATGCTTTGCGCCCGTTTCCAAATGAGTGCTTAAAGCCTGGGAAAAAACAAAGCATGCTGCAGTCTATGGCTGTAGCGGAAGTTATGTGGAAGCCTGGAGCAAAGAAGGAATAAAAATGAATGTGGGAATCCTCTGGCTGTGTTATGTTTCAAACAATTCCCTGTCATTACAATAAATTGGTATTTTTACTTAAGAGCACTGAATAATTTATTAGACAGTGAAATAAACCTGTAGGATAGTGCATTCTCTGCAGCTTCACCCACATGGATTACGAATCCTCCAGCAGCTGGTTCTAGGAAAAAGATAAGTAAACGTGTGCTCTTAATCCAATTTCTGTTGCATGTGGCTGTAGGTTGGGAAAAAGAGCTCAGAGCATGCCTGCACAAAGACAGATCTCACCTTCCAAAATTGGAAGCTACCCAGATTGGGTGACAGCAAGGCATGCTGGCGGGGCAGCAACTGGAACTAAGCTAGATGACCATGTGTCTTGGTATGTGACAGGGCCACCGGCTCAAGTCCTGCCTGTTCCCAAACCAGAGGTGAACCCTGCACTGCTTCCTGCATTCATTTCGCAGCTAAATAGAGTGCCATACATAGCGTTGCAGCCACTTTCAGAGAGGACACTTGGCAGTGAGTTCCTTAGCGTACAGGCTCCCAGTTTTGTTCAGCACTTTGTAATGTCTAGCACAATGAAGCATGATGGGAATTTCCAGGTAATACAATATAATAAGAAATAAGAGAGCAGTTTGTTTTCATATGGGAATTTACCTTTCCCCTTGCAGACCTCCCTCGTGACATGTCAGGGAATTGACTTGGGTATTGTCGCAACTGAGTAGCACAAGGGCCCTCCAGCAATGTTCCCTCTCTCCTCTGGCTGAAACCACCAGTGTCTAAGCCGAGCAGCGTTACTGTCTCGCGCAGTTAGGCCTCGTAGGTTAAAGAGTTCTTTGGAAAGCAGTTGTTGTACTGCTTCTTCAGACCGACACTGTATTCTTTTCTGCCTTACCAGCTGGCACTTTATTACAGAGAGAGAATATTGGACACAAGATTCCCTCTTTTCTACAAAAGGAGAAAGGGGTATCTAGGTTCCAGGTGCTCTAGTGTCAGAAGCTTAAGTGGCAGAACTTGAAGACAGTCTGAAGTAAAGCTGTAGCTTTAGAAGTGTCAGAAGCTGGCTTGTTGCTTTCCACATTCAGAGACTCTCAATGGGCTGACTTTACAGAAGCACTGCAGATGGAAATGGCATCTATTGCATTCAATCTTTTTTAAAGCTACAAGGATCCCGGTTTTCTGCACAATCGCAGATTTTTGATAGCCTTTACATATACCATTTGGATAATGGGAAAACACCTACAAAAAGGACTGCATTTTAAAATTTTACCATTATGTACCACAGAGCAAAAGCCCAGCACTCACTTTTATTTTCTTAATCCTACATTTTATGGGTATATAAACAGATTAGCACATCGTTCAGTGTAAGGGGTGTTACAGTGACCTAAGATGCTTCTAGCGAGACTTGAAAGTTTGGAATTCCTTTGGCTTCAGTTGGACCTTTATTTTAATAAAAATTGGAATTTAGTATTTCAGAGTGTATTAGATAAAACTCCAGCAGTATCTATCACGGATGACACAGATCATCACTAATGTTTTAGGGGAAACAACCATGAATCTGTGGCGTAAGCGGTCACTGCTAATAAAGAGAAGAGGGCTTGAAGATGCAACACTTTTAAGGCTGCATTATGCCGTATTATACTGACGTACCACAGATGAGTATTTCCTTATTTATTTACTTATCAGTGGTTGCCGTGAGCTCCCCCAGAGGAAACCTGTGGCTGCCGGATTTACCCTCGTAGCGCTTGCCAGACCTCCGCGGCGTGTCGCTGCCTTCGGCGGGTGCAGGATGCTAATCCCGGGCCGCCCCCCCGCCGCCATTCCCGCCCGCCTCACACCAGCTGCTCGCGCCGGGGCCAAACCCGACGGTAAGACTGACGTCAGGCGTCCGCAGCCAATCCCCGCGCCGGAACCTGAGAAGGGGGCGGGAGCGGCGGCGGAGGCGCGTCCCGCCCCGCCCGCCTTCGTGGTGCGGCCGCGCTCGCCCTCGACGCTTTTGGTCCCTCTGCCGGCGCCGTAGGGGCAGCCCCGCGTGCCGCTGGCTGCCTCCCGCCGCCGCCGCCATGGATTACCGGGCGGTGGCGATGAGCCAGGCCGTGCCCGGGCAGTTTGACGATGCGGAGTGCTCCGACGGGTAGGAGACGGCGAGGGGCCGGGCCGGGCCGGGCCTGTCGTGGTGCTCCGCGCCGGCGTGAGGCGAGGCCGGGCGGGTCGGGGGGGGGGCGGAGGCGGGCTGGCCGCGGTTCCCGAGCGGTTCCCGCAGGCCCCGTCGGAGTCGCCCGTGCTGGGGGTGGCTCGGGTGCGTCTGTCCCCAGGCGCGGCCGGCAAAAAACGACGAGCGGGGAAGGGAGCAGTTGTGCACGCCGCCCGGCAGCGGGGAAGGAGGCCCGGCGAGGGGATGCCCGGCTGAGGGTTGCGGAGGAGGGCGGCTGTGCTGCCCGAGACAGAACGGGACATGTGAGCAAGAGCTGCCTGCGCTCTCTCGGCTTTTCTTTTCAATTATTTGTGATTTCTGCTTCACCACTAAAATAGCTTGACCCACCTGCAGACTCTGGGTAGTCGAGGCAATTTCACTTTGGTGTTATTGAATGTAACTGAACATGTGAAACCGCATAAGAGAACAGTGGGGTTCCTAGGACAGCAGATCGGTTTGATTCGTTTTGGAATTAAAGCACGTTTTCTGCTGGACTGAAAGCCTAAAGATTTTTATATTTAGTGGGGAGTGAATAAGGAGTGGTCTTGTGTTGTGCATTCAAGCCATTTTCTTTCTAGTTTACCATTTATTTAGTTAAATGTCAAATGCCAGCAGAGAATCTGCTTTGGGATATACTTGTTGTGGCAGAAAAATGTGACGTACTACAGACATTAGGACAGTCAAAAGGGTTCATTTCTCCCACAAATTCTTTTTTAGGCCTGACTTTTTCCATGTAGGTTGTGCTGGTGCCCCGAGTTATCAGCAGGTTGGCTGTCTGCTGCCAGTGAGATTTTGCCTGATACCTTGTCAGGTGGAAATCTGCTGTGGCAGCCAGCAGAGTGGCTCATCTCTGGTGAAGAGGCCAGCTGGCCTGATCTGGTGTGTTCATCTGATTGGAGTCAGAGGGATCCAAATATGTTTAACTGCAGAACAAGTTTAGAAGGCAGCACTGATGTGGTGAAAAAGATAATTTACATGTAGTCCATCCTTCAAAGGCAGTGATGTTCTCATATATGCTTGCTTAAAGATGGGTGAAGTGAGAAACATCTCATGGAGAGCTAACCTTGTGAAATCATTTGTTGGGATAAATGTACTGAATTTCTGATGACCGTAACAATCATTTGTAGTTATATAAACATCTGCATTTGTTTGAAGTGAATTTACGCAAGACACAGAAACAGTTAAAGAAGGTGAGGTCACTGAGAACTGCCAGTCACGCATGTACGAAGAAGTTAACACTGAGGAAGGAGATGGTGATGATGACAACGATGATGAAGAGGAGGATGAAGACTGGGACTGGGATGATGAGGTGGGAAGACTCATGAAGCGCCACAACACTGCTGGTGGATGCAATCCACAGGTATGTTGAAGGCTATTTTGTGAGCATCAAGGGTGCCCAAGAGCAAATGGGGCTAACCTGGAGGCTTTGTTCTTTGGTATTATGTTGAGCATAAATGGAAATTTTTCCTCAAGAGAATGTCCTTCCTTTGAGTCTGTTCCTCTGCCATGCGTGTATGTACGTTGTAGCCAGAGCTCCTCTTGATTTCCTTTTCTCCATTGCTGGATTGTCTTTCTCCCTGCAGTTTTCCTTCTGTTCCTTAGCTTTCTCAACCTTTCTTTGCCCACCCTGATCTCTATGGATGTTGCTTACTTTTTGGTATTTTTCCCCTGTGTTTTTGAGCATCTACCCCATCTTTTCTATTTAATTCTGAGACCGTACCTGCTTGTCACACCCAGGGTGAAACAGGTTGTGTTTTGGACTAGTAGTGAAGGCAGCAAAAGAAAGTATAGGAGATGGAGGGAGGTGCTAGAAGTGGATTAATTTAGAGTGTATGATGTTGGCTTAGAAACTCCAGTGTTATGCAGAATGAGAAGCACACGTGAGATGAGAACTAGCATCCTTCTTCCCCTCAGCTTGGACACTGGAGGTTCAAAACCTCTTTTTTCTTATTGATACCAACATAACAGGATAGTTGAGATAAATTAGAGTGGTGCTGATCGTGGCATATCATGTCTAACTTGCAGCACTTGTCCTGGGTGATTTATTCTTGGCCTTTAGTTAGAGGTGTATGCTGTCCGGTGTTGGTGAAACTGTGTTCAGATATTAATTGTGTTTGGTGAAGACTACCTGTAAGAAAAGATAGCATCTTGGAAAGTTTTCTTGGTTCATTGCCTTCTCCTTTTTTCTCTTATTTTTCTCCTTGTTTCTGTCTGCTATTTCCCTTCCTTTTACAGATAGAAAAAGTGTTAATATGAGAGACTTGCAGCTCAATTCCCAGACTAAAAATAACCCTGAGTTGGGGCACTTTTTGGAATTTTAACTCGTGTCACCTGTATTTTCTTTTCTTGAATTAAGAAAAATCTGATGTTAATCCATATCCATTTCCTCACCCTTTCTGGTTTTCTATTGATAGCTTTAGGCATAGACATTTGAGCTGACTTTTCCAATGAAGTTGTGTGTATTTCAAAGGGCTATCTAGAGAAAACAACTTATATTAACAAATCCTTTGTTTCAGGCAAATAGACAGAACCCCAGTTGCTATTCAGCAAAAATGTCTACCCCTACAGACAAGGCTTTAAGGAAGTTTGAGCATAAAATTAATTTAGGTGAGTATAATTACATTGTCGTCTTTTATGAAAACAGATACCACTTTGTGATCTTCTCAGACTAATTCTGCTTACTTTAAGATAGAACTCACTGGAATGGCAGTTAACCATTGCCAGACAGATTAAAAAATGGCTTTTGCATACTTGAAGTTGCCTTTATTCTCCGTTAACCAGCTGTCATACCCCTTTCTCTCCCCCTTCAGAACCACAGGGCTGTTTTGTTTTGGTGTTTGTTTTTTTTTTTTTTTTTTTTTTTGTTCCCGTTGACTTCTCCAGACCACGTAAAGTTAAAGTATTTCTTCCCTAGCTTCTCTGTAGGAACAAGCTGTTTGGCTGGAGGGAGGGTGTCAACTCTCTGTTGTGATGTTGTTGGTCATTCTCAAAGCTGCTACCACAGCTAAATTTTCTAGACGACTGCAGTCCCCTGTACTATTAGGATGGCACATTATGCAACAGTTATCTCACAGGGGTAGAGTTTCTGTGATAAATGAAGAGGCTGCTGTCCTAACCAGTGTAGTTTGATGTTTGCCATATGATGGAACTGGCTGTTCAGCTCAGCCTGTTAGAGCTAGATGTAGCTGTGATTGGGGCCTTTTGACGGGGTAGTAAATGGAGGTTGTGTTTTCCTTCATAACAAAGCGGTTCTAAAATATATGTTCAAAAGAGTAGTGCTGGTATATGTAGCCAAATACAGCAGCTTTTATACATTTAGCAATTAATCAACCATTTTAAATACATCATGAGGAGAGAATCCTGGTGTCTGTTGCTTATTCTGTTTAGAAAAATGGTGAAAAATTCGATTGTGATAAGAGAATGGTGGACAAATTTAATGGTGAGACGTAATCCAAAAGGTATTACTTCTGGATGGCATTACATCTCCAAGTCTGTGGGACTGCCTCAGTTATCTGTGTTGTTACCTTATAGTCCTTGAAATGTAGACAGAGTGGAGCACTAGGTTAACTCTGGTATGCAGCTAAGCTTCTGGGCTTGTTATGAAGAGCTCTGCCTGTGTTTGAATGTTGTGTTGTGGCATATCGGCTGGCAGCAGAATTGCAGGGGTAATTCCGAAAATAGCAAACTTCTTTGATTTTTGGTTGGTTTTTTTTTTTTTTCATTTCTTCTTATGTGTTTTTCAGATAAGCTGAATTTTGATGACTCTGTTATAAACCGAGTCACAGAAAAGTCTAGACAGAAGGAGGCAGACCTGTGAGTATTACTCCTGGTAATAATTTGAACCAGAAAAGCAGTTCTTTCTTCCTAGTGTGATCCTGAGTTTTGAATAAATTTATTAAGGAAACCAAAATTTGTAAATAGTCTGCATGCAGCTTGCTTTCTGGTCTTAGCCTTTTTGGTTTCCAGATCAGTTGCTTAAATCATTGCAGAGTTTTGATGCTTCTGTCACTGCTGCTGGTAGCACATCTGATTGTATTGGTGTAGTAAGATAGAAGTGATGGGTGTCATTCCACTAGCAAAAGACTATTTTATCTCTGATACTCTTTTTCTAAACAGAGGTCCTTAAGCATTTGGGCTAGGAAAAAATACTGGAAGCCTTTTGAAGGTTCTACCTCATGATTTGTGAGGAGAGTACCTTTTTAAAAATTTTTTTTTTAAGCCTGCAGCTTAAATTTTTTTTTTTAAGCTCTACATTGTTAAGACAGATACTGTTTTCTCCTGAGTGAGCATAATTCAGTGGAGGCAAGAAGATACCTGTAAAAGTGAAGGGCACTGATGTTTATGGCTTTTTTTGTTGTTGTTGTTGTTTTTGTTGTCCCCCCCCGCCCCATGCAGGAGAAACCTTTGCTTTTGTGTAAACTGAAAGCTTTACTTCTTGAGGCTGTTCTCTTTGATACAGAATGTCATGTTTTACTCTATCAAAGCACTGAGTCCATGTGTGGGATTGTATAATTTTATTTTCACTTATGCTAGGTACCGAGTCAAAGATAAGTCAGACAGAGCAACGGTAGAACAGGTAAGTCCTTAATGCATCATATTTCTCTTTTGACCAGAATGAATAATGGGGAATTTTGGAATCAATGATAAAATGGATACTGTAGGAACAGAGTTTTGCCTTCGAATTCTGTTTCTCTTGTTATCCTGAAGAGACCTGTTGTTTCTTTATGTTTCTTTCTTGTACGCAGGTTGTACTTGCTACCATAAACATTTTGGAGCTCATTTTTGTGCTTAGCATTGTGATTTGATCACATATGCAATGCAGAATTCCATCTTAAGCTTTTATTAAATTCCAAAGAACAATAAAAAAATGCTGGGTTTGCTTTTTTCCTTTTCTCTTCTTTAGCAAGACTGAACTATTACTGGCCCAGGGCCACATAGCTGCTCGATTTCAGTTATGATAGCTATATCTTAAGAGAAACCTTACTTTAACACATTTAATGCAACTGTGTGTGGGAACTCATTCTCTTATGTGTCTTCTAGAGCTAGCTCAAGGGCATATGCTTAGCTTAAAAAAAAAAAATCTTGAAAGAAAGCGTGAAGTATCGTTCTAGAATCACGGCAACATTCTGAGTGGCTGCTGTTTGGATTATCATTTGATCCTTAAGAACAGTCTGATGCCGTAGGTCCTTTAATATGGTACTAAGAATGGACTGTATTAGTAGGTTTTGTCCTCTTCAAAAAGAGCAATTGTGCTGACTTTTCTGTGTTAAATTTGAGGTGTTGGATCCAAGGACCCGAATGATTCTGTTCAAGATGCTAACTAGAGGTGTCATATCAGAAATTAATGGCTGCATCAGCACAGGGAAGGAAGTAAGTTTTATTAAAAATGCAATGATGGTCTTTTTCTCGGCAAGCTAGGCAGAAGCTTGTGGTGCTCAGAAGATGTATTGAAATATTTGGGTTTAGTACTACTTTTTTTGTGTGTGTGTGTTGCTCGATTGGTAGGAAGTTATCTTAAGGTAAAACACAGTTTATGTTAAAGGAAACAAGTTTCCCCAAGCATGAAAGATTTCTCAGAATACTTAAATGTTATCTAAAATTTGTGGATCGTGTTAATTGTATGTTACAACTGAAATTTTTGGAAAGGGTATGTGTACCCGCAATATTAAACAGTGCCTGAAAAACATACAGACCCAGGTAATTCTTTCTTCATGTGAGACTCTTGCATGCAGATCAGACCAGCTCCACATGTCAGCAGACATAGGAATATCTAAATGGTGTAACTGAATTATGTTTAAAATAGTATGAAACCTTCATTGCTTTTACAAAACTAGCATGTTTGTGTGCTGTTATTATCAAGTAATATTGCAGATAATTGAAACCAGACCACAAATTTCCAAGTAAATTAATAATTCAGTTTTAGAATGTCTAGTCCATAGGCTGACCTGGTTTTCTTCCAAGTCTTTGGATGCTGATTAAAGGCATACTTCCACCCTGTGTAGAGGTGTCAATGTGAGATATTTGGGCCATGCTTTAGGGCCTAAATAGTGCACAGACTCAACCCTTCATGCAAGGGCTTGCTTCAGTCTCCAAAACGTGGATGAGGCGGAGTTTTCTTGTGCATTGTTGTTTTTGTCCTATATGCATTGTCATACATCTACCCAGTCTTAGGTACTTCCCATAAGCTGCCTCTGGTAGAAAAAGAAACTGCCCTGGGTGCAGTCTCACTCAGCTGGGTGCCACATAGGGGCTGGGGTGAGATCAGATCTTTTCCAGGTGTCAAAAAGAGAAGTGAGAAGGTTATGTTGGTTTAAAGAGTTTTTCTTTAATATTATTTCTTCCCTTCATAATCTGATAGGCTAATGTATATCATGCCAGTACTGCGAACGGAGAGAACAGAGCAATAAAGATTTACAAAACCTCTATTCTGATGTTTAAAGATCGGGATAAGTATGTGAGTGGTGAATTCAGGTGAGTTTGACTTCTGCCTGGTTTCACTGGCAAAGAGGTGGTGTTAGAAAGGTGGTAAAATCACCGGTGCTAATACTGCATTAATTGGCTAAGAGTCCATGTTGTCTTTTATTTCTTTATTTAAAGATTTCGTCATGGATATTGCAAAGGCAACCCAAGAAAAATGGTGAAGACATGGGCTGAGAAAGAAATGAGGAATTTAATAAGGTGATTCTTCCAGTTTTTATTTCAGCGTGCAAAGGTAACTGAAACTTTAAGTTTATAGGAGGTACTCTCCTATTGCCAGACTGGCTATCACTACCTTTTAGGGTCTTGGGAGTATTCAGGGAAGTGTCTTAAGCTTCCCTGTGGGAGAGAAAAGTGAGGGGAGGAATGAAGATACTCCTTTGTCTTGCTGTTCATGCTCTTCAATGTCTGAACGTTCTGTCTGACATGACTGAAAAGTGAGGAAAAGCTAGAAATAGCTGCTGTAACAGCACACTGTGTGATATAGGTTAATCTAGAATTAACCTGAACTGTGTAAGGATTCCTTGTCCGACATAGGAATGCTTAGAGAAGGGTCAGAGCCAGAATGGTTGTGGCTTTTTGTATTCATTTCCTAGTTGTTCTTCAGAAGTGAGAGTTTCCTGAGTAGAGGAGCTCTTACTGTGTGTTATGTTTAAAGCAACAGAGCTCCTATAGGCACTAGTGCAATGCAAATAGTAGAGTTTGGTTTTATTTTTTTGTGGCTTTGTTCCTGTGTTACAGGTTGAATACTGCCCAGATACCTTGTCCAGAGCCGATTATGCTGAGAAGCCATGTGCTTGTCATGGGCTTTATTGGTAAAGGTGATAGGTAAGTATCCTTAGAAATTTTTTTTTATTAGTAGCTTTCCACAACATTTTATTAAAAACAAACAAACAAACCCTCTGAGTTTACCTACTATTGCTTTAGGTCTGTAAAATTAACATGTTATTCTTACATGTGCGTGTGATCTGTAGAATACCGAGATATTTGCCAGCTACTGCTGCAGACAATCTGCATGATTCTGAAGCCTTGGTTGTGTGCAAATGAGTCCATAAAGTGGCTTAACCAGAGAGATTAAGGCTGGAAAGGCTTGCTAATCATACATGAATGTAGCTCATTGTTTTGTAGTACAAACATTAATGTAGCATGGTCCAAATTAGCTCATGTTGGAAACAGAGCTCCAGTATCTTTGGCAAGCATATACCAAGCTTTGCTGCCCTTTGTGCTGGCTCTGTGCACTTAACTGCTCATGCTAATTTGCTTGACACACTTAGTGAGTGGAAGGATCAGGTACAGCAGTTAAAGCATTTGCAGCTGGTGTGAAGAAGGAAAAAGTATTCACTTTCTGTTATTTGTGTTGTAATTTCAAGGCCTGCTCCTCTGCTGAAGAATGCTCAGTTATCTGACTCCAAAGTCCGGGAGCTGTACCTGCAAATCATCCAGTACATGAGAAGAATGTACCAAGATGCCAGACTTGTTCACGCAGATCTCAGTGAATTTAATATGCTGTACGTTTTTAAACTTTGCTCTGAATTGTGACATCTAAAATGTATGCGTTGGCAACCTCTATGTGAGAGTACTAACCTACCTTTAAGGGAGGGTGGGGTCCTTTTCATGACTGGGCTTTGTAACTTATGTTATTAATTATGTAGCTTTTAACCCAGATCAGAGCTTTCTGTTTTTTGGGTTTGTGTGTTTTTTTTTTTTTTTTTTTAAAACCAAAGGAAAAATACCACCAAAAAAACCCCAAACAAAAACCCCTCACAAACAAACAAAAACTCAACTAGAGAAAAAATTAGTATGGTATCTTTTTTTTTTTTTTTTCCTTTTTCTCCCCCCACCCATAACACTGCTTTTTGTGTTCACGAGAAGACTATTTCTTTAAAGTTTAATAACAGAGCTTGTGTAGAGGAGGGAAAGGATTGACCCAAAAAAGCCACTCTGGCCCTAATATGCGAGGTGTATGCTAGAGAAGTATGTTAAGATTGTTTGCTGGTTCTTAAGTTTGAAGCACACGTTGTTCCCTGCCCCTCAATAATCTCCCATATAACAGCGGTGGAGTTAGTGCAGCTCTCTGTGCTCGTTTGCAGGTACCACAGTGGAGACGTGTACATCATTGATGTGTCTCAGGCAGTGGAGCACGACCACCCACATGCACTGGAGTTCCTGCGAAAAGATTGTGCCAACGTTAATGGTGAGTGGGCTGCGCTTCAACTCTTGTTCTGATAGCTGGTTTATTTAGGAGGGTGAACTGTGTTCATCTATGTTCTTTCAGGTATAACTGACTGTAGAAGCTGTCAAACTTCTGTTAAAATGCTCCCTCTCCTAGGTTCTCATGGCTTCTTCAGGGAGCAGTGTACTGTGCCGAGTTCAGAAGAGTGTAGCCTATTTTGTTAGAAATCATCTGACCGAAATGAGTCACCTGGCTGAATCTCAGATTTACAATAGATCTGAGATCAGTCCCAGACTGATTAGAGATCAGTCCCGGTCTGCTGCAGCACCCACCACAGTCTTAACTTCCCTTGCTTAAGGGACTGCGCAGACATACTGATGTGATTCCTTCTGTGAGTGGAATCCACATCTGGAATTCCTCAGCTAGCAAGAAGTTAAGCATGTGTTATTAAGTTCCCTGCACTTACTTGTCCAGGTCAGCTGAGAGGATCGAGACAGAGAGTAATTTATTGGAGATGTTATCACTTATCATAGTATTTTGATAAACAAGGTACCTTTATGGTATTTTTCTCTGGAAAATTTGGTCTTCATGTGTGAGTATGCATGTTGTGTAACGGACACACACCTCCTGGTAGGGTGTATTTCTCCCTGAGGACAAGAAATCTGTCACTGCAGGCTGCTTTTGTCCCCTCTTTCTTCTCAGATTGACTTTTTTCTAATTGGACAGAGACTCTTGGAAGTATGTGGAAAAAGAACTGTGTGCATTTTGATGTTATGTGTTTGTTGATACCCAGTATGGTAGTTTTTTCCGTATTCCTTTTCTGTTCATGGATTTCTGATAATTCCCTTCTGCTCAGATACTTGCACCCTTTCTCTTTTTTCATGTCTTTTGGCTTGCTCTGCCTAGAGCCTCAGTGCTTCAGTGAGTTGCAGTGGTTTTGGTCTGTTTTGTTTGCTTGTTTTCTGTCACTGCAACTTTCTCTGTGTAGCCCTCCTACAGAGACTCTGAGAAACACCTTGCTTTATGCTCCGCCCTAACTGTGATCATTGCAAAGACTTGTAGTTCTATGGGCACAGAGAGCTGCCTCCAAACTAAATTTTTTTGGTCTTTCTGTGATTAATTTCTCATGGTGAGAGATCTTCTGAGAACTTTAGTGGGAAACACTTATTAAGCAGTCCTCAGTGTCTTTCACTGCTGTTTTTCAGTTTAGAAGTACAGCCTCCGAAGTTTTTTGTACTTGACTCAAGAAACCAATTCTGAGTGTAGTATTGAGGAAAATTCTAATATGTTAATGTGTCTTCCCTTTCAGGTGGATCATAATTAGGCTGTACTGTGTTTCAGTGGATACTTCTGTTTCTCTTTGGCAAAAGTTTTGAGGTCTCCATTCCTTATTCTTTGAAATACATTTTTCATCTTAGTCATTGCAAATACTACACCTGTCTTAAATTGTTTACTACTTAGCCCCTACTCCATTAAGTCTGGCTCCTGCTGAAATTGATTTGACTTTTATGTTTATCCAGTTATTTGCCTTCCAGTATTTGTTGCATCTGGAAGATGAACAGTTTTATTTCAGATGGCCAAGAGTCATCTGATAACTAAACCCAGTATGATGCAGTACATGCTGCTGAGACTTTCCCAAGTCATCAGGGTCATTGGCTTGCTGTGACTGTCACTTTAATGTCACAGCTGCATACATTACATGTAATTACTTACAGTTTTTGTCTCTGCCTTTGTTTCCTGGTAGACTTTTTCCAGAAGCACAGTGTTGCAGTGATGACTGTGAGGGAGCTGTTTGAGTTTATTACTGATCCTTCTATCACAAGTGAGAACATTGATGACTATCTGTCTAAGGTAAGACCTCATGGCCTTGTTGCTTATGTAGGAAGACTTGGACAATAAAATCAGATCTAGTTCAAGCTCCTTCATCTCATTTACTCTACATCCTGCTATTGAAGGAAGCGGCTACATGACATTGTTATGCTAGTGCTTCAAAAATGCATACAGGTCTCTTCCATTTATACCATTATAGGATGACAACGCTTTCATTCTATGTTTTCTCAAAAAGTCTAATCATGAAAACTCAAATATCTGTTTCGGGTGCCACTAAAACCAGGGTGCTTTAAGTTAGTTTCTTTTTGGCAAGGAGAAGCTCTGCAGAAATATAACCATGCTTATATATAGAATGGGGTTAAGAATGCAGATTTGAGCAGGGTGGGCTGAAGGAGGATGGGAATGACTCGGGGCAGTGTTACTCCGAGGTACAGGGTCTTGCTACCCAAATATAGCAGCTGGCAGAACACATTGATTCTAGGAGGAGGTAAACTTACTCAGTGCCGCTAGCAGCACCCATGTATTTAATCTCTAGCTGCCAGTCCTCTGCTTCCAGTTAGATGTTTCTTTAAAAAGGGGTGTGGGGGGGAGCTTTTTAAAGTTAATGCAAGAGAAATGAGGGCCACATATGTGATGCTCAGAGTGGAGATTTGATATGTCATTCCTGGCCAAGACCACGTGAGTGTAGTCCAAATACCAGTACAGCATGGGGATTTCCAAATGTTGTGTACTTTCTGTCATATTGGAGGTTGAATGAGACAGAGCTGTGCTACGTGGTTCCCCTTACTTGTACTCCTCTGGCTTGCTCAATGTGCATGAGAAGAGCCAAGTTCCAGGACTGAGCACTGCTCACTGTATTCTCCTTGCACTGTTACGTCCTGTAGTGCTGGGCCTGCCATAATTTCGTCTGGGAGGAGCAGCAGGCATGTTTTCCCTCTATTAATAAAGCAGATCTGCAGTTATAAGTGTGCTTTGCAGAAATGTTGGTTACCATTAGGTGTCGCTCAAGGCATTGCCATAGGGAAAGCTGGAGTATTTGTGAGTGACAGCGTGGAGCACAGAGAGAAACACAGATGGGAATGGTTAGTTGGATTAAGTGATGCGATTCTAAAGAGTGATAACTTTGTATTGTTTTATGTTTCTTTAGGCAATGGAAATAGCATCGAAAAGAACAGAGGAGGAAAGATCCAGTCAAGATAAAGTGGATGAGGAAGTAAGTGAGGATTTTTGTTCCTGCTGTGAAATTAATATTAACCTTGCCTCTTCTAAGCAACGAAAAATGTTCTGTTTTATTTGGCAGAATGTACAGTTAATAAGCAAAACATTGTTTGTGATACTGAGATGTCTTGAACTAGTTGAGATGTGAAGTATTAAGGGATGCCATGTGTAAAAGCTGACAGTGATAAGGTGTTAGAAGGCAAATCCTCGATCTCCTAAACCAGTAGGTTTGCTTGTGGCCAGGTCCCTTTATGTATCTTCCAGTTCAGGTTCAGTTAACAAAAAAAACTGAATGGAGACATCTGATTATGCTAGTGTTTTTGAACCAGTGATACAGAAGCAGGATATTTGGATATGTGCATTGACCAAATTGCCTATCTAGCTCCAGTCCCAGTCTAATTCAGTTCTTCCATGTACTGTTTCTCTCCCTTGCTTTTATATTCAGTCAGGCCATTTCAAGTCCATTACAGAAAACTGCTAACATTCTGGAAAGGCTTGATTGTAAAGATAAAACAATTTCTGTCTTAGTCTTATCTATCTGTTCCAGAAGAGCTTAAAAAACAAAACCAAAAACAAACCAAAACCAAAAAAACAACTCAGTGCTGAGCAGAATTTGTATCAGTGAGAACCTATTTGTACTGGTTCGTGTGGTGTTTATCTTTGGAGTCAATACTACTTGATTTGTCAAAGGCTTTTCTTTTTCTCGTGGAGCTCTGCAGGTTTTACTAACTGCTTCTGGCTCAAGCTTGGCCAAGGAAAGATTTGTTTTGTTTTGTTCCCTAAGATATCCTCAGTATACAACTTCTGAACTATAGGGTCAGATGCTAGTGTTTTGTTGCAAGCCCATCTTTTGCAAACCAATTATTCCTTTGCTTACATAAAGGTACTGACCTGTAAGAGAGATGGTTTAGTAGCATCTAAGTTCAGTTTATTTCTCTTAGACTTCTCATATGACCATGGCTAGTTTGTGTCACTTCCTTCACAAAAGAGTAGAGCTGATTAAGGGCAAAATCCATGGAGGTGGGGGCCTCTGCTCTTTGCACGGCACTTAGTCTAGCAGTTATGATCATAAAGTGTACTGAATTTTTAGTGGGATTGCACTGATACCATGAAAAAGAGAAGCAAAAGACTCCTTTCTGATCTGGTAGTGACTTAAGTTTGCTGCAGGACTGTTTCAGAAAGACTGCATGACAAATTTTAGGTATGTGTTGATACTGCAGTTAGGTTTTATTGTACTATACTGCTGCAGGAACCTTTTTTGAGTTGGACTGTGGGCTGAAGCAGGTATTATTATATAAAGAGATTAAGTTCTAATAGTGCATTTTAATGGAGTGGCTTCCTGAAGGCATTGTAAACATTACAATAAAAACATTAGAGAAAATCCTTAAAATACAAAACCTTAAGACTCAAATAGGTTAAGAGGAAGTTGGAAGGATTGGAGAAGTTTGTAAGTGGCCTGGTGGTAGTCATGCCAAGGAAAGAGCCTTAGGAGTCATGATTTACCAATAATGTGTAGGTTGCATGTTAAGTCTGCTTTTGCAAAAAAAATGATGCGCTGCAGTTCAAATGGGAGTGGATGACTGCCATGTTCATTTTTAGTTTCTGAGCCGTGAAATCCTTCATGATTATTCTCTCAAGGATGCATAATTAGGAAGAACATCATGAAACTATATGTAAATTAGTAAGTCTGTGTTTCCTTTCACTCTGCTAGGTGTTTAAGAAGGCTTACATACCTCGAACTTTGACCGAAGTTAAAAACTACGAGAGAGATGTGGATATAATGATGAAATTGAAAGAAGAGGATATGGCATTGAATGTTCAGCAAGATAATGTGAGGAGACATGCTGAGGCACTGCAAAAAAGAGGGAGGGCATATGAATTCTTCTCACTGGAAACTGATAGCAACAAACAAAAACAGAAGCCTTGTTACCAAGGCGTGGAGTACTGAATCTAGTGTCATACTTAAAATTGTCTGGTTAGTACTAATGCTAACATTGTGGGTTTTTTCCTGTTTTTGTTTTGTTGTTGTTGGTTTTGAGGTTTGGTTTTTTTTGTTTTTTTTTTGAGAGAAATCTTCATGCCCAGAGAAAACTATTAAGGCTCTCATTTTGATAACGTAATTTTCTTTCTCTCTCCCTGGGTGTAGATTCTCTACCAGACTGTGACAGGACTGAAGAAGGATTTGTCTGGTGTTCAGAAGGTGAGAGGGTCTTTTTGAAATCCTTCATTTTAGCCATTTTCAGAAAAGTGCTTATAAGGAGTACTCGGAATGCCTCATCTTCCAGCTGACACCATGAAAGAAGCCTCTTGTCTGCAGAGTGACTGTTTATATCCGGGATGGGTCTGGCATGACAGTGTGTCTGTACACCACATGAATTGTTTCCCTGCGCTGTGGCTGATGCTGGTTTGCTTGAGAATGAAATGATAATCCTTGCTATGGCCATAATCTCTAAAGTTAAGGGGGAGCAGAGGGAAGACGTTTTCCAATTATGGAAAATGTAATTGATTTAAATTGTAGCATGACTACAAGTTTTGATATGTTCGGAGTAGCTTTGCTGTAATCATTGTGTAAAGAACATCCCTGCCGTATAAGGCATAAGATATTATGTTTTTACTATATTTGAAGTACTTGACAGTGACACTTGTGTAACGTATGTTGGATAAGAAGTTGGGTACAGATCAGTCTGTAGCAGTATAATTCAAGGCAGAAGCCCTGTGTGGATTCCCCCTCCTTCTTTTGTAAATGTTATCTAGTAGTGGTGTAGACTTTGTTTTAAAATGGAAATATAAACATGGATGGGATCAGGCTGTGGCGCAGTCTCCAGGCTTGTTTAAGAATAAGTGAGTTTCCCAGTGTAGATATTTGTGTTTGCAATAAAGCCTACATGCTGTGCCCTCAAGGTAGATTTGGGTATGATCCAAGTATAATTTAAAATTGGCTTCCACATATGTTAGCAAATCGCTGTTTAACTTATGGAAATAAGTTTGGGAGTGCCAATACAGCTGTTTTGTGAGCCCTGACCTAAAAGATTCTGTGTTGTACATTCTAGATTCCTTGTTCTTAGTTTGGATTAACCTACTTTTCATTCTTTTTCTTGAGACTCACTGATGGCTGTAGTAAAGGAGATGGCATAAGCTAGCTCAAGGGTTTCTTTGCAGCAGATTCTGTTTTGCTTTTTATATATATATATATATATATATGTACATATGCATGTGTGTATACTGTCATTAGGCTTCTTTGTTTTGGTTTGATACAATTCTCTCTTGATATATGTTGCAGATTCCTGCACTTCTTGAAAAGAAAGCAGACGAGTCGGAAACGGACTCTGATGATGATGATGGCAGCTCAGAGTACTCTGATTTGGGCTGTAAAGAATCTGTACATCCCAAAGATAAACCTGCTGAAGTGAGCATGGACAAAAAGGTCAGCTGGCAAGGAATTGTTTATTTTTCCCACCTCTGTCTGACAGGAAAAAATCCAAACTTAGTTCTGAGTGGGTCTTGCTGCTGCTTGTCTGAAACAAGTTATGGACTTTTCCTGTTGTGGAGAATGAGAGCAGAGAAATTTAATTTCATTATGGATGCTTTATTAATGGTGTTTTTATGTAGAGGAACATGTAACATAGCTCTCTCTAGCCTAGACAAAGCTAGAAGAGAGATCTCTGTAGGGAATTCTAAGGCTGCGCAGAGCAGAATTTAGTGAAGCCTGCACAGCTCTTCAGTGCCTCTGGCTACTCTTGCAGGCTTTGGTGTTCACCTTTGTGGTCGTGGTCCCTGATTAACCTGCTTTTGCCCAGGGATCTGAGACCACTTGATCTATAGAACTGGAGACTTAGTGACAATGTTTGTACCACAGTGGCTTTTGCAGTACCATTAGTACAGACTGGCTAGCTTTGCTGTGGGCAAGAGATGTAACACAGTCACGCAAAGAGATTATGGTTTGGTTTTTTTTTTTTTTTTAAAACATTTCATTTTCCAAGCTGTGGAACAAGTATGCTCTGTTTAGGTGAGGCTCTTCTGCAGAGTATCACCCATGGGTGAGAGCCTTTTGGCAGCCTTGTAGGTGCTGTGCAAAAGAAGGATGAAACTTGCTGGGCTTAAGGGGGTTTGCTTGTTAGGTTTTTCTTCCTAGAAAAGGTAAGACAATACACTCCATATCTGTCAAATAAAAATGCAGTGTTCTACTAGACACTTTCCACCAATCTAGAGCTGCTGCCTTTCAGATGTGAAGCAGGGAAGTCTTGGTCACTTCTCATCCTTGTGGATAGGTTTTCATTTGGACTTTTTGTGATATGAGATTTTTGGTAACCCTATGTGTTCAGCTGTAGGTTGAACAACTGATTAGCAGCAATTACTTCCACCCTCCACCCCATTATGCTGACTTTGCGTTTTCCAGTTGAGTGCAGTTTCTTCACTGTCTGACACAAATTACAGTGTATTGCAGTAGCATGGCACCCTTTCTTGCCAATCCTGATGATGATCAGCTTGCTCTGAGTTACCAGCAGTTACAGGATCAGTACGCATGACATACAGAAACACATACTGTAGTAGCCCTGTGGGTAGCAGAAAACCTAGATCAGGCATCCTGTTGTAATCTTAGGTGTAAATAGCATGAGTTAAGAGTGCCTCTTGTTCCCTTTCTTCAAAGGTTGCATGAAACTCAGGTTTTAACTAGTTTGAATTTTGCCTTGTCATTACCTGTGTGCAGCTCTTAGCTCCACTCCCAACCTTTACTTCCTTTTTCCTTCCCCTTCACCATTTCTGTTGATTTTTTTTTTTCTCTTTTATTTCATCCTATTGATAACCTCATGTTTATGTGGTGTGTTAATTTTCTTGTTAATGTAACAATTGATTGACCTGCTCAAAGCCAGAAGTGTCCTTCTGGCTTTAAATGAATGGTGTTTGGTTCTTTATAGGAAAGGAAAAAGATGGTTAAAGAAGCCCAAAGAGAGAAGAGAAAAACCAAAATCCCAAAGCATGTGAAGAAGCGGAAAGAAAAGACTGCAAAAATGAAGAAAGGCAAATAAAGTCAGCTTTGGCTTGGGGAAAGGGATGGTTTGTTGTGGGTTATTAAGTCACCATCTTTTTTCTTTTTTTAAAATTAAAAATCCTTTATTTATATACATACAGTATTAACTGTGAGGGTGGTTTTGTTGTTAACATGGTGTAATTGTTTGAACAGAGTATATGCCATGGGTTTCTCAATAGGAAAGAACTAGTTTAACACTTGTGCATCTTAAAATCCTTTACCTGTGCTGGTCTAACCTGTTGTTAAACTCACATTGATTTGTTCCTGGGGTCTTACTCCGCTGCCTCACACTGCGTACAAGCTAGTTTGGTTTGTTCCAGAATGGTGATTTGATTCAAACAGATTCTTGGAGGAGGGGGAATGGTGATTCAAAGGCCCATGCCCTCTTCACAGTATGGAAGCAAATTGAGCTAGGTGTCCTCTGCAGGCTGTCACAGTCACCCATGGATAACCCTGCAGGCATTGTGCCTTTGGTGCCTCCCTGTGCTTGCACCACCTTTGATATTTTCTTACTGAAAGCTGAGTTCTGTGATTTGAGAGACAGCTGTCCTCATTGCCCAGAGCCCTTCTGAAGCAATCAGGCAGGTGTATGCAAGCAGACCAAAGCTTGTTTTTTTTATTTTTTTTCATTCTTTTTTCCTTGGATCCCACCATAGGGCACTGTTGCTCTTAAGAGTATTATGAACCAACTATTTTGTAAGCTGGTCAAATGAGTATTTGCCGTCAAGATTAATCATGTGTGTTCAAATTTAAGGCTGTATAAGGGCTTGTGGCAGGACCTCTCTGTGGTATGGCTCAGCATTACCCGTCTATGTTGTGCTAAGGTGCCCCAGCTCTTTACCAGGGAGAAGTTGGCAGAGCTCCGCTCATAAGTGATCCACTTGGGCTGCAGCAAAGGTGCTGTACTGAAGACGGACCACCTTCTCTCTTGGCAGCTGCTTTGGACACTGAGGCTGACAAGTCTTGGGAGAGGTGTCCTCCTCATGCTGTAGCACATCAGCTGTCTTTTCCCACTGCCTGCAGTTTCAGAACTCCTTGTGCTAGCACAGAGAAAGGTTCTGATTCTAGTAAATGTCTTCATGTGTTTGCCCACATTAGGGGTGGAGTTGATGTCCCGGGGATTTACGCTTACAGGACGTACATTCTCTGATGGCAGAGGACAGCTTTTAATCATTGAGGGATATGCAGCTATGAAGGGTTGGCCAGGGGCAGGGTGAAGCTTCCTTCTCTCTGCTCCTCACTTCCTACACCCAAAAGAGAGATGATGTTGGCCAATGGCACACGTGGTCGCAGTCCCCAGTTTGAGGTTCACAACCTCTTTTGTGCCTTTGGCTAGAAATCTGGTAAGAGAGGAACTGGTCAATGCTTCCAGATCTCTCTCTCTCTGTCTGTGCTCCCTTTCTCCGTATCCATACAGGGATTGACAGCACTCTTATGTACAGTATGCATATAAGTGTAGACAGTATTGCTGGAGCATGTTGGGAAGGAAGACTGGTATTTCCTCAGCAAGTGGGGATGTTTGTTGGGAGACTGAGATGAAATATCTGCATTTTGGAAAATGGCATTACATCAGGTGCAAGAAAGGGGGCAGCCTCTAACTTGGTAGTGAAGGGAGGAGGAGGTGCAAGACCACATCCGGAGGTGAGGGAGTACAGTTGATGGCCATTTGTCTTAACACCAAGGGCTGAGATGCCGTTAGATGTATGGACGCATTATTTGCTGCTTTTCCTTGTCATAGTGCATGAGAGCTTGCGTAGTGACATAATCAGGCAGAGGTGGCCTTGGCGATGGCTACCCTGAACCTGACTGGTTGTGTTCATAGGTGCAGTGCTGAAGGCAACTGAAACAGTAACAGCTTTGTGCACTTTGCCCTTGAAATCCCATTGTATTGGGGATTCTTCCTGCTGACTGACAAGACTAAGGTGTATGCATCTGCGATAGCAGCTGTGGTTCATGAAGGTGTGTGTTCCAGGAAATGTGTGTAGGGAATAGGGATTGGGGGAGCGGGATTGTGTCCGAGCTGTTGCCTTCCTCCAGCAACAGATTGTGCATTGGGCAGACATCAGTGTTTTGGTGAAGTGGGCTAAGCGTAAGCGAATCTCTAAGAAGCTGTGTGTGCTTTAACTTTGTGTAGCTCAGCAGTGGATGACTCTACCAGGAAACTGGTCCATGGCTCATCAGTGTTAGTTGGGGGTTGTCAGACACAAGAGACAACCTAATTTTCATTGGGGCTGGGTGCTCTGAAGGCAAAGATAGATGCTAGTTCTTGGCAAAGAGCCTGGAAGCCTCAGAGCCAGAGTGTGTGTCCCACTGCAGGCTGTTTACCTCCTTTACCTGAGGAGACACTTCAGAGAAAGGAGGCTGCTATCATCTGTGCTTGAGGGAAGAGGAAATGTCCCAGCCCACATAACCTTGTCTTCCCTCCAGGCCATGCACCACAGCCTGATCAAGTTTGCCTAGCTCTAGCCATCCTGTAGCATGAAGGTGGTCCTGAATCAGTCATTTAGGATTGGAGCCTTGCTTGCAGTGATGTGCAGCAGAACTGTCTGTGCAGGTTGTGCAAAGCATGAGCTATCAGCCTCACGAGTTTTCTCTAGGGCATGTTTACATAGTCAGGGTGTTTGCAGAGCACCTGAGGTGGAGCATGCCAGAAAAGCCCACGTTGTGCAAGTGCAGGTGGCCTGGGCGTAGCTGTTGCAGCTGGGTATGCAGCTTGTTGAGGTGGGCTGTGAGTGTAGTTCGTGTGTCCTGGCCATTGCAGACTTGAGATATATAGAAGTGAGGCAGTCCACAGGAATGCAATGGAACCAGGAGCTCTTTGGCCCAGGACCATGGGACGAGCCATCTTTCTGGTGATGCCTGAAGCAAGAGAACGGCCGTTAAGAAATGTTAGACATAACTACCAAAAGGCACCAGTCTGATAGGGGGTGGGGACGATGGGAGTGGGATGGCATGACTTTGTGTCCTGTGCTAAAGAAAAACCTTCAAAGTTCAAAGTAGCACAGATACTCAGTTATGCTCTATTGATATCAATGTATGATGAGGTAGGGTTTTTTTCCCCCCAGAGATTAGGATCTGACAAGGCCTGCTCGCTTTGCCATAGCAGCATGTTTATGGTGTGCCCTGTTGCTGGCACCTGTGCAGACAGAGTAATATTGCCAGGGCAGGAATGCCAGTACCTTGTATAAGAAGAACTGGGACACAAACAGCTCAAGGTAATGCTTCCACTTTATCTTCTGTACTCTTTCCTCCCCGCCCTCCTCTCCCCAACATTGCACTTGCTGGTAGGGCTCTGGGGTCTCTTTTGGGCTATTGCAAGTGTCTCCATCATGGAGCTCACCCGATGGCACACAGCACAAGCGAACAGACCCTGGAGAGGTGGGCTGTCACTCCTGGAGATGACCCTGAGAGGTTACTGCAGTGGTGAGGCTGAATTGTGGGGGTGCGATACCTACCCCAAAGACTGAGAATTCCCTTCTGTTGACTGCAAACCTGTTCCTCCTCTGCTCTACTGCTCACTGGGTGTTCCAGTGTCAAAGTGGAGCATCCAGATTATTACTATATTTTTCCCCCTTTTGAACAAGAACATCTGTACTGAGGTCATGGCATAAACTATTGCTTTGTCACTGTGGCTTTGGGAATGTTTCTGCAAGCAAGGCTTTATATATGACGTGTTTTTCAAAGCACAAATGTTTTGTTATCTGTCTTCTCTGAAAATGGATTGGAATCCAATTCTGTCAGGCAATCAGTATGAATTTTTACAGCTGCGAAAGCATAGTTAACTGTCAACTTTCTGGCTACAGTAGAAACACTAAACATTTAAAATACCAGTTGTGAAATCAAAGCCCCTATAGGTAAAATTTTCAATTGGAAAATGATGTTATATTTTAATTTAAGGAGCATATTGGTTTCAAGCTGAAGACAAAATGTGTTTGACCAAATCTTAAAACTTAACATGCTGCCTGCAGCTCCGGTCTCTGCATCATCGAGTTGGCACAGGGAAGAGCGTGGCCGAGGGGATGGAGCAGCTGCCTTGTGAGGAGAAAGAGACTGAAAAGGCTGAGTGAGACTCCTCCATTAGGAGAGGAGGAAGCAAAACAGTGAGATGGGAGAAATCATGAAAACAGCAGACAAAGTGAATGCAGAAGTGCTCTTCACCAAACCCTGCAAAGAGTGGAGCTAAGGAGAACTAGCTTAAACTAGCGGAGGATTGGTTTAAAACAGGCAGGAGAAGGCATTTCACACAGAGGGCAGGCTGTTGGTGGGTTGCAGCGGAGTGCTGCTTGTGGTGTTTGCACCAGTGCAGGTAACCACTGGCTGAAAATTAGCCGTCTAATCTGAGATGTTGTTATTTTTTTGTTGTTGTTATTTTTTAGAAAAGGCTGAGCATATGAAAGACATCAAATTCTCAGGCACAGGTCAGATTCTTGGAAAAATTCACTTCTGGGAATTTGCAGCCAAAAGATTTAGTGACATTTAAAAGCTTAAGTACATAGAGCAGGAATATTTACAACTCTGCTATCAAAGATAAAAATGTAGAAAAGCAATTAATCCTATCTTGCAGGGCATTCCCAAGTAGTCCCATCTTCCCAGTCATCTACTGGGACTCAGTGGAAGAGGTACAGGGAGGAGGACTGGAAGGGAGATACTCCTAGTGAAGATACACTAAGTTCCAAAAAAGTTGATCAGTGAGGTGTTGGAGCTTTTGGGGTGGTTCGCCCCCCTGCCCATCTCCCTGAAGTCCCACAGTGCCATATGGCTGGTTTGCATTCTGAGCAGTTGGCGTTGGGCTTCATCTCAGTTCTGAGGTCTGTGCCAGGCTGGTGTTAATTTGTTGCTTCTCCCACGCTATAGATTTTATTATATATAGCAAGGGAAGCATTGGAAGGTGGAGTCTTGTGGATTGCTTTCCCTGTGATGAAGCCAGTAAAACCAGCTTTGCGTGTAAGGATATGTCTCCTTAGAGGGTTTTCGTTTCTGTGCTGAAATATTTTGATTAAACAATGCAAAACTAGCTGTGGCAGGCTGCATGCTTGCTTTTGGCATGTATGCTCAGGGAAGAGTCACGCCTGTGGTTGTTTGAGATCTAAAAGAAGCGAGGCCAACGTTTTCTGAGGCCCAATGTGTCCTGCAGTTTTTGGCCACAGCTAGTGGAGAAGCTTAATGATGAAGAGGTGCAAAGGCGAGAGATGGATGCAAGAATACTGGATTGCTTACCTGGTTCTCCAGCTGAATCTGCCTGCTGTTTTCACCTGCAAAATTGTACAGCCAGTTTGAGTAGGATACTGTAAATATGATGCACAGATGTAGAACACAGCAGGTGCTTTGTCTCTGTGTGCCCTTCACCATGGGCTTCTCCCCTGGGGTGTGCTTGGAGAATGATGGGGGACCACTTGGGCAGGCAAGTGTGTAGGGGTCTCTTGGCTGATTATGGGGGCCTGCCTGTCTTCACCTCTCCCCACTAAGGAAATGAAAGGATTTGGACACTCGGTGAGTGAAGGAGGACCTAAAGAAACTGTTTTGTCACTCTCAATGAACTTTTAAAATGTTCTGTGGTAAACAGCTTCACAGATTGCTTAAATGCAAAAAGCTAACTGAGAATTTATTTTGAACTTTCTAGGGCATTGCTGTAAAAATACATAACTTTGTAACTCATTGTTTGTACAGTTGTAATTTTGGTCCTTCTAAAATGCTACTAGACTTTAAAAGCAAAAACGCTGACCCTCTGCCTTAGCATCTTGTTACTTTCCTGGTCTTGACATAATCTTACGTTCCTTGTGCTAATTTTCATATCCTCTAGAGGGAGAAGTAAGTTCTTGCTCAGACTATATTGGAATGTGTTAAGGCTCCCTTAATATATGAAAAGTAGTAGTGATGTTTCAATTGTCTACATAACTTTCTATAAATTTTGGTGGATTTGTACACAGCACCTAGCTTGTTTTTTTTTTTTCTCCTGAATTTGTAGTTCTTGGACAAAGTTTTATACTTTCAGAGGTGATAGGGGTATAATTTGTTCTGGGCCAGGCAGGGGCTGCAGCTATGGTATTAATGCTGGGTTTAGGATGAGGTTCTAGATGGCACATGACAAACACTAAGGAGACTTTTCCCCCCCTGTACGTATGAAGACTCATGGTGAGAATCTAAAAAATGGTAAGGACGCTGTTCTGCAACTGTCCAAATTCTTTTGTGCAATGGAATAGTTAACAGTTGTTTTGCCACAATCACTAGCCCTAGACACAGTTTGAGTCGTTGACAGCTGACCTCCCCCCCCCCCCCCCCCCCAGTTGTTTTATTTTCAAAGGATTGACATAAGAACAAACTTGGCCCTTCTCCCTGACGTGCAACAACCTGCCTCCGACCTCTGCAGCCTGTGTGGAACTGTAAGCTCTCCTAAGCAACAACATGAACGCTAGACCTAGCCTACAGCACTAGATTTAAGACTATCTCCTAATCTAGCCCAGAGATCCATGTCTGCTTTGGAGTTTGCAAAGGCCACGACGCTGGGATTGTTGGGCAGGACTTGCAGTTGGCAGGTATTGCTTGGGGTTTTTTTGTGTGTGTTGGTTTTTTTGTTTTGGTTTGGGGTGGTTTTTTTTTTTTCTTTTTTGAGACAGCAGGCTATATTGGGTTGCTGCAGAGCAGGATGAAAGATGGGCAGTGACCCTTCTCCTGGTATTAGTGCTGGGCTAAGGACTGGCATGAAGGCCAGTGATGGGGATATGAGGACAGAAAGCTTGGTTCATAGCTATCTTCTGGAGAGGCTGCTGGATCCAGAGCATTTGCTTGGCATTCCTGCTCTTCAGCTTTGCTTTTCATCCCTTTACCTAATCTGAGCCCCAACCCTCGAAGCCTAGCATGAACCCTGTGCTCCGGGCTGTTGTCCCCCTCCCAGACTCAGCCAGGGCTGATTCTCTGGAGCTGGCTGCAGCCCCCCACTACTCCTCAGGGTCCAGGGGCAGATACAGCTTTTCAGTGCCTCCAGCCCTGAGCACTAACCCCAGTTCCAACTCTAGCCTTACCCTGAAACGGGAAAGTCCCGTATTCCCCAGACATCATCCTGGGATCAGCACCAGCTGTCATCCCATCCTCTGGCACCTAAACGAGCAAGAAACAAAGCTGGTTCTTCAACCCCTTCACTCCCTAATCTAAACCTATGATCAGATGCAGCCAGCAGCTTGCCAAGCTGGTATTGTCCAGAATCAGCCTAGTTTGGTGGTACTGACAGGATCCAGAAATGAAGTTATCTGTTCAGCCCCCTCTGTCCTTAGCCCTGGCTGTGAGTTGCCTGAAAGGTGAATGGGACTTAGGATGGGCAGTACTGCAAAGTCTGAGTGAATGTTTGTACCGTCAAAAATGATGTTGAGTTCAGAGCAGGGAGATGTGGGTCTGTGACCAACACTTTGGTTAGGGATCTGGACAGCAAGTCTGAAAAGGTTTACTTTCTCTCTGGATCTTCAGCATTGTAGATTGGTGTTTGTAAGGTGTATGAGTTAAAGTCATCATATTGGTAGGGTTGCTGTTAGCCCACACATGGTCAAAGCAGGTTGGAGACAAGGTTTGGAGAGGTGGGGCTGGCTTCTTGCTAGATCTAGTAAGGATTGAGTGTTGCAGTGGGGTCAGGTGCGTAGAGTTGTTTTGGGGTAAGGTTTGCTCTGAGGTGGTAAGAGGACCAGTTTTGGTCTGCATACTAGGGTTTGTGTTTGGAATGTGCAGAGCCTGGAGAGCTGCGAGTTGGAAGGACTAGATGAAGGCTGATGCTGACTAGGAATGGGGAGCGGAGGGTTTGCTGGTTGTTGCTGTTTAAAAGAAAAAATCTGTTTAATTTGTGTGCTTGAGATAAGGTGTTGCTTTTGATGCTTTTATACTTCTGGTTAGAAAGAAACATGAGGAATTGTTTGTCCTCTGTCCTCATCAGGTTTCTCATTCTGTGGTCCTCAGACAGGCATGAGCTTGCGGACCGTAAGCATGCATGCATTGCAGAGCATTGTCTCTCTTTGGGCTACAAACAGGCCTTTATGTGGACTTGAGAGCTACCGCTATGCACGGTAGACCTCGGGTCTGACAAATACTTGGGCCCTCGAGGAAATGTAAGAAGGTAATACCATACTGTGCGAGATGCACTGTTTATACAACTTGCTTTGCTCTAATAGTGGTGAATACGGGAAACGGTTGTTCTTTGGAGATGGTGATAGCTCAAGTGATGGAGCACTGGTCTGGACAGACAAAGCTAGAGGGGAAAGAGCAGTTGAGGAGAAGGGGTTGCCGCTTTGTGGTTCTCCAGCCCCTTTTGCACCATTGCTCATTCTGGATGCTGTCACTGATATATCCGCCATGCGGAGTGCTTGCCAGTTCCCCTCCCTTGTTGCTCCAGCCTGACCTCAGCTCCTCACCTTCACCATAGACTACACACCAGCTACACATGGGGCAAAACAGAGAAACAGCAGGGAGAGCTGGAGACTCTTTTCAGGGCAGTTTTGACTTGTTTGAAAGGCCACTCCCTGTGGGGGTATGTGGCTGAGGTGGCAGATTTGCAGGGACTTGCCTCTGTGACATCAGGAGCATCAGCGCAGCACAGGGCGCAGTTCATTGTTGGGGATGGGTAGGGACCAGACCAAGGGCTTAATCCTGCTAAAGGCTCAACTCCTGGAACAACTGAAGGGCGTTGAACCTTAATGCTGGCTTAAAATGGGGCTGAAGAGTTTGCAGCTGCGTAGGGGAGACAGGCACACGGTTTTGTGAATGTGTTGTGGTTTTGGTGTTCTGGCACATCAGTATTGGTGCAGCAGGAGAAAGCGAGTAGTTCCTGCAAAGCTGTTTTTAAAGGATTTAAAAGAACAGTTCAGAAGTCAGTTACGTGTGGTTTTTTCCTTCTTCCTGAGTTTCTAATGATTACTGCTTATAACACTGAAAAATAAAAGAAAATATGATATTTGTAATGACCTCTCTCACTTTTTCCAAAGTGCTTGCATTAAGATGTACTTCAACATTATACACATGATAGATGGTGGAGAGAACAGCCAGTCCTGATCTTTCCTCAAAGTTGAACGAGCTCCCGCCTGCAATGGAAGTATTTATTTAAAAAAAAAAAAAAAAAAAAAAGGCAAAACTTGTTATTGCATAAAGGGGTCACAAAACAATTTGAACTTGCCTTCAGCGTTGGCTTTCCAATTACTTGAATAGAAAACTTTCCCAAGATACTGGCAAGTCCCTGTCAAATATGTTTTATGGACTATTTCCCCTCCTACAGGTGAACCAGGAACACTCTCTCGTCTTTCTCATTTGGGGAAACCAGTAGCAATGCCCACAGACGCTACTGCTAAGTGATTTCCACTTAAATAGAAATGAGACGTCAGCTTTTGCAGCCAGCCAGGCCCTTTTCTGGGGAATCCATCAATTACACTAAGTAGCCTGTGGCTGCCTATGGGTTGCACTGTGCAGAATTAAAGGATTACTGTTTGTATGGGACTAACAATATCTGTGCTGTTTGCATTGCTCTGTGTATAGCTTTGAAAGATGTTTAATGAGTACTTTTTATTGACAACTGGTGAGGCTGGGTGTTGCGATGTTCTCTTGCTTTGTACTGTCTGGGATGCTGAAAGTGTTAGAAATGGGAGCTGAGAGTAATGAAATTAGTTTGGTGGCAAGGCTTAAATGAAAAGGAAGTGCATTTTAATCAAGTCTTGAAAGCACCTGTTGTTGGTAGTGCCGCCAGGAGAAACTATGAGTTTTGTACTGAAAGGAAAAGGGACAAGTGAGGGAGAAAAATAAGGTGACGCAACTGAAATCCTCCAAAATAAGGCACGGATTGCAAAAAGCCGTCAGTGCGTGCTATGCCATCAGCCATGCCTGCCTTTAGGGTGTCAGTGCACGATAAGAGCACCTTCAGACTTGAGCCAGCTCTTTGCTAATGCTTTTTCCTATCTCATAGTTACGTTAGCCAGGACCGAGAAGAGATGTAAGCTCCCAGACCAACACAGCGGCTCTTGCAAAAGCCTCCAGTGGGTGATCTCTTCTGGGAGTTTGCTTTGTACGCAAGGGGCAGTACAGGCAAAAGACACAGAGATTTGCGTGGGAAGGAAGCTAACAGCAGGCACGTCAAAACTGTACCTTGTTAGGAGCGGTTTTACTCCCAGGGCAGCTGTAGCTGTACATCGCTGAGTGGCTTCCAGGCTATTGGATCTGGCAGCATTCATCAGGCTGCACAAGACCAGGCAATTGAACTGCTTGTGCTTTGGATGAGGCTGTGATGCCGAGCCGTCTCGTGTTCATACAATTTTTGGCAACTGGGCGGTTTGGTCAGGGACTGCGATGCTGTATAGATGTGTCTAAAATAAAAAGCTGCAGAGTTCTTCCAGCCTTTGTCAATGGCAAGAGCCAAAAGCTGGATGAAGCAAATGGCTCAAGGGGCATGGGTGTAGGAGCAGCTACACGGTTCAGGGCTACGAGGGACTTTTGGTACAAACTACTTACAGGCCCAGTTTGGTAGCTGTCAGCATTTGTGGGAGAGGTGAATTTAAAGGCGAGGTTTAAAGGAGGATGGACGTATGGAGTGACACCTGCAATTCCTCTCATTCGTAAGAGGAGGATGGGCAGCTTTTGTGGGCAGGAGATGGACAGCAGCGCAGGTAGAGCTGCTTCTGCTATTTCAAAATGAGGATTCTTCCACGTCCCTCTCGCAAGTTACAGTGAAACCCTTCCGAATGCTAGGGGCCAAATTTTGTTCTCAGTTACACCCATGCAACCTTACCGAAGTCAGCAATTGTCTGTTTTGCAACCATTGCCTGATGCAATAATTTGAGGTCTACGTATCTTAAAGGTTTAAGATGTGCTTGCGTCCCCAGCACTGTGACAGCGAATAATGCCGGACATGAAATTGCTGTTGCCTGAGTAATTGCTGAAGAATAACTGAGGTCAGTGGCGTTGCACGGTTGTAACTAACTGCACAGGGCCAGGAACACTCATGCGGTATCTGTGAGTTCATTGGGACCCAGGAGAGATGGGCCCGTCTCTCCCTCCAGCTGGAATGCCACTTTCCCACATCAGACACTCCCTGCAGTAATTATACCCTTTTTAGACTCACCCTTTAGCAATTACTCGCCTAAGCCCTGCCTCAGACTGACATCATTGGAAAGTCCAATAAAAATACAGCAAGCTTTCAAACCATCCCAGGAAAGCAGAATACTGTATTATTATTAGTAGTATTTCAATGCAGCTGTTTGCTGATGATTTTCTTAACCTTATCTCGTAACAGGAGTTTGAGTTCCCTCCCACCAAATGGCCTCCAAGGTCAGCAAAGTCCTTGTCTTGTCTTCAGTGACGTACTGGCCTCAAAGGGCTTCATGTCGGTTCCTTTCTTTTTTTCTTCTTTTTAAGTCTTCTTTGCAGTACTGAATGCTGTCTTCTGGAAGACCCAATCTTAAGCTTCTCAGACCTCAAAATATCAGCCATTGCTAAGTCAGCAGTTGTCTTAGTTGTTGTTTTTCAAAGTACTTCTCTGTTCCTCTCCTTCCTTTTTTTCAATTTTATTTTCAAGTTGACCACCTCTTCAAAAGTATAAAGGCATATTCAGAACTTGCATTTGCTCTGGGAGAGAGGAAAGCTTGCTTTACTTCTTAAATGCGGCTTTATTTTTTTTATTTTGGTAATAAAACTTCAAATTACTCCAGGAATTGGACTCTCTATAAGGACACAGGAAGCTGTCACTATTTTTGTTGTAGGTAAAGCTGAAAAGTTGAACCTGAGTCAGAGCAAATAGTTGAGGGTTTTGGGTTTTTTTTCCATTATGATCCTGTCTGAACTGGCATACAGCTCATCCTATGACATCAGAGTTTTTTGGGTTTGGGGTTTTGGTTTTTTAATTCTTGGTTTGCATGGGAACGGTACTGCAGAAAAGAACTTTCCAAACAAATAATAAGAAAGGAAACTCCGTGCAGAAAACGTCAAGGAAGGTAATTGGAAAATTTTGCAGGGAATGATTCCTGCTCCGTAACACCTGATGATGGAAGTATGAGGCTTTGCAATTGTAAACAGAATTTCTTTCCACCCTGCTTGGCAGTCGTATTCATTTTTTGGGTGTAACCCTTTCATGTACACAGCTGCACTCCCCATTCCCATAGCTAGGCATGCCGGGTAAAGCTTTTGATCTCGCCTTCTAGCCTTTGCTTGCTTGCATTGTGTTTATTACAACTTTTTCAACTCCTCCGGACCAGGGTGTGATGGATGATCCTGGAGGAGCTGCCCTCTAGATCTCTGTGATTATACTGAGTTGATGGTTTCTCCCTGACAGGTGCAGGCAAGTTGATTTAAAAACAAAACAAAACAAAAAATCTTTTTAGTAAAGCGAAACCTACTTGGTGTCAACTCCTTCCTCTGCTGTCGTGCTCAGGTGGGGAGAGCGGGGGCTTTACTTGGCTTCCACTTCTGCCTCTGGCACAATCATCTCTTTGAACTGCAAATGCCTTGCCTCATACTGGCTCTTGTCATTTGGTACCAGCAATGGCTGTTCCTCCAGAAGCCCGGTGCTCCAACCCCTAGGAGAGCACTCCAGCTCTTAGCAACGTGCTTTTACCTTTTCCTTCCTTCTCTCTGTGTTGTTTTGTTTTCTTTTTCTGTGGTACTGACCCACCGGCCGTGGAAGTCAAGGGGCTTCTCCCATGGCTTGCAGCAGGCTCTGCAGGAGGTGTTAGTCCCAATCCTACGCTGGTTGCACGCTGAAAGCAACCCCTGTTAACATAAATCTCCATACTGTGCCCTGGTAGGTGCCACAGACCGTTCCGAAAGGTACTGTCGGTCTTTCCAGCAGCTCCCCTGCCCCTGAACTATGGTGCAATTTGCAAGTGTTTGGAGTGTTTGCAAAACACCATAAGTAAAAACAACTGTCTGATTATTTTTCCCCCTGATTTAAATAGTTTAAAAACTAGTTACAGACCTCAGGCTCCTTGCAAATCATTACTGTGTCTTCTTGCTGGTTTGGAGGTTATAGCATGACTGTGATCAGCCAGAGCAGACACTCTTGAAAGATGTGAAATGCCGTTCTCCATTCCCTGCTGTTTGATATTAAAGAAACCTTTTAATTTTTGAAGTGCTGCACATGTGCTCTTATCAGGTTTGGGGAAATACAAGAGTAGTGGCGCACAGGATACTTTGGTACTGGGGAGACCCAAGGACCTTTCCCATTAGCTCCGTGCAGGTGTATTGGCAAAACTTGGGTTGTCTGTGGTAAGATAACATGAAGCCAGCATCTGCATATGTGATTTGTGAAGCAGTATCAAAAAGCACATTTCTGTAAAAAAATATATTGAACGTTTATGCAATTTGGAGCGTGGTGCGCTCTCTATTTTTGGGTGTGCATGCATCGCTTCAAGCTGATCCTTTCAAAAAATATATTGGGGATTTTTCTTTTTTTATAATGGAGGAAAAAACAAATTGCGTCCCCAGTCCACCATTTGATGCCTGAGGAGTTTGGATTGAATCGTACATTGAAAGAAGATGATATACAAAGCACTTGCGTCAGCTCAGCTACTTTTTAATCTGTTCCATGATTTGTCCATACTCAGCACCTTTTTTTTGGCTGCAACAGAAGCCAGCGCAGTGCTCCAGGCAAAGGCGTCACCCAAGCTACCTTAGTTGATGAAACTAAAGTTGCTTCCTGAGCGTTACTGTCCTGTACGTTGTTGGATGAGCTGGCTCTGCATCTGTGGCCAATTTGGATGTCTGCAAGTGATTTACCGTGCTCTGAAATGCAGCTGCTTCATGTACGGCATCTGATCTGGGACCACCACTGGGAGCCGTCCTCGCTGAAAGTGAGGGAGAGATTAAAGCCAGTTGAAGAAAAAAGGGATGATTTTTTATGGTTGGTCTTGGTAGTTTTTTCGATTAATTCTTTTAATAAAAGATGGAAAACTCTAACCCTCCAGAACATCTGAGCTCCAGTCTTTCCTGGTGGTTTCCTTTTGGTAGTAAGTTATTGGGAGATGACATGAAGACTCGCAGAGGGCTGCCTCTTCTAAAGCCTGCACAAGGGATTTCAAAATGCGAATGCAAAAAAACCATTCTTGTGAGCAGTCAGGCCTGGATTAACAGGGGAAATTCATTAAGATGCATTTGATCTTGATTATTTGAAGGCAGCAGTCCTTCAAGGTCTTGCATATAGGTGAAACCCCACAGGGACAAGCTGAGAAACAGTGATATTACAGCAGGAATCCCATCTCCTCTTCCCCTTACTTTCTCATAGTTATCTGAAATACACTGACTACCTCTTGGAAAGGTTTAATGCATTGTCGTATTTGTTGGCAGTGGAGCGTGTGTCGTGTAGGTACATATGAAAACAATATTTGGCATGAACGTTACCAAGATACCCAAAAGTGTTACTTAAGTAGTATGTGGATAGCAATACTTACTTGATACAGTAAGTATCACAGTGTCACAGAAAGGTATGGGGAGTGATGTATGAGTGTAGGTATTAATGCAGGGATTAATATGTATGCTCTTTCCATAGAGATGCACTGACCTTGTCTGCGCTGATTTGCAATGAAGTATAAAAACAATTATCTTCAAAGAGGTTCATCAGAAAAAAGTCAGAACACGGTCAGAAAATATCATGTTTCTTAATTTTAATGAAAACAGATGGTATTTTTCCAACTCTTGAATCACTGTAAAAAAAAAAAAAACAACCCAACCCTATTTTTTGTCTCTTCCACTGAAAATGGTTGTGTAAAAATGTGCCATAAATGTCTTCCTTCTTCCAACCACAATTTATTAATGTAAACCTCATGAGTCTAGTATGTAGGGCATATCCAGCTATGGATATTTAGACAATTAAAAAAAAGTACATTTTGATATTTTCTCTGGCTAAAAAGTGAAGATCATACAAATAATGTTAACATATTTACAAAATTCAACAGTCTTGGCACAAATACAGAAGTATCCTAAAAGGGAAAAACGCATGCAAATGTGTAGCACTTAGCATGACAGTCTTAACATTTTTGAAAGAAAGTAATAGGTATATTTCTTAGTTCTGTTCTAAGTTAATGCATGAAGAGCTATCCCACCATAATATTTCTGGCCCGATAACGACTGTGCGTGGGCATGCACTTAATGCTGAGATGTGTCTTCAAGCTGCATAATCTGAGTAGCGGGGAGGGGGCTGTGTGGAATGTCTCTTGCATGTTTCTTGGGCGTGAATGTGTATCTGACCTGTCCTAAATCTGATGAACTTTCCATGCCAGAAGAGCCTGTCTCCCACACACAGATGCTGTGCAGCCACTGAGTGCCCTAATCCTTGGAGAAGAAGGGCATTCCTCAAGCACGCATGGAAACATATTTCATCCACGGTTCTTTGTCTGGTACCCCTTTGCAGCTGCTGTTAGGGCTTGAACAGCAAGTTGTCCTGAAGGTTGAATGCTTTCAGGACTGAGAAAGGCCAGGTCTCTCCTGGGAGGGGCCGTGCTGCAGCATGCCCGCGACCCCTCTGCTCAGCTGGCTGCTTGTTTGCTCTCTGGGGAGGGGATGGGATCTGGTGCTGTAATTACAGAAATCAGTTAATAACGACAATGAACGATTGGATCAGGCTTCACTTCAGTCACAGGGAAGCAGTGGTCACCAGTGGCAAATGCAGCACCAGCAGACGCGTTGGGCATTCAAACCACTGGTCTGGTGGGAGAATGAGTCCTCCAGGAGCAGCGCGTGGACTGCCGTGGAAAGCCTCACTGAACTGGGAGATGATGTGCACACGTGGATGCAGGTTTGCTGTCTATTGCAGAAGTCGGCGTTTGGGTGGAGTATAAATCCTAATTTTTATGGGTACTCTGGTGGATGGATCTCTTGTCCCATGTGTCCATTACGCCCATAAATACCCGCATGGTGTAATTACCGAAGGACCAAAGTCAGTTAAAGGGAAGATTAGTGCTATGGTAATTAAAGAATTATTGGAAAACAAGAAGCTTTCACCAATTGCTATGAGAGATGTCATCCCTCGGGCAAGGAAAAGTGAATGCAGAAGCATGGCCATGGAGGGAACACTTCAGCGGTGTCTTCCCTGAGTCTGCGCTGTTCAACGTCTCTGTAAATGATCAGGGAGAGGGTGAGCGGTGAGGTGAGAAAATCTGTGGGTGATTCTGAGCTATCAGGGTGAGGAGGTTGAGGGTTGATTGTGAAGGGCTGCAGCAGGACTTTGTGACGCTGACTGGGTGAGGAAATAGCAGATAAAATACAGTACAGGGAAGTGCAAGGTGATGCACCTGATGAGGAGGGGGGAAACAATCCCAACCTTATGTATACTGCGATGGGTACCAGCCTGGTGGTTGCCACACAAGAATGAGCTCTGGGGTTATAACTGAGCTGTGAAAATCTGCATGATCCTCATTTAAAAAAAAAAGTCAAGTAATTTTTAGGAAAGAGATGGTGAATGGAAGTGAAGGCGTCAGCATGTCACAGTGTACGTCTATGGTTCTGGCGTCTCTGTCTCAAAACCAAATTTGTAAAACTGGAAAAAGTACAGAGAAATATGTCTGGGGTAAAGAGAAGTACAGAATAGCCACTCTCTGAGAATTTCTTCAATGGCCTAGGGTGCATCAGATACTTAAGGTTTACATGGAAAAGGATTGAATAAATTCATGAAAGGGAATCTACCGCATCTGAGTCAAAACAGTCGCTCCTCTGATGCAGTGTCTAACTCCAGGCTCAGTGGATGCCCGAGAAAGACTTGGGGAAGTATTGGTCTGCGCTTGCCCTCGCACATACGCAGCTCTGTAGATGTGTGCCCTTGACTACCCAATGGAGCCTGGATGCTGAGGCTGATGGACCAACCTTGTGTTTCTCGTTAGATAAGCTTGATCCTGTTCACAGCATCTGTCGCTCAGCTTCTCTGCTCATAGCGCTACATCTGCCTTGGGTATAAGGAAAGGGATCAACCTGAGAAGTGGATTAAGTATATAAAATTAATCCCTTAAAGCATTCCCTTTCATATCAGTTGGTACTGGTGCCCACAGCTCAGACTGGACCATAGGCTGTGTATGCCCGTGGCCTTTGGAGCCTCAGGAGATCTGAACAAAATGTGCTGTACCCTTGTTTGTGATGGTTTCTGGTTTACCAATATTGTATTGGATGGTTCAGGTGCTAACGAGCATTTCAACAGCATTGTTAGTGCTTTGCAGTTGCCCGGGTGGAACACCATTCCTTCTGCTTTGCCACGGGCAGTTTGGTCATGGCCTGCAGTGATTCTTCGTGACCAGTTCACATGGTTTAAGTTGCAAACTCTGTAATGTAACTTGTCTGCAGACATGGACATCGGAAAAACAGCATAGGCACCTTTTACTTACATGGCAGCAGACTTGCTTATATAAAGCTCAATGGGATAATTTCTCATTTTTGGAGGGTGCCAAGCATAGTAAGGTCATGTGCTACTGCCCACACAAGTCATCCATTTGACACTGTCACACCAGTCTGTGGCAGAAGCAGACAGCGTGGGGAACATGATTTGAAAAGAAGAGTTGTTAAAAAAACATCTATAACTTCTCACTTTATTAATACACTTCTTTCTCTGAAGATTGTATCAGTGTGGTGGGGAGCACACAACTGGAGAGGTTTCTGTGCCAGCTCCCGTCCACCCCTGGTCCTTTTGGACCAGGATATAGGGTTTAACATTGCAACGAACTCCTCCCCTTGCTCCTAGCCTGGCTAGCAACAAGGGGTTCCTGCTATAGTAATTCCCACAACATGCCACTCAAATCCCGGGATACAACAATTTAAAGGTATTTCCATTACAGTCTCCACCCCTGGTCCCTTTGGACCAGACCATCAGGTTTAACATTGCAATGAAGTCCTCCCCTTGCCCCTGCTCCGGCTTGGACTTATCCACAGAATGTAGTGCCTTCAGAAGTAAACTTGCTCCAACATGGCCTCATGCACAGCCACCGATGCTTCGAGGTGTACCTGCTGCAGCATGGACTTCATCCACAGCCACAGATGCCTCGAGGTGCACCTTATCCAGCATGGACTTATCCTTGGGCCACAATCCCTTCAGAGGTATACCTGCTGTGGCAGACATAACCACGGCCACAGACGTTTCAAGATATACCTGCTCTGGCATGGGCTAATCCATGGGCACAGACGCTTTGGGGTGTCCCGCTCCCACCTGGACTCATCCACAGGTCACCGTCCCTTCGACTCGAGTTCACGCTGGAGTGCCAGCCTGTCCAGTGCAGCAGCACAGAAACGGCAGCGATGCCCTGGCCAGCTGCCAGCCCAGGCACATCACCGTTGCTGTTATCAAAAAGTTCCCAGGCACAGCAGAGTAAGGTGATAAGCAGTACAGCAAGCAGCGAAAGCAAAAAGCAGCCGCTAACGAGCCCTAGACTCTAATATACAGTAAGGCAAGCAAGCCTATGGCAAGCACAGAAGCCTGCTGATTAACAGCTAAACAGCAATAACAGCTATAAATTCTATCTGGCACATTCCAATCAAATCTGTCATTATCTCAAACCCTTCGAGCCCCACGTTGGGCGCCAAAAAAGGATTGTTGTGGTTTAGCCCCAGCCGGCAACTGAGCACCACGCAGCCGCTCGCTCACTCCCCCTCGGTGGGATGGGGGAGAGAATCGGAAGAGCAAAAGTAAGAAAACTTGAGGGTTGAGATAAAAACAGTTTAATAGGCAAAGCAAAAGCCGCGCACGCAAGCAAAGCAAAGCAAGGAATTCATTCACTGCTTCCCACGGGCAGGCAGGTGTTCAGCCATCTCCAGGAAAGCAGGGCTCCATCACGCGTAACGGGTACTTGGGAAGACAAACGCCATCACTCCAAATGTCCCCCCCTTCCTTCTTCTTCCCCAGCTTTATATACTGAACATGACGTCATATGGTATGGAATAGCCCTTTGGTCAGTTTGGATCAACTGTCCTGGCTGTGTCCCCTCCCAGCTTCTTCTGCACCTGGCAGAGCACGGGAAGCTGAAAAGTCCTTGACCAGTGCAGCAACAACTAAAACATCTCTGTATTATCAACACTGTTTTCAGCACAAATCCAAAACATAGCCCCATACCAGCCACTATAAAGAAAATTAACTCTATCTCAGCTGAAACCAGACAGTATCACACAGATAGATGACTGCTGGAGGCTACCGCAGACACCTGTGACAGTAAGGAGAGAAGGGAGCACGTTCCTGTAGCTCACTCCTGCCTGTGCGCTTTCATGAGGGTCTGTGTAACCGCAGCAGCCCGTTTTGCTCCGAATTGATGATAAGAACATAGCAGACAGGAAGAGCAAGACATTGCAGGACTTGCTCCTCCATTCATAAATTTTATATTAGTACTATTTCTTGCCTTGTAGCGAGGTTTAAGGACTTTGCATGAGTTTGGGGTCCCTTGTGGCTGTAAAGCAGCTTGATGAGAGGCAGTCTTTTCCCAGAAAAGCATAGCAGCTTAGTAGCAAAAGGTGGGGACAAGGAAGAAATATTATTGCTACCCTGTGCTGCTATGCAAGATCGCACCGTGCTTCATCTGGGGATGGGTGGGAGGTGGGTGTGCAGAGTGCCTCATGGAGAAATTGCTCAGCATCTTCCCCAGCCAGATAAGAAGGCTTTCAAATAAGAAAATGGGTGAAACAAATCATGAAATCCAGCAGGCACGAACATCTGCTGGGAACTGCTGCTTGCCTTGTTGCTCCAGTGGGAAGAAGGAGGCAAGAGGCGAGAGTAGGACCGGGCTCATGGAAGTGGTATCCTGAAGGACTGGTTTTACACACAACCATGGGGATGGGTCACAGTCCTGGGCCTCGTATCAGAAAGGGTTGGACTCTCCTGACATCACCTGGAGATGCCGTCCTTCCCTGTCCATTCCCAAGGTGGAAGATGGTGCTGCTTTTATTGGCACCAGCCAGGAGTGTAACAGGTCAGGACTAGTTATGAAAGGATATGTTATTCCATACAAAAAATTTACGTACTAGTGAAAAAAATCTTGTAGCAGAAACTTAGCTGGGCAGCTTAACAAGCAAAATCTTCTGGGCATTGCAGTCATGGTATGGATTTTCCCTCCTTCCCCCTTTCACCTGCTGCGTCACTTGTATCTCTACAGGCAAGGGACAACGTCTAGCTTGCTTTTGATCTTCCTGCAATATAAATGTTGTTATTCGGTGCTTATTATCAGTATCGTTTGCTTGAATTATATTGTCTTTTCAGGTTGAATACATAGTGCATTAAAAATCACACAGTAATAAAAAGTAATAAATAGTGGAACTATAAACATATTTTGGCCTGCTCCTCAGCTGCTATAAGTTATTCTGTATGCGCTGAAACCTCCTGATACAGTACTGCCCTATTACATGGCATAATGAAAGATACGTTTAAGCAGGTTTAGGAAGAGACATTAATAAAGTTAAGACCAAGTGTCAGGCTATTTGATAAAGTGGTTTGAAATAAAAAGCTTTCGACAGAGGTATTCAGCAGGATGGGTTTGAGCTCTGTGCTACAAAGCACAGCACGAACACGATGACCCCTTGCAGGCTGCCTTCCCAAAGGTCCCCGGGGCAGCCTGCAGAGCGGGTCTCCAAACCGGGCTGCTCGACTGCCCGGCTGCAGCTCCCACTCAGCCCCTTTGGTTGGGGGCTGTTGATGAGAGCCGTGCCTGCCAGCTTGGGCTGCTGCGGCAAGGTGCTGGAGAGCACCGGGAAAGGGCATTACAGTACAAGACAGGTTTTGTTTATAAAGGCAGCGCTTGAGCTAGGCAGGAGGGAGCTTCGCTCTCTTCCTATGCTGATCATGCGCCTTTTGAGGGCGAGAGCGTGGTCAGAAGTAAGGCAGGATTAAAACCAGAGCGTGTCTGAGAACAAGGCTCAAGGATGACATTTGGTATTGGCAGGAGGCATCAACGCTTAATGCCATTAAATGCTACACACCAATCATCTTGTTTCACATCGCATACCTTGGCATTGGTTAGGGGGTACGAATTGAGCAGTGAGTCCTTCCCTGAGCTTCTTACCTCTTTTTCCTTGGCATGGTATGCTAATGAAAGCCCTAGCCCGACTCTTTCATCTGGTCCCATGTTTTCCTTTGTTGATGTGGAAAAGGAGTGAGGGAGGGGGCCCAGGCTGGAGAATGAGAGATAAAGCAGGTTTGTTTATGGCTGAGTCAGAGGACAGTCAGATGGAGAGTTTTCCTTGTAACTTAATAGCTGCATTAATCACTGGGGCTGCAGCTACTCCCACCGACGGCCAGGAAAGGGCCTCAGTGTCTCACAACTTTGCTGATACCGAACGAATCTCTGCAAAGGCACTCTCCTAGCAGGTACAATTAGAGCGCTTTACTAGACATGCAGGATGCAGGAAGATTTTTAATTATCTTGCATTAAACACGGCCGAACCTCAGCAGGAACAACCTCTTTATGTAATTTCAAATTAAGTGAAATTATTTTGTACAGTAGTGACATAATCAGAGCATTCCTGGGCAACTGGCTAAGAGTGGCTGTTTCTGTAAAGGAAATAAGGTCTGATAACGCTAATACCTTATCGCATTGCATACACTAACATGGGGCTTAGTGAGAAGCAATCAGTTTGGTATGGCCTGGGTGGAATCATGGCTCAAACTTACAGAAGCCTTTGACTGTGCTCAACACGTGTGTCAGGGTCATGTAAATGCGGGGGGGTTTGTTCCCTGGTGTCCTTTAAAGAAGGGAGAGGTAAGATTTCCTTGGTGAACAGTTTGTCCCAGCAGAAGGAAGTTCAGCACTTTACCCACTGGGCTTTGGCAGGTGCCTTTCACTGAAGCTTTTTGGGCTCCCAGCTTTCGGCTGGATCCATATCCCTTGGTGCCAAGCAGAGGTTTTCTAAAGTAGCTGCCTGAGTAACTATAAATCCCAGTGAAAACAAATGGGACTCACTAAGGCATCTTTGAAAAGTGTCCTCTGAAATTGATAACAAGGTGGAGGAACTAAAGTGACAGATTATTCATTTACCTGAATGAGAATAGTACAAGAATGGGGGAAAGTGGGGTAAAAGATTGCAAAACCCCAAATTATTTATTTCAGTCCTTCTCTCCTCGGAGATCCTGCCCGCATTAGACCCCCAGGTGCTGCATCGTCCCAGTTTCTGACTCTTTGGGCGTGCTCAGCCTCTGCTGTGGGCAGGGGCACGTTCAGTGCCTCTAAAATCAGAGCTGCTTTACCTTGCTCCCTGCTGTGTCTCCTGCCAATGCCCACACAGGCTGCAGGTTGCAGCAGCAAGTGCCAGCGGCTCCCCAGTCCGATCCTCCCTCGCCTCTTTGGCCGGAGCTTCCCCTCTCCTCCCTGGCACTGCTGATGGTTCCCACCTATCCTTGGCTTTCCTCGTTGCCTGCCCTGTGTTTGCTGGAGCCAACATAATGTCTATAATATGCACAGCGCCCGGGATTCAGAGTTTCTATTTATCCGATTGCCTCGTGTGCGTGCTTTTTTATATTCCCCCTATAAAAGTTACATCTCCTCAATCTCCACGAGTCCCACGGATGACTGCATGCAATCCCACCTGCTCCCAGCACCACGCTGGCTGGCAGTGCAGGCATTGCTCCTACCCAGCCCCATTGCTGCAGGAGTCCGTTTCATACCACCACAGGCTTTTTTTTTCTTCTTTTTTTCTTTTTTCTTCTCCCCTCCCCCCTTTTTGTTGTTGGCAATGTGATTGCCAAGCTGGGTAGTCATTTTCAGTTTGGAAGGCAAGTGAACGGCAGGGAGGGGCTGGAGGATGTGCAAATAGAGAGCGGCAAGCACTTTTGGCTCTCTGGTGCAACGCCGCGGTGGGGCGGACCCGTAGCTGCCGAGGGAAGCGGGCATTTCCTCCAGTTTAGAAAGTGGAAAGCTGGCTGGATCCACGCTGCAGAGCATTTCCTCTCCACTGGCGGTTGGCCGCGTGGGTTATTTTCAGCCTTTATTGTGGTCCCTATATAATTGCAGCTTGCTTAGACCCATAAAAATAGTACCTCGTGCTCTCTGCAGGGCTAACTGGTAATTACTTGCAGCCATCGATGGCAGAACAAACCCAGGCAGCCATCCAGATGGCATGTTCCTACCTGTGACCGTGCGTGAATGATTTGTGTTTTACTGATAGCGAGAGGACAGGAGGGTGGAAGCTGCCTGCCTTCCACACCCATTGCTCTGTGCTAGGACAGCCTCGTGGGAGCTGGGACCTGCATCAGGGATGCGAGAGGCAAACTCTCCCCTCCTAGCCCAGGACAAGGGCATGCCCTTCGGAAAGCTCAGATCCAGTGCAGCTTTGGAAAGAGTAAATGGGAAATAGCTTGTCCTGGGGGTGTTTGGTTTGCATATTAATGTGGCTTCCTGAGAAGGTGGCTGTACTGTCAGACCAAAAACTGCTGGCTGGTCAGCTTGAAAGTCCTTCACACCTAAATGTGTGAAGGAAATACCTGCGAACAGCCTCTGCTTCAAGGTAAAGGCTTGGAATACATGGAAACTTGTACATGCCACCTGCTTTTCGTTTCTTCTTTGCAAGTTTACTCTCTGTGTCCTCAAATGTCACCTACCAGAGGCTCCGCAGGATTCCCACCAAAAGATGGATTTCTAGGCTGTTGACTGTTTCAGATCACTTCTCATTGGTATAGCGGAGAGAAGGAAAATGATTGCTTCTCTCCTCTTGAAACACAAACAATTGTTAGCACTGTTACAATCATATTCATCAGGGAATTATCCAAATTTTTTTTCGTGAGGAATGTTTCTTTCTGAAGACACTGCTGGAGGGAGAGTTCTGGGGCTAGATGAACAGCAAGTCTGGGCCAAAACTGGAGCCTCTGTGCTCCTTTCCACATTGAATTTGCTCATCTCAGCTTTCTACTTTCCACACTCACATACCTTCCTAGCCTCGCTGTTTCACATGGGGTTGATGTAAAATTGTTTTGCTCCAGGAATCCCATAAATTAGGGAGGTGGGCTGAGGCCAGCCTGGCCAGGGCATATACACGTAAAGCAGATAAAACCACACAATGTTTGCAGACAACAATCTCTGATATCCAGTGGGTAGCTGCAATGCAGCAAATCCATCTCTCGTGCACAGCCACTGATATCAACAGATTTAAATGCAATATGTGTTTGGCTCGGCGGGTGGAGTTGAACATTTATCTAATCTGCTCTTGTGGCTTTTAGCATCCAGGCTCACAGGTTGCGGACAGACACCATCCTCCTCGGACCTCCCCAGCAGGCTGCAGGAGCCTGGGGAGTAGGGCAGGGGCCTCAGCTCTCCCAGGTGATGCGGGAGGGGGCAGAGGGTCAGATCCTTACCCCCTTCTCATGCCTTTTAATTAGCTAGAACTCAAATGAGCTTATTAAAGACTGGGGTCATTTTCATTTCATATGGTGGGGGGTGGGGGCCTGCCTGTATTTCCCAGTTCTCCAGGACATGTGTGAAGATGGCAGATACAACGCAAAGGACCACAAATGGATCATGCTGTAAAAAGAAGGTAAGTTTTCTTGAGCAGACTGCAGCTTAGAAACATAGCAACCTTATAATCCAAAAAGGGATCTCTGTGCTGAGTTCTGCTATGTAAGCAACAAACCTGTTTCACCATAAATCAAATATTTCTCCAGGCCTCATGTCTGTACAAACTGAGCTTACGTGCCAGTCACTGAAATTAGTCTCCAGTCCTTTTGCATCTCAGGAGCCCTTGGTGCAACTGTGCAGAAGTGGAAGCACTAAAAATTATGCCTGCAATGTGGATGTACATTTACATTGGTTAGTCTAAGTTGAGATTTAGGTATAAGAATACCTAGCTGGTGCCAGACAGTACCTAATCTTCTGATAAGTCCTCCAAGGTACCATAAGCATGGAGTGCCACTTCACAGGCTATGAAAGATGAAATTCATTTCCTTTTCTCGTATTAATCAGAGGAGACCAGATCAAACAGTTCATTCTCCACACCACCCTTGACCCACACGGGGCTGACTGTGCACCAACAATGAGCTATTTCCAGCTCATTTCGGAGCTCAGGAGAGACAGGAGTTTGCTTCCCACTGATGGGATGACGAACGCAATGGAAAACCCTGCTTGTTTCGGTCAGAGCTCTTTTATCCTGGAGGCAGAGGAACCACGCTGCAGGAGGAGCACCGTGAGGATTTCTGGTTTGTGGCCATGCCCCATCTTACCCCTCCTCTTTTCAGAAGGTAAGTTTGGCAAGAGCCAGTTTTCCGGTGTGCCAGGCCTCCCGCAGGATACGCTGGCTGGCCAGGGTTGTGAGAGGAGGGGAAAGGCACAGCAGCTCCCTGTTGAGGCAGCACCACTTGAATGGAGCGTGCCTGAAAACTTCTTAACCACAGATCTCTTAGCTGCAGCAAGATAAAAGGCGTATTTTATGAAAGTAATACATTCCAGTGTTGCACGTGCGAGCCAGGAGATGGACAGCATGCATTTGAATGCATTGTCTGTTTGTTTGGATGCATTATTTTACATCTATAGGATCAAATGTTTGTTACTTATGCAATGCTTAATAACAGATCTTGAGACCATCCTATCTGGCTGTGAGCCACACAGTGGGGGTGTAATATGCTTTGGTATTTTGCTGTGGTTTTCTCTTTCGTTGAAAGACATTTTTTTGTGTATACTGTTTTCCAAGGTGAGATGCAAGATGCAGGGGTAGAACTGTGGTAGCTGGGATGATTTAAGGACAAAAGAGGAAGAAGGTTCGTCGAGAGACTTAAAATCTTTTGTCAGGTCAAGTAATATGGCTGAAAGATAGACAAGCTTTCCATCTCAGTATCCCTTTATCATGTCTCTCTTTCCCACCTAAGCTTTCCCAGCTGGTCTCATACGAGGTACCACTTCTCCCACAGCTGGGCAGGACTGAGGGGCTCTCACACTGCTTGCTAATCCAGGGATACGGGGAGGTTAAACTGTTGGCTGCACAGACCCGTGATCCAAAATGATCCTTTGAAGTTGATCTTTTCCTCTTGAAGCTCTTAACCACCCCTGTCATACAGTAATCTGAAGTAAAATCAGGATTGCCTGTCTTTCCAAAAGTTACGCTTTAACTCAGCCACAAAATACAGGTTTGATTCAAGATTAGATTTACAAGGTGAGATTACATAGCCTGTCCTGTGCCAGGGACCAATTATATTATCAAAACAGTTCCTTCTGGCTTTAAAATGTTCGTCTCTGTGAAAAGTAGCCAGCTGTTTTTCAGCTATGGCTGTATGCAGGGTAGGGCATGGCTTAGAAAATGGTCTCTGTTACATCTCTTACAGCCATCTCGTGCTGGCATATCCGGCTGTTCATTGCGCTTGCTGGTTTTCTGCCAGGCAGTGGTTTGCTGACCTCCTGACAGTGTCTGAGGGCTTTCATGGATGAGAGGAAGGCGTGGAAAAAATATCCTTTACCTGGTGCAAACTGGGATTCCCGCAGTTGCAGGGCTGGCAGTCCCCAGCTGGATGAGAATCCCTGCTCCCCTGTGCTGGGGGCACGAACTGCGTGTTTGCAGTGTGGGGGAGACCCCCCTGGGATCCCGGCTCTCTGTAAAACTGCTGTGTTCATGCGGCAATCGAGTCTGCTTTCAGCCCTGCGTCTACCCATGCCTACCTTGCTCCTGAGTTTCCGAATTGCCTTCCAAGGCACCGGGTTTTGCTGCTAAGGCTCACGCCGTACCTCAGCTCCGCTGACGTTTAAATCCTTAGTACAGGGTCAAATTGCCCTCTGCTAAATGAATATTACATTCGTAGAAAAGCATGAACATTGCATACAGAAATATGTTGTGTTGCTCCTTTCTGTGAGCAGTGTTCAGCCCTCTTCTCGCAGGTTTTAGAGAGATAACGTCAGTAGGTCAGGGGAGGGAAGTTCTGTATTTCATACATGGTAATTTTTTCTTGAATCCTTTAAAAAAGGACAATATGTATTCTTTTAACAGAAATCAGCTATATTTTAAATTTGTAGGAGAAATCATTCAATTCATTTCTGGTATCTTAATGAGTCCTCGCTTCCCATCATGGATTATCCTAAGTGCATCTATTGCTGAAGTCAGCCTCCCTTCCCGCCACGCTGCCCCCCTCACGCGCCCTCTCTCCAGGTTTTCCGGTCTCTCTGCACGGAGCTTGGAGCCTCTTGCCTTCACAAGCAATGCCCTGCGTGACCCTCTCTCCCTGTATCTGCTCACACATTCCTTCCTTATCTTGCTCTCAGGCTGCTCCAGATTCCCTCCTGACTATAGACCATACGTGTTTACAGATCCCAACTTGGTGCCTTCTAACAAAACTGGCTTTCATCCTGACAGTGAGTCATATGACCTTCCTCTCTTTTTTTCCAAAACCTTCTGTATACGCATGAACCCTTTAAACAGCAGCATCTGAAATGTGTCTCCATCGGTCTCTATATTTGTATCTGTCTGCTTATATGATCAATGTTTATATTAGGTAGTTATTCTTCTCTTCGGAATCTGTTCTAGCTGTATTTTGACTAGACTGTGATGACCTTCGGGCAAAGACTCTTCTGTGCATGTTTATACATCACTAAATACACTGTTGATGCTCAATAAATAAGAACATTATTCATCTTTGAAATTACTTTGAAATTATTTTTACGGGAGGAACCAGCTTAAGAAAAATCTGTGGGGTGAGTCTTTGGTCCCCCTAAAGTCAGCGGGAATTCTGCCATAGGGTGTTTTCGGGTATAGTCTTACAATTATTGTTGTCCCTTTGTAGGTTTAGTTTATTAGTTTGCTTCATCTTTATTTTTTATATAGATCACATATTGTCTATATAAAAGTTCCCTTGCTTTCTTAAGTGTTGCAGATCTGAATGACTTCTGGGTTTGTAAATTTGTAAATATTACTACATTTTGCCTGTTAAAATAACGTGGCCTCACTGAAGCTTAACTTTTTTCCAAATGGGTCACGTGGGGCAACACCTCCTCTTTTCGGGGCGATATTCAGCTTCAGGGACAGCAGACTCCGAAATACGCTGAATGCGTGTTGCCATAACGCCTATGCCTAAGTATGTGGTGCTGTTGCAAACTTCGGCCCTGTAGAAACCCTATTGTTTATCGATGTGAGAGGCCCCACCCCAACCAGTAATTAGAGCGAAGCTCATGTCATAAATCCGCTGGCATCCCAAGTGAAGCCGGTGTTCCCTGGGAACGGAGGTTATCTCCTCCTTTTGCTGCTGGTCCTTTGAACTTCCTGCGGTCAGGGAATCATTCTGTTTTCAGCTAGAATAACAATTATGAAACTACCCCTGCTCTCCTGGTCGGAGTTCATGTCTAATTAACTTTAACAGGAGTCATAATTTTAGGAGTGATTTCTCAAAAGCGTTATAACTCAAGACAATTAAGGCTTGAGAGAGAGCGCGCGAGACAGGGAGGGGAGGAAAACAGAGGCACTCCTTGGGGCAGGGCACTTCATGTGTATTAAACAGATGTGACTCATTCCTGCCTCTAGTCCCAGCAGAAGTAATACCTTTTGAATAAGTTCTGCGTGCTAGATAAAAACTTGTTTGCTGGTGCAAAAATCATACCACGCGTGTTAGAACAAGCACCCTGATGGGCTATTCCCATTAAAAACAAGGGCACAGCAGTGGATTTTGCAGTCTCTTGGTGTAAATTTGACACAGGTTTTTTAGCTGTGGAAACTTGGCAAAGTCTGCAGAAAGAAGGGATAAAGGGGAAGGAAATGCAGACCGAAGAATGAGTTAATTAATTCAGTTGCCCTTCTGGAGCAGGATGTTTTTATTCTTATTATGCACTAAATATATAGTAGTGTATATAGAATACATCCATCAGCCAATTTGACAGGCAAAACCTGATCTTGAGGACGTGTGAAACTAGAAAGGAGATTATAGCAACATAGAACATACAAATGTTGGGGTTGCCTAGGTCTGACTTTTTTTGTATTTATTTAAAGGTAGTTCTGCATGCAATACTGATGCCTTTGTATGTATGACAGGCATCTTCTTAAGCCTGGGCATCCCACAGAACTTTCACAGAAGTGATGCCATGGAGGACAGCATCTCTGTGAAGGACCCAGTCTTCTGTGAACGTACAGAAAATCAGGTTTTATGACAGAGGGTTGTAGGGAAATCTGCTGCTACTACAGGGGTGATCTATATCTTTACTAGTGGCGTGAGGATTCTAGAGGAAACAGGGGGTTTTTTTACCACAAAATTGGCTCAGAGCAAGGTTAGTTGGAGTAGTGGTTAAAACAGAGCCAGACAGCCTACACAAAATCCTTACCAGTGTTCCTGGGGATAGGCTGTTGCTAAAACAACGGTGGACTATTTCATTTCAGGGCTGTATGCACAGAGGGGATACGAGATCCTTACGGAGGGCGAGGAGGTGGTGGTGGCAGGAGGCACAGCTGATGTCATGCATCGTTACACTGATTATCACCTGCCACGCGGAGCATGTCCGCACCGCAGCTGAAGGTGCAACTGCAGCATGGGTGGACTCCACTGGGCTTCGTTTAGTGGTGCCGGCTCAGGTGGTAATGGCGGTGTAACAACAGCAATGCAATATCAGCACGTAGCTGCCCGAGACCTCAGGCACGTATTCTGGTCATCGGCCATGCTACGTCCCTGCTGCTGGAGTTTCACTGCTGCTGGCATCTGGTTGAAGCTAACCTCCAGGCTTCTTGCTGTGCTGCAGCTGTGGGCAACCCCACAGCTGGGCAGTCAGCCCCAACGGTGGGTTGCAGGCTGCGTCTGGTGCAGCGCAACCACACGTGGGCCCTGCTTGCAGCACTCATCTAGCCAGGAAACTGGCATATATTCTCCCTTAAAAATACTGAACAGTCACATGGTACAACTGCATGTTTCTTCGATCAGCTCCTCGTGGTTAATGCTTTCCCCCCTTCCTGAGAATCTTTGATTTCAGCCATTCAGTGTTGCACCTCCTCCAGCTGTTCCCACAGCTTCCCCTGGAGCAGCCTTCCAGCAGCCCTGCAGAAAACTGCTCATCAGCTCCACATGAAGCAACACAACAAAATGAATATCTTAGTATGACGAGAGGCTACAAGTGAGCCTACACAATCCGTGGTCTGCTTGGGAAGTAAACACTGACCGCCTCGGGAAGAAAAGTCTGACCTACCATGCAGTGGAGTGTCTTGTGTCCTTGGAGCTGGGACTTGGGAATTTTGTGCCCTCTGGGAGGGAGCAAGTTGATTTTCTCAGTGTAGGAGCCTGGGGGCAAACCAGCATGTAAGTGGTACAGACAATCAGGGGCCCAGGAGTGAAACGGAGCGAACCACAATGATAGTGTAGATGTGTCCTAAGGATGATTCTTGATAGTTTTACAACATATTGTTGTAAGCAATGAAAATGAATCTTAAACTGTAAATCAGCTTGTTTTCCATTTATTCATAAGAATTTTGCATTGTTTTCTGCTTGTTACATTTCTAATGTTAGCATAGCCATTATGTTGTTTCATCTCATTAGGTTGGCTCATTTGGCAGCTCTCAGAGATGCCAAAATACAGAAGAGGTTTTTCAAAAGTATTTCATCAGTATTGTTACTGGGAAAATTATGACCAGCCCTAGTGTTTTAACATGCTTGAATGTGGATATCACTAACACTTGGACACATCTATATCCCTTATTCTTCCATTATAAAAACAATGCTGACAGCTCCACCTTCTCTTAACAGCTGTCATCCAGCAACAAGAATTAAATTAAAAAAAAAAAAATTCCCCTAGGGAAAGTATTGTCTTCATCCACCCAGAAGACAAAAGTATCAGGGTGTCTACTGAGTCTGCCAGAACTTGTGCATATATAACGAAGGAGGTGATTTATGCCCTTTGGAATAAGGACATTCCGGGGCAGATATGATGTGTTCATGCTGCTATCAAACCTTTCTGAGGGACAGCAGTGAATGTGAAAGCTTTGTTACATGCATGAGAAGAATGTGATTGGGAATAGCCAACATGGATATACCAAGGTTAGATCATCAGATCAGGCAGGTTTTGTGGGACCTCTAGAGGTCTCTCATCCCACTGCTGCCCACAGCAGGTCCAGGTAGAGCAGGTTGCTCAAGGCCTTGCCCAGTTGGGTTTTGAGTATCTCCAGGGTGGAGACTCCACAGCCCCTCTGGGCACCTGCTCCAGTATTTACCTTCATGGTAAACTTATTTTCCCTAATACTGAGTGGGAATTTCCCCTGCTTGACCAACCTGATTGCTTTGTGTGATAAAGGAAGAGCGGTGGTTGTTAGATATCTACCTTGACTTTAACTTAATGTTAGACATGATCTCCTAGAGCACCTTTGTATCTAAGCTGGAACATTCTGGTCTGGACAGATGGATTAGTAGATGGGTGAAAAACTGGCCTGTTTGTTGAGCTTAAAGGGTTCATATTCTACCTGGAGGCCTTTACAAGCAGAGTTCTTGAGGGATCTATTCTGGCAATTTAATATCTTTGTCAGTGATGTGGAGACAGTATGCACCCTCATCAAGTTTGCAGCTGACACCAAACTGGGGAGGGCAATTGACATGTTCCAGGGCAGGGCTGCCGCTCAGAGGGACCTGGGCAGCTGGAGGAAGGGGCCAACAGAAACCTTACGAAATTTGACAAGGGCAAATGCAAAAGTCCTGCAACTGGGGTGAAGTAGCTCCTTGCAACAGTACAGGCTGCTGATCAGCTCTGCAGGAAAGGACATAGGGGTGCTGCCGAGCAGTAGGCTAAACATGAGCCAGCAGTGTGCTCTGGCAGCAAGGAAGGCCAAGAGCCTGATGCAGCCTCTGCTGTATCAACAGGACCACAGCCACTGGATGGAGGGGAGTGATTATCTCCCTCTATGCAGGACTCATTAGGTCCGTCTAGAGTACTGCATCCAGATTTCAGCACCGGTTGATAGACTTGTTACTAAGCCACCAAGATGGTTGGGGTTTAGAGACCAGCCCTGTGAGGAGAGGCTGAGGGACCACGCTTTGTCAAGCCCAGGAATGAGACATCTTCAGGGGAACCTAAAAGTAGCCCGTTGATATCTATGAGCCACCAAATCTCTTCACAGTGGTGCCTGGTGAGAGGACATCAGACAGTGGGCATAAATTGAAACAAGAGAAGGTCCAACTGGGTATGAAGACGAACTTCTCCCATGAGGACAACAAGCAGTGGAACAGGCAGTGAGGTTGTGCAGGCACCATCCTTGGAGGTTTTCAAGACCTTGCTGGACAAAGCCCTGAGCAACTTTGTTCTCATAGCTAAAGGGCTTTGAGCACAAGGTTGAACTACAGACCTCCTGACATCCCTTCCAACCCAAACCATTCTGTGATTTCTTGTTAAAACTGGGAAGGGAGACTTTATTACTTAAGTCGTTCAGTACCTCGGAGCCCTGGTGTTGTCCTAGTGATATCAGGAACTTCCCAGTGCTACTCAGTGCTCACACACAAAAGTCCAGAAAAACTTATGGCCTGATGAGATGAGGCAGGCAAAAGTGTATAGCAAAATATGTCTGACATACGTAAGAGTCCTTTCCTCCTCCTGCCCAGCGCAGCTGCGTAGGAGCTCCCCTCGGGTGCCGTGTCTCATGCCACTTCCCATATCCCTTTGCTCAGCTCAGAGGCAGGTGGAGCAAGCCCTGAGTGCTCCTGCGTCTCCCAGAAGAGCCAGGTCGTAGTTCCTCTTGTTCTTGTCTGTGTCAACAGAGTGCATTAGCTACAAAAGCACAAGAAAGCACACTGCTGTAAACAGTGGTCCAGTTCATAATTACTATTTTATTGCTTTCTTGCAGACAAAACTGGCATTTTTTCAAGGATGTGGCTAGAGTCTGTCCTGGAGGCGAGGCCATACCTGCCATGCAACTGGCAGGACTGGACTTATTCTTAATTTAAACTCTTACTACATTTAACACAGTAGCATGGACAAGTGAAATTTCTGCTTACATTGAAGGAAATCACGTATACAGTATGTTACATAGTGTTCCACATAGAGTGGTCTTCCAGTATCTGTTCACAGGTGTTTTCAGGACTACTTGAGCACATTTAGTTCACTAAGACATGTGCACAAGGAGGCATTTGTACAGTAAGTTGATCTTATTTCCTACAATGCCATTTGGAGGTGATTTCCCAGGAATCCACACAGAAAATAAAACTAAGGAGAGCTGTCAATCCCTCAGTGCTGGCATAAGAGCTCAGAGCTATGCCAACAAGGTTAACGTGAAGCAATCCTTTTTCTTCCCTGTTTCCCAACAAAGTCTTTTTTATTGATGTTAGCCTTGCTGGTTCTTATGTTGCTAATCATGCAAAAGGTGAGCATTTTTATGGAAACAGCTGCCTGTGTTCTAAAGGGAGCTAAATTGTCCCAACAGAAAAGTGGATCTGAACAGAAAAAGAGGAAATAAAGTGATAATTTGATTTCCTACATGTCTGACTCAGACCTCCTTACACAGAGAAGATATTGTAGATACCCACAGACATGTCCAAATCACATGGAGAGCTGGGAAGAAAACATTAATGCAAAGCAGCCTCTTTAGCATCTCATATCATATT